>NC_090925.1:811332911-811966422 GCF_040938575.1 Ambystoma mexicanum | reverse complement strand
CTACCAGCACCTCCATTCTACCAGCACCTCCACTTCTACCAGCACCTCCACCTCTGCCAGCACCTCAACCTCTGCCAGCAGTTTCAAGAGTGGGGGACAGCCCACATTCAGGCTTTCCTATGCCCTGATCGGTGCTACCATCCTTTCAGTTTTGCACTGCATTTCTTTCTAGTGTACCTCAGGGACTATTTTTGTTACTTTTCTGCAAGCAGACCTCCCACTGCAGAACCAGCAGTTGCCATCAACTTCAAGGTTATCCTCTCTGAACCTGTTAGCTGCATCTCAGAAATATTACTTTCCGTTAAAGCTGTTTTTTTAAAAATACATGAGCCAAACTGATAGCGCTAAGATGTCCCACTGTCAAAGCACAACCAAGGGCATTTTGCACCAGTTTGTTTTACTGGGGTGGCAAGATTAGTCATTATCAAATAAAACAAGCATTGGCAAAGCCAACAGTTTTGGTTTTCGTGTAAGTATTAGGCATTTGCCAGGCACTGCTACTAGATGTCCACCATTTTCCAAGTTAATACCACTATGGCGGTGCCTGGCAAGTGCCTTTCCCATGCCTACACAAAATCCCAAACTGTTGGCATTGCCAATGCTTGTTTCGTATTAATATTGGCCTTTGGTTACCAACATTATCTACGTGACTAGCTTTGTCTAGAAAAAGTCCTCTAAATGCCAAATTCCTCAACTGACTCTGAACACTTGTTTCCGAAACAACCAGCTCGGGCTCATTAGACGAAGTCATATGTGTGTTGTCCTGAGGCATGCAGCTAGTTATTCTATGATAAAGCAGTTATGCTGCTAATGGAGGCAGCAAAGAAATACACACACCATTGCCATTAACTATACTGCCACTTGGAACATGCCATATTTTACACGTCTGAACTAATTGTGGGAATTGCTCATAAATGCTAAATCAATACTAAACCAAGCATTGGCAAAGCCAATAGTTTTGGGGTTTGCAGTGGTTTATTTAATTTTACATTTAGAAGTGGTGGCGTGGAATGGGAGTGGTGTGATGGATTGTGGTGTGGTGCCATGGGGGCGTGGTGGTAGTGTGGTTTGGAGTGGTGTGTAGCGGGGTGGTGTATAGCAAGGTATCTCTATCTGGTGCCCTGCCTCCCTACCCCACCGAAGAATATCCTTACGTGCTGTCCAGGGACTGGATTAACAAAACAAATATTGCCTGGCTGCATGTGTCTGCATCACAACCTTTCCACTGTTGTTGTTTTACAGGTGTAGTGATCCTCTTTCTAAGGGAATTTTGGCTTGCTTGCTCAAAGCAAGCCTGAATTCCTTTAGAAAGAGACCCAAAACATGTTAAAAAAAACAATGGTGTGAGGGCACAATCAAAACTAGGTAAGAATTTGTATTTTTTAAAGTTGCTTGGGACGTGGGGTGAGCGGACTGGGCTACTTCTTTAGATCACGACATTAAATGTGCGTATTGCAGCGTGCTAAACGGTTTCAGTGGTATTTTGTAGATATAACCACTTTTTTCAGGGCTGCGGTCCCCTTGTGGGCATCGCAGTCAGATTGAGGCACAGACTGGCTCTTGCGCCCTCAATGCACAGTGCTGCATGCACGAGAGCCAGAATAAAAGGTAATCAGGACTACTGAACAGTTCTAAACCGAAGAAGTAATCACGACTAAAGGGAATTGAGGCAAGGCGTGGCACTGTGCATTGAGGGCGCAAGAGCCAGTCTGTGCGTCAACTGGAGTGCGGTGCCCACAAGGGCAACGCGGCCCTGAAGAAAGTGGTTATCTACAAAATACCACTGAAACCGGTCAGCCCAAGAGAGGGCTCCTGCAACCTCCAAAGTACTCAGGAGGTTGCACCAAAGCAACCTCTGTGCATAGTAAATTATGTACATGGCTCCATAAAAACACAGAGCCTTGTTTTTAGTTCTAATTTTTTATCATTAGTTTTTAACAATTTTGAAGCCGCAAAACAGGGTAATTACAAGTAATATGAACCCTGTATGACTTCCAACCTGTCCGGAGCCTGATTAGCAACGCCCGCAAGGTGTTTTTAAATTAGCCACTTTTTGCAGTCCTTCACATTGCTACTACAAGTTAGGGCAGGCCTCTTCTTCTATTCACTGCACCCTAGGGTTAAGTGCTCACAAGAGGGCTTAGTAAGATTGGTTGGAGGACCACATAGGATGTATTTATGGACACAATTGAATAACTACAACTAAATACTTAACCTGTTTCTGTAATGTATGAACGGGTTTGGGTTAGTTACGGGTTAGCTACCAACCCCCATTCCCCAAGTGTGTTTTCTCTACTGATATTTCAATCCATAATTTGTCCACTTCATGCAAATACAGTCGACAGTTGCTCTTTCCAGATCACCGTAACAGACATTTTTTGTCAACTCGTCCGTCCTCTACTCCTTATCCCCTGTCCTGGTAATAAACAGAACTGCATTGCTTAGTCCCATGCAAATACTCTTTGCTAGCTCTTGAAGAATGGGTGTCCATTTTCAAGGGACCACTTGTCAATCATTGACAAATGAGCTTTCCCTCTGATTAATCCACAGTAATACAGATTATTGCTCCAACAGCCTTGTTTGATGTGGAATAGCATGGAGTTATCACTGCTTGCACTCCAGTGTATGCGCGTTAAACCAGGATTCAGTGAAAGAAAATGGCTACCTTGTGGAAAAAAGCACATACTCTACACCAAATCACATCATACTGACATCACTAACATATTGCACATACAATCAGGTACTGCTTACATCACAAAACACTTGACCATCACCCACAAGTACGTACATGGACATTTTCAAAGACATTT
The DNA here is from genome assembly GCF_040938575.1 of Ambystoma mexicanum. Lineage (NCBI taxonomy): Eukaryota > Metazoa > Chordata > Amphibia > Caudata > Ambystomatidae > Ambystoma > Ambystoma mexicanum. Next base: position 811,963,612 of record NC_090925.1, on the reverse strand, counting down.
TGCAATAAGAACATATCTTTAACAGTAAGTTGTTTCGTTTTAATACTAAATAAATAAATATATATTACATACCTTAAACACACTAGTATATATTTTTCTAATTAAAAAACAAGTAAAAAAACCTTTTTATAAACATAAACTTATAGCAGACACAATTTTGGAAGTAAAAATGGCTGTCAAATTCAGCAGGCAATACTAAGGCAGGGAAAGAGTGCACAAGTGGGGTGTTTTTGGAGGAAAATCATATGGATTGGAAATGGGTGTTAAATTGATGGACCCATCCCCAAACAACACCAACACCAAAAGCCCATGTATCTATTCTCATTTGTCATCTCCATTGAAAAGTATTACAGACCCTCATTCACATCTCCTATTTGAAGCTCTTATTTTAGAGCTTTTATTTTAATGACAACAGTTTTGGCTTAAAGGTAGCGTTTACAGCACCACCTAATAGCCAAAACTAATATTACCAGTTGATGTGTGGTATACCAGCCAATTGATACGAATTTCAGTAGATACCTAGACTAAAAAAAATACCATGTGTACCATACAAAAACATTAGACAAACCATTATTCACGCTACTATTTGATTGGATACTGTATAACGGCCATCTTGTTTTTGATTGGATTTTTTGGTTCCACGCAGTCCCTTCCACTGGAGGAGTGTATCACTTGAAAAAAAGAGGTGGTCTTATATCCTGAGAGGTCTTCCAGTTGATATAGTTCCCACCCCCAGAGCTTAAGCTAGTATGCTATCCCACACCATGGCAGCCAGTCCACTATATTTAAAAATGATTGTCTAAGTGTTGTGTGTGTACATTTAATTCCAAAAGTTGTGCTGAGAATGTGTTAAACTCTCTGACTTGCCATTACAAGTGAGAACTACTTATAGGCTCTTTAATATAACCTCATTCCATAAATGCCAACATGACCTATTGCATTGGAGAGATGGTAGTCTAGTCCTGGTTTTATCTTTGTTTTCTGGGACTTGTAGACCTGGGTTTATTGTGGGGGAATCTGGGATTACAAGCCCCAGAAGGCAAAGTTAAATCCTGGAATGAACACCATCTCCCGAATTGAATCGGGCATGTTGGCAGGTATGTCGTTCAAAAATGTACTGGCAAGGCTGACCTGTTAGGCTTTGTACTCTGCACATCGACAGAAAAAGGCACTGACACATAGTTTTTTACAACATAGTTTTGCAAAAGGGCAAGCATTCTCAGTGCACTTGGGTTTTTATATGTGCCAGGTTGCAGCCATAAGCAGCATGGAGCAGCTTTTATCTGTAGCAGCAAAATAATTAATACATTTTACCATTAGTACGTCATCAACATAAAATGCTCCTCCGAAATCTGCAAAGGTCTTCCCATCTTTCTTTAGAACCCTGAGCAATGGCCAGTTCTGAACACACTCCAGAGAGTGATGACTTCTCCATATTGGGAAGTGAGATGATGCTCCACTGCCCATGTTGGAGGAGGCGAGTGCAGAACGCGGGCCCAGACAGAGCGTGTCTGCTAGATATTTACTCTGCTTGCCTATGTGCATGTGCGCTGCAGTTGTAGTCCCGTCACACATGGGCATAGACTGTCATCCCTAGTTATAGAATCAGTTCTGCTGGTGATGGTGAGCCTAATGAACCGCAGGCATCCTGCTGGATGCACCAATGTCACTTCTGGAGTTTGTGCAGGAAGAGCCAGAAATTCTACCTGCACATTCCATCGTAGTTCTCCCAGGTCAGGGCCAAGGGTGACTGTATGTCACTCATTTATCTCCCCAAGTCGTGGCTTTCTGCCAGTAGAAGACAGAGCTGAATGATGCAGTGGATCATAGCAAGTTATATTGATATTTTGAGAGTGTGTGTGCTTGTGATATGGCATATTCCCCGAGGCATTGTTAAACTCAAAATAATATTTCCTAAGGGCAGTGTAGAAACTGAGAACGCAATGTGCTGAATTAGGGCAATATTAATCTGACATGGCACTTTTAAAACCAGCTTGACTTTTTTCTGGAGTAAATGTGAAACTGGCATTGTAATTTCCTTGGGACAATGTCTAAACTAGCATGCCAATGTACTTAATAAGGGCAACATGACACATGCATTGTACTGATCAAATTTGAGTGGTATAATGGTTTAGTGGAAACATGGAATTGATATGGTAATTTTCTGGGGGCAATTTAAAAATGGCATGACAATGTGCTTAACTGTGGCAATGTAAAGCTGCCATGGTACTATTAAAAACCGCTTGCAATTTCTGGATGCAATGTGAACTTACCAATGTAAATATGTGGAATCAATTACTGGAATGACAATATACGCAATAGAGCCACTGTGAAATTAACTAAGCATTTTGGACCTGGCATTTTCTGTCACAATGTGAAACTGGCATAGTTGGTTTATAGGAATAATGTAGGATCTGACTTGACAATGGGATTAACTTGTGAACAGCACTGCTGAAATTCACATAACAATTTTCCAAAGGCATCAGAGAAATGGGATGGTATTTTACTAGTTGCAATAAGGATAATGGCATGGCACTGCTTGAGTGGGTAATACTAGCATGGCACTGTTGAAACTCAAGTGACCTTTCCATAGAGGCATTGCACTCATGACATGATAATATTCTAGAGGTAATGACGTTGCATGGCAAAGTGCATAACTGAGCCAATGTGTGGATGAAATGTTATGCTTTGAATAGGTATGCAGGCTTTTTCTAGAGACAATTTGAAAGTGACATGGTGCTTATCTGCAGGCAATATAGACATTAGCATGAAATCATGCTTTTCTGTCCCAAAACTCGCATGGCACTGTTGCAACTGGCATGGCACATTTCTAGAAACACTGTGAAATGAGCTTTATAATGAACTGGTGGAAATGAAGAAACTGACATAGTAACTGGGGAAATATGAACCAAGCATGCCACTGCTGAAACTTTATGCAACAAGTGGTTAAATTGGGCAATGAAAAACTGCAGTATTAAAGTTGAAATTCCTTTGAAAATGTGAAACTTGACTGACAGACACAATGAGATGAGCTCTAAGCCTTTATTGCAACCCTATGATGTATCTGAGCAGAATCCCTGTCATGCTTGTCCAGTTATGGATCTTATTATTAACATCATTCAGGGCTGTCTGCGGAGCACCATGCATTCATTGACAGCCCCCTGAACAATTTTCAGACACACTTTGAAAAATGGAAGATATTGCGACAGAGGCTTTAATGCAATGTAGTAAACATTTTCATTGGGTTTTTCATATGGCTGCTGGAATAAAAATCACCTTTGCCTACTAATAAAGCACAATTGTTGAATGAAGCAGGCCATGGCTCAATTCAGTCACAATATGTGGCTGCACGCTTTGGCCTTGAGAAATGCGATCACTCCAGCCATCCCCTTCAATGGCTCAGTGTTGCTAAACAAATCAAATTCAAATCCTTATGATTGGATCATCGAGGCTTCCATTATCCAAGCCCCATTTCCCCCAAACCACTCCCAGTCAAAGAATATTGGTTCCCCCCCAATCTTCTTCTTATCACAGCATGCTTCAACAAAGCCCACTTGTGTGGATGCACTTTCTCTCTCTCATTGCTTCTCAACTCTGTAACTACCTTCCTCACCACCTTTATTCCATTCAGGTCCATCCTATATTTTTCAAAGCCCCGAAGACTTTGAGTCTGCCTTCTTGTCATTCTCAGCGCCAAGAGACCACATTGGTTGTGAACAATGCACTCTAGAACTGAAGTAATAGATAAACAAAGCAAAAGCAAATCTTGAATATGAAACTTTGTAATAGAAGTCGCATAGACTGTGTTACATTACAAGTCCTTTGCCTTTGGACGGGCAGTTTCCTTTCCAAAACCTTTAGAAGAGACTGTGAATATGGAGGCAGTGTCCTTATGTATAGTTACAATTCTAATTGTATTTTATTTTCTAGAAAATTCTGATTGTATTAACCAGCCCAGGACCAATAATGTACAGGGGCTCCTGTTGTCTCCACAAAGTAAATTACTTTGTGGTAATTTACTTCATGGAATTTACTTCGAAATGATGTATGTATCTGTGGGTTAAGGTGCAAAATGGGGGTGTGGAGGGGGATGGGGTAGGCGTTGTAGTGAAGGGGGAAGAGGGGTTTGACGGGAGGGCATCCCCAGAAAAACAAATTTGAAGTAAAATGTCGAAGTAATTTCCATGAATTAAATTACCACAAAGTCATATATTTTGTTGAAATGACATGGAACCATGAACAGGAGGTGCCTTTGCACAATAAATACAAATGTCACAATTGTATCTTTTAGCACAATGATTGAAACTGGTGTGATTCCTACTGGCATGCAATTTACGATGGCCATTTTTCACACTTGGTAGTGGTACACTGTTTGGAGTACTGCTTTACTTGTGGTGTAGCAGAAATAGGTGTAGGAGCAGTGAGTGTTTCTCTTCAGTGCTAATTGGTTTGGTAAGTACACACACACTTGGACCTAATTATGAGTAACCAATTCTGGAACAAATGCCGGTACTACCGCCTCTAGCATTTTTTCCTGACCTAGTTACTCAGAGTCTGCCGGTAGGGGCAGTGAACAACCAGCAGACCAGACCTGCCGGTAGTTCAGACATCTACCGGCAGAGAATTCACTGAAGCAACGACATAGTTAGCAACATTGCCGGTGCTTCAGTGGTTCCCATTCCATGGAGTCCTAATTTACCGTAATATCGGGTGTCAGAAACAGTAAGCTGAGATTGCTGGTAGGCCACCGGCAGCACTGCCAGCCTAGGGGCAATCTCGTAATGATGCCCATAATGTCTTTCTGTGTAGAAATCCTCCTGTGTAGTGTTCCAGGCCTGACCACTAAAAAACTGAATGATTTGCTTGTAAATCTTATGTCTTTTCAACTATTTTAGTTGAGCAATTGTACTGGAAAATGTATGGCTTGGCATCATTTTAAATATGTTATTGATTCTGGATTGTTAGTAAAGCATGTCTTCAGAACACCATACTGTGCTCTGCCTGAATAACTTGGCCCAACCAATGCATCATTGAAAACTGAAAAAGTTATTTGGAATCATTAAGTTTTGTGTCTTAAATATTTCATATGGCCCCAGAGGCTTACATGTAAATTACCTACTAATCTCTGGACTTCTGCATGATACTAGTTCTCTCTGTGTGTGATAAACATTCTGGGAATTTTGGACGATTGCTTGCAAATGAGGAGACAGAAACCACAGCTTCATCGCCCAAAGAGTAATGAAATTTCCAATCATTAACCTCACCTTTAAAAATTAAAAATCGTAGATAACAAAACATGAACATGCTTTTCTCTCAAGGATAGGTTAGTAGTCTATTCTCTATATATTCTAAGGGGTCAAATACAATATCCAAGAGTGAGTAGTTAAAATAGCTGAAACATTTACGGCTTGAACCAGTGTTCATTATTGGTCACGATCCAAAGGGATTTGCTATACAAGATAAATGTAATGTTCAAATGTTCTCTTAGAAAATGACTGGTCACGTTAAGCAGGATCGTCTGGAATCAGAATAAAGGGGTTGGGCTGTACATTGGTTTATGTGTTACAAAAGTAATTTTTGTTAGCATCATAATACTATTTTGCCTGAATTTAGTACATTTGGATCTGTCCGCCAAGACACTTATAAAATGGCTGCCGCCGTTGCGGGGCCTTCTAATCTGCAGGCTGTGTTCCCCATGAGCCCACCTCTGCAGCCGTCTGTTAGGCCGCTTGATGCCGATTCAATTGGGGCTCAAGAGAGCCGGGAGGCGAAGCCGGCCCCTTCAAAGGCCCCACCACAAGGCCAGTTTCGGTGCCTGTCTGGCCCTGTCCGGCCATTGATGGCGCCTTGCGCCGCACAACCCCTGCACTGCAGCCCCGTCAGAGCCAACCACCTCTTCGCCCCTACTGTCCCACTTTGCAGCCTGCCTGCTCATGGCATCGTGCCTGGTAACTGCTGCCATCAAATGGTAAGAGCTGCACCACCAATACTGCTTTAGTACCTGCTGCCTCTTGCATCGCCTCTGCACGTATTATTTGAACCGACAACCACTAATTTCCCCTGCAACAAACAGCGACCTGTGTTATGCTACGCCCAGCACAACGTTGGAAGCTGCAATGCTCAGATCTCCCCATCCAAAATCTGCATCACCCTCAACCACTGCCCATCCTATGCTCCTTCATGCTTCCTACCCCCTGCCTGCTGCATGCTCCTTGCCATCTCCCCTCCCCTGCGCCCCCATCCACTTCATTATCCCGGCTTCGCACAACCTCCCTAGTCATGACTACTCTTACAGACCTAAACTGGACTGCTCCCTAGCCTCTTCCTTTCGTTCACTCCCTCACCCCAACCCATTCCTCTTTCCTACCCTTCTCATCCATGCTAGCTCCCCTCCCAGTCACGTGTCATACACCCGCAAGCTCCCTAACAACTATGTGCTACCTATACCTAGGACTCTGCACTCTGCCGACATGACCAAGCCCAAGTGCTCACCCATTCACACCCCCTTCATGCTACCCTTACTCCATCCCTGGGGTGTTGCATTACCTCATTCTCTCATACCTGGACTACACCATTGACCCCAAGCACTGGCCATGCTAGCAAAGCCAACAGCCCACCAGCCACACTCAGACCTCTCTACACCCACCGCCTCCAGGTTCCCCCAGGGTCAGACTGGGTCGGACAAGAAATGGGCCCGGACACCCAAAAAAAAGTGCCCACCTCTCGCCTCAAAAAAATGGCCCTCAAACCATCATCAGTGAATCGCATCAATTCACGACTTTACAGAAAATGCTACTTATGGAGGGTTCATGTGTCTGTTGCATGTTATGTTTTGTTTAAACGCTTGAGAAAGTGATAACATTCATTTTGTTCTTGTTTTAAAAAACAACATCATCACCTAGCTAAATACTTATTTTGCAGAACCAGGCTCAAGGCATGTCTACTTGTTGCTACCATTAATGAAAATAGAGCTGCATTAATAAGCAGTACAGCCAAATGATGACACCCGAAAGTACCTTGCCAGTTGCATTTATGCTCAAATCTTACATTACAACACAACTCATAAAGTAACATAACTTTGCATTCAGTTCTGTGGTTTTGGGACCTGCTGCAAGTCAATGCTTATACAGGGCTCTGCAACCCCAGCAGGGAAGGAGGGTTAGGGTGACAATGGTAAATCCATGGGCCCACTGGGTGGCTTGTGCATGCCCCAATCTAAGTGGCGTGGTGGGCAAAGTTGCCACTGGGCAGGGCCACATCAGGTGGCCCAGGAATGCCTTGGGCAGGGCCTTCAGCCCTGTCCCATTCAACGTTGCCACTGGGCAGGCATGCATGCTATACCTATGGGCCCACTGGGTGGCTTGTGCTTGCCCCAATCTAAGTGGCGTATTTGGCAAAGTCCCAAGCAAAGTGGTCACTGAGCATGGCCACGGTCCATGACAAGTGGTTCCACTGGCTTGCTTGGTAGAGCTTGGGGGCACTGCCAAGATTAACATAGCCAGTGGGCATGTCTGAACTATTTGGGTACTCCAGATACTAACTATATTTAATTAAAAAGAACTTATGCATTCGGTGAAAAAACCTTGGTAAAGGGACATTATTTCAAGTTTCGAAAACGGCTCCGCCAGCAGCAGTCGTCTGGTGAAGATTTTGCCTGGAAAGCGTTCAATTTCGACGTCAAGTAAGTAAGCAGTTACGTGAAAGTTTCCATATGTGAAAGTTTGCATTCGTGTGTTTGATTTTAAATTGCTATGGAAAAAAAAAATACACAGACAGTTGAGGCTTGCAGAATGGAATCTCTCTTTCAGAAAATCGGCGGCTCATAAATGCTGGCCACAAGCAGTAAAGACATTCTTGCCACAAATCAGGAACATTTTGGGGCTCTGTTTGTCTAGTGCACCGTCTGAAACCAGTATTCCGTTTCTATTTGCTGGAAAATTGGAAAATCCGTTTTACCGGAAGGCCACCTTGGTACTTCACGGACATGTCTCGGGAGGATAGCTCAGCGGCAACGTGCTCGCCTTGGTAACAAGACGACATGAAGCAACACAGGTTCGATCCCTGGGTCCGCGCTTAGAAACTTCTGGGTATTAAGCGTGTTATAAATAGCAACTAAGTCATATTCCTGTAACAGCGCCTAGATGCCCCCCAGCTGTGTGAGCGTTTAAAAATGAAAATAAATAAATGTAATGCATCTTGATGGCACAAGCAAGGAACACAGAGATTTATTTTAAACACTAATTCAATTCTGTATGCTAATACACAATTTACCAGTATATAGATCACCTGAAACAGTTATGAAAGGAAAACAAGTGACTATTGTTATTTTTTTTATTGTGTCATTTTTTCAACCAAAAATGAAATGAGAACCATTTAATCAGCCATTAACTTTCTGCATGGCACCCAGCCAACAGGCATCAGACAAGCAGCTGAAGTGGCGAGGCACATTTAAGGTGAATTTAGATAGATTAGAGATGCATAAGGACTGCATTGCCCTGACTGGGTCAAAGTTCAAGTCGCTAATCCTACTGCTTGCTGTGCAGACAAAGTACAGCAAGCTACATTTCCCTCTGATTTAAAATACTGACAATGGGCGCGCGTGTATTTGAAAAGCCAGTAGGACTCCATTTCAGCTTTGCACTTCAAAGACCTCCTGATAGCTCGAAGGATTATACACCTTTAATCAGTTAAGTCCACCTCCTCAACAGTACTTCTCAGTTTTAAAGTGTTTAGGGGAAAGTGTCTTCTGTACCTTCCTGTGTTTTGCGAGTGTTGTTTTCTGTGTCTCTGGGCAAAAATAAACCCGAATGGCCCGCACCGCCAACCCCACATGGCCTTTTGTAAACCGCGACTGCCGTCTGAGTTCTTGAATTCAGGACTAAATGGGCTCACCTGGCACTGGTGCACTGGTGGCCGAGGAAGATCGAATTCTTGTGTACGCTGAAGCCCAAGGGAAGAGGATCGACTTCCCCGGTGGCTTAGTTAGCTGGCACTTCTTGAGGGTAGCTAGCTGCCTGCTGTTACAAGAGTGACACAGGCCTGCGCGCAGAACCGCCGCAGCATATACCCTGCTGCGAAGAAAGTTCAGTTGGACAAACAAACCCAGCAGCACCCAGATAATGACGGCGCCTGGTAACTTACAAAAGCGAAGCACTTTGCAACTTGCAAATGCGTTACTTACAATTCACGGGGAGCGGGCCGTGGTGTGGCAGCCCCGTCCCCACCCAGCCCGGCCGCTCCCAGTGTTTTGTAAAATAGTAACACTGCTGACTGCTGGCGCCATGGTGTCGCTGGCTCAGGGGCCGGGCTGCCTGCAGCAGGCTTCAGCAGGCACTCTGAGCATGGTTGGCTGGCACCCGGCAGGCCCTCCCCGGGCCTCTCGGATGCAGGAGGCAGAGGCATGCTGAATGCAACATTCAATTCATCAAAGAGAAAGGTAACACTTGAGTGTAACACTTGAGTGTTACCTTTCTCTGCATCCGCAGCGTGCAAAGAAAATCAAGGAACCGGCCCCCAGGACCTCGCCCATCTCAAAATTATTTTGGCTCGGCCACGGGCCGAATGGCCGACAGCCCAATCTGACCCAGGGTTCCCCTCTACTACAGCGCTAGCTCTACAGCGCTAGCTCTAAATTTCCCAAAGCCTCTGGACTACTCAAAAGTCTACAAATGGCCAAACCACTGACAGTCAGCCCTGCCTGGGGTCAGTACGCCACCGGACTACTCAGAAACCTACACACGGCCAAACCTCTGACTCCCAGCACTGTTTTCGGGGCAGTAAGCCTCCTGCTGTCCCAAACCCCCTCTCCACGACCAACAAATCCTTGGGGACCTGCCAGAAACTCCAGGCTCACCTCCCACACCAGCCCCCCTCGATTCCGTCCCTGCCCCCTGTTACACTGCAGATTACCCACTCTAATCACAATAAATTAATTCTCAAATGTGACCTGATGAATGCCTGTTCTCTGGGAGCACACTCCATTGACATCCATGACCTCATCACTGAGAGGGACCTAGACCTACTTGCTATCAAGGAACTTTGGCTACACACTGCCTCTGGCCCACGTCTTTCCATTGCCACCCCGCCCAACTAATCCATGTGCAGGATGGACCACACTGGACCCCTGGGAGGAGGTGTGGTGATCACAGGCAAATCCTCCTCATCCAGAGCATTGAGTCCCTCAAAGACCAGGTTGCGAATCTCTCCTCCTGAAACTTGCTTTCAATCCTCAGACCACCTACAACCTCCTCCTGCTATACCGACAACCAAACTCTTTCAGCAAACCTGAAGCTGACATCCCACTCCTGATCGCTCCATTTGTCATCCAAGTAGGCTGGTCAGACGACTTCCTTATCGAATTTTCTATCATGCACCTCACCCTGCCAAATGTCTTCACACCCTCAGCAGCTCACATCCTGGTCCGCAACACCCACAAGCTAACACCAGAGTTGCTTGTGCCTACCCTCTCCTCCCTTCTCGCCTCATCCCCTCCAGCCAAATACTGCCCTGTAGCCATTGCCAACCACTAACACCAGAGCCTCCTTCTCATGATGGACCAACATGCCCCTCTCAAATCTAAAGTCCCTGAACCCTACAAACCCAACAGTCACTGGTTCTCTGATCAACTCGTCCTGCGCCAAAGAAGCAAGAGAGCCCTCGAACACCACTACCACAAAAAATCTCCCCTACCAACCTGGCCAAGCTCACCACAGCGTCTAAAGAGTACAAGTCGGCTGTTTTTACCCATGGGGCTAACTCATACAACACCAGAATCTCAACTGCTATTTCCAATTCCAAAGAATTATTCTCCACCCTGCACGAGTTAGAAAACAAAGTCTCCTCTTACTCTCTCCAGAGTCAACAAAGAATGGTGCACTATCAATCAGGATGCCCTCGCCAACAAAGTCAGCCTATCACAAAATAAAATTGCTATAAAAAACAGTACTAGTCGCCAAAGCTTCCCCCCTCCCGCCCTACCCATTGGCACCGGGAAAACCCGATTTTCGTTCTCGCAAGTCACTGAGGAATTTGTGCAAGATACCATCCTCTCCCTCACACTGCAAGGACAACTCTTGCCCGCCGCACATTATCAAGCTACGTGTGCCTGCAGTCGCTACTAATATCACTGGTTTTGTGAATGGCTCTTTTGAGACCTGTTCTGTTCCCAAGAGCATCAAATCTGCATGGGTCACCCCACTCCTCAAAAAACCCTCCCGTGATCCCTCTTTACCTACCAACTACTGCCCCATCACCACTGTTCCCTTTCTACTTAAAATTCTTGACTGCATCACCTACTCTCAAATCCAACCCTTCTTAGAAGCTCAGCAATTCCTTGGTTCTGGACAATCTGGTTTCAGACTAAAGCACAACACTGAAACAGCTCTTCTGAAAATACAGCCTGACGGCAACCGAGATGCAGGCGACTTTGCTGTACTGCTCCTCCTCAAACTGTCTGCTGCCTTTGATTGAGTCTACCACGACACGCTCTGCAGACACCTTGGTTCCCACTTATTATTTTCGCCCAACGCTATTGCCTGGATCAAATCCTTGCTGGAGGACCACACCTCGAGAATTTACATTGGGAACTTCTCAGCTGACTGCATACCATTGTCTCTAGGAGTACTTCAAGGTTGCTGCCTGTCCCCACCCACTACAACACCTACACTAAGTCCCGTTTTTGATATTCTTGACTCTCTGTTCATCAAATACATCAACTTTGCTGACGACACACAACTCCTCATTCCCATCACGGGCAACCACACAGAGGACACCATCATCATCAAGACATATGCCACCATCCAAAACTGGATGGCTGCTTGTGCTTAAATGACGATAAAACTGAGTTTCCGATTGTGGGCTCTGCTTTTCGTCTTAGTAAGCTTGACCATGCCTACTCCTCCCTCTGCATCAATGGTACTACCATCCCCGTCCTCAGACACGTCAAAACTTTGGGAGTCTTATCTTGATGCTGAACTTAACGTGACTAGGCACATCCACGCGGTTGAGTCCTCTACAGCTTACATCGCAAAGCTCATTTCTCTCAGCAGGCAATTCCTGTCACCAACCAACTGTCTCACCCTTGCCAAAGCAATTATCATCAGCAGGTTTCACTATCACAACGTCCTCCTCATGGGCACTTCGGCGACCAACCGAGCCACACTGCAACTCCTCCAGAACAAAGCCCTCCGGGCTGCCCTGCGTTTGTGCAGATTCACCCATATCTCCTCCAGGTGCCATGCCCACTGGCTTCTCATAAGAGCGCGCATTGAGTTCAAAACTCTTACGCTGACTCACTGCTGTATCTATAACCTTGCCCTCATGTATCTAAAAACAGCATATCTTTGAAGCGCCGCTTGAGAACTCTTCGCTCTTCCAACAATACCACTCTTGCCATTTCACATTTCAAAAAGGCCAGAGCTGGAGGTGTTAGCTTTGTGGTAACCGCCCCTGCACTCTGGAACTGTCTACCGCTTACATTAGACTGGAAACTTCGTACACCATCTTACAAAAACTCTTGAAATCCTGGCTCTTCAATAAATCTGACTAATGACATTGCTCCTGTGTTCCCAACCCTACCTACCTGTACATTATTCTTCACCCATTACTTCTCTGTACAAACGCTGTGATACCATTGGGTTTGCGTTACAAAAATGTTATAATTAAATCAAAATAAAGACTGCAACCCAATCGCAGAATGTTATAACCATGAGTTAGTCTCACTTAACACCGCCCTTCAGCCACAATCTGAAGTTCTTCTGGCTTTTCACAGCACATTTCCCGCTTGGTCCACATTAGCAATTCCTTTCACTCCCCCGACTGGACCGATGACCTAACAGCTATTCACCCCTGCAACGGGCTGTCCTGACTTATGCGTTACACTGACAAAACCGAACTCGTGTTCTTTTCTTCAACCACGGTTTAGGATGACATCCTCACTGACCGGCATTTACCCACGTAGTGCCTAAACCAAGGTCAGGAAATTGGCTATTTTAACAAGCCATTAAGCCTTCCACCCATTCCACCTCAACACTTAAAGCTGCCGATTCCAACTCTTCCACGTACATAAGGTGCTAGTGGGTGCTTTTATTGTGCGAACCACTTTGGCTGTGAATGTAGAGACATGATTATCCCATCACATCCTAGCTCACTCCAGTTTATCTCTAATAATACTGCCTCCATCCCCTGCTGCATTTCCGCTCATGCGCGGTCAAGATAATGACAGGACTCCGGGGCACCAGCTAACACACTGCTGGCATGCAAGACATGATATCAGCTGTGGTTAACAGGCAGGGTGAGGTGAGGAAAGAGGAGGAGATGGCCAGGAAGTGCAATGGCCCAAATAGGGAAAGTGGGTCAGTGGAGCAGGTAAACTAAGACCTGCAACTGTAAGATGAACCACATCACCCTCAGAAAAACAGTGCACTATGAAACAACAGGAAGACGAGACAAGCCCCAAAGGTATTGAAACACTGCTATGAATTCTACATTAATAATATAGCCTCACCTCACATTCCATTCAGCTAATACCCAGCATCGAACCATAGTCCTCAAAAAACATCCTAAAACATCCTCCTAATCAGTCTCTTGCCTAGAGCAAGGATTAATTACCACCCCCCATGCGAAGTGCCACTTTGGTACCGTCCTTTGCAGTGGGGTCGATTTGGGGTTTATAGTCTCAAAACCGCAATACGGAGGGTGTCCGCTGCTGGTGCCTAAGGCTGCTTCCCGGACTTGCCTTGTAGTAGTACTGGCTCTCCCACCCTTTGAGACACCAGACAGACAGCATTTTATTCTCCTTTATTTATTTATTTTTTACTGTGCATATGTTCCAAATTAGAACATTTACACATGAACAGTACTTATTTAAAACATAAGGAAAATAAAAGAAAGAAAAAGAAAGAAAAATCAATTTTAATAATACATTCATCACTAATTGACATTTCGATATTAATACCAAATAATAATTCTACTAAAATAACAGAACCCATTCTGTTAATGTAATGAACTAAACACTAACAGAAGCAGAACACCATTCTGTTAATATAAAATGATTCATAAGTCAATCCAAGTCATTTCTTCATAAGGTTTGAAAATGCATGCGCAATACTTCCTAGTGATGTCAAGGTCATCCAACATTTGAATCACCTACGCAGTCAAAAAAACATCATTGCCTGCACTCACCCTGTCCCAGACTACTTGTGCCAAATCTACATTAACCAACGAGAAGAATCTGCTCAAAAAGCACGTTCTCATTTCTTTAAGGGCCCCACATTCTACCATTCGATGACGTAATTTCTCATTTGGCACACTTCAATGGCGACATATATCTTAATTTTCTGAGATATCTATTCCTCGACTGGCCAGAATTTCTCCCACAGGCAAAAGATTAAGTCGAAATCGCAAGAATTGACTCCTCATTCTTGGGCAGGGAATTAGTTTTAAATAGGTTGGCAGACGTCCCGGTGGATTATCAATCCTGGCAAATGTACTGTGAAGTTTATAACTCCTCACCATAGCAATTGTCCTGATCCAATCCGTCTCCTTCAATCATTTTTGACCGCTTCTGGATTTTCATTCATCTGTCTTCTATCTTTTCTACATTAATACAAGATGGCATCTGCACTATTAACAAAGGCGGTAAGAGACGGTGAATCATTTGTTCCTATTTCTTTAGCTAGATCTTCAAAAAGTGTATTTATGGTTGGATAAACATTTTTTGTCATTAGGCTCAGAATTTTCAATTGGAACCAATATTCCAATGACAGCAAGCCAAGTTCATACCGGATTGATGGCATTGGTGTCACCATTGACAAATTGAATACCCTTTTCCAAATGTGGCCCTCTATTTTCACCCATTGAATGGTTAGACTGATAGGGTTAATTTCCGACCCATATAATATCTTAGGCACCACTCTGCCCGCATAATAGGTCAGCAGGGGTTGTATTGTAAACTTACAATATTTCCCATGAATCTTCTTCATTTGATAGATCATTTGGTCGCTTTTAATCAGCAATCGATTAACACTGTCCTCACAAGACGTTTTGTCCGATAACTGAAATCCTATGTAGATTATCTCCCTTTGGGGTACTATCTTGATGGTATCTACCTGCCACCTGAATTTGGCTCTAGTCAACTTTGGGTGGGATAACTGAATCACCTGGCACTTTCTCTGGTTGACCACCAAGCCATTTACTTTGGCATGTTCACTTGTTTTTGTTAACAGACGCTAAAGCCCTGCCGGGGTATGATCTATAAGTGCCAGGTCATCTGCATATGCCAACCAGTTTATTTCTCTCCACCCAATTTAGGTGAGACCAGGCCGGCTCCCCCCATTGCCATAATACAATCAGCCATAAAGAGATTGAAAAGGCATGGAGCAATTATTTATCCCTGTTTTATACCTCTGTGAGTTCTGATTGACGATGCTAATACACCTTCTGAGTTTGGTCTTATTCTAATTCAGGTCTTTTCATGGATATGTTCTAGTATTGCAAGAAGTGGCGGAGGAATTCCCCATGCTTTCAATTTTCTTCATAGATGTTCCCGCTCTACTAGATCAAAGGCTTTGGAGAAGTCTATAAGGGCCACAACACCCTTAAATGTCTTCCTCTACAATCATTGCAATTTTATCCTTCAGGGCTGATAAGACCAAACCATTAAGTGTTGTTCCTATTCCTTTTCTAAAGCCAGTTTGTGCTTTCTGTAAAAGGCTTTTCTCTTTCACCGAATCGTTGAGTTTTTCGAGGACAATCGTTGCAAATATCTTGCTGTCCGGGTACAGCAAAGCAATCTGTCGATAATTCAACGGATCTGTTCAATCCCCCCTTGTTTTGTATAGGTACAATATTGGACTCTTTCCAAGATTGTGGAATTCTGCGTTTCAGCAAAATAGCCTTAAAAAGTAGATCCAACTGACCCGCCCACAATTTTACATTATTCTTGAAGACCACATTAGATAAACTATTTGGACGACATGCAGGCAACATAGATGCTTTTGTAATTAATCTTTCTATGTCTGATACAACAAATTCCAATATCCAGGGTTCTGTACAATTAGCCACTCGTCTTGACCCATCAGAACTCTCTCCATTTATAGTTTTCCAATGTGCATTCCAATCATCCTCAAATACACTTGTTCATTGGGTTACGCATTGTGGCTGTTTGGTATCATTGAATATGCTCTTTTTAAAATATGTCCACAGGCTAGACACCCCAGCTAGTCCAAACCATCTCCCTTTGGACGCCTCAGGAGGGCTCCTCAGCTTCCACTCCCCTGCCTCATGCACCCCAAACTCCTCTGTGTCTGTTCCAACTTTTGGCCGGCCTCCTAGCACATCCTCTGGAATGCTCAGCGGCAGGTCTGGCTCCAACAGAGGTCCTGAGGATACCCCTGCAAAAGACTGTCCTGCCTCCCCCAGAAAGGTGGCCTCTGACCCCCCCACCACAGTTGTGCTGTGTTTTCTCTCATAAACTTTTGATTTGTTTTATTTACACAGTTATGTGAGCATCAGCCATGTAACGTACCTGTGTCCTGCCTGGCAGCATTGGTCATCTCTCTGTGTTCAATCAGGTGGACCTTTGCACTGGGGGGAGGATATGAGCCGTCCCCCATCTTCCCCGGCTTACAGCAGAGAAACACGATCGAAATGCATTTTCTGAGTATTTCAACTCGCTGGTTGCCCTGAGGGCTTCTTCCGAGCTTGACGCTTTTCCTCTTCAGTGCAAGGTGAGCTCTCCTGTGCATTGCCCCGCTCTCTTCAATTCCCCTGGACCCGGCACACTTGGGCTGTTTTGCTACTGCTGGCCTGAGCTCTTACGAATGCCTCCCGCAGGGCTCTCAACCCTCACGCTTTTTTGGATGTTGTCACCTGCAAGGAATAAGTTCACTCAGCCTCCTAAAACCTGACCCCCCCCCAATATACTTCAATGGGCTCTCACCCGCAGAAAACAAAATCCTCTCTTTGTACCTGCCCTGAGGACTGACACGGTTGAGAGATAAGCTCCTGTGCTGAGGACCTTTGGATGCAGCGCCTAATTTAAATCCAGTCTGTTTTCTTTTCAGATGTTTATTTTTGTATTTTGGGCTAATTGTTCCTATTTTTCAAGTTTTTTTTAACAAATAGCTGCAAGTGCAATGAAAAAGAGACTTAACCAGTCACAAGCAATCCCCATGTGTGGGACAGAACCCTCTGCTGCCGCCTAAAATTGCCCTTACATAAAGAACATTTAAAAAAAACGCATCTAACCTTTATACGTAAAGAAGTGGCCTAACAGTGTTTTGGTATCTTGCATGAAAAGGGGGGACGCTTATTTAAAAGGTATGTTCGATATAAGCAATCTGCAAGTAACATAACAAGTATTGCAATGCCAAATGTTTGACCCTTTGTGGGCATCTAACTGCAGTGCCTGCGAAATGCCTAATACTTTATACACATGGTCAATCAATAGGTGGGCAAATAACGGACCACTTACAAGCTTTGTGTCGTCTCCAACATGCAGTACTCACACAATCCAAATAGAGGCAACAAAATGCACCAAAACGAAAGCGCCGGGACCTTCAAGTAATCAGTTCTGGGCTCGGCTTGACTGCAAGATAAGCTAGCAACCAAAAGAGCTGCGCCAGCAAGAAAAACATAGGTTTCGGCTCTGCACTACTAAAAGAAAATAAATATGTTAATGTTATATTAATGTTAAAGGACATTTGTACCGCACACTATCACCGCCGGAGTGGTCCCCTGGCACTGTGGCGGCTCTGAAAGAGGAATGGAAGGGTGGTTAGTGGGAAGTAGCTGGAAAAGTGCAAGAGAGCAGTGATGTGCTGTTGGCGGCCTCAGCCCAGTGGGTCCGTTGGCTGGGCCTGGGTTGTTTTGCAGCCGGTAGTCGTCGTGGACTGTTGTGCAAGTCTATGTGTTTTTTTTCTGTTTTGTTGTTGCAATGTAGTGAGGTTTTTGCGGTTTGTTCTGCGGTAGGTTTGTGGTTGTGTTTGGTTTGGAGTTTGAGAGGTGTATGCAGAGGGGGAAATTGTTAGTGCAATTGGTTAGTATCCCAAAACGTGATTGTTCTAATTCTGGTTAATCACAGATGGATGAGATCCTGATTCCACCTCAATGGGATTCAAACATGTGACCTATAGATTGCAGTCTGTGCTCAGTCAGCAGCATTCGCTCAACCCAGCCATCTACCCTAGTTGGCAAAGCTAACATTTTTCCCCTGATCTCTAACCTGCCTATGTCCCTCACTTCCTCTGTCTCTTCTCTAGAACTTCAGCCCTCATGGTCACATCCTAAGCGCAGCTGGCCGTACTGCCTACCTGCACTTAAAAATGTCCAATGTTGGTTGTTCTTAATCTATTTATGTCCACTTATCGGGGTGCAGCCTTGGAACAGCAGCGAAGGTGCAGAGATAGTGTGGGGCATTCCTGTCCTGGTATTAAGTGGGTTGGACATGAACCTAAAATGCTGGCAATCCTCCAGATTGGCCAGAGATGCCTGCTGACTGGAACAAAGCAACCCTGAGATCCTGAGTGTTCTCCTGCCAAGTTGAAAACAAGATGCATGCAGCGCCTGCTTTAAGAGTGTCCCTTCCAGGACACTGCTATACCAGAGACCACTGCTGCACAAGCAAGCCAATAAGATTGGGGCGTGGAGGGCACTGGGAGATGGGCAAGTCTCACTGCAGTTTATTAATACAGGTAACTGACATAAAGCCTAGCTTCAGCACAGAATGGCCAAGTAACCACTTTTAGTTGATCCAGAAATACCTTCACCCTTACTGGCATTCTGTTCTACTGTCCTGTGGAGAGTATTGGAGGAGAGTTTAAGTCTCCTGTGGTTTCAGGTGAAGACAAAACTAGAGTTTAATATTGTGTCTTCATGTTCTCAGAGTCACCTGGGGGGGACACACCTTGCTCACCGGGTGGCGAGGGGAAGATGAACATTTAAGCTCTATTATGTTTCAATGAAGGAGGTGGCTAATCAATGACACACAAAATCAAGCGTAACTTTCAAAACTATCCCTGGGGTTGCCCTGCCGTACTCACCAGCCACACCTTGCATCTCTGTTATGTGGTCTTTGCGCTTCAGAACAGGTGAAAGGCCGCCCTTGCTGACAGACTCGCTTGCTGAGAAAAAGGGAGCCACCAAGCAAGGTCAAAATTGCCCTAAACCAACAGATATGCTGCATACCATTTCTCAAGCAGATGGAATGTTTAAATGACTGTTCCCAAGTGGCAAGAAGGCACTTCTACAAGCAGTTAATTTATTCTGGAAGCATTGACATTGATTTTCCCATTGAAAAACACATTTTCAAATCATGCCCATAATGTTTACCAACAGATAGCATTGCCACACAGTTTTGTTTTTGTGTGTCTTTATGACTTGAATGAAAAGCTGCATAACGGATAGTAGATTTTTTAGGCTGAGATCATTTTGCATTCAAAGTTACTGTCAAACTATTTTAGGTGCACATAATTATTTATGTATTTGTCATTTCAGTTTACAATGTGATTTGTGCACAAAATCCTGAGAATATACAGAGGACAGTGCTCAAAATCTGTGAGCACTGTCCCCTGTGTGTTCGTAGGATTTCACTCGCTCTTCGAATTTCTAGCTCCCCGCCGTCAGCAACACAGCGCAGCTGGCAGCGGGGAGCTAGAAATCCTAAATGCGAGCAAAGTCCCACAAACACACAGAGGACAGGGCTCACATTGGAGAGGATCTCAGGGCTAAAGACCCATGTGGGTTTTCATGTCTTATTGCAAGTTTCTTATTTGAACACTTTACAGTTGCTTTAAAAGCAGCAGGGAAGGAAAACAACAGAAACGGAATGCATGGAAGGCCAAAATAGAGGTGGAGTGAGCCAGACAATTTATGTGTGAAGCCGAGCACAACCAGTCGGATTGCGGGGCCATGCGGGGCAAGCATCTGCATGACCCTTCTCGGCTAAGAGGCAATCATTGAGCCAGTAAGAGTTTGCGCACTACATGACATGCATCACAACATTGCCAATTTTGAGTTGTAAGTCATTGATACATATTAAAACTGATTTAAAAAGGACGAGAAACAGCCGTACCTATATGAAAAAAACAAGGAAATGACATGCTGAAAGGACATAAATATTTACTGCTGTCGAAAGTAATGTAAATTATTTTAGTTATTTGAAAAAAATGATACTCGCATGATTCAATGTATCATTTTATTTGGAAGATTCATGGTATCTTTCCTATTCAAAGATGGGTGCTAGTTTTGGCTTGTTTCCAGAGAGCTTCCTTAGAGACAGTCATCCAAGATGGCTGCCTCCATGTAAGAGCTCAAAGAGTTCTGATATGCGAAAGAATGGGTGGGATTAGCCCTAGGGATTAGCATGGCTAAGGGCAGGGAATGGGAGGGATCCAATAACCTAACAACTGTGTATCCCTCCTTAAATGTCATCT
This sequence comes from Ambystoma mexicanum, assembly GCF_040938575.1. NCBI lineage: Eukaryota > Metazoa > Chordata > Amphibia > Caudata > Ambystomatidae > Ambystoma > Ambystoma mexicanum. The sequence goes on along the minus strand of NC_090925.1, from coordinate 811,943,180 downwards.
CCATTGGAAAAGCATTACAGACCCTCATTCAAAGCCCATATTTGAAGCTCTTTTTACGTTAAAGCTCTTATTTTAATGACAATAGTTTCACCTTAAAGGTAGCACTTTCAACGCCAACTAACAGCCCAAACTAAAATTAAATAAAGTAAAAGAACATGAGTGCAGGTTATGATGCCTATAAGATACCTCGAGCTCAAGAGTGTTTAAGTGCCTACTGCAGATACAGTGGTACCCCAAGGTCACAGTTCCCATGCCAGGAAGATAGCTAAAGTGTTACTACTGCAGATTTATGCTTGCACGACAAAGCTCACAATTTCCCTTGCCAGTAATGTACTACAGGAAAAAGAGATTACTGTGACTGCTGTAGAAATGTGTGCCTCTCTGCCAGGCAGGCTTAGATCCCTCCACCAAAAATAGAAGGAATATGGGCTCACTCTCACTATTAAAGTGCCTAGCCTCCCACCAAACAAAGGGTTTCCTTCTTCACACCTGATGAGGTCACCAGAGTTGTCGGCTCCATGAAGGTCTCCTCCAAACAGGTCTCCCCCTGTTCCTCCAGAACTATTAAGGCCAACATTGTTTATCTTGCCCCTGTACTTGTTGATTTCTGCAATCACTCTTTTGCTACTGGATCTTTCCCCTCGTCACTCAAGCACACCCTTGTGCGCCCCCTCCTAAAAAAAACATCTGCAGACCCGTCTTGTCCAGCCAACTAGCGCCCCATATCTATCACCTCCTTCCTTGGGAAACTCCTGGAGGAGTTGGTCTTCCCCCAATTGAGCAGAAGGGATGTGACCTAGCAGTTCGGGCCGGACTACCCTTTTGGGGGTGGGACCAAGCCTGATTTGCATATCGTCTTTCCGCTTTTGTAATGGCTTGGCAGGTGAAGAACGATGGTCTGGAGGGTTGCCCAGAGCGATGCCAGAGGTTAAGATTCATTCTAAACCTTCCAGCCATCACCTCTTTTGTTTTGATATTGTCACCCCGAGTGGGATGGGTATGCCCAGACGTAGGTCCAGTGCCTGCTGGGCCTAGAGACCCAAGCTACTCCTCACTGATGACGCCCAACAAGGCTGAAACATGTCTGGGGATGCTTGTGGTCCCGTGCAGAAGGGATGTGACCTAGCAGTTCGGGCCGAACTACCCCTTTGGGGGTGGGACCAAGCCTGATTTGCATATCGTCTTTCCCCTTTTGTAATGGCTTGGCAGGCGAAGAACGATGGTCTGGAGGGTTGCCCAGAGCGATGCCAGAGGTTAAGATTAATTCTAAACCTTCCAGCCATCACCTCTTTTGTTTTGCTATTGTCACCCCGAGTGGGATGGGTATGCCCAGAAGTGGGTCCCGTGCCTGCTGGGCCTAGAGACCCAAGCTACTCCTCACTGATGACGCCCAACAAGGCTGAAACATGTCTGGGGATGCTTGTGGTCTCGTGCAGAAGGGATGTGACCTAGCAGTTTGGGCCGGTCTACCCCTTTGGGGGTGGGACCAAGCCTGATTTGCATATCGTCTTTCCCCTTTTGTAATGGCTTGGCAGGCGAAGAACGATGGTCTGGAGGGTTGCCCAGAGCGATGCCAGAGGTTAAGATTCATTCTAAACCTTCCAGCCATCACCTCTTTTGTTTTGCTATTGTCACCCCGAGTGGGATGGGTATGCCCAGATGGGGGTCCCGTGCCTGCTGGGCCTAGAGACCCAAGCTACTCCTCACTGATGACGCCCAACAAGGCTGAAACATGTCTGGGGATGCGTGTGGTCTCGTGCAGAAGGGATGTGACCTAGCAGTTCGGGCCTGACTACCCCTTTGGGGGTGGGACCAAGCCTGATTTGCATATCGTCTTTCCCCTTTGGTAATGGCTTGGCAGGTGAAGAACGATGGTCTGGAGGGTTGCCCAGAGCGATGCCAGAGGTTAAGATTCATTCTAAACCTTCCAGCCATCACCTCTTTTGTTTTGCTATTGTCACCCCGAGTGGGATGGGTATGCCCAGACGTGGGTCCCGTGCCTGTTGGGCCTAGAGACCCAAGCTACTCCTCACTGATGACTCCCAACAAGGCTGAAACATGTCTGGGGATGCTTGTGGTCTCGTGCAGAAGGGATGTGACCTAGCAGTTCGGGCCGGACTACCCCTTTGGGGGTGGGACCAAGCCTGATTTGCATATCGTCTTTCCCCTTTTGTAATGGCTTGGCAGGCGAAGAACGATGGTCTGGAGGGTTGCCCAGAGCGATGCCAGAGGTTAGGATACATTCTAAACCTTCCAGCCATCACCTCTTTTGTTTTGCTATTGTCACCCCGAGTGGGATGGGTATGCCCAGATGTGGGTCCCGTGCCTGCTGGGCCTAGAGACCCAAGCTACTCCTCACTGATGACGCCCAACAAGGCTGAAACATGTCTGGGGATGCTTGTGGTCTCGTGCAGAAGGGATGTGACCTAGCAGTTCGGGCCGGACTACCCCTTTGGGGGTGGGACCAAGCCTGATTTGCATATCGTCTTTCCCCTTTTGTAATGGCTTGGCAGGCGAAGAACGATGGTCTGGAGGGTTGCCCAGAGTGATGCCAGAGGTTAAGATTCATTCTAAACCTTCCAGCCATCACCTTTTTTGTTTTGCTATTGTCACCCCGAGTGGGATGGGTATGCCCAGACGTGGGTTCCGTGCCTGCTGGGCCTAGAGACCCAAGCTACTCCTCACTGATGACACCCAACAAGGCTGAAACATGTCTGGGGATGCTTGTGGTCTCGTGCAGAAGGGATGTGACCTAGCAGTTCGGGCCGGACTACCCCTTTGGGGGTGGGACCAAGCCTGATTTGCATATCGTCTTTCCCCTTTTGTAATGGCTTGGCAGGCGAAGAACGATGGTCTGGAGGGTTGCCCAGAGCGATGCCAGAGGTTAAGATTCATTCTAAACCTTCCAGCCATCACCTCTTTTGTTTTGCTTCCCCCAACTGACCCAGCACACTGAACTTGTTGGTTGCCTCCACGACCATAAATCTGGATTCCGAGCATCCAGAGGTACGGAAACTTCTTAACAACCATTAGGAACTGCTTGCATCTCTTGATGCCAACTCTCCAGCTGTTCTCATTCTACTTGATCTCTTCTCTGCATTTGATACGGTCAGCCAATCCATCCTCATAAAACGGCTCCACAATACCCTAGGTATCTTAAAGCGGGCACTGGACTGGCTGACATCCTCCCTCATTGATCGTTTGTCCCAAGCTGTTCTGGGCTCTTTCTCTTCCACCACCTCTATCTCCGCCTGCAGTGTCCCCCAGGGCACCAACCTTTCTCCCTGGCTTTTTAACACCTATCTTGCTCCGCTTGCACACCTCATTTCCACCTTCTCCACTAACTTCCAGTGTTACACAGAGGCCACACAACTCTTCTTCAAACTTCCCTCTGACCCTCTCCTTACTTGCTCCTGTCACGGTTTGATTACATGGCACACTCCAGCCAGGGACTCCTTCCCCTACAATGAAAGTGGCGTACAATAAATTGCTTTTTATTTTTAATAAACCACGTGTTCTTTTCTGTTTGAGTAGGCCTCCAACCCATCTTGCACCCAACCTCCACAAACAACCCATGTCACATTGGACCAGGAATCAGGTGGCGTGTTATCAATAAGATATTTATTAATTTATTATTTAAAGAAAAAGGAAAATCAAACAATTTTACAGCCACTAATAATGTGGTACATAATTGCACTAATTTCTACAAAACAATTCAGTTAAGATATCCTGCTACAATTCTCACAATCTTTAATGGCAACACAGAGAAAGAGCAGTTTTAGAAAGAGATGGTTTAGCACTCCCCCCCGCAACACTCACCCCCAAACATTAGCAAACTTGATTCCTTTGAATGGAAGGCAGTGGCAAGGAGTAGGGATAGAGAGAGAAAATCAGATTTGGAGTAAAGCCTACCACACCAAGATGGGAGGCCAGCAAATAAAGTGAAAACCCGTTTTTGGGGCAAAACGGCAGAATTGGATTTTGATTATTACTCACAACGGCTACGGGACAGAATGAAAAGAAATTTGTGTTGCTTACACTTGAGGAGATAGGGAATCTTAGAGACTAATATTCAGCACACCAGAGCAACAATAGAAAAAAAGTAGGAAAATCAGTTTTGGAAGGAAGCAAATGCAAAAGGAAAGATACAATGGCAAATGGGAATTTGTTTTACACAGGATTTACAATGACAGGCAGCGCAAGGAAGGGGTTTAGCTCAGAATAGGAAAATCGGTTTTCACTTACAAGGACCGAGACACATAACAGATAGACTTGTAGGCAAAAACGGATTGCTCTCAGTGGGACTAAGGTTTGGGTTTTTACTAGGACAGATGCAAATATGAATTTGTGGGGTGATGCACGCAATACACGGACATGCTTGGTTTTCAGTTACAAGGAGACTACTTGTTTTGAGGCAACACTCTAATGACTATAATAATTAAAGAAAGACACCAGGGACAAGGTGGTTAATTTCGAATTTCATTCAACTTGTACCGTGAATTTCAATGGGGGAATTCATTGATTTACTTAAGATATGCTAAGGATTGGGGGGTGCTGTTGTGCGCCAGCAAAGATGGCCACCTGAGGTGAGAGCTCCATAACCCACACTATCCTTATATCCATATCCTACGGAGTAGAGCCCGTATTGAGGTAAATAGCACCCAAACAGGCACCCACACGGAAAATTTGAAAGGAAACTGTGCCTCCTAACACCTGCAGAAGAGCCGAGTGGTACCAGGCAGCCAAAAGATCTGTGTGCGCTCTGCGTGCCAAAACCTGCCCGCTCCTCGGAGACCACCTCTGGCCGCCGGCCATTGGCATAGAGAGAATCCGTGGACAGCCGAAATCGATGACAGAGATTAATCTGGAAAAATCCCCCCGGCAGCGACCCGTGGGTCAGAGGCAGAGAAGGCGGAACTACTGTTGTAACCCCACCGGAGTAGACACTTGAGCTTGTTGACTCACAGCAGAGGCCCCTGCATGCCTTGGGCAGACCCGGCCTGTTAAGAGCTGGGCAGTATCCAATTGGGCACCAACAGAGGACATTAGGCAGTGAACTAGCCCTCCCAACAGTCACAGCAGAGCTCAGTTGCAGCGGGCGTCTGACGGACCTGTGAGCGCTCTATGCTCCCGAACCAGCCTGCTCCTCGGAGCTCCCCCCACCCGCTGACAGTTGGTGGCGTGCAAAGACAGGGAGAGCTGTCAACACGTCGAAGCAGAGTTTGACCTGGCAAGCCCCTCCTGAAAGCTGCAGTACGAACAAAGTTTCATACTCAAAAGTCCCAGCAGGCCCGCAAATATGCCGGGGGGGCCATAGATCCTCACTTGGGCCGCAAATCCACCATTTAGGTCGGGGAGACCCCGGCACACAACAGGTCTTGTTTTAGCCCCTCATCACCACTCATCACAAGAGGGCCAGGACAGATAAAGCACTATTTTGGTAAATGGCCCAAAATAAGGACCGAACCGGCTACTAGAGAATAACAAAGTCAATCGGTCAGTACAGCTCCATAAACTGATACCTGGCACACACCCAGCGGGCGGCTGATACACCAGCACTACAAGTCTGGGGCAACAATCTACAGGGCAAATCAAACAGGGAAAGCAGACCACAACAGCAGCATATGGGTCCTGAAGCAGATTGGCCCAAAGCCCAGGCAGATCGGAGCTAACAAGCAACATCTAAGTGAGCTCCCTACGGACACACCCCCAGAAAAAGAAGCAGAGGAGCCCAATAGCCCGCCAAGAACCAGTGAGACAAAACGGGTCCTCAAACCTGATCTTACCGACTAATCCCAGCCATCGCAAACAACAACCGAGTGCTAATCACCCCCCCAAACCACACGAATCACGACGCCCGCCCAACGTGGGCATGACAAGGGGCACCAGAGCCAACAGGAAAGGCCCTATGGACGCCTACACCAGTACTGCTAACATGGAGGTCTCCCAGGACTCAAACCACTCCTCCCCTGGGTCCACCCAACTACCAGCAGAGCCGAACATGGACCCTTACCTGTCGGTACTCCAAGCAGGATTCTCTGCAGTCAACAAACAATTGGACGACATTGGAAATAGCATTGCGTCCATCAGGTCGAACATACAAAAAGTGAATGCTAGGTTCTCAGAGGCAGAAGATAGGGTGAGTACCCTGGAAGGCACATCAACCACTCATGGCAAAGCAATAGAGGGGATCCAAAAAAACCTAAAGTCAATCCATGATAAATGTGAGGCTCTGAAATGCAGATCGCTTCGCAATAATATCAGAGTGGTGGGGGTGGCGGAAAGGACCATGAATGTCCCAATGGAACAGTTCATAGAGGAGGTACTCCGCACACTGTTCCCAGACGCCCAGTTCTCCTGGTGGAAAGGGAGCACAGGTTACTCGCCCCACCTCCCAAACAAGGTGCTCCGCTACACACGATAATAGCCCGCCTCCTCGACTACTGTGAGCGTGATCTAATTCTTTGCGTATCACGTGAGAAAGGCTCCTTGACCTTCGACTTCAACCAGGTACACATCTTCCAGATTTTTCCAACAGAGTCCAAGCAGCCAGACGAACATTTGACCAAGTCAAAAAATCACTACGGGATAAGAAAATACTGTACGCTATGATGTTCCCTGCAGAGCTCTGACTACAAACACCGGCAGGGCCCGCTTTTTCGAATCACCTGAAGAGGCCATGTCCTACATCGAACAACACATCCCTGATGCCCTGAATAACGGTTGAAGTATAAAAACTATGGCGCAGAGCCTAAAACTAAATCACAAGTAAAAGCCTTGCACCCAAAACAGGAATGAGATACACCCACTGCGGATCAACAAGAGGTTACGTCTCCCCACAAGCAGCTTTTGTTAAGGTTTCCAGGAGTGGCCACACAAAGCCACCCACTATTTCAGACTGTTAAGTTAACGAAGGTTAATACACCGTCCAGTTTGAGGGATGGTGAGGGTGGGAAGGGAGGGAGGCAAGGGAGTTGGAATACAGCAAAAAAAGCTGACGACCGGATCGAGAACGGCACACATAAGATCGGCAACAGACACATCATCATGAAACCTTTCAACCACGCATGACGACAACAGGTTCAGCAAATAGAGTAAACCTTCTATCATGGAATGTAAGAGGTTTGGAAAATCCGATAAAGGTCAGGAAAATACAGGCTTATGCCAGACGGCACCAGATTGACTTCCACTACTTGCAAGAGACACACGCCACGGGTAGGATCGTGGAATTTTTTGCCAGAGACTAGGGCCCCCTGAGAATTGGAACAGATTACTCCTCGTAATCCAGAGGGCTGCTAACTATCATACACCGTCGCACAGGTTTACAACTAACGAGATCGATGACAGACACCAAAGGGAGATTTGTGATCATATGGGGAACACTAGAGAACCAGGAAGTAATCCTAATAAATACATACGGCACAAACATTGCAATTCCCGAGTTTTATCTGCACGTCATGTCACAAATATCACCCAAGGGAGACACCATGGTTATATGGGGAGGAGACTTCAATACAATCTTAAATCTCCAAAAAGATAGATCTTCCAGACCCCCTAAACCCCATTCCAAAACCGTGAGGGCAATAATACAGGGCATGTCTGAGATTCCACTGGAAGATGTGTGGAGAGAACTCCACCCGGACTTGGAAGAATACACGTTTCACTCATCCGTGTACTCCTCCAGCTCACGGATAGACTACTGGAATCATCCCACATGTGGGCAGATGAGCCATCCTCCCACACACATTATCATTCCCCAGTGTTAGTTAAAATTAACATGGTAGACGAGAAAAAAACACAATGCACATGGCGGATGCCACCAGCCTTTCTGAGGGATGAAACAATCATAGAACCCCTGAGGGCAGAAATCAACAAATTCTTTGAACTCAACGAGGGCTCGGTGGCCCCGCCAGCCATAATATGGGAGACATTCAAAATCTGGACACAGGGACAACTCCTATCTAAAACAGTGGGCACTCTAAAAGCCAGCAGACATGACCTAAACCAGTCGTAAATCACCCTCCGCTCCTTGGAAAACGCACATGCACAGGCGCCAGGCAACAATACCCTTAAGCCATTGCAGGAACAATTGGAGAGGTACAGGACCTGGCAGAACAAGAAATAAAATATATTTCACAACCAATCAGAGCCATACGATATGGGAAGGGCAACAATGCTGGGAAGTTGCTAGCGTCCCTAATAAAATCAGAACAGGTGATCAAGCCAATCACATCCATCATGGGGACCGATGGGATAGTCCATACAAAAGCCGACAAGATCAATGAGGTCTTCCTACATTTCTAGTCCCAATTATACAAAAAATACTGACCAAGTATCAATACAAGAACTTAACTAATACATGTCCTCAGTTCCACTTCCCAGGTCAGAACAGCTGGACAGAGAAATACCCGAAAACCCCTTTATGCTGGAGGAAATCGCTCAGGCAATTAATGATCTGACAGCTGGGAAGAGCCCAGGTCCGGACGGTCTCCCAGTCGACTTCTACAAAATCTACAAAGCCGAACTTTCCCCAAAAATACTCGAGCTATGGGAAGAAGCCCTAACATCCGCCATTCTCCCGGAATCCATGAGGGAGGCCACCATAACCGTCCTACTTAAACTACATAAACCCCCACAGGACCCCAAATCGTATCACCCTCTTTCATTATTCAACACGGACATCAAAATATACGCGAAGGTGATAGTGAATAGACTCCTCCCCCATGTGAACAAATTAATACAGCCCGATCAAACAGGGTTCATACCATTCAGATCCACATCCTTAAACTTGCGGAGACTCTTCGCGATAGCATCACAACTAGACCCTGACACGGATGCAATGGCGATATCGCTCGATGCTGAAAAAGCATTTGACTCAGTGTCCTGGGAGTATATGTATGCCATACTGAATCGTATGGGTTTTGGCCCATACTTCCAAAGCTTTATCCGGCTATTATACAAAGATCCCAAAGCTAAGATACGAACTAATCATGCTCTGTTCCCCGCCTTCATCCTTGCAGAGAGGCACACGCCAAGGTTGCCCCCTCTCTCCCTAATCTTTGCCCTCACAATAGAGGGGATGGTGGCACATCTACGCCACAAGCATTCAGATCGGGATATTCAGACCCATGCCCCCCGAGCTCATCTTGCGGATGACACTCTGGTGTACCTACTTAACCTAGAAGTCAATTTGACACCAGTCATGCAAGACATTACGGAGTTTGCCAAATTCTCACGCTATAAAATCAATCAACCTAAGTCCGAAATCATTCCCCTGACGCCGAGCGCCACAAGATCGGATGCCATAACACAATTCCGATGGTCACCAAACTCAGCCCGGTATCTTGGAATTGTCATAGCTACCGATAGAAACACGCTTTATGACACCAACTACGCCCCCTACATTTCACAACTAGAAACCAAACTAGGACTGTGGAACAAACTCCACCATATCAATATATGGCTGCATTGCTTTGCTTAAGATAGTGGTGGTCCCCAAGTTACTTTACCTATTCAGTAATATGCCTATATCGCCGGGCAAAGCGCTTTTCGAGAAACTGCAAAAAATGGCATCCAATTTCGTATGGGGGTGGGGAGTAGGGTCAGACAGAACTGGGCCAAACTAAGCGAGAAATTCGACACAGGGGGACTGGCAGCACCAGATTTCACCCTATACTACTAAGCGGCGCAAGCCAGGTATGCCAAATATTGGTTCCATGACACAGAAGCGTATGCCCACATACAAGCAGAAAAACAAGCCGCTGCCCCTATGGATATGCGGTCCATGATTTTCACCAAGAAACACAGAAACATTGACGGCATAGACCCAGTGTCCTGTACTACGCGAGCATGGGCGGCCCTGTACCACAGGGTGGGCTGCACACATCCCTACTGGGCCCCCTCCCCACTGTGGCACTACTCGGACATCATCCCCACACTTGACACCTTGATACAAAGAAACTGGGATCCTGAGAAAGACCTGAAGCTAGGGAACTTGTTCCCAGACAGGGAATTCTTAAAACTAGATGTAGCTCAAAGAAGATTCGAGTATGGGCTCATAGTAACCCTCCAATACCACCTCTTAAAAGCAGCACTTAAACACAGGTGGCCATCGTTCCCCACATAGCCACCGCCTCATCCATTCATACTAAACATTATGGATCAAGATGGGTTCATAGGAAATATCTCAAAGATATGTAGCATGGTCCAATCCCACACCCCCTCACAGAGCACCATGAAATCCAAATGGGAAAGAGATCTGGAAATAGTGATCAAAGATACTCAGTGGGCCTGATACTGCCAATACACCAAAACCATATGTCTTAATGCCAACTTTAGACTAGTCCAATACAACATTCGAAACCATCTGCACATCACCCCTGGAGAAATCACCAAATTTGACTGCTCTGCACAATCTTTGTGCCGCAAATGCAGAGTCCCAGAGGCCAACTCCTTCCACATGTACTGGGAATGCCCACCTACAAGACAATTCTGGGAAGGTGTAACCACTAACCGCAGTGCCATTCTCGAAATCCAAATACCGGCTACACCCCTAAAATACCTCTTTGGTTACATTGGAAAGGCTCCCAGCAAGATACAAAGGCTTTTCTCAGTTGCAACCGCGGTGGCCAAACGCAATATCCTCAGGCACTGGAAGGCGAAGACAGCTCCCACAATCCAGGCATGGCTTCAAGACCTTATTGAAGTTGGTGAATGTGAAGAAGGTTACGCAAGAGGTATCACACCCTCGAGTCACCCCAAAGACATATGGGCTCCCCTACGGCGCTAGCTGAACTCATCTACTGGGGACTCTGAAACAGCAGAGTAATCAGTAAGACCAGGGTCAACCCATGTTACTGCACAAGCTCCTAATACTACTGCCTGTCGCGCTAGTGTATGCAATGATCTGTAAAAGTGTCGTAATGTTGTTAATGCAATGTACCTGTCAGCAGAAAAAATAAAGTAAAAGAATATATATGTGCTAAGGATTTACACAGACACTGAGAGGTTTACCAAAGGGAATATGCAATCATACACAGGCTAAACACAGATTCTTCTACAGGAAGATGATTGAATTACAGTAGCAATTTGGGGTTTTCCATGGTGTTTTCAATGTGGTTTTCAATGGTGTAATTATTGGGTGCAATGCTACAAAAAGGAAGGGCTTATTCAATTTAGGGCTGGGGTTATTTGCTACTTACAAAGTAAGCCTTGGTTTGGGATTCTGGCAAGCCAGCTGGATCTCAGGACACTCTGGACAGCTAGGCAAGGGGTGGGGTCACTGCACTCTGCCTTGTCTTGGGATTCTTGACAGCCAGCTGGATCTCAGGCCACTCTGAACAGTTAGGCAAGGGGTCTGGTCACTGCACTCTGCCTTGGTTTGGGATTCTGGACAGCCAGCTGGATCTCAGGACACTGTGGACAGGTAGGCAAGGGGTCTGGTCTCTGCACTCTCAAAGATGGTATGGTTCAGCCACCTTCTCTCCGGCCCCCTTCTCCTGTCTCCCTGTATTGTTTGGCTGTTTACCTAGTACAGTCCCCCTTATATAGCACAATGACATCACTCACTTTACAATCTAGGGGGAGTACTCTGTAATTACCCCTACCGCTCGGATAGGACAGGTTACCATTGCTCTCTCCGCTCCCTAGCATGATTGGTTCAAGGGAAGAGAGCACCATCTGTCTATTTGCATTTATTACCCTTCTTTGTTCTCTTGGCCACTTTTTGACAATAACCAGTTATGTCTCATAACTTAATAATTCTACTAGCCCCTGACATATGAATTAGATAGGCGGTTTTAGTTGGTCATAGGGAATTAGGTAAGCCAATCCCCAACAGTAACAACCCTGCAAATGATTAAGCATGTTCATAATTTAATTCTCCATCTTTGCACCAATTGTCATATTTGTCCCATTTTTAGAACAGCCAGAAAACCGTTCTAACTGGCCATTTCAGTCTCCAAGGTCCTAGAAAAATGCACTTTCTCTCTTTAAAACCGCCTGGAAATTACATAAAAACATAGCAGAAAAACTACAATATTTCTCATTCTAATTAATGCGAAAAATGCCTAAAAATGAAAATAGTCCTTTAATGTCAATTGGGAGGATCTGTCTCCCTCTGTGGGAGGGGCGCTTCATCCCCCACAGTCGGTGACCAGAGATGTTCATGACCCCCTTTGAAGTTGTCAGTTTGCTCTTGGTAGTGGGTGCAGAAAGGAGCTCACAATTCCTAGTCAAGCTTTAGCCACGCTTGCTTTCTTTGAAATCCCTGAGCCCCTGCCTTCAATTCTGGCAGAGCAGGGAATTATGACGCCCTCAGTAACATCACATTTAACTGTGGGATGGTTCACTGGTAGGTGTGACTTCCAGTGGAAAGCGGGGCTTTTACTTGTGAAGTTTTCTTCCTTAGCCCAACTGGTTTTTCCGGTATTATGAGCCTCTTCAAATGTGATTGAAGTCTTGTGGGTGGAAACATAATGTGCATTGCTTAGTCAACTCGCCCCCCACAGCATATTTCCCTGACATTTCAATGCAAGCAGTACTGTCTTTTCACTGTGGCCTTTTAAAAGTCATTTTTCTTTTTCACGCGTGTGCAAGCCGTTTCTGCGTCTGTAACGCTCACCTGAATCCCTCGGAGGCGCAGGTCCGGGCTGGGAGATTTCAGTGTCTTCTAGGGTCACGCGCAGGCCTCTGATAACACCCTGGATGGGCCCTCTCCTCACCGTAATATTGACCCAGAGGGTGAGGTGTCTGCAAGTAGGAGAACAAAGGGTTAATGTATGTCTGGTTGGCCAATCTGACTTTCCCCTTTCTGGACTCCCCACGTTTCTCGTAGGCTGAATGTGCTCACCTTAGATAGGTGAAAGCGGAGCTCTCCATCCTGCGTCTGTGCAGGGGCGCTAATGCCAGTTGCTTCACTGGTTCATAACCCAGCCTCTTGATTGCAGAGGATGAAGTCGGGGAGCAAGGCCGTCGTTAACCGCACGAACAGTAAATGCTTGAATATGGAGTCTTATTTATATGTCCCCTTAAATGTCTCTTGCCTTTGCAGGTCCGGTATGCAGATACGGTAAGCGAGAAGAATGCCGGAGCGCGTGGAGGCACTTAAGTAAAAGAATGTTATTCGAAGTTAAATGCACTTCTTAATGTCTCTTTTCCCTTTTTCAGGTAGCCGTAGCAGTTGGCGTTGGAGATGGACGCCGAGGTACGTGCCGGAGTAGAAGACACGTGAGTAGTGATGGCGTACTGTGCCCCTAATGATGTCCTTCTTGTTTTTGCAGGTGCGGTTGAACAGGGCTTGGCAGAGATCGAGGCGTAAGTAGCACAGGTAAGCAAAATATCACGGAGGTTTACTAACCAATGTCCTTTGTTTCTGCAGGGTTGTCGGAGTATGAAGAGTGCGGCACGCGGCCTCGGGATGCACCGATGGACGAGGTAAGTGCAGCGCTGGTTTTGCCTTGTCCTAACCTGGTGTCCTTGTTCTCTTTCAGACGCTGCTGAAGACTGAAGACCGGTTTTCCGGGAGGTAAGATAAAGAATTCTTGTTCACAGATGCTGAAGCTGAAGATTCTCTGGAGCTGACACGGTGAGCGTCCTGCTGCTAGTGCAGAATAACGCGAAGCACGTTGCACTGATCGGGTGTGGTTTAAATAAGCCACTGGAGTGCTTAGGTGTCTCCTTCCACAGGCTTGCCCAGGCAAGAAAGAAGTTCCAGCTCTCAGAACAGTTCCAGTATCCAGTCCCAGGGAGTGGTGCTGACCACACCCAGAAGGTAAAGTAGTTCCAGCCAGGAATGGATGAGGATCTCATCCTACAGGTAAGTGAGCAGCATGGTCTGCAGCAGGTAGGTCCACCCAAGCACCATTCCTCTCAATATGAGCCCGGCGCTTCCTGTGCCGGGACTGGGTTCCCTTATGAGCCTGGCGCCACTGGCGCCAGGACAAGGTCCAAAAGGCCCCTGTGGGGACCGGCTGGTGCCTGGAATGGAAGTTGTGACCCTGCTTCCAAGGATGTTGGGCTGGATCTGACTCCTTGGAGGCAGCGGTCATGACAGCACCCCCCCTCAAGGCCCCTCCCAAGCTTGTCTTCTCTGGAGGCTTTGGCTTATTGGGAAAGGTTTGATGAAACTTCCTGACTAGACGAGGTGCATGGACATATTCTGAAGGCTCCCAAGATCTCTCCTGGGGGCCGAATCCCTTCCAATCAATCAGGTAGTATAGTTTCGATTTGGAAATTTTGGAATCCAAGATGTTTCGAATTTCAAATTCGAGTTCTCCATCAACCTGGATTGGCTCTGGAGGTTTAGTCAAACGGGTTCCGGGTTGCATAGGTTTTAGGAGAGAAACATGGAAAACGGGATGTATCTTCATCCGAGTAGGTAACTCCAATTTCACAGCCACCGGATTTATCACAGCCGTGATCGTGTAGGGTCCTAAATACCTTGGGTTGAAGGTGCGTGGTCCTTTTAGGGATAAATGTTTAGTGGACAGCCAGACTTGATCTCCTACTTGATATTGAGGGGCCTCTTTTCGATGTCGATCCGCTCCTTTCTTATACATTTCCTTGGCTCGTTGAAGGTGGGCTGTGGCTTCCTTAAATGCTTGAGTTATTGTTGCATGCAGATGGTCTACAGCGGGCGTTCCGAGAGCTTGAGGTGGATCCAAATTAGAGGTTCGAGAATGAATTCCATACAGCAGAAAAAAAGGGGTTTTTCCAGTTCCTGAATGGATTGAATTGTTGTAGGCGTATTCAGCAATCCAAAGGACATCCTTCCAAGTGCCCTCCGATTGTTGCAGCATGCAGCGTAGATATTGTTCCAGAGTTTGGTTAGTCCTCTCAGTCTGCCCGTCAGTTTGGGGGTGATGGCTGGTGGAAAGTCATACATCAATTTGCGCTAAACAACAACAATTTCGCCAAAAATGGGAAATAAATTGGCTCCCTCGATCGGAGATTAACACTGAAGGGAAACCGTGCAACCGGACGATGTTTTCAAGGAATTCTCGGGCCAAAACGGGAGCTGTGGGTAAACCTTTCAGTGGAATAAAATGAGCCATTTTTGAAAAAAGGTCCACGATTACTAGAATTGTGTTGTATCCGGAGCAGGGGGGTAAATCCGTGATAAAATCCATTGAGAGAGTATGCCAAGGGCAAGGTGGAATGTCTATTGGGTGCAGCAGACCTGCTGGTCTTTCCTTCTGACTCTTGTTTTGTGCGCAGATGCCGCAAGAAGCCACAAAATCTTTAATATCTTTCCTCCAAGATGGCCACCAAAAATGTCTTTTGATTTTCTCTAAGGTTTTGGCAACTCCAGGATGTCCTTCTATTAGTGAATCATGGTAGCAGGTGATGATCTGCTTCTGTAAGTCAACACATGGCAAATATAGTCTTCCTTGGAAATACAATAGATTCTGATCTATCGTAAAATCTTTTCCTTTCAGTTGCCAATTCAATGAATCTTCAGGAGTTATTAGTTGACTGACTTTTGCTTCGATATCTTCAAGGGATAGCGTGTTGATTACTCCCAGTATCTTTTGTTCGGGGATTATTGGTACCGGCTCTGGATTAGCTGTGTGTTCGTATACCCCTATTCGGGAAAGGGCATCTGCTTTTCCGTTCTTATTGCCTGGTCGATACATGATCACAAAATCAAATTCCGCGAAGAATAATGCCCAGCGGAGTTGTCTCGAAGATTGGGCCTTGGCTGACTTCAGATACTGGAGGTTACGATGATCAGTGATTACAGTGACAGTGTGCCGGGCTCCCAGGAGATAATGCCGCGAGGCCTTAAAGGCGGACTTAATTGCCAGAAGTTCTTTGTCCGTAATTGTATAGTTGATTTCGGGGGCGAAAATTTGCGGGACCAAAATGCCACAGGGTGTAATTGGTGTATTTCGGGATCTCTTTGTGAGAGCACAGCCCCCATTGCGAGGCTGGATGCGTCTGTCTTGACGATATAAGGAAGTTCTGGACGAGGATGCTTCAAGACTGGAGCGGAGATAAATTTGGCTTTCAATTCTTGGAATGCTTGTTCGGCCTCTGGAGTCCACTCGAATTTTTTATTCTTTTTCAGGAGGACCGTGATGGGTTGAACTACTCGAGAGAATTCTGGAATGAATCTCCGGTAAAAATTAGCAAAGCCCAACATGCTCTGTACTCCTTTCACGGAAGTCGGGGACGGCGATTTGGTGATAGCGTCCACCTTTCTTGAGTCCATGTGAACTCCATTGGGTGACAAGATGAACCCCAAGAATTCGACTTCCTTTACATGAAAAGTACACTTCTCCAATTTAGCAAACAAACGGTGTTGACGAAGTCTCTGTAGAACCGCTGTGACATGTCTTCGGTGTTCAGCTTCTGAGGATGAGTATACCAGGATGTCATTGATATAAACAATTACGCACACATCAATAAGTTCTCGGAAAACGTCATTCATAAAGAACTGGAAGGCGGCCGGTGCGTTGCATAGTCCAAAGGGCATTACTTGATACTCAAACAATCCGAATTTAGTGCGAAAGGCCGTCTTCCATTCGTCACCCTCCTTAATGCGTACCAAGTGGTAAGCTCCTCTGAGATCTAGCTTTGTGTATATGCAGGCACCTTTAACTTGGTCCAATAATTCGGGAATCAGAGGCAAAGGATATCTGTTTTTGACTGTAATCTGGTTCAGGGCGCGGTAGTCGATACATGTTCTCAGGTCACCTTCTTTTTTCGGAACGAAGAACAAAGCTGAAGAAACTGGAGATTTCGAGGGACGAATAAATACGTTAGCCAGATACTGGTCCAAGTATTGCCTGAGATGGAGATTTTCTGGCTCAGTGAGAGCATATATTTTACTGCACGGAGGAGTAGATCCAGGTATTAGGTCTATCTGGCAGTCGTATGACCGATGCGGGGGCAAAGTGTTGGCCTGATCTTTCTGGAAGACGTCACGGAACTCTTGGTATTCTGGAGGCAATTGGGGGCTCTCGGAAGCGATGGCTGCTAGCCTGATATCGGGTCGAGGATAGCAAGTTGGGGCGCATTCTGGAAACCGGATTACCTTGGCTCGCCAGTCTATCTGAGGATTGTGCTTTTCCAACCAAGGAATTCCCAGGATTACTTGAAACTGCGGGGCCTTGATTACATCAAACACGATCTTCTCCCGATGTCCATCTTGGCATAGCAACGACACTTCCATGGTGGTGTGAGAAACCGGTCCGGAAGCTATTTCTGTACCATCCACTGTAGTGATTACGTCTTTAACCATCTTAGAAAATAGAGGAAGATTCATCCTGGTTGCCTAGATAGTTAGTCTACATAGTTACCGATCGCTCCGCTATCAATGTATGCTTTAATAGCATGCATGCGATCTGGCCAATCTGGACTTATGAGGACCATAGGCATTACCAAATGCGAGGTCAAGGAACTGGTTTTAACGCTCGGCAAGCGGACCTCTACACTTGTCGGGCGAGGTCGTTTCCCGATTCTAGTTTTTCAGCATTCTTATCGGAAGCTCCTACAGCCTTCTTGACCGGTTTCACTGGACAATCACGAAGGAAATGTCCGGAATTCCCACAGTAGAGGCACAGCTGTAATTGTCTTCTCCTTTCCCGCTCCTTTTGGGTCAATGGTCCTTTAACAACCCCTATCTGCATGGGCTCCACAGAATCCTTTCCTTTAGCGGAGCTCTGAGGTCTTGAAAATATTTGGGTTTCAAATCTGGAACGATCGGTCTTCCTGTTCTGTAGCCGGTGATCTAATTGGACTACTAGGTTGATATAATCAGAACAATCTTGCGGAGGATTCACCACCTGTGCTAAGACATCTTTAAGTTCTCCACGCAGCCCTCTGTAGAAAAGCGTGATTCTCTTTTCCTCGGGCCACCTAGTCTCAACCACCAGTCTGTCAAAAGATGCTATGTACGCCAGGAGATCCTGATTCCCTTGTCTTAGTGATAGGAGTTCATTGTCCAAGGCCTGCCCCTGTGAGTGTCTTGCGAACAACTTTTCCATACTGGTCTGGAAATCTTGAAAGTTATGGAGGATCGGATCATCCTGTGTTCCAAGAGGAATGGACCAATCTGCAGCACTACTGCTAAAATAGGAAAGTACGAACGCTACTTTGGTTTGGTCTGTTGGGAATGCGGCGGGTCTACACAGAAAGTGCAAGCGGCATTGATTAAGGAATACTGCAAACCGTTTTGGATCACCAGAAAAACGTTCGGGCGGGGCCAAAGGCACATTCCCTGGCAGATTAATTTGCACCGGATTATTTGAGGTTGTAGGAGTGTAGCTCCCTCCCGAGTCAGGCAGAGACGTCTCTCCCGCTTGTGTTTGTAACAATTGTCTGGCCAGATCATCCGTTCGCTCTTTGGAAACGATCAATTCCCTTCGTAAAGCATTTGTCTCTTGGCGGGATGCCTGTACTTCAGCTCTCAGTGCCCCAAGCAATTGGGCCAATTGATCTGTGTCTGAGGTATCCATTGCGCCTGGGTGGGAAATTTGCGGTAGGCTTCGCGTTCTGTAACGCTCACCTGAATCCCTCCGAGGCGCAGGTCCGGGCTGGGAGATTTCAGTGTCTTCTAGGGTCACGCGCAGGCCTCTGATAACACCCTGGATGGGCCCTCTCCTCACCGTAATATTGACCCGGAGGGTCAGGTGTCTGCAAGTAGGAGAACAAAGGGTTAATGTACGTCTGGTTGGCCAATCTGACTTTCCCCTTTCTGGACTCCCCACGTTTCTCGTAGGTTGAATGTGCTCACCTTAGATAGGTGAAAGCGGAGCTCTCCATCCTGCGTCTGTGCAGGGGCGCTAATGCCAGTTGCTTCACTGGTTCATAACCCAGCCTCTTGATTGCAGAGGATGAAGTCGGGGAGCAAGGCCGTCGTTAACCGCACAAACGGTAAATGCTTGAATATGGAGTCTTATTTATATGTCCCCTTAAATGTCTCTTGCCTTTGCAGGTCCGGTATGCAGATACGGTAAGCGAGAAGAATGCCGGAGCTCGTGGAGGCACGTAAGTAAAAGAATGTTATTCGAAGTTAAATGCACTTCTTAATGTCTCTTTTCCCTTTTTCAGGTAGCCGTAGCAGCCGGCGTTGGAGATGGACGCCGAGGTACGTGCCGGAGTAGAAGACACGTGAGTAGTGATGGCGTACTGTGCCCCTAATGATGTCCTTCTTGTTTTTGCAGGTGCGGTTGAACAGGGCTTGGCGGAGATCGAGGCGTAAGTAGCACAGGTAAGCAAAATATCACGGAGGTTCACTAACCAATGTCCTTTGTTTCTGCAGGGTTGTCGGAGTATGAAGAGTGCGGCACGCGGCCTCGGGATGCACCGATGGACGAGGTAAGTGCAGCGCTGGTTTTGCCTTGTCCTAACCTGGTGTCCTTGTTCTCTTTCAGACGCTGCTGAAGACTGAAGACCGGTTTTCCGGGAGGTAAGATAAAGAATTCTTGTTCACAGATGCTAAAGCTGAAGATTCTCTGGAGCTGACACGGTGAGCGTCCTGCTGCTAGTGCAGAATAACGCGAAGCACGTTGCACTGATCGGGTGTGGTTTAAATAAGCCACTGGAGTGCTTAGGTGTCTCCTTCCACAGCCTTGCCCAGGCAAGAAAGAAGTTCCAGCTCTCAGAACAGTTCCAGTATCCAGTCCCAGAGAGTGGTGCTGGCCACACCCAGAAGGTAAAGTAGTTCCAGCCAGGAATGGATGAGGATCTCATCCTACAGGTAGGTGAGCAGCATGGTCTGCAGCAGGTAGGTCCACCCAAGCACCATTCCTCTCAATATGAGCCCGGCGCTTCCTGTGCCGGGACTGGGTTCCCTTATGAGCCTGGCGCCACTGGCGCCAGGACAAGGTCCACAAGGCCCCTGTGGGGACCGGCTGGTGCCTGGAATGGAAGTTGTGACCCTGCTTCCAAGGATGTTGGGCTGGATCTGACTCCTTGGAGGCAGCGGTCATGACAGCGTCTACTGTTTGAAATCCTGTCTTGTATGTCACGGGATCCTTTAATTTTCTTCTTTTGGGAGTGGGTTTGCACTACCTGTTGGCCCATTGACAATGAGGGGCAGGCCATCTTCCACATGGTTCTTGGATTTGACATGAACAAAAGAAAAAGCCAAGCCATTTTTCATTTGCACAGTTTCACAGGCTGCTGTTCGGGTGAAATGGAATGAAAAATCTGTGTTGGGTTGTAATGTTGAAATCCTTGCCCCTCATGTGAATTAAAACTTAAACAAGGACATTTTTGGATTCAGTGCATAACTTTTTGTCATTCAGGTGAAATAAAAGCAATGCATGGCTGTCTTTGGATGCAGTGCATAACTTCTTGTCATTCAGGTGAATAAAAAGTATGCAGGGCCGTTTTTGGATGCAATGTTCAACTTCATGTCATTCAGATGAAACAAAAGCAACGTAGGGCTGTTTTTGGATTATAGTGTTCAACTGCTTGCCAATCAGGTGAAATAAAAGCAACGCAGGGCTGTTTTTGGATGCAGTGCATAACTTCTTGTCATTCAGGTGAATAAAAAGCATGCAGGGCCGTTTTTGGATGCAATGTTCCACTTCTTGTCATTCAGATGAAATAAATGCAAAGCATGGCCATTTCTGGGTTGCAGCATTCAAATGCTTGCCACTCATGTGACAGGGAAAGCAAAGCATGGCCGTTTTTGGTGCAGGGTTTAAATGTAATGTTTCAGGTGAAGGGGACTTCTGTTTGGAGCCTTAAATGCACCCCACACTCCATCATTCCTGACAGTCTTTCTGCCATCCAGTCCTGGTGTACTTCCAATGATCTCTCCCTCAATGCCAGCAAGACTGACATCCTTCCAATTGGGACTCGTGCTCCCTCTTTCTTCCCCTCACGCTGACCATCTTCTATGGGCTCTCCCCCTTCACCTGAAGCCAGAAATCTTGGAGTCATCTTCAACTCATCTCTTTCCTTCTCCCTCACATTCAGGACCTTGCCAAGAAGGCCCACTTTCAACTCTTCCTTTCCTCACTTTCCCCCAGTAGCTCAATGTCTCTAGAGCTCTGGCTCTCCCTAGGCTAGACTACTGCAATAGCCTTTTTCTTAATGTGCCCTCTTCTTCTCTACGACCCTTACAACTAATCCAAAATAGGGCTGCAAGACTTATTCTTGGCCTCAAGGGCAGGACCCGCATCTCTCCAGCCTAAAAACTCTCCACTGGCTCCCGTTTGCTGCAGGGATCAAATTCAAAACCCTCTGCATCATCCATAAGGCTGTCTGGGGTGGGGACCACACAATCCACAACTTATTCTCACTAAATACTCTCCCTCCGGATCTTTACATTCCTCCGGCATCAACTCTCTGTGTGTCAAGCGCTTCGCTAAACAGCGAACTGGTGGCCGATCTCTTTCTTCAGCAGGCTCCCTCCTATGCAACAGCCTCCCCCTTACTCTTCGTCTTGAGCCGGATCTCCTCAAATTCTGGAAGGAAGCCCCTCAAGACTTTCCTTTTAACCTCATCCTTCCCTTCCTACCTCCTCTGCTAAATCCCACAGTTGCTGAGATTGGTGACCAGGGCCCATATGTGTCCTCCTGGGTCCAGGCCTCCCACACCCAATCGCCTTCAGCCTCTGCCTGCTCCCAGCATTTGCCTTGGCACACACTGGCCTATGCCACCACATTCCTGCACTTATTTTTTGGCTGCTGACCACTCCACCTAGGCACGTACAGTTGCTCACTCCCTAGCACTTCCCTCATGATACACCTAGCACTTACCCCCACTCCCTCATCCCTCTCTCTCTCTCTGCCCTTGCACATTCTGAATGCTCACAAGGCCTAGTAGGTCCACCTCTATCTTACATTGCTTTATTTGATTTTTATTCCCATGTTACCTCCCTGTTGCACTGTGCAAACAGAACCATGAGGGTCTTTTCTCCATCTGCATCTGCTGACCCCTTACCAGTCCTGTGCGGGGTCCTGCAAGGGTCCTGTGTTCCACCCACACTTTACAATGTCTTCCCAAAGCCTCTCTGTGATATTCTTGACTATCTGGGTGTCACCTATACTAATTATGCTGATGACACCCAGCTACTCATCCCTATCACTGGTGATTACGTGAAGGACTCAAAAGCCCTTAATGACATTTACTTGGCAATCCAGGCCAGGATGGCTAATCATGGGCTTTGCCTAAATGATGAGAAAACCGAATTACTCATCCTCGGCTCCCAGCATAGACTTAACAAATTAGACCCCGCCTTTAAAACTTTTAGCATCGACTGCAACATTATTAAGGTTTCCAATAACACAAAAACACTAGGCATTTACCTTGACTCTACACTTTATCTTACAAGACAAACTAATGCAATAGTCTCAGCATCTGCATGCACTTGCAAATTGATCACCGCTTGCATATGGCTCACATACATAGACAAATGTAGATGTTATTGGTACATTTCTATTACATTTGGTATCCACCATGAAGCTGGCTAATTCTGCATTCCAAACACAGCATAAAAATCTTTCATTTGTTGTAGAGATTGTGCAATTTACACTCAAGGACCTAAAAAGCATGCATGCCGATAGTATGTTTTATGCTAATGCTCTGCTTCAACAAAAAATATATCAACTGTAGTCATGCATACAGACAATGGACCAAAAAAACAAATAACCCTAAATTTGCTGATTTGCAGATTCTCTGGTTTTTACCATAGTTGGACAATCTGAAAATTATGATGATTTTTTAATTTCTGAACAACATGCACTGTGGAAACCACTGCTTAACATTCTGGACATTGCTGCTCTAGTTCCCTCATCACAGCCTTTGCTGGAGGTTAATGTATGGTCACCTCTTGTAGACCTAAAACAGGTCAGCAAACTGCTCTGCCCAAAACCATCGCTGCCAAAAAGAATCACTGTGGATTCAGATATTGCCCCAATTTGAGAAGTGTTAAATAATTATGCAGAAGCTTTTCCAGCACTGAATGAACTGTATGTCTCAGCACTGGTTGTAGGCATTTCCACTGCGTCTGGGGAGGACTCATTTTCCGTATGCCCCATGTACTCAGACCCTTTCAGCGCACAATGCTTGATGAGCGCAAAGGACACCTAACTATTTTAGCACACAAGAAAGAACATACAGCAAATATATATACTGGTTGGCAACAAAATAACTATAATCCCTTGTCAAGAATACACCTTTTAAAAAAAAGAAAAAATTGAAACTTCTTGCTCATTCTTTCCTCTATTTCTTTTTTAAATATCTTTGCTTTTGGAGAGTACACCATGAGTGTAAGCTAATTGACCATAAATATGAATACAATTTGAATTCTACAAATTAAAAAGTATGAACAATGAAAAGAACACAGACAACCTGCTTGGCTAAAAGACACCATGGCTAAGAAGTGCATGTATGGACTTCATACAGCCCATACCTTTTACACAAACTGCCTGCAGAGTGCCACCCTAACAACAGTGCTGCGCCTAACAATTAATAATTTCCCTAAAGGTGTCTGTTTGTATGCCCGCCCTAACTAAAGATGCCAAGAATGGCACAGGGGAACCTACCTGCAGCTCTCAACATTTAGGGTGCCTACCTAACCAGAACATATCTTCTCTACTTGGGTGCCTGCCAGCCTGCCCTCCCTGAAAGTGAGTAAAGGCCAGTATGGTTAGCATGGTCCTCTTTGATCCTAAGATACATATCTTTGGGCGGAGGGAGCATGGTTGGCCACACACAAAATGGCCACTTGAACAGAACACTCTGTTCTCAAAGCCATAAACCATGAAATAAACATGTATTAAAGTACACAAAACCTCATCAAACCACTGCATTGAGAGGCGAAAAGAGCATATAATCTAGGGAGATGCCGGAACACCCGCCAGAAAGGAGAGTGGCGGAGCGGGTTGAGGAATCATCAGGTTGAGGCACTGAAACAGTGCCAAGGCCCCGAGGTGAACTACATGCGATGCACTGCATCCTCCACAGCACACCATTAGAGGCAGTGAGCAGTGAACCATCGGAGGGGACTGTGGTGGGCTCTGTGGACGAGTCATGGAATGAAATGAAGCTCTGTGGCAAGCAGACATCTGCAGTACTGGTGACGAGAAAGCCAGAAGCTGCGCTACATGGAAAGCGACGTCTAGCAGAGTAGATAGATAACCGGCAGTGGTGTCCTAGCCTCAGCAAATGCACAGCCGGTAAGGCAAAGTTAAAAGATAGAATAAAGTCATCATAAATTGAGAACTGGAAGCCTAGACTGACAATCACAGACATAAGCAAACCATTCTGGGCACATCTGTTGGCCATATTGGGGTTAACAATCAAGGAAAGTCCATAGCTAGCATAAGGCCCCTCCTCTAGAGAAGGATTAACCTTACCCTTGTGTAACCACTTGTGTAAAGGTGACATACAAATGTCCAATAAATAAATATACCTCCAGTTCAACAATACATAGGGGGTCATTACGGCCCTGGAGGTAGCCATGCCGCTATTTGCGGCATAGCTACCCCCATTCCGGTACCGGGTCCGGGTTCCTGAAATGGGGAAATACTGGGCCTTTCCGACCTTGGAGGGCCCGGTATTTCCCCATTCCAGGAACCCAGATCCTGTACATACCCATTACCATTTAAGCCCCCACAGGGCTCAATGGGAATGGGGAGGGTGCAAACAACGGGCCCGTTAATGACAGGCCTTTTGTTTGCATCCTGGTCTGCTCGCGGGACCCGCTAAGGACGCCTGGTAAAACCAGGCGTCCTTAGCGGGTCCCGCAAGGAAACCTTGTAATGAGGCAGTAGGGGTTTAACGGGGCCGGCAGCTCTAACCCCCTACCGCCTTCCTCGTAATGAGGCCCATATTATTATCACACTACACCCAAAAAAGTGCTGTGCTTAAAAGAATGTCAACATGTAAAGAGTTGTTTCCAGGCTAGAAGAAAGGGGAAAACAATGGCGGACAAGCACAACAAATGCTAACAACACCTTCTGAGGGAATCACCTCAGATTTGCAGCACAATATCATTAAAAACTAGAGGATTTAGCAGAAATTAAAAAGTCCACTGCTGCATTGAACCAGAAAACAACATAGATGCAGGATAAATTAAAGGTAGCAGGTAGGAAATTAGATCTCTGATCGGCAGAATGAAAAACACTGAGGGGCACATCTCAAGTTTAGAAAAACGAGTAGAAGGATTGGAACACTTCCAAATAAGACTCAGGAAATTAGAAATTGCATGCACAGATGCTGAAGACAGAAGCAGGAGGGATAATATTTGATTCTTTGGACTCCCTGAGAAGATAGAAGGAGGGAATGCACTGAAATTCATGGAGGAGTGAATACCACCTGCAGTCCAACAACAATTCAACCATCACTTGAGATCAAAAGGACACATAGAATACGACCAAGAGAGACAGCACATAAACAAGGTCCCAGATCTTTAATAATATACCTCCTGTGACACGAACAAACGCGACTCATACTCCAGGCCTCAAGGAACTTCTTGCTCATACTTTAACAAGGTAACAAGATATACATCTCATCAGACTACTCCAGAGAAACCATTAATAAGCTTCGTGGAGCTCCGTCCAGAACTCTGTCGCAGGCAATTGTAATATGGACCGATCTGCCTTACAAAAATGATTATAACAAATAAAGAAAGAGTAACAAAAGAATTCCTTGAGCCAGAAGATGTGCATCATTACTTACAACTCAGTTCCGAAGACCAGATTGGGATAGGAGGCATGCAGCTAACCCCTGGAAACCGAAAGCAGCAACCTCAAAGCAAGGAAGATCACTGGAGTAGATTCTGCTACCACAAGAGAACCTCTGGCAGTTCAAGAGAAGATAGCGCACCCCAAGAACACTTGGACATACCACACAAGGATTTACAGAGAGACATATTTTGCTCTCCAATCAAAACCCACACAACATGAAAAGCAGTGAAGACATGCAAACAAGGATTGAGAAGAAACAAAATAAATCTGCTACAAAGTCCAGAAGCCCCCCAAAGAAACAAAATCAAATCTATACATACTGCCTCACAACCCAGACGCAGCACACCTCTCACTACCCTCTGCTCGATGCCTCTCTCCGCAATGAAGAAGACTTCCTAAGGTAGTCTAGCGAGAAGTACTGGGCTTTTGGGCACAATGGCCCATACAGTCAGTGCCCCATAACAAAGTGACACATGGTGACAATCACCATCTTTGTGATACGAACACCAAGTTCACACATACTCTTTTGATGCAAGACAACCCTATTTTACTTAGAGCCGCAGCTGGGGCCAAGCTTATCTATGGAATGGTTTGGTAAGAAGTACTCAAACAGGGCCTAGTGGTAACCAACAACACACATCAACCCTTGCTACCCACAATCCCAAATCTTACCCCGACCCATTACTCAATTATGATGCCAGAACAAAATCATGTGCCCCATTTTCCAGACCAGCCAACATGACAGGAGTAACAATTATCTCCCTCAATGGTAATGGTCTAACCCACTACATCCAGAGGAAAAATATTCTTGCTTAGTTAACCCAAAAAGCAGACATTGCACTACTGCAAGAGACCCAACTAACCCCAGAAGAAACCCAAAAATGAGACTGGGTGGTGTGAGTAGCCAGGAGTGAGACTCGCATACAAGGGATTGATAGTTTTGGTCAAGGACTTTTATTAAAATAAAAGGGGATTGGGGAAATGCCTCTCTGTCCCTGCACTACAGGTATTTCCCTCCCTAAAACCAAAACTAAGGTTCTGTCAATGTCAGAATGTCCAAAGTAAAACTGGCCTGTGTCCAAAGCAATATCCTGGCCCACATACTCTAACAAAATAAACTCTAAGCTGAAAAGGGTAATGTCTTTGGCCTTGAGTTGTTCATAAATGTTCAAACAAAAAATGCGTAACTCCAACACAAAAGTTCAAGATGGAAAGAGTTCCTTATTTCAGAGGGTGGTTCTCTTTCTCTTCCCTCTGTTGTATGTTCAAAATGTTTCTTAATGCACAATCCAACTGTTCCACAAAAACAACCTGGCACTTTATGTTTATCTTGTTAGGATACCCAGTGTACTCTCCTGCCAGGTTTTCACTTCTTGTCTCCCTGGTTTCACACAACCTTTGACTAGTCCTGATATGGCCTTCTCAGGACTATTTAAGCTGTTGTATTTCTTTTACACTATTAATTTTGTTGTTGCCTGGTGTGTTTCCTTACCAGGACTTTCCCATGCAAACACACTTGCACTTTCCTGATACACTATCGTACCAGGGCTTTCCTTAAACACTCTTGCAATTTTACTTTGCCTGGTGTACTGTCCGTCCACGGCTTTTCTCACATCTGCTCTGCACACACTTTTAAACATAATTCTTTCTTGGGTTTGCTTTATCTAACACAGTATCTGCCTGGTACACTATCCTGCCAGGGCTTTCTTTAATGTTTATTGCATACACTTTGTGAGGCACCGGAGTAAGGAGACAGACACAAGTTTGGTGGTTCCACAAAATAATGTTTATATAAACAATGAAAGGGGATGGAAAAAGGCCTCACTGACCCTACCTCTATGAGGGTTTTCCCTGCCTCGACCAAACTAGCTAAAGGACCAGTCGATTGTTAGGAAATCCCAAAATAAAGTCCACTGTCCTATGTCCAAAACCTACTCTGACCCTGAAATCCTCTTATCCTACAAAAACTACTATGAGGTAAAATAATGCTTGGGATGCTGTCCCGCAGCTGTTCTTCTTCCTTAGCCTTTCTATACCAGGGGAACAAACCATTCCCTTGTCTTCCAATGCCAGGGGAACAAGCCCTTGCCTGGACTTTCAATGCCAGGGGTACCACACCTTCCCAGGTATTCCATGGGTCAGGGATACCATACTGTCCTTGGTCCTCCAAGCGCCAGGGGTCCAACACCTTCCCTGGTATTCCAATGTGCCAGAGGTTCAAGCCCTTCCTTGGTCTTCGGTTGTCGGGGGTACAACACCTTTCCCGGTCTTCCAAACTGCCAGGGCTACAACAACTTCCCTGAACTTCCCTACCTATTTTTTATTTTCGAGTTTCTTTATTGGGGTTTATGTTATAAAACAGTTGCGTCACTGATCCAAACAATCACAGTGGTAGTAATTTGGAATACATCAAAATAGATCTTTTGTGAAGAAACAATTAAACAGAAATAACAAAACAATAACAACATTAACGAGTCTCCATAATGTCAATGATGTAAGCAACAAAAAGGGGGGGGTCTGGCCGCAGGAGAGCACAGGTTGGATACTGTGCCAGTGTTCCGTTTCAGGTATTGTGAGTCAACAGGGGGCTGATTGTTCAGGGGGGTTTATCGTCATTGGGGGGGTTAAGTAAGGCCCAGGTGAGTGTTTTCCAGGCAGCAAGTCCCAAGCTCGTGTCTTCGGGGGAAGTGGTAAGACCATTCTCCCAAGCTGAAGTTTCCGCCCCTATCCAGCGCTCAAGTTCGTTGTGCCATGCCTGGTATTGTGGGCCTCTGGGTCGCTTCCAAGCCATGGCAATGGTCCTTTTGACCAGAATGCATACCAGATCCATTAGTCTGACTGAGTGTTTGAACTTGGCCAGTCTGGGGTACGTTCCGAGGAGGCACTCTGACGGAGTCCATTCATATCTGGTCATGCCTGCCTCGCTGCAGAGGAGTTCAACTCTCGCCCAGAGTCTCCGGACCTGGACACATCCCCAGAACATGTGTAATAGATTGGCTTCATCTCTACCACACCATGGGCAGTTATGCTGGGGTAGGTTATATATTTTGGCTATTCTAAGCGGTGTCAAGTATGATCGATATAGCATGTTGAGTTGAATTAATTTAAATCTAGAGTTTCTGGATACCGCATTGGGGAACGCTAATGCTCTATTCCATTCAGCTTCGGACAGTTCGTGGCCCAAATCACTCTCCCACCTGGTTTTGAGGTCCTTGCTGCGGGGGTTAGGCCTGTCAATTAGGTGGCTATATATGCGGGACACAGGCCTCCACCCGTCTCCCAGGCTGTATAGGTGCGTTATGAAGGTGTCGGATTCGGGCTCCTCAGGCCACGTGTCCCATTTAGTTCTAGCCAAATTGCGGATCCTTGCGTACCAAAGGAATTGACCGGCTGGGACGCCATCATCGAGCTGCAAGGAGGAGAAGTCCCGGAAAGTGCCCTCACTGTATAGGTCCCCCCACGTGTATACTCCCAGCCTTTCCCAGTGTCGAATAGAGGCAAGGTCTACTGAGTTCTGGCATAGGTCAGCTAAGAGCGGTGTGTCTGGATTGTAACTGTGCTGTAGGCGGAGAAGACTTTTAACCCTTTGCCATACCTGACGACCCAGGGTAGCTAAGAAGGGTATCCCCCCCACAAGACGTTGAGGGGCCCAAATGAGTTCATTTAATCGGATTGGGGCCGTCGAGTGTTGTAAGAGCAGTGTTTCAGGGGTGACATCATCGGCTAGCCATTTAGCCACAAAGCTTAGTTGAGCAGCCAGATAGTAACGCTCCAGATCAGGGAGCCGGATGCCTC
The DNA here is from genome assembly GCF_040938575.1 of Ambystoma mexicanum. Classification (NCBI taxonomy): domain Eukaryota; kingdom Metazoa; phylum Chordata; class Amphibia; order Caudata; family Ambystomatidae; genus Ambystoma; species Ambystoma mexicanum. The sequence goes on along the minus strand of NC_090925.1, from coordinate 811,913,733 downwards.
CCTGCTCGTAAGGGAGGGTCAGGGTGGATAATGCAAATTTGTGCCTACTAGTTCCCCACAGGAAGTCTGTAAGTATCTTCCCTAAGAGACGGAAGAAGGGAGCCCTAATGTAATACGAAATGTTTTGGAAGCCATAGAGAAATCTGGGGAGGACGATCATCTTAATGATGGAAGCCCTGCCCATCATGGATAGGGGGAGGCGAGCCCAAAACCCGATTGACTTGCGCAAGGGGGGAAGTGCCGCTACCGTATTGTTGGCGTGCATGAGTTCAGGCGTGTGGTAAATATTAATGCCTAGATAGCGGAACGTAGTGGGGCACCATCCTATACCCAGTGAGGGGAGGTCATCAACATGTGTGTCCCTGAGGGCGCCCAGCGGAAACAGACAGGACTTGCGTTTGCTAAAGTGTATGCCTGACACCTTGGCAAAGTTGTCAAGGACCTCCAGCATAGTTGGGACATTCAGCTGCGGATCCCTCACGTAGAGGAGAACATCATCCGCGTACAGGGAAATTATATGGTCCACCCCATCAATCCTGATACCAGCATCAAAGAATTGTTTCCTGAAAAAAATGGCAATGGGTTCAAGCCCTATTATGTATAGCATGGGGGAGAGCGGACAGCCCTGCCGTGTGCCCCTTTGTATATCCCATGCCGTGGATATGAGTCGACCAGTCTTCACCCGTGCTCGCGGCTTGGTGTAGAGAATTATGATCCAGCGAATGAATCGTTCTCCGAAGCCAAACTCCCTGAGTACCGCAATCAGCCATTCCCAGAAAATTGAATCGAATGCCTTGATGGCGTCTAAAGAAAGTAATGTGTGGGCTTGCCCAGTGTGAGAGGGATGTGACAATATGTGTTGTAATCTGCGTAGGTTGGCAGTGGTGTTGCGGCCCGGCACAAAGCCACTCTGGTCGGGGTGCACCACTTCTCCGATCACCCTGGACAGCCGCTTGGCCAATATGGTTGTGAGAATTTTAACATCGTAATTGAGCATAGCGAGAGGGCGATAGGAGTCACAGTCATCCGCAGGCTTACCAGGCTTGAGGAGCGGAACCAATAAAGTCTCTCGCATGCTCTCGGGCAGGGTGCCCGACTCGTAGGCTTCTTGGAATACCTCGTGTAGCAGCGTGGACAGTTCCGGCTCATAGGCTTTGTAAAATTCAGCGGGCAGCCCGTCACTGCCCGGTGCCCTGCAGGTGGCCAGTGACTTAATGGCGTCTTTTATGTCCTCTATATCGATGTCAGCATCTAGAGCCTCCCTGTGTGGCAGGGGGAGAAGGGGCAAGCCAATTTCGTCCAGGGTGTTTGAGATGTCCTCGGGGGGTACCTCTTCAGCGTGGGAGTACAGCTGGGTGTAGAACAGCCTAAGGGTGTCGTTAATTCCCTGTTGGGACCTTTGTAGCGTGCCATCGGCATCTCTTAGGGCAGTGGTCGGGAACTTAGGGTGTTCTTTCTTACACAGCCAGGCGAGTAGTCTGCCAGGTTTGTCGGCATGGGCGTGCGTTCTGTTGGTTCTGGTGATATAATCAAATTTGGCCAATCTGTCCCAGGCTTCCTTGCAGGCGGCCCTAGAGCTGGCCAGCTTGACTTCCTGTGGTTGGAGGTCCAGGGTGTTGGATTCTAGCTGTTCTATTTCAGCTTCTAGTGATTCGAGTTCAGTTCTTAGGCGTTTCCTCATGCCTCCGGCCTTTGCTATGACCTCTCCCCTTACAACCACTTTGAGAGCATCCCAGACCGTGCTTAGGTGGGCTACACTGCCTTTATTCTCATTGATGTAGTTCTCTATGGTTTCTCTAAGGCTTTCCCTGAACTCGGGGTCTTTAAGTGCCTCAGTGGGCATCCTCCATGTGGGTATGGGGGATCTGGGTCCAGTGATGTTCCATTCAATTACAAGGGGAGAGTGGTCAGAGATGGTGCGGCCCAGGTAGTTGGAAGAGTCGATCTGGGGGAAGCTCTCTCTGCCAATGAAGAGGTAGTCGATTCTGGTGTAAAGATTATGCGGTGAGGAGTGGAAGGAATAGCCACGATCCTTGGGGTGCTGTTCCCGCCAGATGTCGACCAGGTCTAGGCGGTTCAGCATGGTGTTCAGGGCGGTGGTGGCAGTTGATGGGCCAGCCAAGGGGGGGGTCGACCTGTCGAGTGCAGGGTCACTGATGCAGTTAAAGTCGCCTCCCCAGATAAGGAATGCATCTCTATAGGGCGCAATCTTTGTGCTTAACTTGGTGAGGTGCGCAGGGATGTTGTTGTTGGGGAGGTATGAGTTGACTATGCAGATCTCTGTTTGTTCAATGTGGCCCAGAATTATGACATACCTTCCATCGGGATCCTGTTCGATTTTGGTGAGCTGGAAGGGGATGTGAGGGCTGATCCAGGTGAACACCCCTCTGGCGAATTTGGAGTATGTGGACCCAAACCCTTGTCCACCCCAGTATGATTGGAGTGCTGCCATGGCTTCCTTGGTTAGATGTGTTTCTTGTAATAGGACCAACCCTATCTTCTTTCTGTGTAGATAGGATTTTATTCTGTTCCGGCGTAAGTAGGTACCTAAGCCCCTCACATTCCAGGTGGCGATTTTAAGGCGTGTGGGCATGATGATGGCAATGTGGCCAGGGCGCTGGCTCCACCCTCCTTGAGCCAGCTCTGTGTGCCGAGTGGTCGCCCCCAGGGTCTATGCTCTGCTTTCTTCCTGTTGGCCTTGATTGTTGCGTTGACGTGTTAATCGGAGACTTATAAACGAATTTAACTTCCACTCGAACAGGTGGATTGAACAAAAAAGTTAACTGTGTGTTGCTCCCAGCAGCTGTTCTGGGAGGACAACGCTCGGGGGCATCCGCTACCCATCGGCCTGTCCAGGTCATGTGGTGCGGTTGTGGTGTTGGCCTTGGGCCAGCCATGCTTGGGGTGGGGTGGGTTGCGCCGATGTCTGTGGGGTGGTCCGCGGAACTCCCGTCCTTGAGAGAACTAATCAATCATTGTTGTATCGGATCTGTTTGGGTTTAGCCGTTGGGTGTCGAAACGTGGTCCTCTCCCTCGGCCAGGTTATTATGTTCCATCCACATAGTGGCTGCCGCCGGGGTCTCCATGTAGACGGCTTTACCTTTGTGTAGAATCTTGAGGCGCGAGGGGTACAGTAGCATGTATTTAAGGTCGAACTTCCGCAGTTGGGCTTTGATAGGTATGAACGAGTTCCTGGCTCGCTGGACTTGCGGGGTATAATCGGGATAGATTACAATCTTGGAGCCATCGCGTCTGATGTCACCTCCATCCCTCGAGAATTTGAGGATTGTTTCCCTGTCACGAAAGTTCAAGACCTTGGCAATCATTGGGCGAGGGTGTGATCCCGGAGGGGGCCGCTTTTGTAGGGCGCGGTGGGCTCTCTCGATGGAGAAGCCCTGTGTGAGTTTGCCAGCTCCGACTTCCTGCATTAGTAGGGACTCGATAAATTCTGTGGGGTCAGCGCCTTCCATCCCCTCCGGAACGCCCAGGACTCTGATGTTATTGCGGCGGGCTCTACCCTCTGCTTCTTCGGATCTCGCTTCAAGATGAGCCACTTGCCTCTCAAGTGTGATGACTTTCTGCTTTAAGTCCTTGGCAGTGTCCGTGGCGTCCCGGAGGTTTATTTCCACTTTGTTTATTCTTTCTGCCATGTTGCGGGCGTCTTGGCGGATTAGCTGCATGTCCACCTTGAGTTCGTCTATCCTGGTCTCCATGCACGTTTGGAGTGCTGCGATAGCTTGGAGCACTTGGGCGTTGCTGGGGTCGGTAGCAGTTGTTGGGGTTTCAGTCTGCGTGGGGATCTCATGTTGGTTGGGCTGTTTGGGTTTAGCCCCTGAGAATGAGTCCATGATTGTGGCACCCCTGTTCTTGTTGCGCGAAGTAGACATTTGTCCCACCTGGTAGTGTGGTAACAGGGATGAGCCCTCCGTCGGCCCCACAGGACGGCGTATTTCAGTGAAGAGCAGCGGTGTTCCTTGGCGACACGATGCAGGGTGTTCCCCCGGCAGTGCGACAGGGCACTCAGCGATTTACCGACACTCCGGGCCGTGGCCTCGCTGGGCCCCGTCGTCTATGGTACAGGCGAGTTCCGGCTCCCAAGCGCTAGGATAGGGTCTGCAGGCTTACCGGTGCGTTGGTGGGTAAACTGTTCACTCCTCAGTCCTCGGGCCGTCCGTTCGGGGGGAGAGGAGGAGGGCCCCTGTTTAGGTCTCCGCCGCTCCTTCGCACAGAGCTCCTCGCGGTCAGCAGATCGCGTCAGTGGGCTATGCACATCTCGTGTCCCCTCCGCAGTGGTCCCGGGGCGATGGATGTGACTCCGTCCGCTCCCCTTGGCAGTGTGGTGGTCTCCTCATGTGCTCGGTGGCATCCAGCGGCAGGACGAGTCCCGAGGAGCAGGGAAAAGCGAGGGTGTCCGGTCTTTCGGACGATGACTTTGCTGGGGACTTTCCGCCACTTGCGTAGGGACAGGGGAGGCGAAGCCCGATGGAACCTCTTCCCTTCGCCTCGCAGCCCGCTCGGTCCGCCCCTCCGTCAGGCCTCGCTGTCGTCCGCCATCTTGTTTCGCTCGGGGGCGTCAGTTCCGAGGTTGCGTTTTCGGGGACGCTGGTTCCGATTCTTCTCGTTCCAGCGCCGAACGGGGTCAGAATCACTTCCCCCACTTGGGTATAAGTTTTGGCACACAATCGGGCCAGGAATAAGGGTCGAATAAAGGATCTAGGCCAGGATCGGGACGGGAGCTCCACACAGTCACGTCTTTACGCCATCAGCGTTGGCCACGCCCCCCCTGAACTTCCCTACCTAGCTTTTATTTAGTATTGGTAGTTTCCTCATACCACGTATCACCTAGGTATAGTAAGGGTCTCTTACTGGTGTGCCACTAGGGAGAAGGGGGGCACGCAGTATACTTTCTCTTCCCAGCTGCCCACACACAGTGGTTTTTAAGTATCATTGTATTTGTTTAACTGATTTTCTTTAGATGTGCCCTCATTCAACTATAATACCCGCATTGTTCATGCTGCTTGCATTTCCCAATGTAAAGCTTAACTTTTGCTTACTTGGGTCAAGGCTCAATTACCAATGCCTTTTACATTCCCCTTTTCCCCAGACCCCCTTTTTCTATTTATTATCCTCATTAGTCCAGCTCGTGCTGCTGTGGTCGCTGGGTTTTCCTCTCTTTACCTACGAAAACACCTGCTGGCGGCTTACCCAGCGACGTTGACACCAGGACTGGAAATCTGCGTTCTTAAGGCTCGGGAAGAGACATCCTATCCGCGTTGTTCCAGTTACTGCACTGCTGCATCCAGCCTCTTCTGTCAACTGCCCAAAGGTCTTCAGAAGAGAGCCTTGTTGATCCATGGTAAGTAGTTGTGGCTGCCAGTCATCTCACTCTGAAAAGCCAGGCTCTCCCGAATGCTGGGCGTCCCCTGTTCCCGTAATGCACTATCACGACTGGTGTTCAGCGTCCTCTATTCACTACCTGTGCCATTGGCAGTTCTGGATCTTCTGTATTTCGCTTCTAGCTCAGTCCTATTCTCAGATGCCCCATAGGAATGCACAGAGGTTCCGTTTTCTTATTTCTCCTTGTCCGGTAGTCTCTGCTTGAGCTCGCTCCATGTCTTCTACTACCTCTGTACTTCTGTACTACCCCGACAACACCCCCAGATTGGTCATTCTTCACTTTTATAATCAATTCCTTCATTAGTCATAGAAAAGGGACCAACACGTTGAAAGGAGTGTTTTACTCCTCTTCTATCTAAAACGGGTTTTGTCGTTGTAGTGGTTTTGTTTTCTTTTTGGAATTTACCTTACAATAATACATATAGCCATAGGGTACACCAGGATTCCTTACAGGGAGGTTTAGCCCCTTTCTTGATTTAGGTATAGGAGTGAGCCTTTACTTTATTAACCCAGGGATGAGATCTTCTGCATCATCACAAATTACAGAACTTAGTCTATTACCCTCTGACTCGTTTTCCCTTTTAACAAAAGGCTCAGTATTTCTTTCTATTTCTGCATGTCTGCCCATATGCCCTAGTGTCCCTGCTCCCCTTTCGGGGCTCATCGGCTCTCGCTGGCATACTTCACTCTGCGATCATTTGGCTTCTCTTCCTGTCTCGCCGCCTATGTTCCTCAGCCAATATGTCCCTTGTGGTCCCTTCTGGTCTCTTCTGCTGTCTGTCTGGCTTCCGCAAGTGTAACGCTGCCGCTCTTCACCTGCAAACGCCCAAGAGCCCTGTGTTGGCTTCTGGCATTCTTGCAGCGTGTCTCCTCACACGGTCACCTTTCCACTTCCGTCTGAGCCAGATTGCTCCATGACAATCTCTGCAGCCTCATGGTCTATCTAGCCATCCTGAGAGAAGCAGCCTTCTTCCTCCAGCAGCTCATCTGAAGAGGGAGTCGGGGCCCCAAGACCACCCCTCAGCCACATTAAGTTCATGATGAGACGAAAGACCAGAAATGCTCGCAGCCACTCCTCTTATTTCGGATGAATCCCAAACGCACTAGTGATAGACAAGTACAGTGAGAGGTACCCGTACAGCCAGCCATACAGCCCAAATATGAGGCAAATCTTTCCATGTGTGGGAGAAGAGCCCATGATCATTAACAAAGACACCTATATGGACAGCCTGGACAAAGCACCAAGAAGCCATGTTACTGACGTCATTAGTGACACCATGACATAGCAGCGTTAGACATGAAGCACACGTGCAGTCTGCATTGCACCACACAAACACACACTCGAATACATCAAGAACATGAGCGCACATTTATATAACTAGAGGACAGATACATATACATACTGTGATTGCTTTTATTATGTTGTCATTAGCCAAATGCAGAAACGTATATCGGCAAGGTGCAAGAGATCCTGAGCAAGCTTGCTGTGATGGCCACTTGCCCAGGATCACAGGAGCTGCACCATCAGGTTATGGATCAAGGGGTAGCATGGTTAACGTACGTCCCTTTGGGACGTTTATACACAGGGGGCCGGTTGGACAAAGTCCTGGTGCCTTCGTCGCCAGGCTCATGGAGAAACATAAGCAAGACTCTTTATTATGGGCAGGAGTGCTTTTCAGGAAATTTCCATGTGTGTTCAGTCAGTCCGGGTGTGGCTTTCCATCTATAGCTTCACGTGCAATTTCAAGGAGTGGCAGGGTGTGGCAAGCAGAAAAGAACTAGCGGGTGTGGCCTTGAGAGCTCAGCTATAAAAGCCAACCCAACCCCAAAGTGCACTCTTTGCGTTAATCTGCATTTGCATGCAGTGTAACGCTCACCGCCGCCTGGGATAAAACAGCACTTACCTTTGGGAATCCAGTCGCCTGCCCATACGCTTAGCTCCTGGAGTCAGCATTCACCTGCATTCTTCACCACTGAGTCTGGCGTCCATTCTTCATACTCCGGAATGCAGGACTTCAGTTCTGGGCACCGCAGTACGACATCTTCTTCATCCTCCGGCACGCAGGACTTCAGCTCTGGGCGCCGCAGCACGACATCTTCTTCATCCTCAGGCACGCAGGACTTCATCTCTGGGCACCGCAGCACGACATCTTCTTCATCCATGAAGGCGGACCCTGTAAAAGGACAAAAGGCATGGTTAGACTTTACGAACTTTCAGTTTGAGGTCGCGCTTGCAAAATTCTTCACGCTTATCCTCAAAAGCTCAATTACCTGCTGCCGGACCACCGCGGGATCCTCTGCTCCTCATCTGGAGCCGCCTCATGCTCTGTAGCTCTGCTGGGCCACAATCACACCAATTTGGGAGAAAGATAGACATTATAACAGGGCTGACAACAGGCTGTGAGAAAGACAATACAAATACTTCAAGACAAAGAGAAAACTGAAAGACACTTACCAGAAAGGCGTGGAATAGTTGCAGCTGGACTGGACACCACATATGAAGGACCAATGAAGGAACTCGGTCCTCATCCTAAATGCGCCCCTGCCAGAAGTAGCAGGACAGAGAGCTCACCATTAATAACCTACAGGTGAGCCTTAATGGGTTGATGCATGCTCACGGAAACCACGCTATGGGAAGAAGTGTTTCAGAGGGAATTCACTCACAGGCCAGCAAACTTACATCCTCTCATATCTATGCAGGAGCAGTGTTCCAATTCATCACAGCAGCCCACAGCCTATTTGCAGCGGGAGAAAGCAGACAGGGGGGTTCTACTTCCTGGAAAGGCTGCAACTGTGCCCCAATGTCCCCGCAGAGACCAGGTGAGCGTAACACTTGCAGATGCTTAACGCAAATAACCCTATGGAACTGCAGGAATATATATGGAACCTGGCAGAACCAAGTGTGACTAACCTATAGATAATATAGCATATCATGGACAATGTAGGAACTGCATTATAAGGTTTAGGAAAATTACAGCAGGCCTCAAGCCACTGAGCAGGACACAAGCTGAGCTGATTCAGGCTGGACAGAGAGCAAGATGGGCCCGACCCCAAGGTCAGAGATAGGAAGACACATTCCAATCCCCAGACGACAAAGGGACCAGCTGCAGAGAAGCGGACTAAATATTCATAATGCAGAGCTGCAGAGCTCGAATTTGTGGTCTCTCAACACGTGGTACAGATGTATGTATGAAACAATGGACAGTCTTCCATGGTGGGAAAGGAGAACCAATCTCAGCAAAAGCAGACACAGGCTGCAACAATTGTTGCAATGTATGGAGCACATTCTCATAGGCAAAGGTGGTGTACACAAGTTACAATACAGACACATAATCGTTCACATCACCTTGAAAAGGTACACAGCGAGCTGAGAACTCGTTTGAGTCACAGGCCTGGGGGATCAGCTCTAACCAATCACAGTTTTGTATTCGAGGGGTGGATAGCAAAGGACAAGAACCAATGGTAAGCCCACTACTCTGCAACAATGTAATAGATGGTGAAGTGGGGATGGGACAGGCCAGCCACCTGACATGTGAGGGCCAGTAGAATAACTTCTATAGGTAGCCATATAGGTAACAGAGGTCTCAATATCCAACACCTCAGAAAGATACGTTTTTGGAGAAGGGGCCAATTGATGACAGAGGGCCTCATTAGGACCCTGGCGGAAGACCATGGTGCTACTAGCACCATGGTCCATGCCGGTAAGTTACCGACTCCGCCATGGGGAAAGGGGGAATTACCACCCCATTACAAGGTTGGCGGGGCGGTTATTCCCCCTAACCTCCATGGCCCTTCCCCATTCCCATTTTTGCCCCATAGGGGTATATGGGAATGGGGAAGGCGCTAAGTACGGTGCCGCAAATTGCGGCACCGTAATTAGCACCAAGGTCCCTTTGTGGGTCCCTACTTTAACAGCTGGTCTACACCAGCCGTTAAGGCCGAGTCCCGCAAAGGGACCTCGTAATTAGGCGCTAATAGGTTAACGGCGCTGCAGCCTTTTACGGCGCCGTCAACCCATTAGCGCCTGGGTCGTAATGAGGCCCAGAGTAATGATGCAATTTTGCAGTGCAACTGGCCTGCGATCCGCGAGACGTTGAGAAGTACTGGAATTTGAGCATCAGGTATTCACCTAACAGGAGTTCTTTCTATTTTTCTTTGTTTAGTAAGTGCTTCCATGTTAGGTGAGCAAGTGTTGCAATATCTCCATGAAAGAAAACCATCTCTATGTGCTTTTAAAATCTTCATTGGACAAGCTCAGAAAAAAGCGGGAAAATGTCAGAGGAGCTACTTAATGGTTTGGTGCCTTGAGGGCCATTTAAAGGATAACAAGGCTTGCACTTCTTCCACAATGCCCATACCAGGAACAGCCTCAGATGTGAACAGTGATGCAGACCCACTGGCTGAACATTGCAGTTTTAAATTTCAGATGTCTTGCAACCTCACAGAAATACAGCTTCAAGGTTGGCACCTGTGTTTTATAAATGTGTAAGTGCTTCCCTTTTGAGGTTGAAGTTCTGTGAAATAAACAACATCTCTGGGAGTATATGTATAATATTTAGGGAAGGACTGTATTTGAGCATCAGGTATTCACCTAACAGGTGTTCTTTCTATTTCTTTGTTTAGTAAGTGCTTCCATGTTAGGTGAGCAATTCTTGCAATATCTCCATGAAAGAGAACCATCGCTATGTGCTTTTAAAATCTTCATTGGACAAGCTCAGAAAAGAGCAGAAACACGTGGAGGAGCTACTTAATGGTTTGGTTCCTTGAGGGCCATTCAAGGGATAAAAAGGCTTGCACGTCTTCCACAATGCCCATACCAGGAACAGCCTCAGATGAGAACAGTGATGCAGACCCACTGGCTGAACATTGCAGTTTGAACGTTTTTTTGCCCTCCCCTATGCTTCTCTGCTCTTTTCACTGTTTTTATTCTATTCTCTTCTTATCTCCCTTCCCCTTCTCTCTCTCTCCTCCCCCTCCCCTACTTTTTTCTGTGCACTTACTCTATCAGAATTGTCCCTGGACCTAGTATGATAGTAACAAATGTTTGTCTCCTCCCCCCCTTACTTGTTTCCCCCCTCCCCCTCCAGCACTATCTGAAATGTCGTCAGGCCTAGTACGATAGTCGCTTGTGTTGTTCCTCTCCCTCCTCTCTCCTCCCCTCTCCTTCACCTCGTCTAATTCTCCGGCTCTACCAGAAATGTCATCAGGCCTAGTACGGTAGTCGCCTGTCTGTTCCCATTTCCTTCCTATCTGTGTCTTAGCACTTGCACTATCCGAAATGTCGCTAGGCTGAGTATGATAGTTCATTTCACATTCTTGTTGTTCATCGCCTGTAAGAATATTTTGTATTTTCCCTTGTTCCCTCCCTTGTCGTGAAACGCTTTGAAACACGTTGTGTATAGGCGCTATATAAATAAACTATCATATCATATCATGTTCCACCTGTGTTCTTGTATTGATCCCTGTTGGTTTCATTTGCAATAAACCGCAGTTTGAACTTGCCGTTGACTAAGTCCTCGCTGTATACGGGGGAGGGAGTTGGGCTCTCCAAGTCCGGGGACTTCCAGCATTTCTCTAGCATACCACCCAACACGCCCTAGTCAGCTGTTGCTGCGATTTAAATCTCCCGGCTACAGGTCTGTGCTCACAACAACGAGAGTGCAGCCTGTACTCTTGGTCTTTTCCGTTCTGCATTATTCTGTTCATCTTCCTTGTCCCAGTATTATGGTAATGGAAATCCATTCTTGCTTTTGCATGTGTAGCTCTTGATAACTTGTAGGTAGAATCTGAGAAGACATGTTCATGAGTTTTGGAGTGTAAGTCAAAACTTGATGACTCACACACAGATTTTGAAACAAGAAGTGGTGCCAGGGTGGCGAGAGCAACTGGTGAAAAAAGGCAGAAGATAATGAAAATCAAATCATTATTTTTATTTTATTTAAATTTGAATATAAAAATCATTAAGCATTTTTTAATTAGTTCATTTTTTTAAAAAAACACATCCTAAATATTAGGCATTCATGCATTTATTCAACTAATTCAATTTTTTAAACACTTAATTATTTTAAGACTTTAAGAAAGTTCCAATTCATTTCAATTATATTGCTAATAATTGTTTGCTCCAAACAAAGTATCGACTATTGGTGCCCATATATATGAATCTTCTTTATAAAACGGGCTTCCCAGTTGGTAAATAGTTTCGACTTGACAGATTGTGTGTGTCTTCATCAGGATTGGATGAACGTTTAACATACAATTAAAATACTGTTTAAAATATACAATGCTGTCTCTTTTCACTCAGTTACTCCCGTAAACGGATTAGGTCAGAACCAGGGGAGAAACCTATGTGGTCTATCTCTGTACCCAGATAAAGTTCAGCCTTTTATAAGGAACTTTTAAACATTGTTTATAGTCCTAATTTTCACAAGATGCCTAAATACAGCACATGTCAGGGAAACCACAACATACCTATATGCATAGTTTCACTAGCTCATCTACCTTTTTTCAAAGGTTCAATGGTTCACATAGTAGGAAAAAACATTGTTTCCCTATCTTTTAGTACTACCAATTTGTGCCATAGTACCCCCTCTATTCCCACACCCTGCCCCCCACATGTCGCTATTCAGTTTGAAACCCTAAATGGAATCATACCTTCGAACCACATTTGGTTCGCCGTATGGCTTGTGCTCCAGTAGCCTCTGGTATACATCTGAGGTGCTGCGTTTCCAAGCGGAAGCTTAATAAATGCACAAAAAACACAGAAAATAAAAATAAAACAAATTTAAAAAAACACAGTCAATTTCAACAGCCCCAGTGTGTATTTCAATCTAAGTGACCACACACATAGGTCTAACAAAGTTCATAAAGAACACAGTAAATTCCAAAGAAATACCTTCGCTCCGAAGGCTTTTGTCCCACAGACTTGATTTCTTCAGTGAAAAAAGGCAATCAGCCTCTGTAAAAAGAAGGGAACAATACATGCCCATCTTTTAGCTCCAGAAATCAAAACGCCAATCTTATCCCTAGAAGTTACCCCTATTTGTCACTGGGCAAAAAAGAGAAGACAGAGAGAAAGAAGTAAGTCTTCTCACCTAAAGCGATCTCCTTTAGTCCTATTAACCCGCCTCGTACATGCTGAAGTACAAAATGCAGAAGCATTCGGGAAGAGGAAAAGTTTGCTCCCTCCGCGTATTGGCTCCTTTTCAGTCTGCCGTTTCGGTCTGCCAAGAGAACAATAGAGTGCGCAAGCTTAACTCACTTGCACACGCAAGACTATCAAAAGGAAATCAAAAGGAAAAAGCGGACTGGGTAACCCACTTACCTCAATCTAAAGTCCCGAATCAAACACGGGTAACGGTAGCTTCCGGAAAAACCGAGGCGACGGCGCTTAGGAAAAAAGTCCCTCTTTTATTTCATCCGTCCGTTTCAGAGACATAAACGGCGGACAAACACTAAGATCGAACCAAATCTGCCTAACATGCCAGACAGGTAAATGCTCTAGGGCATATCTCCGCGGCAACGACCAGTACATATTGTAAAAGTACTGAATTGTCTTGTCTCATTCGAAATTGAATGAAATAAAGAGAGGCATCTCGACCCCAAACAAACACAGTCAAAAATGAGAAATAATGATAATGATCATTATAAAGTCGGAATCTATGGGAACAGTCCAAAGACACAGGAAATCACATACCCTAGCCCTAATGCTGCGTGGTTTGCTCAACACCCATTGGGAAATGGAAAAGGAAGTCTACATTTCCCTGTCCTCTTCCTTTTCGGTGTTCTACTGTGAAACAATAGGGCTGCATATTTAAGAACCAGTGCATGACCTGTGCATTGATGCCTTTGCATAGGCTCATCCATATCAATGGAGAGTGATCTGTGACCAATTTAAACTTCCTACTTGTGAGGTAGTATTTAAGATATGACACTGCCCACTTTATAGCCAAAGCCTCCAATTCAATAGTGGCATAATTCTTTTCTTGGGAGTATAGTTTTCTACTGACATAAAGAATGGGGTTTTCTATTCCATTGTGATCGTGTGAAAAGACAGCCCCCATCCCGACATGCGAAGCGTCAGTCAGTAAAATGAACTCTTTGTTAAGGTCTGCACCCTTCAACATTGGTTCAAAGCATAGAATGTTTTTGAGTTTTTAGAACATAGCTGGTCTTCTTCTCACACCCCCCACTCACCTCTGTCCAATATCACAAGCAGCCCCTGCTCATTTGCCCTCCTCGCACCCCCACTCACTTCTGCCAACTACCCCAGGCAGCCCCTGCAATTCCTCACACCTCCCACCCACACTCACCTCTGCCCACTGCCCCAGGCAGCCACCTCAAGTCTTCACACCTCCCAGCCCCCACTCACCTCTGCCCACTACCCTAAGCAGTCCCCTCAATTCTTCACACCTCCCATCCCCCCACTCACCTCTGTCCAATACCACAAGCAGCCCCTGCTCATTTGCCCTACTCCCACCCTCACTCACTTCTGCCAAGTACCCCAGGAAGCCCCTGCAAGTCCTCACACCTCCCACCCCCACCAACCTCCACCCACTTCGTAAGGCAGTCCCTCAAGTCCTGACACCTCCCAACCTCACTCACCTCCGCTCATTCCCAATAAGCCCCCCTCAATTCCTCACACCTCACTGCCCCCATTCCCCTCTGCTCACTCGCCAGGCAGCCCTCTCAAGTCTGCACACCTTCCACCCCCCACTCACCTCTGCCCACTACCCGAGGCAGCCCCCTCAAGACCTGACACCTCCCATCCCCCATTCACCTCCACTCACTACCCCAGGCAGCCCAGTGAAGACATCACACCCCCACTCATCTCTACTGACTCCCCCAGGCAGCCCCCTCAAGTCCTCACACAACTCCCACCCCCCACTCAGCTCTGCCCACTACCTCAGGCAGCCCCTGCTAGTCTGTCTGCTTCTCACCTCCCGATTTACCTCCGCCCACTACCCCAGGCAGCCACCTCAAGTCCTCACACCTCCCACCCCCGACTCACATCCTCCCACTACCCCAGGCAGGCCCCTCAAGTCCTCACTTCTTCCAACCTCTGCTCACTACCCCAAGCAGACCCTGCTAGTTTGCCCACCTCCCACCCATCCCCAATGACCTCTGCCCACTCCACAGGCAGCCCCTTCTAGTCCACTCTCCAACTAGTCATTTGTGTAGCAACAACCTACCTTGACTCACCGGCCTGGCTTCGCCATGAAGTACACCTGCCAAATATCCTCCTCCAACATGAACAAATGGGAGTGCTGTATTGAATCCAGGACTGTAGCTTCCACCATGATTCGTTGGTAGACCACATGCAGCTGCATGCCAACTGGACAACATACTGTTGTACAAGATACAATTTGACAACTCCATGTACATGTCACATACCAATGCAATGTGGTATTTGTATAGTAGTGCCTTTGTGCCATTGCAATGTCCTCAAAGCGCTGAAGTCAAATGCCCTTGGAGGACCAAAGTATGAGTTGTCTAACTGATTTACAATGTGTGTGTGTGCATTTTATCCTGTACAAAGGTAGGTAGGTAGTGGTTGCAAATTCCCTACTAGTGACCCAAGTAGAACAGACTTGTGGTTGGCTGATGTTAAGGTTCTCAGAGAGTGTGAGAGTCAAGGAGACTTATAATGTGTTCAGTTAGCTGAAGAATCAGTCATGAGACAGAGTTGCATTCCAGTGGCAGAGGTGATGGACGATATGAGAGCAGATGGTGGCTGATTGCAGATGTGTGCGGGTGGGTGGCTGTACCTTAGGAGGGTCACAGGAATCTACCATTGAGTGCACAACTGATGAGTGTAGCCCAGCCATCCACAGTGAGGCAACATCCTACCTCAACACACACAATGCCAAATATCCACAACAGTGAATGAAGCGTGGGCACATACACATTGACAAGCAAGTGCCAAACAAACACCTAAACATCAGTGGACCAGAAAGGAACTCAGCATACAATAAACTCCACCTCCAGTAGCGAATGTGCAGAGGTGAATGAGCTGACACCAGATACAACACACAATGAAATGTATCTACGTTTAAAAGTCGAATCCCAAAAGCTTGAGTTACAAAACTGCAAAGCCGACTTGTTCGCATTTTGTAATTCGAGTTTTTGCGATTTTGGTTGTTTGCCCCTGCTTTGCATTTAATGTATGAGGGGGACACCCCCGCAATCCCCAGGCCCATAATGTGAAACTATGGGAGCGGGGGACAATCCCTGCTCTCCTTGTTCAGTGTTATGGGCTTCCGTTTTTTTACCATGCAGAATGCACATCAAATGCACACTCTCCCCCAATCTCAAAGGAAAGTTTACACTCTCACCTCATCTCCCCCTCCCCATTTCCAAGAAATGCTGAGAAGCGGAGGAGGCCACTAAGATCAATGAAGATTACCCATAGAAATAACATGGGGAAAGTAAGGGCAACCGACTTTAGAGAAGACCACTGTCCCACTAATAGAGTTAGGCAGAGTCAGGCATGGGTAGGTAACCATTCACACCTGACTCCACTTGACGGTGTGTTCAGCTTTTAAAGGTGTGGTCAGTCACAGAAACTTGAGCGAGCTGGGGATGCAGTCCGGCCCAGTGAAGCCCAGAAGCGGAGAGAAGCAGGAGTTGCAGGCAGGAGAAAGACAGCATGCAGAGACGCTGGCCCGGTATGTGTGGACAGCAACACGACGAGGGAGCTGTGCCTCCAGGGAGCAGGAGAAGCGCTGGCTGCATTCTGCAGGCGAGGACCAACAAAGTGCGTGTTCTCTTGGGGCCACAACCGACCCCAAGGGTGCCTGAGGGTCAGGTAGTGAGACACTTCCCTCCATCCCGCATTGCCTGAAGGATCCACGTCTCTATGTGATGCTTCATGATGAGTTTCATGAAAGAATGTAACAAAAACCCGGGAGCGTGCATTTAAATGAGAGCCGAGCAGGAGAAAGGCACAAACTACAGAAGTGTCATAGAATCGTAAAGAAATAAAATAAAAGTGTGAAAGTTAAAAGTGAAAGAAAAGTAAAAGGCTGAAAATGCAGCAAGGAGACAGAAAGCAAGAGAAAAGCAGTGAATCGCGGCGAAAGGCAAATAAAATCCTTATCGAAGCAGAAGATGAGACATCTACTACAACCCGTGTTCAACCTGGGACTTCAACTGCTGGCCTACTCAACCACACCCACAGCATCCAGGCCTGTAGTCACTAACCTACTCTGGTGCCCCAGCAAAGAGGAGTCTTTCATGCTCTCTGTTGGTGGGTATGACCAACTTGGTCCCGGCACCTTTATTTGCCTCAGCCCAACTATCCATGCTGACTGCACCATGGCAGGAGCACCTCAAGGACGTTCCAGCATGGCCGCCTTTGTGCCATGCACTAGAAGTGACAGCATACCTTCCCCTGTGAGGCAAGATGCCGATTTGCTGCTGCATTGCTCAAAGATACTGGTCCACACTTGCTGGAAGGCGCAACCGACCCTTGATAAATGCCTCGCGTTAAAGCCACTCTTTCTTTCCATCTCTGCCAGGCTCTGCCGGTGTAGCCGACAAGCCGATGTGCTATGCTAACCTTCGGGTTAATTGACCGCTCTGCATATTCCAAACAAAGGTAAGCTGTATACGATGCATCCGGAAATGGCATTGGTCTGCCTCATCTGCCTCATCTGCCTCATATGGCCACCATCCAGGGTCTGGCCTTCAGCCACCAACACTGTGCTGGGGTCTACTAGTGGCATAACACCGTCTGTGGGTTGAGCCCATCCAAATGACTTGTGACTCCTGAGAAGATGGCTACTTAATGTCACATCCCCTGTGTCCCTTGTCAGATGACGAAATGACACTGTGTACTGTGGACTTCCCACATCACTCGATGTGACTGAGGGACCCCTGGATATGAAACGATGATCCACTCAAGTAACATGCCCTAATGTAGAAGTCTGCCACCTCTGATATGAGTATGTAGCCAGGTGACCGGAGCCTATGTGGCTGGGCTTGGATGGCCCTATCCTGCAGGGTGGTAGGTCCTGTTAGTCACGCATAAACCAACGGCCCAGCTGTATGAGTGGGAGGAATAGCCTGGGCCCAGGCACTAATTTTGCGAGGTGTGCGGCTGCTGCACACGCACACACCGCTGGTGTGGGGGAAGGGTGGGCTGGCACCCGTGGAACTGTCGTCGCTCTGGACTGCAGTTGGAAACTGAGCTCGGTTGAGAAGTACAAGTGTGTGGCCTAATGAGCCCACACCCACTATGTGTTGGCCAGGACCTGTGGTCAGCCCAGCACCCTTGTACTCTCACATGAGCACTGGGGAACTGCTGGCCTGCTCTGCTTCTGCACTGCTTGGAGGGGATAGACACAATGCAAGAGGGCACTTCCAGAGG
Organism: Ambystoma mexicanum; assembly: GCF_040938575.1. Classification (NCBI taxonomy): domain Eukaryota; kingdom Metazoa; phylum Chordata; class Amphibia; order Caudata; family Ambystomatidae; genus Ambystoma; species Ambystoma mexicanum. The sequence goes on along the minus strand of NC_090925.1, from coordinate 811,895,969 downwards.
GGGCATGTCCTCGAGTCAGCACCGTTCCTAAGCAGGTGGCATAAATGCCTGTCTCAACGCCCATGGCCGGACAGGCAGTCCCACCGGAGATTAACCAAGTGTTCAAAATTGACCTGTGTAATGCAGGGAGCCAGAAAGACAGGCTGCCCTGCTGTTGCGTTGCAAGTCCTCAAGGGTCATTTGGTAATGCCCCCCAAAAAACAAAGTTGAAAATAGCAAGGCTGAAAAGGCTGTATTTTTTAAATCAAATGTGTGATTAATTTGCACCTTTTTCCCAAACAAATAGATGGGAGGGGTTATAAGTGAATACATTAAGGTAGGGGGGGAAGTGTGGGGCTGCAGGAGTCTCCCCCCGCATTTAAAATGGAAAAGAAGTGCAAAAAAAGAAAAGGTATTTTCTGAATTTGATTTAAAACATCGTTTTTTTCGTCCTTGTTATTTGTTTTCGGTATTATAACATAGATCCTGTCATTTGATAGTCAGGCACTGTGCTGGCCTGCAAAAGTACTCACCAACTCAGAAGAGCACCCCAGCAGACAAAGCTCTGTGGGCACAATGCGTGGTGCATGTCCCTTGTCCGTCCTAGGAATGTGCGAAGCCTGTGTGTGTCAGCGAGTACCAAGTTGAGGGCAGACAGGACCCTTACACACTGTCAACAATCTGCCAGAGGAAGGTGACTATGCTTTGTGTACCCTAGGTGACAGAGGAGGAGGATTGGCCAAAAGTGTCATGCCTCTTCAGGCATGTACAGAAGTACATTCCAGACCTGCATTCCCAAGGTCCACCATGAGATGACTGGGCAGTCCAAAGGATCACGATGAGCACATGCGGGCCATGGCCCTGGCCTCCTGGCAAAGATCAGACCCCCACGCTGAGTGGCCCCGGGAGGCATATCACAGGGGCAGTGGGTCCTTCAGTAGAGTGGGTAAACACTGACTGCATGGAAGCATAGTTGATGTGGGGTATCCCCCCACCCCCAGGCATGTATTTTGCACTGCTGGGAACACTATAGCTGTCAAGCCACCCTGTTCTTTGCAGGAGCCCACAAGCATGTCATGATTTGATTACACACAGCATGGCCATGCGAGCAGGCGGAGAGGTCTCATGACACCCACTTGGGCACCTGTACACCCAATTACATGGTGCAACATGCACGCCTAACAGTTTGACCTGTAAGCATGTAACACGAATAGGCTCACATTGCTGAAGTACATGCGTCTATGTTGTTGCTCCTAGCCCAAACAAATGGCATTATCACACATCATCTCTGGTTCCCTGTGCAGCCGGTTGACAGATCACACCGCCGTCCTTAAGAGGTCAATGCACCAACATGACATTTCCAGATATCCATACACATATGTCAGTCTCAGCTGCTGAGTGTGTTTGATGCAATCTTCCCCTGCAAATGTGCAACCCATACAGGTGTTGTGTATGCATGGCCCTCACATGCTCCCAGCATCATAATCTGCCATCTGTACCTGTTAGAGCACTTGTTGTCACCAACTCACATTGCATGCACACAAGTGCACCAACTCACCAAATACTGGTAGTGCACATATCTACGTTTGTCCACTTCACAGGTGTCTGTCATTACATACGCACAGCATCGGCAGGAGGCTGCATGTCGGTGTAGATCAGTGCAACACAAATGCTGTGTACAGAAGGGAGCACCTGCAATCATGCATACCCATGCACGACACACATACACTGTAGAGCAGTACACCTTATGGGTAATCACCAGGAGCTTCCAGACGTGCTTGCCAGTCAAGGATCTGGGTGTGGAGCTCTGGTTAGAACTTATCGAGGACCGGGAGCTGAAGGGATGACATCCGATGATAGCCCAGACGGTGCACTTCCACGCTGGCACCTGCCTCGAGGACTGCCTTCACCTTATCATGGCTCTGGAGCTTGAGGTCCTCCCAGCGCTTCTCTGCGGTCTTCACAGAATGAACTGCCACTCCCTCCTCGTTGATGGCAGCCATGATGTGTTCCCAGATCCGAAGACGTCCGTCCGCCTCGAACTGCGTTGCTGTGTTGAAGAGGGAACCAATCCACCGGGATGCCAACTTCGTTGGAGGTGAAGTTGGCAGCCCTTTGCCTCGCTGCCATCTGGGTGCCGCTCAATGGAGAGGAGGAGGAGGATGGAGCAGACATGGCAACCCCTGAGGCAGGTGTGGGCTAGCTGGGTCCTAACAATGTGATGTGGAGCTGTGGTGGTGGAACAGAGAGGTGGAAGTCCCAAGATCGCAGATGAGGTGGTCACAGGGACGACACAGGAGAACATCTGGCACTTCAAGGCAGGGCTGGTGGGCAGCAGGCACTCACACACAACCAGGCAGCAGCAGGTGGTGATGTTTGGAGGCAGCACAGTGCAAGAGGAGGCAAGTACAATGGCATGGAGACAGGAGGAAGTTTTGGGTCGCATCTATTCACGAGGCAGCGGACAACAGAGTAAGGGTTCTGGCACGTAAAGTAGGTGCTCTGCGCTGCACGCCTACGTGGCTCACAGCAGTGAAAGGAAGATTTAAGAGGTGTGACGCGCATTACCAGTTGAGCATGAGAAGGTATGGAGACAGAGGATTTACTATGGCAGACACACATTTGGCTTCACATTATGCATCGTGTACCACCATTTTTTCGTTGGGGGTGCCTATACGCATTGTGCATGCATTTTATTTAGTTGGGATGCTTAAACGGCACTGCATATGTTTTTCTCCAGTTATAGGGGTGCCTATACAGCATCGCATATGAATTTGTTTGGGGGTGCCAATACGCACAGTTTACCGTATTTATTCAGTTGGGGGTGCCTATACACATTGCATATGCATTTTTTCATTTGGGGGTGCCTATACAGCAACACGTATGCTGTTTTTCGGTTGGTGTGCCTATATGGCATCGCATATGCATTTTTTCAGTTGGGGGTACCTATACAGCATGCACACGCATTTGCTTTTTTGGGGTGCTTTGCAAAGCCTTGCAGGATCACATATCTATGTTGTTCATCACACAGCCTGTATTTATTGGGGGGGTGCCTTTCCACTTGCCTGCACCATGAGTGGTAGAGGATGGGGACGTGGTGAGCCACATGTGCCTCAGCACCAGGAGGAGGATGTAGTGAGACCCAGTTTACAGGAGACCCACCACCAGGATGGGGAGATGGTGGTGCTGTGGCACCTGAGGGCCTCTGATGAAGGACCACTCGAGCCAAGAGGGACACCCTGCAGAGCAGGAAGATGCACCACCCCATGATGAGGCACAAGGGAAGGAGAAGGGGCCAATGAGGAAGAAGCGCTTTTCCAAGGAGGAGCTGTAAATCCTCAGAGTATGTACAGGAACACCAAGTGGACTTCTACTACTCGGCTGGCAGCACCCGTACTCCCACTCAGTGGCAGATGATATGGCAAGAGGTCACAGACCTCATTAACGCTTGTGGTGTGGAGAGGCGCACTGCTACACATGTTGGCAAGTGTATGGATGACCCCATTCGAAGGACAAAGGATAAGCTCAATGGCAACCTGGCCTCTAACCAGGCCAATGGAGGGGAGGCCACCAGAGAAGAAGGAGCTGGCTCCTTTCAAAGAGCTAGAAGAGGTTGCAAGTGCACTTTTCAGGAGTGAGCAGGGGCTTGGTTTCGGAGGCATGCATGCCTATGTTGACACATCTGGTGAATGTCATTCGTGCATATGGTATGTGCCGACAATTTCATATGGCATGCTCAAATATGTGTTGAAGTACATTTGGCTGCGGTTGCTGGCCATCCATGGGCACTGCATGAATGCACATGACCTGTATTCAGGGATGTGGTTGAGTGGTTTCTGCGTGTGGTAAATCTTGGTGTCAGAGTACACATCACTGTCTGCCGGGCTTCACTACTGTGCCAGTACTCCTATGTGTGGCAATGGCAGGCAAGACACATCTGATTGGATACATTTACAGCGTCATGCATGCGTATAGTCAATTGTGAATGCTAATCATGACTCACTGAGAATCACAGCAATGTGTGCATGGTGTCACTGTCATCCATTCACTGACCCTGGCTGCCGGCGGACTTGGGTGAGCAGCGATGTTGGTGCAAAGATGCATGAGGCTGCCTTTCAGACAGGAGTTGTGAATGGCCAATAGAAGTTTCAGTGTAGTACATTCCACATTTGAAGTGTCAATGGAGCAGTGGTTATGCAAGCGTGCATTGGTCCTTTCCATGTCGCACTCTCCTCACACATGGTTGAGATGCATGTGATGGTGACAAACCAAGTATCTGGCGGGGGACAATGCTTTGATGGTGGTTCGGGAGACCATGGCAACACATATGCCTGCATGCAACCAGGGTCAGCAGATTGGCAAATCAGGTCAGACTCCCACATATTGCAATGGGCCAAGGTCAGAGTAGAGTAGAGGCTCTCTGATGAAGCACAGGCCTCCATCCACCCACTGGTGGGAATCGTGCTCACAATCATGTCTGTGTGTATGTATGTAGTCGTGATCCTATCACCAATGCATCCGAATGGCCTAATTAGACCTGATATGTTTGCAGAGGTCATTGAGTGCCATTCATCTGTTCCTCACATATCACAGTGTGTGATGTATGTGTGAATTTTGAGTCTGCAAGCACTGTTCTGCACGTATGCATGTGTTGCCAGGTACTCATACCTCTGAATGTTGTTGTTTGTTCTCATGCAGGTAATGGCACAGCCGATGGGAAGTAGGAGCAGGTGGCAGATGATGAGCAGCTGTCCACCAGTGCTGGCCAGGTGAGAATCTCCTTCTGCTGCAGTCGGTTGTCAGCAGTACTGCAGACACCTCAGAAGAGGCTTCTGAACTGGATGTTGAGGACATGCTGGGTGACCTGGAGGACAGCCCAATGGCGGTTTCCATGAGTCCAATGAGTATGAGGATGTTAGCCAGGGGACCCATGTCCCGGTAGTGGGCAGGCTCGCCTCAACAAGGGTTTGTAGACCACCAGTCAATGAGGGGGCAAACACTGCGAAGGCCCTTGCATCCAGAATCCAGAATCCTGCGGTCATGGCCCCACACACATGGCAGATGTGTGCATGCTGGATTCTCTGAGTGGTAGCAGAAGATGCTGTGGGAAACCATCCAACAGGGCGAGTTCTTGCGTGAGTTGACCATGGACTTGAATCGCCTTACCAACCACATTGTCTTCTTACCAACTGCATGGTTGCAGAGTCTTTGGTTGTCTGGGAACATCAGCGAAATTTGGTGGACACCTTTACAGAGAGTCTGCATGCAGAGATGGCCACCTTGTAGGACACTCATCTCCCTTTGCAGGTGACCCAGGATGCTGACAGGCGTGGCTGAAGTCAAGATGCAGGAGCTGACACGGTGAGCGTCCAGCTGCGAGGAGCAGAACAACGCGAAGCGTGAGTTGCTGATCGGGTGTGGTTTAAATAGCTTTGGAAGAAGTTCCAAGTGTGTATCCTTCCACCAATCAGGTATGTATCCTTCCCCGACCACACCCGGGTGGAAAGTAGTCCCACAGGTAAAGTAGTTCCATTCAGGCCTCAAGAGGGCCTGGATGTAGCAGCATGGTCTGCATCAGGTAAGTGCACATTAAAACACTTGAACACATGTATAGCTTTATGAGCCTGGCGCCTAAGGCGCCAGGACAGGGGTCCAACATGAGCCTGGCGCCTAAGGTGCCAGGACTGCGTCCAAAGGGCCCCGCTTGGGCCCGCTGGCACTCCCCTGGGGGAAATGATGCCTGCCTCTGGGGTTGCTGGGTCGGACCTGGCTCCTTGGAGGTAGGCATCATGACATGCTGTTAGTTCCTAGTAGTAGGGAATTTCCATAATCCAATCTGGACAGTATAGTGGCTCTAGCGATGATCGTGCTGTTTTTTTGATCTAGCAATCGTCTGATTTTTCTCAAAAGTATTTGGTGGTACTGACAGTTTTTCTTTAGATAGGCTGTGTGTGTTTCAGCGCCTAATGATGCTTGAAGATACACTCCTAAGGTCTTCACTTTTTCTGATGTTGGAATTTGGGTATTTTTGATAAAGAATGAAGAGTAGGATGGGCTCAAAATCTTTCTGGCCTGTGTGGAGCCGAATATCATAAACTCGGCCTTGGAGCCGTTCATGCACATCCAGTTTTCTTTCATCCAACACTCTATGGTGTTGTATAGGGATGAGAGTTTGTCACTATCCATTTTGTAATCCCCACTGAGTATAAACACTAGTTGGGTATCGTCGGCAAAATTGGTAAAAAATATACCCATCTGGGTTAGCATGGTGCAAAGGCAACGCATGTAGAGATTGAAAAGCAAAGGAGAAAAGCTGGCCCCTTGAGGGACACCACAATCGACCGGTTTGCACATACAGGTGCACATCACATCCTACCATATTCATCAAATGTGCAGTCTGTAGAATGGACTGCTTCAACTGGTCCAAACCAATGTCCAATGTTGTTTCAAGTATCTTGTCTCATCCTGTGCCTGCCCTCCCAGATTGGTCCACCCAGCACCGTTTATCCAACCCAGTGCCCATTCCCTCTGCTGGACACTGGCCCTACATGCGACAATGCAGAGGCACAGTGTTAGGTGGAGGTGGTGAGGGATTCACAACAGAACAGCTGGTGAGAGTGTGCACTGTCAATCATGGGGATGGCTGGTGACGTTTGCAACCGAATAGTTGCATGCGGTGGCACATGTAGGGTTTTCATGAATGTTGTGATTTGGTGATGTTTGGATGATGGTCACTGTCACTCAAGTCGTGAATTGTCATACATGTATGTGACTGTCCATGTCTCCTTGATCAGTCATGCATGAAATTTGGTTTACTAGATGCACATCCACAAAGTACTGCAGACTCAGTTGGCAGTGCTTCACTTATTCTCTGTGACCTATCGACAGCCTTTGACACTATCGGCCACAGCATCCTCACAGACAGACTACACTCTCTAGGCATCAGGGACTCTGCATAAATATGGTTCACCACTTACCGTACCATTCCCGGATTACCCTCCTAACATTCTTCTCCTCTCACCCCACCCTGTCTCCAACGGGGTCCCACAGGGGGCCTCCCAAGTCCCCCTACTCTTCCACCTCTACCTGAGCCCCCTCCCCACCCGTATCTTTATTTTTAAGCGCTTTGGATTAAGGTGCTATATAAATAACACATCATTATCATTATCATTATCTTTATCTGCTCATGTGACCTGAGCTGCTAAATCTACTCAGATGACACCCATATCATCCTCAAGATCCCCAAGACCCTGGCTTCTCCACATCCTGACCTTGCCACGTGCATCACCAATATTGACCACTGCATGATGAATGTCCACCTCCACCTCAATCCTGGTAAACTGTGACCCTGATCTGCAGTGAAATGGCACTCTTCACCCCAGCTCACCCCCTGGACGTCCTCCCTAGGCAACCCATTCACTGCTTCCAGCTCAGTAAACAACATGGGGATACACCATGGATTATGATGGAACAGTCACATTAGCGATGTGCGTACATCCTGTCATCTACACCTCTGCATCCTTTGGTGGTTCTTCCACTGCCTCTCATGCGCTCACTGAAACATGGTACTGTTGGCAATCATCCTCTCCCGCCTAGGATACGCCAATTCACTTCATCTGTGTGCACCTGCCTATCACCTCAGTGAGCTCAAACATAAAGAGAACTCCACAGGCAGGCTCGTTCTTGCCCTTGGCCACTGCGTACACATCAATCATGCCTTCCAGGTGCTCCAGTGGCTACCCATCGGCCAACACACCATCTGCAAGGCCATGTGCATCAACCACCGTGCCCTCCACGAGACAGGCCCTGACTTCCTGAAACAATGACTCACAAGCTACCTATCCAACAGGAACTTTAGATCAGCCTCTGCACTTCCCCATGTTACCCGTACTTTTAAATTCAGTACAACAGGAGTGCCCTCATTCTCCAAGCTCCCACACTCTGGTATTTCCTCCAAAACAGCACCTGCTATGTAGAGGACCAACATTCCTTTATGAAGGCACTCGAAACCTGGTTCCTCCCTTCCCTAAGCCACAAAATGTCCATGCCCCACACAATCTCACAGCACAGCTTGCCCTGCCAGTCCATGGCACTGTTGCTCTAGGTGAAATGCAAGTGGTGCTTTTCAGAGTCATGATCTTTTCTGGTCCAGCACGGTGCCTGGCCAAAAGGTGTGCTGCTGCACACTTGCATATGAACAGCAGCACGTCCTGCCCATATGCATCCCTGCACTCCGCAGGACCAATGTGACTCACTTGGACATCTAGGTTTTGACAGCTTGGCCCATGTGAAACCCTGACAGCCTTTACTTGTGTCTCGTATATGTCACCTGTTGTTTAATGTTTTTTTTCTGTATGTGATTGTCATCTTCAATATATTGCATGACATTTCTTTCCCACGTCTCTTTTATTCTCTGCTTGCTCTAAATGTGACTGCACTGTTTGTGGCTATGCATTGTGGGTGCATGCCTGAGCAACGTCATCCCCTCCCCACAACTTGTGTTGTCCCTGCATGTTTTTTCAGTGCAGCCTATGATTCATAGGGCCTGCTCTTCCTGGGGGTGAACTCTGAATGAAGGGGCAGTGACAATTGGAGAGGAAGGACATGTCCCTCTGTCCCTGAACTATTGCGCCCATCAGAGGGGAGCGGTGCGGGAGGGGGCATACACTGCAGTGTGGATGCCACAGCCTTATATATGTGGGGAGTGATTACCTGGGTCACATCCTGGGTCGTCTGCCATGGTGTGTTGACTGTGTGAGTTGGAGGGAGAGGGAGACAGAGGAGGCCCCTTTCTGCAGGTATCCTTGTTTTCACTGTCTGCCTTTCACCCTCTCCCCCAAACCTGCTCTTTTATTTACAGCATTTGGCCTCCCAATCTCTCTGGCCATGCTTCCTTCTCTCTTTCTCTCCTGTGTTTCTCTTTCTCTCTCCCCCATTCTCTCAGCCCTTGCCCTCTCTACCAGCCCCCTTCTCTCCCCTCGTCTCACCACCGACTAATCTCCTCCTTGCTCCACCATTCCCTCACTATCCACTCCCCAGTTACCCATTCTCACCACTCTCGTCTCTCTCCCCCTAGTCTCTCTCACCCTCTTTCCTCACTCCCAGCTGCCTCCCCAATCATACTTTCCCTCTCCGACCCATCACCTCCTCCCTTGGTGTCCCATTCCCTCCTCTGAATCCAAGGGTACACAACAGACCCTTGGGCTACCTGACAGTGGGTGTGCCAAACTTGTATGCCTGCCATTAATGTCCTGCTTGGGCAAGCAGCCCAGGGCTGATGAACCCCTGTGTCAGGAGTGCCTAACGTACTCTGGTGGCAGTGTGCTTACTTCACTGCCAGTGATTACTCTGTTCCTGAGTTCAAAATTTGTTGTATACTTTGGTGCTCACACTCTTTGATAATACTCGCCTGTTGTAGCCAGAGAGGAGGTGGGTGTGCAGTCCATCTGTGCATAAAATGCATCCTCATCGGGTTGGTTGATCCCTGGTCCTGAACTGTGGCTCTGCCTGGGGTCACTTACATGGCCTTCCCCACTTTGGCGTGTCTCCCCCATTCATGGCTGCAGTTTTAGCAAATGCCTTCCACCCACCTTAGGATCATGTCAAATGTATGCCCCTTGGGTGGGCCCCTTTACATGGGTGTCTCCCGTCTCCAAGCAGAGCAGAGGCTGAGCTTCCTGGAAGCTCGGAGTGGACGGGGTTGGGTGTTGTATGCCCCAGTGCGGGACCTCTCTGCTATGCTGTTCACCCTTCGCCACCAAACACGTATGTTCAGTATATATTGTAATGTCTGGCCTGTCAACCTCCTGTGCCTACCATGTTACTCACAGGAAAGAATGAATCATGTTTCGAATCCAGTGAGTGAGCCTGACAAACAGCCACCACATCCAAGGAAGGCAGCAGGCATGATAATTGTCCACTTCCAATTTGGGGAGCTAGTGACTTGGATCAATGTCACAGGAGTCCCTGTGATTGGAATGTGTACACTCCACATCCTTTCACAGGCAATCATTGGAGGGCAAGTCTGATGGCAGCAGCCGTGGTGATTTCAGGTCCACATGCGTATGTTATAGTTGCTACACTTTTAATTGCTCATAGTTGGATCTTGTAATTGAGATTGTGGTCTTGCACAAGGCATGCATATGCCAGTCCCAGCTCTGGCCACCGTCAGCATGTGAAGGCCCATCATCCTGCCACAGAGGACAGCAGGCAGACTTAAGTGGCTGTGCACCGGGAACAAGTTTGTTATGTTCCACAATGGTCTTGTTGGACTACCAAGTGGGGATGCTGAAAAGGCATGGGTCCATATCGCCATGCGAGCAGGATGGGTGGTGCTGCCTCCCCCCAACCTCTCATGCACCAGTAGGTGCAGGACAACATCTGGATGGATGAATGCAAGTTGTCTGTGACTTGTGACGCATCAATGAAGAATGGGGCTAGCTGCAATTTAATTTTGTGATTTATAGGGCACATTGATCATCGTCATTCAATCTCACCTTGCAGCTCCAGGTTCCTCCTGAGGCTATGCCTGTCGTAGGGTCAGGGTGCAACTGGGGCTGTCACAGGGTCCCCGTTCCCTTTGTCCCCCTAAGCACAGACCACAATAAGCACTGTCACTGGATCCATAGACCTGTTGCATCTACTTCTTTCTGGGGCATCCTAGCCTCCTCAATTCACACCGTGTGCGGTCAGGTGAGGCGTGCCCGCAGCATGCACCTGGTGGTGTGCTGGACCCCCCAACACACATTCCTCTACCCAAGAGCAGCTGGCTGTGCCAAGTGTATCTGTCTGTCATGTCCCCCAGCTGCCAGCATGGGACGGGTGTCAGGCACAGGCTTTGCAACCATGTCCATCAGGCATCCACTCCCCAGGTGGTGTTTGTTGCAGAGGTACCATGCTGGGGCAACACCCCAACAGGCCGGACTGAAGCGCAGCCACCCGAGTTCCGGGTCACCCAGTATGGCCTCTGAACAGATGTAGGGAAACGCTGAATGTGACCATATCACTAAGCAGGGATGAAGTAACTGACCAGGATTCCCTCAGTAACCGCACATGGACAGTGAAGAGCCCAACACTGCATACATGTCAAGTGGCGGGTGCAGGAAATGCATCACTCAGGGGGTCCATGTCTTTCTATTCAGGGCACACCACATGGATGGTGTTAGGCTGGTAGCATCAACCTGCACGGTGGGATCAGGTTATCTCTGAGTCAGGTACTCACCAAAAGATCACAGGAAACTCCCATGCACCCTCGGTGCCTGGTTGTGGGATGAATGTTGAGCATTGTTCTCCCTTTCCGGTAAGCCTAGCAGACCAGATGGGATTGGCTCAGCCAGCGTCTGAGTGGCAGGATCCAACACATGAGAATGAGGGAGGGTGGGCCTTGGTTGCGAATGGCAGCTTTAGCCCCAGACCCTGGATGGTGGCATTAAGGCTGGCATAACCGCATGGCTGCCCAGCCATGTTGTAGTGGGTGACTGTCCCAGGCCATCTGATCCTTCAACTGGGAAAAACTTGCCATATGGCCACAGCGGTCAGCCTGACTCGCACCTGGCACGGCTGTCTCCTACATTTGTCTGCAGCCAGGCTCCATGATAATAGGTGTGAAGGGGCTCTCTCCATAGGACCATCCTACGTCACTGGGATATCCTCAAAAAAGACACTGTTTAACCTGCAAAACCACGTTTCGCATTGAAGCGCAGCAAGAACTTAAAAGACCACCTGGCACACACGTACGAAGAACCACGTGCCAAAAAGGATCTACAGTTGAACTTTTGGAATCTACCACCTGTAGTTGGACATTACAAGTGCAGTAAATGCTCTGTATGTGGACTCACAAAAGACCTCAAAGAGATAGACATCTACAGAATAAAATGGAAATACAAGTCTTTCACAAATTGCCACAGTAAGTGGACCATATACAGCATCAAATGTCCTTGCAGTCTTATCTATGTCAGAAAATGCAAGAGAGAAATCAGACAGTGCATCTGCGGACACAAATCTTGCCTAAAAAATCAAGTAGCCGATAAGCCCATGATGGCGCATTTCAAAGCAAAAAACCATAAACACACAGACATGTTCTGGTTCATCATCCAGACAGTAAAAAGCCCACCTCAAGGGGGTGACCACAACCTGGCAGTCAGGAAAACAGAACAAAAATGGATCTATTGTCTGGACTCAGTAAAGAAAGGACTCAATATGGCGATAGAATGGAACTTATTTTTCAAATAGGATCCACTACAACCAGGCATCTACTAGCTACAGTTTTTTCCAACGATCATCAACTAGTCGTGAGGTTCACTCCCGCCCATTCTTTGGCCCAGCCGATCATCTTCCAGGCTACAACCTGCACAGGACCCGCAGCCGATATATCCAATCTATGGCGCGTGCATTTTGCCTCCACTATGGTCACTGGTATGTTATTAACAGCACATATCACCCACTTGGACCCTTCTCTGACCCATAGTGTCCACACACGACACAGGTTTTCTGCTGACATAGCTATAAATCAGACACACCACCAACAAGATGATGCAATGCTGCTATCTACTCTTTTTGTTTGCTATGCATTATTTAACATAGCATTACCCAACAAGCTCCACTACACCTTGCTGGAGATATCTTCTGCATAACACCTTTGCTTTCCCAGGCACACACTCAGATTTTACCTTGTGTGTAACAACCCCTTCAAATAACCCTCAGGGGTACGCACCTTTATTGCTGCATTACATACGCAAATGTGTTGCTGCAGCCCCGGCGTCCCCCGTTGACTAGCAACGCTAGCACAACAATAAAATAGCCATTAAAGCTGGTTTTGTAACACACAAGCCGATCCCTCCTTATACGCATGCATGAAGCAGAGACAGCGCGTACCTGACCGAGGATCCACGTAGACGGGTTCTCACCGCAAGCAACCAAGTAAGTATAGCCGCGGTATTGATTTGAATCTTAACATAACGCATCTGCCGTTATCCCTAAGTATCAAGGACCTGCAGAGACTCGTGCTGTAATCAGCAATGCAGCACTTACACAGCGATTCAGCCATGGCGTCCTTTTTTTGCCCAGCAACGACTGCCCAGCCTGAGCACAGCTCGCTACACGCCAACTCCACTATAAGCCCTCTCAGTTGTCGGCATATTTTCCTACCGTACAGAGCTAACACACAATACGGCCAGCAAACATGCCATTGTGGCGCCACCCGATGTCTTATAATGGCGACCAGCTCATTGCACTGTAAAAAAGCATGGCGGTACAGATAATTACAAAAACAAGTTTTTGGTAAAACCCATCTCTTGGCCTAGACCATTCGTGGGTCACCCAACGAGATAGATTAATATAAAGAACTGTGAGCACAGCATAACGACAGGCACCTCTCGCTCCACAGAAGGCCTCCTGATCAATGCGACAGCACACATAGCCCGACGAGCATCAAATCTGCATTGCCCCGAAAGAGCTGTCTATCAGGCCTGGTTAACCACGCAATCAGGTAAACTACAGCTCTCCACCTGTAAACCTAAACCGATAATAAAATCATTGAGACTGAGCAACCAAATAATGAGGACCTTGTTGTCCTCTCTTGCCTCTCCATGTAGCATTTACCAGACCACAATCAAGACAGAGCACTGTCTTGATGACAGTCCCAAACAAAATCAGCCTAAGACACACAGAAGTATTAGAAGGTAGGTAGCGTTCTACAGTCATAAGAGTATGTGGTACTGCTTTCCATTGTTTATGTTACACTGACAGGTATATTCTAACCTGACACCTTTTTATTTGTTTTTATGCAGATCAAAAAACTGTCTCCATCCGAAAAGGGAGTCCACACTGAGACCACATTGCAGTCAGCAATACAGTCCTGAAGAAAGCACGGAGGATAGTTTAGACATTTAAACTGAAACCATGTTCAGATATCCCAGAGCTTGAAACACAAAATGTGTCGACTTTTGAAGCGTGCTGATAATAAGTACAACACACCAAGTCACTTTAACTAATAACCTCACTACATCTTTGTGTTCCTTGTCCTATTGTGTGCAATTGATTTGAACTATCTAGAAATGCTGTTAGACACTTATCCATGTGTTGTTTTAAAATTGGTATTTTCTGAATTATGAATACATTTTGTTTTATCAGATATGCACTATTACCTGTTCATTAACGACAGAGTGATCCACACTTCTGTCCTGCTGTTGTTCCTACCTATACAATATTGTGTTAAAGGGTGGGGTAGCCTGTAATCACGTGTATCTTGTTTCAATCTCCGTGGGACAGGCTTGAGCAGGTAGGGACCAACAGGCCTGACCACAGAGGGAAAGGCTAAGCAAGCCCAGCAATTGGGTGCCCAGGTGGGTGACAAGGTCCAGTAGTTGTCCCAGGAAATTGCTAATGGGGCTGGACCAGGTAGTCAGGGGCACCGGCAGGGCTTGCACAATCTCCTCATCCACTCACATAGACATACAGTGTGGGGAATCAATGGTAAAAGAACTGTGTGAAGAAGAACCACGTGACTTGATGGCTATGGTCTACCCAGTGCCACCCTCAACTGTCTGGGGCTCTGCCCTCAACAACTTGGAGCTTAACCCTCCTGAGAGATCCGGGGATCCCACCAGCTTATCTGAGAACATTTGCGTTACCGCACTGTACGGCACAGGGACACCTGACTTTGCTACTCCTGGTTCAAGTTTCCAAAGCCAACTGCCTTCCAATCAGGCGAGGACAATGGACCCATCGCCGGTCCCTTCCAAATGGCACTCGCCCATCTCTTGGGACTGACTTACCCATGTTCAACTGCTGTTCACATGGAACTCTTCTCTACTTTAGCCTTCAAAGTTCTCTTGAAATGTTGTTACTACCATCAATAACTCCACCCATGCCTTTGCCTCAGGCATCAGTGCACACCACAGCAGTCCTCCTACCCATCAGGGATTCACCCATGTGGCTCTCAGCACCGGCAATGGCCTAGTTTGGGCACAACACTGCAGCTCCATCAATTTCAGGACCAACAGATTAACCAGGTGATTTGTTACTCACTCCTTAGCAGATTCTGTCTCCCTTAGCCACCGTCTTGCTGTCTGTATCAACCAACACCTTTTTTGGGGTCTTATGAGCATTTTCATGAGTCACCTAACCCCAGCGTTTGCTTCATCCTACACTGCCAGTTTTGCTTCCCAAAAGTGGCCCATTGGGCACTTTATTTATGTATTTATTGTGCATTTGTAAGGTGCTTATACATCAAGTAAATTGTGTTTCAAAGTGCCCACAGTGCAACGGGGAGGGAACATGGGAATGCAAAACAAATATAACAATGAAAGATAGAGACGGACCTCATAGGCCTTGTGAGCATTCAGAACGTGCAAACGCAGAGAGAGAGAGGGGATGGAGAGTGGGGGTATTTGACTCCTGGCTCTACACCAGTGAGTTGGGCTTCTTGACCATTTTAAGTTTGAGAATCATTTGAGATACTATTGCCTCCGAGACCTCTGATCACTTGCTTTACCAGGTGAAAGTGGGGTTTACGAGCTCTTGCTCTCCTGAGGGTAACTTCAGAGGGAACCAGCTATTTGATGGTGCGATTAGTCTTTTTCCCTATATCCCGTACGGACGACCGGTTTGCACGTCAGGAAAGCTACGGACCTCCACCTATTTCTCCTCTCGCTTTATCCTGCCCAGGCATTGTTCACCATCATTCAGGTACTATCACAGATGCTCATGCTCCACTACCCCAACAGAGTGGAGTAGAGGGGCCAGTGGTGCACCCTCCTCAACACCATAACAGGGTCCCACCTTAGCCGGTGTGCGCCAGCCTTCACTTTCATATCGCCAAGCCTTTGGTACAGGCCTCTGACTTGCACATGTGTTTGATTCCTTGGCCTGTGTTTGAAGATGGAGCGGGTGGATAACCGACATCACCCAGACGCCTGGCGTCCTTTGTGGCCCTCCGCGCAAACAAGCAGCACAATAGGGTCATGGCACTCTGAGGACAGTCCATCACAGTTGGCAGTCTC
Source organism: Ambystoma mexicanum (assembly GCF_040938575.1). Taxonomy (NCBI): domain Eukaryota; kingdom Metazoa; phylum Chordata; class Amphibia; order Caudata; family Ambystomatidae; genus Ambystoma; species Ambystoma mexicanum. Next base: position 811,879,989 of record NC_090925.1, on the reverse strand, counting down.
ACTTGAATCAGGGGGCCCTTCACCCATCACTGACCTGGTAACCCCCGATAGGGGCCAGGTTGATTGCTCGAGTAGGGTGCAGCAGCGAGCAATCTCCCTCGGTTCGTAGACATGGCGAAACTGCTGCCATGGAGCTGTGACACGCTCCACCAGATCGAAGAGCCACCTTCCCCCGGGCCTTCACAGCCAAACCAGAGCCAGTTACAGTGCGCCACCGTGAAGGGAATACAACCCACATGGGCCATGGGGTCCCAGGCACCAGTCCCACGAGGGGATCCACCATTATGGGTGCCCAACCTGCCTGCTGTGTTCTATCCTCTGAGTGGGCTGCATGGACTCCACCCATTTACCTCTTGATGCTTTCACACCCACTTGCAGTCTGTCTTCAGAGTTCTTTTCAATTTTCCCCTGTGGTACTTGTTGACTATAGGTATCGTGACCGCATTTGGCCCTACATGGGGTTTACCAACTGATTTGGCCTGCATTCCCGTGCAAACCAACTTCAAGATGACCCGATCCCAGTGTTCCAGGGGACACTACCAAGCTCACCCTGCCGCCATACATAGATTCTGCGCTGCGTTCTTCCCGCTTCACTTTCCATTTGTGAGGGAATCCTAGCACTGGCGTAACAGGGGCCCCCGCAGCCCCCGCGGTGCGGGGGGGCCCGCTGTGTGGGGGGCCCCACCAGCACATGGCGGGGAGGGGGCCCCAGTAAAAAAAAAAAAAAAATTTACAAAAAAAGTTTCTTTTGAAATTCACTCTGCATTCATAAAGAACATTTCTGTAACAGAAATAATTTCTTTATGAAGGCAGAGTGACTACAAAAAGAAACTTTCTTTTTGAAGTCTGAGGGCCCCGTACCCCATGACATGAAAGACCCTAGGCTGGAGGCCTCCATGTCATGGGGTGGGGAGAGGGGGGGGAACCCTATGTCTTCAAAAAGAAATTGTTTGTTTTTGAAGCCACTCAGCCATCATAAAGAAATTATTTTGATTATGGTTCGGTCCTTAACTGAAATAATTTCTTAATGAAGTTATAGTGACTTAAAAAAGAAACAATGGGGCTCATTCTGACCATGCCGGTCCGGAAACAACGGTGCTGGTAAGCTTACAGGCACTGTTGTTTCCGGACCGGCATATTACAGGTCTGCCTGGTGGGGCTGCCGTGCCGACAGGTCTGACCCTGCCAGGTACAGCAGCCACGGTAGGCAGACCAGTCACGGAAGCACCGGCACCGTTAACAATGGTGCAGGTGCTTCTGTGTCCCCATTCCCGTGGAGTCTGGGGTTTAATGAAATTACCGGCACCTGATTTCCCACCCGCCGGACTTGAAATAGCACGGTGGCACGGGGAAGTCAGGCCATAGTAATTTTTTATGGGTCTGGCGGCAACCCGCCGGTAGCACCGGCACGGTTACCGCTGGACCCGTAATGAGCCCCAATTTCTTTTTTAAGTAATAGGGCCCCCCCTCAACTCCATGAGGTGTGCGTGTATGAGTCTATGGTGAAAGGGCGCACACTCAAATGTATAGCCGGCTGCCTGTGTGTGTATGGTGAAAGGGTGCACACTTAAATGTATGGGTGGCTGTGGGGGTGTGCCTGCATGGTGAAAGGGTGCACACATAAATGTATAGGTGGCTACCTGTGTGAGTGTATGGTGAAAGGGTGCACACTTAAATGTGTGGATGACTGGGTGTGTATAAGGTGAATGGTGTGTGTGCTTGTGTACAGGGGCACAAGAAAACCTTCATTTCGGGGGGCTAACCCTTCAAATGTTGGGAGAGGCGCTAACTTCTCATGCGGTGGGGAGGGGGAAACTTATTTGTGTGGGCGCATCCAAATTATTTACGCATTTTAATGAGACTATTCTAGTGCAGATTCAATGTTACAAGCAGTTAACGCTCTCCTATAAGTCTCCTGTTCCCTCTCTACCCTTCCAATCACTCCCCTGGCATGCAAGTACTAAACCCACATCACGATTTCAATCGCCTAAACAATGTGGCATTTGAATGCAGGTACTAACAGTGAAATGCTTTACGTTGGTAATTGCTGGGTTCTTGTTAACAGCAAAAACCAGGTGCCGTTTAAAATCTGTGTCCTGTTCGGTCTGGCAACTGCTCTAAAGGTTAGCCAAGTTGAGTCAATATAGCCCAAAATGTCAGGGGGGGTAGTGCTGAAGCCCAGTCAACTCAATGGTGTTGCACTACTACTTGTGTTTAATGCCTTGCTTACTCCTAGCCCTATTCTTCCTCGTCCCAGTACTTATATACGAGGCAGTACGTGTGTTTGAGGCACTCTGCCTCATACAAAAGTACTGGGAAGAGGTAGAGGTACATGGAGGTAATGCCTGATTTAGCTACCTCTAATCTTCACCACTCCTAGTCCCACTGTTCCTCATCCCAGTACTTACCTATGAGGCAAGGATCCTCATACGAAAGCTCTGGGACAAGGAAGAGGGACGCAGAGGTAATTCTGGGCCAAGGAGCTGATTGTGGAGGTTGGGGTGGTGGGTGGGAGGGAGAGTGGATGTGTGGGGGGGCAGGATTGTGTGATAAATCATAATGGTTGTCCATGTCCAGGCTAAGCAGGCATGATATGTGGTATTAGTGGCTAGAGAGCATTTTGATTTAGCCAGTCTAGTCATTCCTCAGTTTGGTATGACTTTCTTTTAACTGGACATTTCTGATAAAGTAGTCCTGCTAACTTTAATTACCTGGCTAGATTGGCATTTGGGTGCTGCCAGTATAGCCATTTCTTACTGCGGCATTGTATATTTTTTTGGGCATCTGTGATAAAATGATATGATGTGATTCAAGTAATTTATAATGCGCCTGTACACAAGTGTACACAAGGGAGGGATGATAGAGGGAGGACAAGACAAACGATCTCACTAGGCCTTGTGTCATTGTGAGAACGAGAAGTGCAAGGGAAAAGGGAGCAGGGAAGTGCAAGTGAGAGGGGAGGGGAAAACAGGGCAGCAATGCTCTCAGTAAGTGCAGCCAGGGCAGAGCAGCTATTGGTTGTGCAAGGAGAACAATGGACTGCAGGGTTACAGTTACAGCCCCTAAGTGCATGGTAGGCCCGGAGGCAGTGCAAGGGTGACCAATCAAGAAAGAGCCTGGACTCAGAGAGACTCTGAGGGTAGCCAAGCAGCCAGTCAGTACAACAGACAGGTAGGTCAGCAGGGGGGAGAGAGAGCGAAAGCAGCAGAGAAGAGGAAAGCTTTTAGCTGCTTCCGAAACTTCAGGTTGTCCGCCTCAAGTTTGAGAGGGGCAGGGAGGCCATTCCAGTTGGAGGCACCAGCAGAGGAGAGAGGTCTACCCCCACTCTCTGCCTGGAGAAATGTCTAAGCCTTAGAGAGTTGGAGGTAGCTGAGTGAAGGGTTAGAGAAAGAAGGTATTTTGGAAGAGAGCATTGGATTTAGTGTTGGCACTGGCCCCAGAAAGCCTTATGGGCAATGCAAAGGTTCTTGAACTTGATCCTTGCAGCCAGTGGAGAGATTTCAGGGCTGGAGAAATACAATCCCAGGGCTTGAGGCCAAGGCTAAGTCTTGCAGTCCTGTTCTGGATTAATTGCAGAGACTAGAGGAAGACAGATTGAGGAAGTGGCTGTTGCAGTAGTCCAGCTTAGAGACAGGGAGCTTCTGGTGGAGAGTGGGAAAGGGAAGAGTCCCTTTGAGGAGGAGCAGCTGGTAGTGGGACTTCTTGGTGATGTCCGAGATGTTAGGAGAGAAAGAGAGTGTGGCGTTGAAGATGACACCAAGGTTTTTTGCCTCGCAGGAAGGCAAAGGAAGAGGGCCCAAGGTGGTCTGCTATAGTGAGAGAGGAAACACAGTGGCAAGGGTCCCAATGAGAAGAATCTCTGTCTTACTGGCATTAAGGCAGAGATTGTTGGAGGCGCACCAATCCTGAATCGTGGATAGACAGTCAGGAATGAGCAAGAGAGGATGAGGGGAGCCTGAAGGAAAGCTGAGTCATCTGCACAACACTGAAAGTTAGAGGATAAGGTAGAGATCAGGGAGGCCAAAGTGGCCAAGTAGAGGTTGAAAAACCAGCGTGAGAGGATAGAGCCCTGGGGAATGCCACAGGTAGAGAGAGGTGGCGGAGAGAATGGGACCACGATCGACCTGGGAGCGGAGTGGCGGTCCAAGTGGAAGTAGGTCAGTCACTCTAGGGTCTGATCTGTGATGCCCAGGTTCTCACAGAGTCGATTGATCAGGATGGCGATGTTGACCCTGTCGAAAGCAGAGGAAAGATGAAGGATGAGAATAGAAGGAATGCTGGAATCAAGGTTAGAGAGCAGCACAGGTGTTAAGGAGAGCAGTTTCCATGCCTCTGGCAGCTCTGAAGCCAGACTGATGGTCATGGAGACAACCAACAGATTCAGTGTGGAGAGTAAGCTGGGAGATGGCAAGCTTTTCCAAGAGTTTGCTCAGGAAAGGTGGAGATTGAGCGATAGTTTTCCAGCAGGTAGGATCAGCAGACTGCTTCTTGAGGAGTGGGTGCACAAGGGAGTGCTCAAAGGGAGAGGGGAACATTGCAGTGGCGAAAGAGTGATTACAGAAATCGGCCAAGGCTGGAGTGAGGGTGTCAATATGGGCTTTGATGGTTCTGGAGGAGCAGCGGAGCACCTGTTTGGACGACACTTTCATAGATCGGACCTGTCTAGAAACCTCGTCAGGTGTTGTCAGAGAGAAAGAGGAAAAAGGAGGAGGAGAGAAGAGATGGCCAAAATGGGCCGAGAGAGGAAGAGGACATAGAGGACAGGATGTCCTGAGATTTAGCAGAGAAATGAGAGGCCAGAGCTGAACAGAGGGCATGGGAGGGAACAGAAGAGGTATAGACCACAACAGGATTGACCAGTTCCTTGCAGATTTTAAAGAGTTTGGCCGTGTTGTTCGAGGCCATGGAGACACATGCTTTATTGTGTGCTCTCTTCTTGATGAGTGTTATTGCTTTGACTGGCATTTTGCTGAAAACAGTCTAGGTATGTCTAAATGTGGCCTGGCATTCTGTACTATAATGTTATTACGTGTTTACACTGGTCTACATTGTGCAGCCAGTTGGAAGCATTAATGTTCCTGTGCACTGTTGGTGACTTGCATGTATTGGATTGTGTTACCCTACAAAACAATTGCAAACACTCTGGCTTTATAGCCAATTTATCTCAGAAAGTGTGCTTTATATTGCATTAAAACACATATTTATATCTTTTTCCTAGTGCAGTGTGCGGCATACCCCTTCAGCAGCACGTTCATGCGTATTGTGCAAGCGTGACAGTCTAGGCCGGCCCAGAGTGTGGCGCAACCCGTGATTTGTTGCCGAGTTGGGGGGCCCCCTCAGCATGGCTTGCAGGGGGGGCCCCACATTTTGTGTTACGCCACCGAATCCTAGTTAATCTATTTTCCTCCACTTTGTACTACGCTTGATCTGAGGTCATAGTCGGGGAGCCAAAGCTCAGGCAGCCAGCTTCAGGGCAGGCCAGTTTGAGGGGGTTTGCCCCAGTCCTGTGCATCTGGCGCAGCCGTGAGTGCGCTGCCCCAATCTGCACCAAATAACGCTGGGGAGGGGTTGGACATTGGATGCAGTTGCAAGGCCTGCACTCCAGGGCTGCCCCACGCAGGCAGATGTGGGACACCACAGACATGTGGCATGGGCAGCACCCCTGGGGTGAAGGAAGGTGCATCAGATTTTTAGGCTGCCACCACCACCCCGGGGGCACACTGGGCGCCTGGCCATCTCAAACCCATGGGGTTGGGAAACAGGGAGGTCAGGATGCTCCAGCAACAAGCCTCTGTGCCAGATGCAGGGATTCTGCAACAGCGAAGATTGGGGTCTGACCTTAGGGGGACAGAGGGAATGGGATTCCTGCAACAGCCCTAGCCATGCACCCAGGAGTGTGTCCGGTGTTATTGACATTCAAGTGGCCCTCAGACAAGCAGAGCCCCAGGAACAATCCAGGGCGACAAGGTGCATTCGAAGTGTCAATCAATGTGTCCTTCATTTCACACTGATTCTCGCAGCTAGATACATTCTTCATCGACGCTCAAGCTGAGTGATCCACCACCAGGAGTGACAGGAAAGGAGACCTGTGGTGTTTGATATAACACTTATTTTTAAAATATCACCTACTTATGAGCTGGGTGTGCGTGGGATATGCATTGAATGGGGTATACAGAAAGTACTACATGGAGTAAATATGCAATCCCATAATTAGGTGATATTTTTGTGTCTGGATTTGAGGATTGGCATATAAATAACGCATCTACATGCACTGAAGCGTAATCATGTTTTTTGTAGGGATGTCCCAAAGTCAAACTGGACAAATGTACAATTTCAAAAATCCTGTATTTCTTCTACAAACTCTCACTACATGGCAAATTTGGTAATTCAAAGCTCAGCCTTCTTGGCATTCTTGCATCCAAATTGTCAAATTTGGTAAGATGAATGGGGCAGTCTTTTGGGAAACCCCCACCACTAGATGGCCATTTGTATTGTAAGTGAGGACACTCCCATAAAAAGACGTCTATTCAGACATGTGTGTCTCACAAGGTGCCCCTGGGGACAGTTACCTCTGAAGTATACATGGTACCGTGGGGCATCTGTGAGGTTATGGAATGGGGTTGAGTTTACATTTAATTATCAAGATTGCTTTAGGGTCTGGCACGCACTTCCTTACATATAATTTACTGAAGGTGAGTCGGGATATCTGGTAATACATGCTGCCTGTGGCCATATACATCCACACGAGAAGAACGACTATGGGAAATTTATTGAAAGAGGGGCAACCTGGGAGCGCTCGAAGAACTGGTAGAATGAGGCCATAGTAGGTTTATTGAAACAAAATGGTCCAGCAGCATTCTGGCCAACCTGCAGAACCAGCATGTGCATGTTGTTTGTCCTGCGGTGAGAGCAGAAAACACGAGTGAGTAGTTATGTCAACTAATACACTTTTCCTGTTGAGGGTGGTGGCACAGATCAAGGGCAGATTGGCTGCACACAGTGCAGACAGAGGCCATCAAGGTGTGTCCCAGAGGGTAATAGCATCATTGAACTTAAAACATTTGATCTAAAACATGTGATTGAATTTATTTTTTTAACCTTTTTTCGGTCAAATTTAATTAAATATATATTGTGGGTGGGCAAGGTATAGATCAGGTTGAGGGGAAGTGTGGGGTTTGCAAGGGTCTCCCCCCACATTTTAGACCAAAAGAAAAGGTTAAATCAATTCGATCAAATGTGATTAGGTCAAAGGTTTTAGGTCAAATAGGCCCAAACCGTTCCAGATTGTGGGCCTGCTGCTCTTTACTAACCCAGGTAAATTAATTTTTCATTGATCGTATCTATGTGTGATACACAGTTTTGTCTATTAGGCTACATACTTTGCGATTTGTTTTGTGAAACACTTTTACTTTATCTTTCTTCCTTCCACTAAAAGGAAACACCTCTGTGAACCCCTTGTACTTAGTGCACCCCACAACTATTACTAAGAATAAAGAAAAGGACCCACCAGGTCTCTTTGGGAGCATATCATCTTCATGCGAGGAAGAGCAGGTGGGTGTGGTGGGACGTGTTTTAGATGCAGAGCCTGTTGGGATTGAGACTGACACGTATCAGAGGTCATAGATGGGGAACCCTTGGAAGATTATGAAGTTGGAAAGTTGTTAAAGGATGAACAGGGACTGTCAGGAGGGGTGGGAGGGTGGAGGCACAGAATCATAGCATGCATTCATGGGGGAGGTCTCAAGATCTGGAAGGCGGAGCAAGAGTTTCTGTGTTTGTCATGGAGGAGGTGGTGATCTTGATAGCTGCCACCCCCTCCTCCTTCAGCAAGGAGATGTTGCAGTGGGAGGCTGTTGGTGAACGGCAGCAAGACAATGCGCTGGAACATGAGGAGGCAGAATTAAAGGGGCAGCAGAATGAGGGTACAAGAATACGCAGATGCATGGCAGTGGGTGGAGGTGGAGGAGAACACGGAGGATACAGAGCAGGAGGAGGTACACAAGGAGCCAGATGATGGGCAAGAGGATGCTGGAGAGTAGTAGGTGTAACACTAGGTGAATTTAGAAGATAAGGAAGAAGGGGGGGATTTGGATATGGGGGTTAGGAAAAGGGGCTGGAGGAATGGAAGCGGGTGGCAGAGAAGGAGGAGGATACTGAGCAAGCTAATGATGGTGACTCCTCTCATGTGGAGTGGGAAAGGCAGACCAGAGGATGCGACAACCTTCCCCCTCAAAAGTGCAACATGTCTGCTATAGGCTGCACACGATACACAGAACAGGACATTCGGGAGAGATTAGGTCAATGTTGCAGTGTCAAAATATTGAGATCGAAAAATGCTTTGGAAATTATCGAAAAGCAAACACAATTGACAAATCTGACCTTGTGATACCCATGACTCAAAGTTGTAGGCAGTCTAATGAATACTCCCACACTCAAGAGTCCCATGAACAAAACCACAACAAAAAACTCGAAATACAAATCCCTTCACAAAAATATAGAAGTCGATGTCTTTACTAAAAAAAACTATATTCAAAATAATAAATTTACAAGATAAAGTAAATGCATCTTCATTTTAAGCCCAATCCCACTCAACAAAAATAAATCAAAACGCAGGTTTCTTGTCATTTCAAGGAAATGCTGCCTATGTGCTAGCGTGTAGTAAGTAACATGATGATGCAGCATGACCTGGTGCCATCAAAAGGGTAAAAAAAACATGGGCGCTGAAAATAATACTTAAAAATAAATATATATATATATATATATACTTCCAACAACAGATAACATTTTAAAAAGATGACTACAAGGGCAAAAAGAGAAATGATGATCAATCAGTAACAGTGCTAATAGTGAACACATTAAGAAAACAGATGAGTGCTGATTGCTAAAATATATGAAATAAATGTCTGAGAATACATGAAAAAGAATGTTTCCTTCTATTTTGTACAATTCAGAATGCTGTACATTTCGGTATCACGAAGTACACATTGAGCGCATTATAGTTTCCCATAAGATACACAGGCCTCAGTAATGCATTCCATAATGTGTGCTCTGTCTGTGTTCTGTACCTCTTTGGCCTTCCGGTGTCGTGAATGGAAACTTGATCGCGTGTCCTATGCAACCCAGGCTAACGACAGTGTGGAAAAAGGACTACATAATCCAAGCACATTTTAAAGGCTCCCAGGCCCACGTAGACATGAAAAGCACCGAGGATGAAGGGCATAAAGGTCCCGCAGTAGATAACAGAACCATATGAATTTTCATTTCTCTGATTTCTGAAACCATATTGCAAGTGTTATCGCTGCCTCTGTTTGTGCAGGCCATACCATGCTTCCCCCTTGTCTTCTGTCATGCTTAGCCCTCTGGTACAGAAAGGGAATGGGGGTTTAAGAGGCTTGCTCTCACCTGTAGAGAGGACTTAATAAACATGTATAGTACGTGACAATGGAGCCGTCATACGTGTTAGACGTTTCTCTTTTTCACTTTTCTTTATTTGTGGTCTTACATTTTGTGGAATGATTTGAGTTAATGCACATATGGGACGATGCCATATCAGCTTCCACAACATCAGCGCAACGCCTTGCTTCCGCATTGCATGAAGTGCATCGCCAGCTTGGCAAGGGGACTAACCGCAGCTTGGGTGTGTCCTTTGTCACTCCTTATGGGTTACGGTCAATGTGTTTAGCTTGGGTTGTGCCATGCCTTGGGATAAGAGGCATTACGATGAGGGCATGTTCTGGGAGAACTTGAGGATGCTGTACTTTTCCATTAGTGCAATGCGATGGTACTTCATGTCATAAGGAGATAAAAGGCAGAGAATATGGCGAGGGAAATGTGCACTAGATCATGCAGTGAGTAAATATGTGTCAGACATGCGCTCATGAACAAATATATGATATGGTATCTAGTCAACTCATCAAAACCCATTCCACCTAATACCATTCCATCGAAATTCCATCGAAATGTTTCCATCTACAAAATGTCCACCTAATGCATGTTTTTGGGGGGTAAAGGGTTAATTTTTGTTCAGGTGCATTTTAAAGGGTAAAAAACTGGGGGTTCGGGGGTGACCCCCGCCCCCCCAAAATAAGAAAAAAAAATGCATTAGATGTAATGGCATTAGATGCAATGGTTTTAGATGAAATTACCATAAACCTTAATATATATACATGCGAACATCCAGGTTGTCCAAGTAGAAGGTGGCACAAATACAATATATGATAATGGATGTAGGGTAAGAATTTAGAAGCTCCTTACGATTACAAAAGTTTAGGATTTACTGTTGATGCAAAAGGTTCAAAATGTAGCCATCTGCCTGATTTTGAATCTGTCCCGTCGCTATCACATTTCCATCTGGCGACATTCTCTCCACCTGTTATTTAAAATGCCTCACATTCAAATGCCTACATAGTCTTGCTCCCATATATTTGCAGTATAAAATTAAAAGATATTGTGCAGTAGCACCTGGAGCGTTCCAAGGGCCAGATGGGATTACCAATAAATGATCTCAGGCCCAAATAACTGGACAGACTCAAAGAATATGGCAAAATACTATTAGCATACTATTATACTTCATTAGCAACTCAATAAAGTAGGGAAACCTGGTGAACAAACAGATTTTCGCTCACACACTCTCGAAGCATTTAAATTACACAAAAGGCTTTATAGCTCAATGCACGTCAGCCATGACGTCATCCTACGTGGCAAACAGTAAAAACCTATCAAACAGCGGGTTTTGTTAGGGGAATATATACCTATAGCTTATTTAGGTGTTAGTAACATCATTGGCTGCCCCTTAGCTAGTAAGGACGCCTTGAACTACCTCTAACTGCGTATAATACAGATAATAGCAGAATAACAGCAGCGGATTGGCTTCTGCAACAATACATAATCCATCATTACATAGGCCCTCAGGATTGGATGGAATTCTCTCCCAACCTTGGACATTCGGCTCGTCAACAGCATGTAAGCAAAATGAAACCCAGATTCAGGGAACAACGTCAGACAAGTGCCCACTTAGCCTACCACCTCTCATCAGTTAGGCCCTAAACCAAGGCTTCTTCTTTGTAGGTGACCTTGCTGACTGTTCTCTTCCTCTGAACTTTAAAGGGAGTGAAAGTACATTGCTATCTTCGTCTGGAGTTTATTTGTATTTATTTAGTTATTATTTTTTTTTCAAGGTTGTATAAAAATACCTACTTTATAAAAAAAAATGTAAACTTTATTTTTGATCGTTTTAGAAACATAACAAGTTCCAACAAATGCGTCACGTGTTTCCTGCCCCCTCTTCCCCTGTTGATGAGGATAAGGATGTACAAATAGTCGTATGATTGCGCATTAGATGTAACATATGGCAGCCACCAAGGAAGCAAAAGGTTGAATGATACATTAACAAGTGTTGTAGACCGCATGGGCAGTTTCAGTCTGGTGTGGACATTAGATAGTTGATGTAGGGTCCCCATGTCTGGGGGCCTTGCATGAAGGGGCAGCGTCTTGATGAAGTTCGTTTCAGTGTCTTGACAGTATGCAATTTCTTGTAGCCATAATTGTGAGGTGGGGGGGGGCGGCCTCTCCCCCAGGTCATGGCGACCCTTCGTCGTGCTAGTACCAGCAGCAAGCCGGTTAATCTCCTCACATCGATCGGTATGTCTTTTGTAAAACCAAGCATTGCTACCTTGGGGCTGCACTTGATTTGCTCTCCCACTATTGCAGAGGTTCGTTCCAGAACTTCTTTCCAGAAGTGACTTATTGTCGGGCATTCCCAAGCCAGGTGTATAAAGTCTCCTGTAGGTGTCCTGCATCTTTCGCATGCTGCTGATATGGTTAGATATTGACTGCGAAGTTTGGCTGGGGTATGGTAGACCTGGTGCAAGAAATTGAAATGTATCAGCTTGTAGCGCACGTTTAGGGACACCCTTTGGGTTTTCCACAGTACGTATGACCAGTCATTGTCTGGAATCGTGACCCCTAGTGATTTTTCCCATCTTGTTTTCGGGAACGTCGGCTGGGTAGTGGTGTCTATCAGGAGATATTTGTAGATAGTGGATACTAGCCTACCCTCCCCTTGGGACTGAATCTCCCCATGCAGGAGTTGCCATACGGGTGGGTGTGCCGGGAATGTGGGAAAGAGCGATTGCAGTGTGTAGCAGAGCTGGAAGTAAGTGAACATGTCAAGAGCTGAATTGGCTGCCCGTTCCCAGGTTTGTTGCAGTGTTAAGAAGGTCCAGTCTATGAATAGGTTGTTTAATGTGTCTATTTGTAGTATGCTGTCCCACTGGAGGTATACTCTTTCTGTGGTTAGTTGGATCACCAGGATGAATCTCGCTGGGATGAGGGGGAGAACCTGACCGTAACCTTGCATTTCTGTGCTATTTACTTCCATATCGCGTACATGCAGTATACTATGTTCAGGGTTGTGGGGGGTACATGGATCGTGCCTATAATAGCTGTGTGCAGTAGGTTGGGGGTTATTAGAGCCTGTTCTATTTGGACATGAGGTCTGATGAAATAAGTGGCATACCAGTGTCCTAGGAATTGGGCGTAGGCAGCCCAATAGTAGCGTTTCAGATCGGGCAGTGCCATGCCCCCCTTTGCAATTGTCTGAGTGAGTGTCGCGTGGGACACCCTCGCAGGTTTACCTGCCCAGATTAGCTCGAGGATTAGGCTCCACTGCAGTTGGAGAAACCACTGTGGCAATAGTAGGGGCATGTTTACAAACAGGTAGAGGAAATTGGGTAGAATTACCATTTTTACTATGGAAGACCAGCCCCACAATGTGTGCGGGAGGTGTTTCCACCTGTAGATTTTGTCGCCTAGAGTTTCAACTGCTTTCCCATAGTTATCTCGAAATAGGTCTTGTGATTTCTGGACATTAGGATTCTTAAGTATCTAACTCCCGTGTGTTCCCACCTGAACCCGTAGTCGTCTCTATAGGCTTTAGTTTTGGGGGTTAGTGGGAATATGACAGATTTTGTATGATTAACGTTTAAACCCAACAGGGCTCCGAATTTCTTGCATGGCTGGGTTTAGGTTACTGATGAATAGGCCGACGTTGTCGGCGGAAAGACATATTATTAGTTTGTGGGGGCCCAGGGTGAGGCCCCTTTCCCATTGTCTGGCCCTAAGGCCAGCGGCTAGAGGCTCCATCGCCAGTGCAAATAATAGTGCTGATAGGGGGCACCCCTGTCTGGTCGCTCTTTGGAGTTCTATAAATGCGATTTTACTTTCCCAAGTACAATGCTGGATAAGGGGTGCTTGTAGAGAAGGTAAACCAGGTCTAGGAAGTGCTCGCCCAGGCACATTTTCCTCAAAAACCCTGAAGAGATATGGCCGTTCAACTGAGTCGAAGGCTTTCTCAGCGTCGCGTAGCACCGCAACGGCTTGAGATGAGGGGTCGAGCGCTTCGATGACACCGAATAAGCGTCTGATACCAAAAATTGTGTTGTGACCTGGGATGAAACCTGCCTGTTCTGCGAGCACCAGGCCCGGCATAAGGGGGAACAGTCTAGAATTGAGGATCTTTGCAAGCATTTTGTTATCAACATTGATTAAAGCGATTGGTCTATACGAGGTGCATTCCTTGGGGGGCTTCCCTGTTTTATCGAGCAGGATCACATTTGCTTCACGGAGCGTAGGGTGCAAGTAACCCTTTTCTAATGCCTCCTTGAATACCCGCAGTAGGATTGGTGGTAGTTGCGCGGCAAAAGCCTTGTAAAACTCCCCTGTTAGCCCATCAGGGCCTGGGGCTTTGGTGCTCGGAGGTTCCTTTATTGCCTCTAGAATTTCTTCAAGTGTTAGGGCCTCATTACACGGTAGGCGGAGGACCAAGGTGCTATTAGCACCTTGGTCCATGCTGGTAAAATACCGGCACCGCCTTGGTGGAAAGGGGAATTACCGCCCTATTCCAAGGTTGGCGGGGCGGTAATTCCCCCTTCCCCCATTGCCCTTCCCCATTCCCATTTTTGCCCCATAGGGCTCTATGGGAATGGGGAAGGCGCTAATTACGGTGCAGCAAATTGCGGTACTGTAATTAGCACCCTGGTCCCTTTGCGGGTTGGTTTTCAACACCTGCTAAACAGCACGCGGTAAAGTACCTACCCGCAAAGGGACCTCGTAGTAAGGCGGTAAGGGTTAACGGTCACCGGTACCATTACCGGTGATCGTTAACCCTTACCGCCTTCCGTGTAATGAGGCCCTTAGTTGCTTATTTAGGGGTTGGCTCAGTGTGCCCTTGATCCAGTACAGTTCTGTATCTTCTATGAATTGTTGGAGGGACTCTGGGTTGCCCGTATATTTCAAGCTGTGCAGGTCCCGATAAAAGGTGCAAAAAGACTCGCCCATTTCGTTCTCAGTGTAGACAAGGGTGCCCTGGGGATTTCCGATGCATTCTACCTGTGGGGGCATTCTATCCGCTGCTAGCAGCCGTGCCAGGAGTGCCCCTGGTTTTTGGCCTTCTCCGTACTGGCGGACGCGATGGTCTTGTGTTAGGAATCGGGTTTCTCGGTCAGCAAGGGACCTGAACTTATCCAGTTCTTCTCTGAGGCGGGCAAGGGAGGAGGGTTCGTTTAGGGTAGCGTAAGTGTGCTCAAGTTCCTTCAGCTGTGTCTCGCTGGTGGCAAGCTCTCTCCTAATCTTTTTTAGTATCCCATTTTCTTTGGCTATGCAAATCTGCCTAACATAGCACTTTAGAGTTTACCAGAGGGTTCCCTCCAATGCCGGAGAGTCTTGATTGATAGTTACGAAGGATGTGATCTCGGATCGGAGTGCCTGGGCGAACACCTGGTCCTGGAGTGCCCCGGGTTTGAATCTACAGTGGGGTGTCCCTTGCTTATTATCTGCGGGGGTGCATTCAAAGGTGACAGGGGAGTGGTTGGAGAGTGTTCTTGGAAGTATCTGGAAGATTCCTCACTGGAGTTGTCTATTTCTAGACACTAACAGGTAGTCTAGCCGTGAGCTAGTATTGTGAACCCAGTAGTGGAAGGTGTAGTCCCGGGAGTCTTGGTGGCTAAGTCTCCATGCATCTACCAGGTCATAGACCTTGCAGATATCCTGAATCTGGAGACTCACCTTGGAGAGGGTGTTGGTAGTTGTGTGCGATATGTCTCTTTCGGGGTCTATCGTGGTGTTCAGATCCCCACCCCATATAATCGCTGCTGAGTCCGTCCCTACTAGGTGTGTCATTACCCAGTCGAATGTGTTTGCACCGTCAATGTTTGGGCCATAGGAGTTCAGCAGGACAATTTCATTACCTTCTAAAACCCCCCGGACCAGGAGCGATCTACCCTCTCCATCGCTGTCGGTGGACAATAGCCTGAACCTCATTTTCTGTATCTGTGGCACCCCCAGTCGGCCGCCCAGCGCTTCTCTGTGGCTGGGAGTAGGTGCGTTTCTTGTATGAATGCTAGGTCTATGTTGTGTCTCCTAAGGTACTGGGATATTTTCCGTGTTCTGGTCGGGTTATTGCCTCCCCTTATATTCCATGTTGCTAGCTTGAATGGGGCGGTGAGTTGTTAATATTGCATTGGATACAGGCAACTTCGTCTGGAGTTTTATGAATAGGCCTTGTTTCCTGGTCTTGCACCACGTGTGAGGATACCATGATTTTGTCCATCCTGAACTTCCATTTAGTACTATTTAATTGAATTATATCGGGTGCTATTACTCCTCTTGTCCTCTGGAGACTTCATTGCAGCGTCTTGCAAATGCTTTCTGCATCTTTAATTGTTCAATACTTGGCACTTGCAAATGTTTACTCTTTTGCTTAATCTAAGAGAAATATGTTGTGAGTATGTAGCTTATCCTCTTCGACTCGTTTTGTGCCTTGCGATTGCTTCTTGCTGCAGCATCCTTGATCCTAAGCCAAGCAAGTATTATTCAAGCACCTGTCAGCTCTGCAGCCTTGGCCTTTCTCCTTCAGGCTTCTCGCTTACTATTTATACAGAATAAACATCAATTTTCTCATCATGGCTGCTTTACCCGTGTTATATTTTCTACTGCAGCAAGCTTCTATATATCTCATCTACCTTGCGTTTCTGCATATATACATCTAATGCATCTCTTCTCACTTACCTTTTTAGTGTATAGGATTTCTTCGTATCCGCATAAATGTTCACTTTGTTACTTCAGTCACATCTTCAGTCTTTAAGTATTTGCATATTGTTTCAGTGTGTCCTTGTGTCTTCTTTTCATGACGTCACTTTACACTCGTCAGAATTCACTTATTGCTCTTCTATGTTCCATGGTGTCTTCAGACATCCTTCTATGGCGCGGGTACAGCGAGCTGGCTGGCCATTGAGCAGGCTGGGTTGCTCAACCTAGTCTCCAGCCCTGGTTGAAGTCGGCGAAGCCCTTCACTGCATTTTTGGAGCAGCGTTAGTGGCGGGAAAATTTACGAATGGAGCCTGCTGGAGTTTTTTTATGAGTTTTGTTAATTTCTCGGACTCATATTCATGAAGACATTAATTTACAAAAACGAAATCCTTTGTATTTGTTTGACATGTTCGTGCCCTTCTGGACGTTTTAGCGACCTTCAGCAAATGTGCCTTGTAGTGTTAGGAATTGCTGGTTGGGTAAATATTAGCATATTTATGTACGTTTAAATTTGCACCAGATTATGCAAATCTCTAACCGCATGCCCAGTTTGGCGATGTACAGCTCAGTGCTTTGTGTTGTCACATCTCAACGAATGTGTTTTGGAAAAGGAATGTTAAAAACTCTTTGGACCCACCACAACCTATGACACCTTTGACCTAACTTTGACAAATTCGACATAACATCCTTGGGTCTATCACATCTCTTTTTAACCGTTGGGGGCATTCTGGTCACGAGACATACACGTTATCTTCCAACGTCCATACCCATTATTCTGGAAGTGGAGCTTGAAACAGATATTCATCTTAATTAGAGAGTACATGTTGCTGTCTCCTTAGCAATGCGTGTTTGAGTCTCCTCAAGCGGTACCTAAACCCTACAACGTACTTCCTCAAATGAGGTTATTGTAGAATTTCCTAAAAGTGAAGCATGATGTCAGGTAAAGTACCTTCCCTAGGCTATAAATGCCTACACAAGAATAACAACTATGTACAATGGAAAGGAAAACATGGGAAGTGGGCGCGGTCTGCCCGTAAACTAGACTTGCTGACAGGCTTGATGTGAAACTGGTCGGGCAGCATTCTGTCCAATCTCTTTGTTTCGGATTAAGCAGGTACCTAGAGGAGGACAGGCAGTGTTCACAGCAACTAAAAATAGACTTTATTGTTATTAAATATAGAATTGAGAACACAATGAGCTATCCTCTGGTGGACGTGACAGGGAGGAACACCTGACTAGAAACAGAGTCAGCTACAAGTGAGGACACAGAGCAGGTTTCATGTTATGTCAGGGGGAGCAGAAAGAGCAGTGCAAGTATGCCTGGCTGGTGATGAATGCAGATCGGAAGGGATGGTGCTGCGCGTGCTGGCATGTTTCTGGGAACGTTGTGCTGAGGAACCTTAGCAGTAGGGCCTGAAGGGCAAGACCCACCCAAATCTGTGAATGCCTACTCTGCAGTGCTGTGTGGGCATTTACAGATGCTCATTTCACTACATTGAGGACACCAGATCACTCCCCCTCCCCCATCCTCCCACTCCCTTGACCAAAAAAAAAAACATTGTAACCCGCATCACCTACCCCCTCCCCCCTCCCCTTCCCCCACTTTCCCCCTCCTCCTAGTAAATTGTTCTACATATTGTTCTAATGACTTGTTTCATGTTTGTAAGTATGCTTCTCTCACTTTTGTACCTGTTGTTATACTGTAAAGCGCTTTGGCTTAAAGCGCTATATAAATTCAATAAACATAAACATAAACTACGGTGGGCCCCACTGCATTAGCTTGAGGTCCCACGTCTTAGACAATCCTGGCTACGCCTCTGGAAACTTGATATATGTGCTTCCCTCAGGGATCCACCGGGAGCAGGGAACCTGCTCAGTGCGCTACCCATGAGGCTTTCCATGAGAGCTAAGGCCGGTCAAGGGTTGCTAAAAGGATGCAGGTAGTAAGCTTGTGAAAAAAGTTTAGAGCTTGGATTGTGTTAGTGTGTGCAAGGGAGAGGTATAATAGCTGATGTTTATCAACAGCCTGTGTGTGGCTCGCTGATGTGTGTAATGGAAGGTAGAACGTAGAGCAGGTTAGCAAGGGGCATAAAATACAAGAACCTGTGTATATTAAAGACAAGTCATAAACGGCATACCAAGGCCTAACAAACCACTACACAGCCTTATCCCCACACTCGTTCCACTGGCCCACATAGGCTGCTCCCGTTTTCATTTTTAGTTTTGGCTATTAGGGGGCACTGAAAGCCCTACCTATAAAGCCGAAACTATTGTCAATAAAATAAGAGCTTTAACATGAGAGCTTGAAATAGCATCTTTGAAAGCAGATTTGTAATGCTTTTCAGTGCAGGTTGACATATGAGGATGGATGTATGTAGTTTGGCTATGTGTCCCACCCATTTAATGCCCATTGCTAAGTGAAATCTTTAGGACATGCCTTCCTTTCCCCCCCCCATTTTCCCTCCAACCACACCACTTTTTGCCCTCTTTGGCTGAATTTCTACAGTGTGGTGAATGTGTCAGCCATTCTGTTGTAAAACTCTGACCACATTTATAGTCAGGGCCGTTTCATGGCCCGAAGTCATTCTTTCCCAAAAGTTCTCAGATGTCAGCCAGTCACTTGAGCTGACAAAGTGTTCCAGGTATTTCTTTCGCACCTCGCATGTGCCTTCGCAGAATCTTAACAAATGCTCCAATGACTGGTTTTGGGGGTTTTGACATTGTGGGCATAAATGTCTGCTTCCTTCACTCCAACCCCAATGAACAAAAACCACTCCTGTATTAATCAAACCCAGGCGAAATCTGAGAAAGCTTTGCCTCCCTTTTGCGTCCGGGAACTTCATCAAATAGTTTGCTACAGAATTGAGTTTATCAGTCGGGGAAAACGAGGGTGCCACAATAGAGGATCGTGTGTGGTCAATTGTCTTTATCCAGTCGGCTAATAACAGTTCCTTCTTGATCTTCATGGGGTTTGTAGTTAGAGTATCTATGTCATTATTACATCTGGAAAGAATTCCTTGAGATACTCTTTTTAAGGCCTGTAGTGTCCCCACCGAATCTCGGCTCAGGTGGACTTGGAGATCTTCATACAATGTATTTCGTCTTGGATTTGTTATCAGATTATAGAGTGATAAGAGTTTCCAATCGGCCTGCACCCCAAGTGAGGAGAGGCCCAGCTCAAATTGCAGGCTGGCCATTGGAAGGTGTAACGCTTTTTTCCAAATCCTTCCCTCTATTATCTGCCAATCAATATTCCAAGCCAAAGGTTTTGCCTCTAAGCCGTATAAAAGAATTGGAAGGATCTTTGCTCGATAGAAACAAATGGCAGGAAGGAGAGAGAACTTACAATACTGCTTGATTATTTTGTGTAATTGGGCCACCAATTGTATGCATTTTTGTAGCATCTCTGCCCACATCCTACAAACTCTAGGTGTTGCATACAAAGTATAGCCCAAGTAAATTACCTCCTCGGTCACAGGAATTTGTGTGCCCCCTACTGACCAACCATACTTCCCTCCTCTACCACCTTTCTTTCCAAAAATCACAATTTTAGATTTATCCGGATTAACCTTAAGATCGTTTTCTGTCATATATTGATCCAAGGCATTTAGCAACCTCTGAAGGCCCACTGGTGTCCTGTCCAGGAGGACGATATCGTCTGCATACATGAGCCACTTTATTAGATTGGTGCCTAATTTGGCACTGCCCAATGCTGCAGTGTCGACCTCCTGTCCAAAATCTGCCAAGTAAAAGCTAAACAGGATATGATATGATATGATATGATATGATATGATATGGCATTTGTAATGCGCCTATACACAAGTGTTTCAAGGTGCGACGAGGCAAGGGAGAGTGGAACAAAGGGAAGACAGACAATGATCCTACTAGGCCAGGTGTCATTCAGATTGCGCAAGTGCAGGAGTAGAGGGGAAGGGAAAAGTGCAAGGGGAAAGGGTGAGGGGAAAGTGCAGTACAGGGGTAGAAGAATGACAAGATAAAAAATAAGGGCCAGCTGGTGGCAAGTGCAAGGTAAGTGCAGACAAGTGCTGGGAGGGGGGCTGTAGGGATGCAGAGACAGTCCCGCAGTGCAGGGGTTGCCAGGGAGGCAGTGCAAGGGGATAGTGGCTGCGCCGAGGACCAAGATTGGTGAGAGTGGCCCAGTTGCAGAATCAGTGCAGTTTCAGTAGCAATTTAGCAGGGGAGAGGGGGAGAGAAAGTAGAAGAAAAGAGGAAGGTTTTGAGGTGCTTCCGGAACCAGCGATGGTTCTCCTCAAGTTTCAGGGATGCAGGAAGGCTGTTCCAGAGGGAGGCCCCTGCCGCAGAGAGAAATCTACCCCCAACTCGTTGCTTGGATAAGCGGCTGACCCTGAGGGAGTTGGAGGCGGATGAGTGAAGGGCTCAAGAAGGAAGATATTTAGGAAGAGAGAGTTGAAGGTGTTAGGAATGATTTCGTAATTGTAGGTAATTTTCCTTCCATGTGGCAACCCCTAAACTTTTTGCTGTTGTTTTTCACCTTGTTCTCGACTTTGCCAGAGAAGTGCAGCCTTCTGCCGCACTCCTCTGGGCTTTCGCTCCATTCTTACGGGGAAACTGACATGCCCTTAAGACAGTCAGTACCAGGAAACGCTGTTTTCTGTAGTTTCTTTTATCATGTTGCGGCTTTCGTGCAACATGACACGAGAGGGCACTGTAAGCTAAATTACTGCTCTCTTGGGTCTCTAGCCTTCTACAGGCCCTAGATACTCTTTTAGGATTGTAACTGATCGGTGCAAGTGATTCACGGACGGGAATGGTGGCAGCGATCGTTTCTTGTGTTTTGAGCTCCTTTTGGCGTTTTAAGTGCGTTTCTCGCGCTTAGCCCAAAATGGTGGCCTGGCTCCCAAAATGGCCAGACCACGAGGCTCCTTTGTCCTGTCCGCTGACCGTCTTGCTCCCTTCACCTTCCCCAGGTCGAGCCGACCCGGGGCCTTCCTTATTTGGGCATGTACTTTCCCGCGAAACACGGATGCTTTCACGGGCTTCTACATGCCTGGTGTGTGCCTCCAGGATGTGGGCTGGGATGTCTGGTCCCAATATACATCCTGGGTGCCAGAGAGTCTAGGGTGGTGTGAATGCCTGGGACCACCGTGGTCCGTGATAGGTCCACGAATGGTGTGAGTGTTGATGAGCAGATCTCCCATTGGGTCCCCTCTGTTTTGGCGCGAAGGGAACCGTGGATAAGAGGGGGCTGGAAACACCACTACCATGTCGAACGAAGGAATACAGGAGCCAAGTATCCTGCAACCAAGAGGCTGAACCGAGGAATCGCTGGTGACCTGCTGAAGGACTGCTCCTCTGCACTGCTGTCGCCTGGTGAAACCCTTTTTACCTTTGATCGAACCAGAAGGCCTGTACTGGTTCTTCGACCCTTGGAATAGCGGGAACAGCTATTCTCGGCATCTTCACCATCTCCTGCTCGTAAGCCTTCGGAAGCGTCTCTGGGCCATCCAGCAGACTGACCAACCTACACAGGAGTCTTGCTCTGTAACCGCCGCCAGGTTGTGTAGTATTTCGAGTCCTTGTCACTCTCACACGATTCGTACACTTGGCGTTCCCAGGTCTGAAGTGAGTAGTGTACATTTGGCTCAGATACACACGGCCGCTCCGTTGCCCTGCTGTGGTAACAAACTGTGCGGGTCCACTTCGTTTGGGACGTCTTCTACTCAACTCTGCTGCTGCAGACTCAACACGACGACGAGACGTCCCCTGCTCTCCTGAACCTGCCAGCGACTGAAACTGATGTGGAGAAGCCTGGGTCTGCTTGCATCGGGGACCGGTGAGTAGCATAGCTAGGAACTGGTCGCCCTCCTGCAGGAGCCCATAGCTTTTCCCCGCTGTGTCAAAACAGCACGCCTTTCCGTACTCGCGCTCTGCTTCTGCCCACAGTGGAGGCTGCGCTTGAGTCGCGGAACTCTGTTCTTCTTCATTTGTGCACTAAACTGAACTGCCTGATTTCCCTCGAAGAGACACCCCTTTTGCCTGTTGGCACCAGCGTGTGCAGGTACTTTTGAGCACAAGGCTCCACTCTTCGTAGGGCTCGGACTTCCTTTTAGTTAGGTGCCTCTGAAGGCGGACTGGGTCTAAGCATTATTTTGCACTGCCTGTTTTCCTTCCCTTTTAGGTGGACTACACATTTCGTGCATCTAACGCCTAAGACTTGTTTGTATTTGTATATATATTGTATTGGTATGGTATGTGTTGGTTTACTAGAGTTGTATTGTGATTTCTCGCTACGGTCATTGTTTTAAAGGCCTTGGAATAAATGTGTATATATTTTTAATATAACACCTGTTTGGAGTAGTTTGTAAGTGTCCTTGCTTTGTGTGCTCATTGCGGGCTTTCAGTCACCCTCACCCCTCTTGAGACCTAGTCTTGATCGCTGCGATCGCTACCCTGATTGGTCTGGCTTGTCCAGAGGTTACCCTGTTCCAAGTAATTAGGTTGGCCTTCTGAACTTCTGTGCCACCAGGACAGAGTTCAGAAATCCGTCTTAACAAATTGGTGTACAGCGGTGGGATATGACTGAAAGTATCCAGTGTTGCGCACGAACTAAGGCATTTCAAGTTATTCCTACCAGGACACGTAGTGAATTGTTATAGTATAACTTTAAAAAGGCCATAGTCCTATCTAACAGTATGGAAACAAATACCTTGTTAACTTTAAATGCTTCCAAATCAGAAACATTGAAAAAGATGTGTGCAGAGAGAGGTGTTTCCTCTCAAGGCACGAAATTGGATATGATCCAAAGAATCGTGGCGTGGCAAGAAGCGCAGCTTGACGCTATAACTTCTGAGGAAAGTGCGGAAGGAGGTGGGGCTGCTCTCACTGGTAGAACTGACGGTTCTGCCGCTGCACTGATCCACCGCGACCACGAGGACAGGGAGGATGAGATGTCTAATGTTTCCTCTGCCAGTGCTGATGGGGAGGCTATGCTTGAATTCAAGAAGCAAGAGCTGCGGTTTAGGCAGAAGGAGCTTGAATTCAGCATAGCCAAACTAAAAATCGAACAGGCAGAAAAACAGAAAGACAGGGATCACCAGTTGGAACTGGCCAAGCTTCAGGTTGCAAATGGGTCCAAGGGTCCTGGACATGGGTCTGGGGCCTCCTCTCATCCACGGTTTCCGAAAGATCTGCTCAGTGTGTATGAGGAAAGGAATGACATTATGGACTGGCTGAATGCGTTTGAGTATGCATGCGAAGTTCAACAAGTTGACAATGCTGATAAGATTGCCTGGTTACTCAGCAGACTGCCCCATTCTGTCTGTAGTGCCATCATGGAAATGTCGAAGGCTGAGCGAGCTGATTTCGCAATGTTAAAGCAAACTCTCATTTTAAAGTTTGGAAAGACTCCGGCCCAATATTTGAAACGATTCAGAGAGTATAAGAAAAAGGAAGGTGGTACTTGGATATTTTATGTAACTGAATCCTTAAAAAACGTAAATGGCTGGGTCGAAGGTTATAAGGTTTCTACCTTCAAAGGCATGATAAATCTTATCATGCTGGAACACATTTTTGCATCTTCTTCCCCGGAGCTTAAGCAGCATTTGGCCGATTCGAAGGAGATAGATCCTAAGAAGCTGGCCATTGCAGCAGACTTATGGGTGTCACATCGAGTGTCCCATAAGGACAAAACTCATCCTGGTAAGCAGGAGGAAGGGAAAAAGTCCAAAGATAAGGAGGGTGGCGAATCTGATACATCTTCTGCTCAAAAGGGCCACAATAAGAAAAATAAGGGTAAGACACAAGAGAACTCAGAGGGTAGTGGAGGTCAGCCTCCGAAACAGAACTCTGGTTACAATAAGCCTCCCTATGTAAACAGACCCAATGGATCTTGTTTTGCTTGTGGAGCAACTGACCACGTGAAGGGGGATCCCCGGTGTAAGGTTAAACCTTTGGGGGTCCACTCCGCTAATCTGGCCTTCTCCTCCTACGAGGAAGAAGAGATTACAGGAGCATCCTTCTCCTCAGACTCATTTCCCAGCGGGATAGAAGCTGAGGTAGTTTAAGTTTCCCTGGGTTCCTGGGAGCCTAAAGTCGCAGAGGCTTATGCTAGGATTCCAGATAATACCAAGCACTACTTTAAAGACAGTGTGCTGATCAATGGAGTAGATACTCCAGCTCTTAGGGATAGTGGGTGCAGTCGAACTGTAGTGGATTCTACCTTGGTAGACTCAGAGGAAGTTGCCAGAGCTACTCTGATGCCCACTAAGTTGGCTGACGGCCCACTCCGTATGTTCCCAGTAATACCTGTAAATCTTACTTTAAATGGTACAGCAGTCAGGATTCCAGTGAGCATTCAGAGAAACGTCCCAGGAAAGGTCTTGTTAGGTAATGATCTCAGAGCTTTAGGGCTCGTAGGAGACACTGCCGAAAGACCCTACACACGGTCTCAAGCATGGGCAGCATTGGCCAAGACCAATACGCCGCCCCAGCCGAAGTGGAAACCCAAGGCGAAAGGAGTAAACAAGTCAAGACGAGG
Organism: Ambystoma mexicanum; assembly: GCF_040938575.1. Lineage (NCBI taxonomy): Eukaryota > Metazoa > Chordata > Amphibia > Caudata > Ambystomatidae > Ambystoma > Ambystoma mexicanum. Next base: position 811,855,385 of record NC_090925.1, on the reverse strand, counting down.
GAAAGAGAATATTCCCCCGAGCTCGCCTACCACTGCAGTGGAGGAAGTTGGTTAATCGCCCGGGCCTGACGAGGAGGTGGCGATGCCTGAAGTATTTGACCCCAACGACCATCCTGAACTAAAAGACTTGTTAGTAGAAGGTGGTCCTGATAGGGACGAATTCAGTAAAGGCCAACGTGAGTGCCCATCTCTGGAAGGCCTAAGGAGACAGGCCTGCTCCCAGCTTGAGGGTGAACCTCCTGGGACGCATAGGATTTATTGGGAAGGTGGACTCCTGTATAGTGAGCCCACAGAGTACAGAAGGAGACCATAGGAGGTTGGTGGTTCCCCTTGCTGTTAGGCCCTTCCTCCTGCAGTTGGCGCATGAAGTGCCCCTTGCTGGTCACCTTGGTATTAAGAGGACCAAGCAAAGGTTATCCATGCACTTCTACTGGCCCAAGACGGGGGTGCAAGTAGAAAGTCACTGCAGGAGTTGTGCCTCCTGCCAGTTATCTGGTAAGGTTGGCTCGACAATCCAAGCTCCATTGGTGCCACACCCAGTTGTGGGAATACCATTTGAAAGGGTAGGGATCGACATCTTTGGTCCCCTTGACCCGCAAACATCCTCAGGCAATAGGTTTATCCTGGTGCTGGTCAACCATGCAACCAGATATCCTGAGGCCATCCCATTGAAAACTGTAACTGCCAAGTCAGTTGCAAAAGCGTTACTTGACATATTTACTAGGGTTGGCTTCCCTAAAGAAGTTGTGTCGGATCTTGGCAGCAACTTTATGTCGAAGTATATGCAGGCTATGTGGAAAGAATGTGGGGTCACCTACAAGTTCTCTTCTGCATACCACCCCCAGACCAATGGTCTGGTGGAACGTTTCAACAGAACGTTAAAAAGCATGATTGGGGCTCTGGAAGAACCTCAGAGAAGAAAATGGGATCTTCTTTTACCATGCTTACTGTTTGCCTACCGAGAGGTACCACAGGAGGGTGTTGGCTTCAGCCCCTTCGAACTTCTGTTTGGTCATCCTGTACAGGGACCCTTAGCCATAGTCAAAGAGGGATGGGAGATGCCCACTCCCCCTGTTACTACCAATGTAGTTGATTATGTGCTAGGGCTCAGAAAACGGATGGTACTTCTGATGGGCTTGGCTAGTGATAAATTGAAGGCAGGACAAGCGCTGGTGAAACATTGGTACGACCAGAAAGCTTCCCTCATCAACTTTACACCTGGTCAGCAAGTCCTGATCATGAATCCCATAAGGCCTCGAGCTTTACAGGACAAATGGTCAGGCCCTTACACAGTGGTGGAGCCCCTGGGTGAGGTTAACTATTTAGTGGACCTTGGAAGGCCTGGACAGGCTCCAAAAGTGTTTCATGTAAATAGGCTGAAGGCTTTCGTCCCAGGAGTTGAAATCGCAGCACTGCTACTGGCTTCAGATGTTGAGGAAGAGGAGTCTGAACCTCTCCCCGACCTGTTCCAAAGCGGTCCTTCAGATAGCTCCTTTGAGGGTGTCTGAGTGGCCCCTCACCTGACTTCTGATCAGCAGGCTGAGGTGAAAAGTTTGCTTAGGCAGTTTTCCCCCCTGTTTTCACAGTCGCCTGGTTTGACACCTTGGTGCAAACATAACATTGACACAGGAGACAGTATACCTACCAAAAGTAGGGGATACAGGATGTCGGAAAAAGTACGGTCTTATATCAAGACCGAGGTCAACAAGATGTTAGACCTTGGGGTGATTGAACCCTCTAGTAGTCCTTGGTCCAGCCCTGTGGTTTTGGTTCCAAAGGCAGGGACTTCTGAATTGAGGTTCTGCGTGGATTACAGGGCTCTGAATGCTGTCACCAAGACAGATGCACACCCCTTGCATCGAACAGATGAGCTGGTGGATACTTTGGGTGCCTCCAAGTACCTCAGCACGTTTACCCTCACTGCTGGCTATTGGCAAATAGCTTTAGCAGAACATGCCAAGGAGAAGACAGCATTTTCTACTCCAGACGGCCTTTACCAATTCCGGGTAATGCCGTTCGGGTTGAAGAATGCACCTGCCACTTTCCAGAGGCTTGTGAATCATGTTTTGAATGGGTTGGACGAATTCTGTCTTGCATATCTGGACGATATAGCAGTTTTCAGTGCCACCTGGGAAGACCATGTGAAACACCTCGGGATTGTGCTCCAGGCTCTTCAGAAAGCACACTTGACCATAAAGGCTAGTAAATGCCAGATTGGACAAGGCTCAGTGGTTTACCTTGGACATGACGTAGGTGGAGGGAGGATACAGCCTCTTCCCAGTAAAGTACAAGCAGTACAAGACTGGCCTACCCCCACTACACAGACCCAAGTGAGAGCCTTCTTAGGACTCACAGGGTATTACCGAAACTTCGTGGCAGACTATGGCACCATAGCTGCCCCTCTGACTGCCCTCACCACTCCGAAGAAACCCAAGAAGGTAACTTGGACTGACGAGTGTGAGAAGGCCTTCAATGGCTTAAAAGACTCCTTGTGCCAGGCCCCTGTCCTCAGGGCCCCTGATTATCAAAGACCTTTTATCGTGCAGACGGGCGCCTCTGACACTGGGATAGGAGCTGTACTATCACAAGTAGATGAGAAGGGTAAGGAACACCCTATTGGTTTTATTAGTCGCCAGCTTAAGGACAGAGAGCTCAGATGGTCCACGGGAGAGAAAGAATGTTTCTCTGTTGTGTGGGCCCTAAGGAAGCTGAGGCCCTACCTCTATGGGACCCACTTCACTGTGCAAACTGACCATAAGCCCTTAAAGTGGCTAATGAACATGAAGGGGGAGAATCCAAAGTTGCTTAGGTGGTCCATAAGTCTAGAAGGCTTCGACTTCACTATTGAGCATAGGCCAGGGGTCCAACATAGCAAAGCTGATGGGTTGTCCAGAATGTTTAACCGACCTGAACAAGAGACTCATCCAGAGGTGGATTAGTTCCCCCTGTCCATAGTCTGGGCGGGGCGAGTGTTAGGAAAGATTTCGTAATTGTAGGTAATTTTCCTTCCATGTGGCAACCCCTAAACTTTTTGCTGTTGTTTTTCACCTTGTTCTCGACTTTGCCAGAGAAGTGCAGCCTTCTGCCGCACTCCTCTGGGCTTTCGCTCCATTCTTACGGGGAAACTGACATGCCCTTAAGACAGTCAGTACCGGGAAACGCTGTTTTCCGCAGTTTCTTTTATCATGTTGCGGCTTTCGTGCAACATGACACGAGAGGGCACTGTAAGATAAGTTACTGCTCTCTTGGGTCTCTAGCCTTCTACAGGCCCTAGATACTCTTTTAGGATTGTAACTGATCGGTGCAAGTGATTCACGGACGGGAATGGTGGCAGCGATCGTTTCTTGTGTTTTGAGCTCTTTTTGGCGTTTTAAGCGCATTTCTCGCGCTTAGCCCAAAATGGTGGCCTGGCTCCCAAAATGGCCAGACCACGAGGCTCCTTTGTCCTGTCCGCTGACCGTCTTGCTCCCTTCACCTTCCCAGGTCGAGCCGACCCGGGGCCTTCCTTATTTGGGCATGTACTTTCCCGCGAAACACGGATGCTTTCGCGGGCTTCTACATGCCTGGTGTGTGCCTCCAGGATGTGGGCTGGGATGTCTGATCCCAATACACATCCTGGGTGCCAGAGAGTCTAGGGTGGTGTGAATGCCTGGGACCACCGTGATCCGTGATAGGTCCACGTATGGTGTGAGTGTTGATGAGCGGATCTCCCATTGGGTCCCCTCCGTTTTGGCGCGAAGGGAACCGTGGATAAGAGGGGGCTGGAAACACCACTACCATGTCGATCTCCTGAGTTCTCACAAATGAAGGAATACAGGAGCCAAGTATCCTGCAACCAAGAGGCTGAACCGAGGAATCGCTGGTGACCCGTTGAAAGACTGCTCCTCTGCACTGCTGTCGCCTGGCGAAACCCTTTTTACCTTTGATCGAACCAGAAGGCCTGTACTGGTACTTCGACCCTTGGAATAGCGGGAACAGCTATTCTCGGCATCTTCACCATCTCCTGCTCGTAAGCCTTCGGAAGCGTCTCTGGGCCATCCAGCAGACTGACCAGCCTACACAGGAGTCTTGCTCTGTAACAGCCGCCAGGTTGTGTAGTATTTCGAGTCCTTGTCACTCTCACACGATTCGTACACTTGGCGTTCCCAGGTCTGAAGTGAGTAGTGTACATTTGGCTCAGATACACACGGCCGCTCCGTTGCCCTGCTGTGGTAACAAACTGTGCGGGTCCACTTCGTTTGGGACGTCTTCTACTCAACTCTGCTGCTGCAGACTCAACACGACGACGAGACGTCCCCTGCTCTCCTGAACCTGCCAGCGACTGAAACTGACGCGGAGAAGCCTGGGTCTGCTTGCATCGGGGACCGGTGAGTAGCATAGCTAGGAACTGGTCGCCCTCCTGCAGGAGCCCATAGCTTTTCCCCGCTGTGTCAAAACAGCATGCCTTTCCGTACTCGCGCTCTGCTTCTGCCCACAGTGGAGGCTGCGCTTGAGTCGCGGAAATCTGTTCTTCTTCATTTGTGCACTAAACTGAACTGCCTGATTTCCCTCGAAGAGACTCCCCTTTTGCCCGTTGACACCAGCGTGTGCAGGTACTTTTGAGCACAAGGCTCCACTCTTCGTAGGGCTTGGACTTCCTTTTAGTTAGGTGCCTCTGAAGGCGGACTGGGTCTAAGCATTATTTTGCACTGCCTGTTTTCCTTCCCTTTTAGGTGGACTACACATTTCGTGCATCTAACGCCTAAGACTTGTTTGTATTTGTATATATATTGTATTGGTATGGTATGTGTTGGTTTACTAGAGTTGTATTGTGATTTCTCGCTACGGTCATTGTTTTAAAGGCCTTGGAATAAATGTGTATATATTTTTAATATAACACCTGTTTGGAGTAGTTTGTAAGTGTCCTTGCTTTGTGTGCTCATTGCGGGCTTTCAGTCACCCTCACCGCTCTTGAGACCTAGTCTTGACCGCCGCAATCGCTACCCTGATTGGTCTGGCTTGTCCAGAGGTTACCCTGTTCCAAGTAATTAGGTTGGCCTTCTGAACTTCTGCGCCACCAGGACAGAGTTCAGAAATCTGTCTTAACAGAAGGTATTTTGGCCCCAGGCCCCAGAAGGCCTTGTGGACAATGCAGAGGGTTTTGAACTTAATCCTTGCAGCCACTGGGAGCCAGAGTAGAGATTTCAGTCCTGGAGAGATACGGTCCCTGGGCTTGAGGCCAAGGACAAGTCTCGCAGTCCTGTTCTGGATGAGTTGCAGAGGGTGGAGAGGAGAGGCAGGCAAATTTAGATAGAGGCTGTTACAGTAGTCCAGTTTGGAGAGAACCAGGCTCTGTAGACAGTGAGCTTCTGGGGGAAGGAGAGGAAAGGAAGAATACCTCTGAGGAGGTGCAGCTGGTAGTGTGACTTCTTAGAGACGTCAGATATGTGAGGAGAGAAGGAGAGTGTAGAGTCGAAGATGACCCCTAGGTTTTTTGCCTTGCAGGTAGGAGCAGCAAGAGGGCCAAGAGAGGCCTGCCAGAGAGCTGCAGGGAAGGAGGGAGTGGGTGTGCCGATGAGTAGAATCTCAGTCTTACTGGCATTAAGGCAGAGGTCATTGGCGGCACACCATTCCTGGATAGCAGACAGACAGTCAGAGATGAGGGAAGGAGAGGAGGAGGCCGAGGGTAGCCTGAAAATGAGCTGGGTATCATCCGCATAGCACTGAAAGTTGAGGCAGAGCGGCGATGCGGTGGGCAAGGAGTGCCAGATACTGGTTGAACAGCCAGGGAGAGAGGTTAGATCCCTGGGGGACACCACAGGTGGAGAAAAAGATGTCAGAGAGGAAGGACCCCAGTTGGACCTGGGAGGGTCGATTGGAGAGGAAAGAGGTCAGCTACGCCAGAGCCTGACCAGTGATACCCAGGTTATCACAGAGGCGGTTGAGCAGGATGGCATGGTTGACAGTATCAAAGGCAGAAGAGAGATCGAGTAAAATGAGAACACACGGGGTGTTAGAGTCAAGGTTGGAGAGCAGGTCTTCACGGATGTTCAGGAGAGCAGTTTCCGTGCTTCTGGCAGCTCTGAAGCCAGACTGATGGTCATGAAGACTACCAATAGAATCAGAATGGAGATTAAGCTGGAAGATGGCCAGTTTGTCCAAGAGCTTGCCCAGGAAGGGAGTGATGGAGATTGGGCGATAGTTAGCCGGGCAGGGAGGGGTCGGATGAGGGTTTCTTAAGAAGAGGGTGCACAAGGGAGTGCTTACGGGGGGAAGGAAAGACTCCAGAGGCGAAGGAGTGATTGCAGAAGTCAGCCAGGGCAGGAGCCAGGGAGTCGATGTGGTCCTTGATGGTTTTGGAGGAACACGGGTGAACCTGTTTTGACGAGACTTTCATAGATCGGACTTGTCTGGAAACCTCTTCAGCAGAAAAAAGGGGAAAGGCAGAGAAGGAGGGAGGAGGGGTTGCTGCAGACGGGCCAGAGGAGCAGGGAATAGAGGGAGGGAGGTGATAGGAGGAGAGTGCGGACAGGATGTCCTGAGTTTTTTAAATGAAGTGAGAGGCCAGTGCCGTGCAGAAGGCCTGGAGGGGACAGGAGAGGTAGAGACTGCAGCAGGGTTTGCCAGTTCTTTGCAGATTTTAAAGAGTTCAGCAAAGTTGTTAGATGCCGCAGAGATGCGGGCTTGGATAAGGGCTCTCTTCTTGGTGAGAGCCGGTATTGCCTTTGGAGCAGGCGGCAGGCCAGTTTGTCAGAGGATGAACATGAAGCACGCCATTTCCTCTCTGCCACCCTGCACTTGCGTTTTAGGGTGACGAGATCCGAGTCATACCAGGAGTTACATTTGGCTTTGGGCTTCAGGCAGATTCTCATGACAGGGGCAAGGATATCAAGAGCATCAGATATAGCAGAGTGGAGAGTGGAGAGGGCTGTGTCAGGGTGGGAGTCAGCCGAAGGGGGAGGGGGGATGAGAAGGTAGCGGCGAAAGCCTCAACTGACACGCGCTTCATGGGTTGGATGACCGAGAAGGAGGGTGGCAGTGATGAAGGTGACTTAGCATGAGGGGGAGGGAGGGTGAGGTGGGAGGATCGGAGAAAGTGATCACTCCAGGAGAGAGGAGTGGAGAGAGGGACAGAGAGGGGAAGGTCAGAAGAGATCAGGGCATCAAGAGTGTCCCTGCAGAATGAGTCGGCCCAGACGGGAGAATAGAAAGTGAGAGAGAGTCGCAGAGGTAGCGAAATTGTCCAGAGGGGGGACAGGAGGCATCCAGGTGGATGTTGAAGTCTCGAAGAAGGAGGAGTTGAGTGGTTGATGACAGGAGTGAGGAGAAAGGTCCGCCCACTCGGAGAGGAAGGAGGAAATGTGCCCAGGTGGTCGATAGATAGTAGCCACAGTAAGGGAATAGCTAGGAGAGAGAGAGAGAGTCGGCAGACAAGGCATTCAAAGGAGGAGTAGGTCTGCGTAGAAGTGACAGTGGCAGGAATCCACTCAGGGAAGATGAGGGCAACACCCCCACCAGTACGGTTGGGCCTGGGCATGGAGAGGATCTTGTAGCCGTCGGGTAGTAGTGTGTCAAAGCTGGTGACAGAGCTGGCCGTGAACCATGTCTCAGTGAGACCGAGGACATCAAGGACCAGCTCCTCAAGAAGGCGACAGATATCAGAGGAATGTTTGACAGCAGAGCGAGAGTTTAGAGTGGCAATGTGAAGAAGGTTGCCATCCTTGAAGGACTTCCGGGGAGGGGTACAGATTAGAGGTACGCCCTGCAAGAAGAAGAAGGAGCAAGGGGGGGGCAGGGAGGGAGGGGGAAGGCAAGGTAGCCAAGGAAAGAGGAGAGGGGACAGCAGGTGAGGAAAGGAAGTTGATGAGGCGCGGGAAGAGTCTATCAAAGAGGTGAAGGTTGGCCTGAGGGCCGTGGACCAGGACGGTCCCGTTAGAGTAGACATTAATGATGGCTTTAGAAGAGTGGAAGGAGGCCAGGAGGACATCCCAACGGGTGCCACCATTAATGGGAGAGGAGGAGAATGGAGAGAGTACAGAGACCATATGAAAGGTCCATAGGTTAGGAGAAGGCACGAAAAGACGATGTCGGTGAGAGTTTCCTTGGAGGAGGCACTGGTGTAGGTGTCAGCGATAGGGAGGCCTGGGAAGGGCCGTGGAAGGAAGGGAGCAACCATACACCCCTGTCTCACCCCCCTCTTCACTGGGATATGTCAGCCATTTTTACTTCCGACATGGTGGACGCCATGTGTTAATGTTAATGAAATGTGTTTTGACTTGATTGAAGCTTTAAAAAATATTTACTGAAGCGTTTCAGTCATGTTACATATTGTAATGTATTTTGTAATACAAATAAACAAGTTACTGTTATAAATACGTTTTTGGCAAAATGTAAAAATGTCCATGAGTGTATTCGTGGGTGTGTGTCTAGTGTGTTCTGATGAAGCAGTACCTGATTGGATATGAAGTGTGGTGTCACTATGATGTCATTGGTTGGATAGTTGTGCTTTTTTGCCACATGACAGCTATTTTGTTTTACCGAATCGGCCGAGCTTCCAGGGATAGATGTGGCAGCTCTGGGGAAGCTGCAGGTTGCTCCCAGGCCACCACCGCAGTTAGAATGCTCCCTCCACTGCATCACGTTGGTGAGCCACAGGGTTTTGTATGCGCTGTTGATTTGGATCCGGTGCGGGTTCGCGAAGGAGCGCGGGCGGGAGACGTACTGGAGGGCATGATAGGTGCAGAGGAGCTTGTGCTGGAGGCGATGTATACGGTGCTGATGTTTAATCCTGGCCGGTTTTTAAAGAAAGCCATATGTGGCATGCTAATTGTGGTCCCCAGTACACATACATCCCTGAAATGCACTCTCTTACAGAGCGTGGTGTCGGAACACTGCCACTTCGGAATGAATACGAAATTTTAGACTTGCTTTTTCCTTAAGCAATTTTCATTTCATAGCAGAACATTGTTGTGGGGCTGAGGGGGCCTGTGCTGCGCTGCACGGCAAGAACAACACGCACACTGATGTGGGTCTTGTGTGTCGCTGCTTCGGTTTGACCGAAAGCACGCCATGCCTGGCCTCTTTAATTACTCTGCACGCCATGGCGTGAACGTCACTGCATGTGGTCATGTGACATAACACCCCTCCCAATTTGTATAACAACAAAATATTCTCGACATGTCGAAACAAACAGCACAAGTATGAACAGTAAATATGCGGCATAAACACTCAGCATCTTGGGACTGGTGGCACACCATAGCTCTCAACCATTTATGTCGCAAAAGCGGGTGAAAACACCCGATTTTACTTTTGGCGGGTGAGAGGCCCATTGAAATGAATGGGCGTGCATGAGGTTTGGCGGGTGAGTCCACTGTTTACAAGGCGGGTGACACCCGCCAAAAGCGTGTGAGTTGGGAGCTATGGCACACCCTGATGGGAGTCAATGCAGGACCACGTGGGAGGTGCTGTCTTTACCGCGTGCCAAAGTTCAGGTGCCCAGGTCAATAATCCCTCAGGTGTACAGGTGGCCCTCTCTGCTCAGGTGTGCGGTAGCGCCGTTCATTCACGTTATCTTCTATCAGCCATACCTATTATACTGGAAGTGGGTCTTGAAACATATTCATCTTAATTAGAGAGTGCATATTGCTGTCTCCCTAACAATGCGTGTTTGTGTCTCATCAAGCACTACCTGTGCCCTACAACGTACTTCCTCAAATAACGTTATTGTAGAATTTCCTGAAAGTGAAGCATGATGTCGGGTAGGGTACCTTCCTGAGGCTGTAAATGCCTACACACGAATAACAACTATGTACAAGGCAAAGGAAGACCTGGAAAGTGGGCGTGCTCTGCCCGTAAACTAGACTTGCTGACAGGCTTGATGTGAAACTGGTCGGGCAGCATTCTGTCCAATCTCTTTGTTGCGGGTTAAGCAGGTGCCTAGAGGATGACAGGCAGTGTTCACAGCAACTAAAAATAGACTTTTGTTATTAAAAATAGAATTGAGAACAAAATTAGCTATCCTCTGGTGGACGTGACAGGGAGGAACACCTGACTAGAAACAGAGTCAGCTACAAGTGAGGGCACAGAGTAGGTACTCCCATTTCATATTATGTCATTGGGTATTGCATAGCCCATCAATGTCAGTTTCTCCTGGCACTTTGGGACATGGAGATGAATGGATTGAGTTTGATTAGGGGGAGCAGAGAAAGCAGTGCATGATTGCCTTGCCGTTGATGCAAGCAGTTCGGAAGGAATGGGGCACTGCGTGCTGGCATGTTTCTGGGAACGTTGTGCTGAGGAAACTTGAAATATGTTGTTGTGGCTCGCTCCCGGTTCACCGGAGCGGGCCTCACCTTATGTCGGGAACACCCGACATACAATACAGGACTGCATCCGTGCAGTGCAAGGACCGCAGGGGGCACCCTGCGGCATCCGGATCACCGGATCCATACACCTCAGCTGGGGCACCCAGCAAACGGGAGCCCCTGCTCTAGGGGCACACAGGCCGGAGTTGAACCAGTTGCCGTGACCACATGGCCTGACCATTCTGTTGGGACGGTGTTGCCCAGCAGGGGCAACGTCCTGATACCGGACCACGTGGTAGGCTCTCAGCATTCTGCGTAGCACCAGCATGGTGCACATCAACCACGACGCAGGAGTCAGCTGGTGTACGACTGACGAGCCGGAAACAGCTTGTCCCTTTTATTGGTTTGGCCACTTGGTTACCACCATGTGACCATTACACAGATCCTGGGAGCTACCATGCTCACAGGAGGAGGGGTGGCATCCAACACTCCTCCTTTTTCATAATGACCAAACAGCATGACATTATACCACACTCCACACAATAATACTAGGACTATAAGTACAACTAATCTTCACACACTTAGGGGCCCTGGTCACACCCGGGGTGACGGTCAAGGATGATGGGCTACTGGTGACACAATGGGAAATCCACATGCAAGCACACCCTTTATTAACCTGAGACAGTGGACCTTGCACCTCTGACACACCCCCATTGCTCGCCCCTGGCACCCCTCACTACAAATCCCAAAAGCGCAGGAGCACAGCTTGACACATAATTATGGCTGGGCCACTTTAAGCATGTCCAGGGTCTGCGGGCTCCCAGCCTTGAGAAGTATGACTATGGGGTCCACTTTGAGCACTTGCAGGTCTGCAGGATACCAGTCCGACTTCCATTGGGATCTCTTCAGGACAGTTTGGAGTTTGGGGCAGGCAAAGCTGCAACTGGGGACACCAGGGGCCACATCGGCCAAGTCCGTAGCTGGGGGCAAGACCGTGACAGGATGCTGGTGACAAGATGACGGGCCAGCTCAAAGTTCAGAGCCGGCAAAGCCGCACCTGGGGGTGCCAGGGTCAACCTCGGCCTAGTCTCTAGACGGTGGCGAGAAGACTGTGGCAGTACGATTGCCGGGTGCTTGGTGTTGGAGGACAGGGCACTTACGTCGCTTCCAAGACTGTAGCAGCACGATGGCCGGATGCTGATGTTGGCTGACGGGCGACTCACACCACTCCCACCTCCACCCAGGGGCTGATGCAGGACACAGCTACTGGCTTAGCGCGCACAAGCACTTGCGAGAGTTGCAACCCTCCTCCACTCCTTCTTCCACCTCTTGGAGGTCACCGCGCCACCTGGCTCTGCAGTGTTGCCATTGTTGTGGGCCGCTCCCGGTTCAAGGGAGCTGGCCTCCCCTTATGTCAGGATCACCTGACATACACTACCGGACTGCATCCATGCAGTGCAAGGACCGCAGGGGGCACCCTCCGGCATCCGGATCACCGATCTGTACACCTCAGCTGGGGACACCATGTGACCATTAAACAGATCCTGGGAACTATCATGCTCCCAGGACGAGGGTTGACATGCAACATATGTGCATCCATCAGGGATCCACCGGGAGTAGGGAACCTGCTCAGCGCGCAACTTATGAGGTTTTCCGTGAGAGCTAAGGCGGGTCAAGTGTTGCTAAAAGGCTGTGGGTGGTAAGCTGGTGAAAGAAGTGTAGAGCTTGGATTGTGTTAGTGTGTGCAATGGAGTGGTACAATAGCTGATGTTCATCCACAGCCTATGAGTGACTTGCTAATGTGTGTAATGGAAGGTAGAACGTAGAGCAGTTTAGCTAGGGGAATAAAATACAAGAGCACACGTATATCAAAGGCAAGTCATAAACGGCATACCAAGGCCTAACAAACCACAACACAGCCTTCTCCCCACACTCTTTCCACTGGCCCACGTAGGCTGCTCCCGTTTTTCATTTTTAGTTTTGGCTATTAGGTGGGTCTGAAAGCGCTACCTATAAAACCGAAACTATTGTCTTTAAAATAAGAGCTTTAACATGAGAGCTTGAAATAGCAGGTTTGTAATGCGTTTCAATGCAGGCTGACATATGAGGATGGATATATGTAGTTTGGCTATGTGTCCCACCCATTTAATGCCCATTGCTAAGTGAAATCTATAGGATATGCCTCCCTTTCCCACCCATTTTCCCTCCAACCACACCTCTTTTTGCCCTCTTTGGCTGAATTTCTACAGTGTGGTGAATTTGTCAGCCATTTTTACTTCCAACATGGCGGACGCCATGTGTTAATGTTAATAAAATGTGTTTTGACTTGATTGAAGCTTTACAAAATATTTACTGAAGGTTTTCAGTTATGTTACACATTGTAATGTTACTGTTATAAATACATTTTTGGCAAAATGTAAAAATGTCCACGTACTTATTCGTGGGTATGTGTCTAGTGTGTTCTGATGAAGCATTACCTGATTGGATATGGAGTGTGGTGTCACTATGATGTGATTGGTTGGATAGTTGTGCTTTTTTGCCACATGACAGCCATTTTGTTCTACCAATTCGGCCAAGCTTCCAGGGATAGATGTGGCAGCTCTGGGGAAGCTGCGGGTTGCCCCCGGGCCACCCCCGATCCTAGAATGCATCCTCCACTTGATCGCATTGGCGAACCATAGGGTTTTGTATGTGTCTTAGATGGCGCCGTTCATTTGGATCCGGTGTGGGTTTGCGAATGAGCGTGGGCTGGTGAACCAATGGAGGGCATGGTAGGTGTAGAGTAGCTTGTGCTGGAGCCGCTTTATACAGCGCTGATAGCTCTGGGGATGCTGCAGGTTGCTTCCGGGCCACCCCGCTATTAGAATGCTCCCTCCACTGGATTGCGTTGGCGAGCCACAGGGTTTTGTAGGCAGCGTAGATGGCTCTGTTTATTTGGATCTGGTGTGGGTTTGTGAAAGAGTGCGGGCTGGAGACGCCCTGGAGGGCATCGTAGGTGTGGAAGAGCTTGTGCTGGAGCCGCTGTATACAGCGCTGATGTTTAATCCTGGCCGGTTTTTAAAGAAAGCCTCTGTGGCATACTAATTGCGGTCCCCAGTACGCATAAATCCCTGAAATGCACTCTGTTAGGCAGAATTGCATGCAGTACCTTCTGGGACCACCACATACAATGAGACTACAGGTGTAAGCAAAACCAACCTTAGGTATAAGTCCCTACTGCACAGTTTTTGGTAGCAAGCTGAGCAGCCATGCTTATCTCAAGAGGGAATGTGAGCCATACATTATGTTACACAGAGGTCTTACAATCACAGTGTTTCAAGTAGACACTTACACTCAAGGTGACTTGGTAAAACACTTATTCATTTATTACACTGTCATTTAGAAAACATTCACTAGGAGGCAACTTAATATTATACATAAACACACTTCAGTACCAAACCAATAAGTTTCTGTGTAAATTAGGCACCCCTAAAATAGGAACAAAATGGCATTTCAATCACTTTAAATAGGAATTAAAGGGCACAAGTTAATAGAATAGATCACCAATACTTTCGTAGACAGTGCAAATAGATTCAGTTCACTAGAGGACTCGAACCAGTTCAATACGCCTAGGCCAAAGTCAATGGACTAGTGTCTTGGATAGGAAAGAGCAATTCTGGTAGTAAACTGTAAAGTCTTTGCCAAAGTTCTCAGAAGTTGTTTGGACGAAAAAGAATCATATGTTGGGTCACAAGCTGATTAGGCCTGCAAGTTGGGAAAGTTTCATGAACTTTCACTGCGAGAGGTAAGTTCTCTCAGTCGGGTTGGCACAGTACCTTAATATGAAGAAAAGATGCAGCTGAAGACGTTGGTTCCTCGCAGTTCCTGCAAATCTCACTGTTCCTGATCCTCAGTCGTGAGGACAAGAGGTAGGACGTCGGGGACTCCTGCACTGTACGGGGACTGGTCAAAAAAGCTGGCAAAATAGAAGATCTTCGGTTTGATTAGCTGTAGTCAAGCACACAAGCTGGTGTCCTTCCCCCTGGTTAAACGTAACCAGCTCAGAGAATGGCATCCAGGTGGATTGGGAGTTGATTGGTCCCACCAACTCAAAGGAACAAGTCGTCTTTGAAGGGGCTTCTCTGTCGAAATGAACTTGGCAATTCGGACCTGCAGCAGAGCTTCACCGGGAAAACCAATGGTCCAGGACTTGCAGCAGCCATCCTCTTCCAGCTCGTCTTCGGTTCTTTCGTTCCAGTTGGGGACTCTGCTTTCCAGTCCAAGAGACTCGCCTTTTAAACAGTTTTCTCCCTTTCATTCCAGCCTACCTGCCACTCACCCACCAGGGTGGCTGTCCTTGCCGGACAGTCAGCCTGCCAATCACGCCAGAGTGCATTTGGGTCTCCTAGGAGACTAAGAACACAGAGTTTCATGCACCTCCTTCACTTCCTACCCACACCAGAAACTCCAGTGCCAGAGGCCGTCTTCAGTCCTGAAGCCCGCCAAAGGAGTAAGAACAAAAGGACCAAACCTGTTTTGGTGCACAGAGACCAACTCTAGAAGGACCTTTCCAAAAAGAAACCGCGAACAAAGAAGACCGGGAGCTGTTTAACCAAAGGGGTTTATGGCGCCATCTTGAAAAACATGGCTCCCGCGATTTTTAGCTACCAGTGTTCGCGGTCGGAAAAATCATGATAGTTTGTTGTAAAACTACTGCTACCAGCCATTTCCATACTAAAGGGTAGCATTTGACTGCTACATGAGTTTCTAGACACAGGGGATACTAGGTAAGCCCTCCAGCACTCCATAAGAAGATAAGTGTGTGCTGGGTCTAGGAATTTAAAAAGACTAGTAAAGTCAATTTAACCTTACATTCTCTGGGAAACAGTAGTTTATCCCAGATAAGGTATTTAAACCTTTTGGAAGTCTAAAAGTCATACCTATGTCACTCCACTGATGGTGCTGTGTAACACATATGAAAAGATGATGCCTATGGAGTTATCTAAAACTCCATAATGAAAGAACACAAGAGTAAAACACACTTCAAAATACATGAAAGAGTGGGAAAAAAGGCTCACACTCTTTCGAGGTAAAAAAATCAAGACCTCAAAATACATCAAAGTTGCTGGGGGTCTCTAAGGTAAAGGGAATTATGCATTTATGAGAATTCTCCCTAACACACTCTGTTACAGAGCGTGGTGTCGGAACACCGGCACTTAGGAATCAATACATAATCTTAGACTCACCTTCCCCTTGAGCAATTTTCATTTCATAGCAGCAAATTGTGGTGAGGCCAACGGGGCCTGTGCTGCGCAGCGTGGCAAGAAAGACATGAACACTGATGTGGATCTTGTAGGTACCCACTTCGATTTGTCCGATAGCACGACATGCCAGGCCCCTTTATTTACTCTTCACGGCGTGGCATGCAACGTCACAGCATGCGGTCATGTGACGTAACACCCCTCCCAATTTTTACAACAAAACATTCTCAACAACATGTCGAAACAAACAGCACAAGTGTGAATAGTAAATATACTGCATAAACACTCAGCATCTTGGGACTGGTGGCACACCCTGAGGGGAGTCAATGCAGGACCATGTGGGAGGTGCTGTCTCTACTGCGTGCCAAAGTTCAGGTGGCCAGGTCATAATCCCTCAGGTGTACAGGGAGCCCTCTCTGCTCACGGGTGGGGTCACGCCGCTCATGCTCGGCACTTGGGAGACCTCCTACCTGACTGTCGTGCTCCTGGGGTACCTGCACTGCTGCTCTCTCTCGGCGGGTCTCTCTCAGACCATCTTCCTCTATGTTGCTGGTTTTCAGGACGACAAGCTGCCCCGGTCCCTTTGTGTTCATACTAGCTGGTTTGTAGTCAAGGGGGCCAGAAAGCCTGTAGAAGAAGCTCAAGTTCCTTGTCACCAGTCCATGGTCATCAGCAGCCATTATTTGCGAGCCTTGCATCCGGACCACCTTGACGGGCGTTGGCTCATGTGTGAGGGACATTTTCCCTGTCGGTTGTCGGGCTCTCATCAAAACTGTGTCCCCCACTGCCAGGTTGTGTTCATGTAGGCCTCAGCGTGCATTGGCCTTGTTGATTATTGTCTCTCTCTGAGCACGGACCTCCTCATTGTCTATAGTTCCTGGAGTTCTCCCCTCCAGCTCGGAGAGGAAGATACAGGGACATCTTCTGTAGAGGGCTTCCGCTGGGGCCACACCAGTGGAGCAGTGGGGGGTTGTCCTGTATTCAAGCAAAAACTGGAAGAGTGCTCTCCCTTCACACGTCCCTTGTCCGTGTGCAATGCAAAATGTTTTGTTCAGGTTGCACATGAAGTGCTCAGCCTCTCCATTTGTGCGAGTCACACTGGAGTTATCTTTTGGTGCACTATCCCCCTTTTTGAGGCCTGACCCTTGAAAAGGCGCTGCATTGTCTGAACAGACAGTTCTGGGGAAGCTGTGGGTGGCAAACATATTTTCCATCACTGGTATTACATCACGCAGGGCTAGCGAGGGTATGAACTCAACTTCGGGAAAGCAAGACCATTGGTATACCATTACAAGAAAATGGGAGTCTGGCTTCGTGGAGCCGAAGTCTATGTGGACACACTCCCATGGCTCTTCACTCTTAGGAATGCATTGATTGACGGTGTCCTTCTCTTTCGTGGCAGCTGCCTGGTACCACTTGCAGGCTTGAACGTACTCGTCAACTTTCAGCTCTAGGGCGAGAAACCAGACTTTGTATCTGAGGTGGCTTTTTGTTTTCGCAGCCCTTGGTGGCCATGGTGCACCAGGGCAAATGGTCTCTCTGTGAGTTTGGTGGGGATCACCATGTGAACTCCTCTCAGAAGGAGACCATCATTGTTGAAGGTTAGTTAATTCCTCACCTTCCACAATTGCTCAAGTGTCACCTTGGCTTCCTGGGTTCGATTCCAGAGGTTCTCCAATACTGACTTCCACTGACCTGACTCCATGGCTTCCTGTCTGAGTCGGAAACACCTGTCCTGTCTAGATGCAGACCAGAATTCATCAACATCCTTGGACTTGGGGACCGTTCCCTCCATGACTAGTTTTACGTAGTCTTCTGCCTCTTTGACATCCTCTTGGACGACTTCGCTCTTCGCTTGCGGGTGTCCGGACAGGTAGTCCGCGGCATTGTTTTGTCCAGGCCTGTACACGAGGTTGACGCCATACTCCTGTGCCAGCAGCCAGCAGCCATTTCTCAATTCATGGTGGTGGGTTAGCCGAGCCGCCATCATGATGGGTAATAGGGGCTTATGATCCATGACTACCCAAACTGACTTCCTGTAAATATGTATGTGGAAGTGATGACACCCCAATATCACAGCTAGTGCTACGCATTCAATTTAAGAGTACCTCTGCTTATTTGGGAAGAAGGCTCTGCTGACGTACCCAACAGTACATGGGGTGCCGTCTTGGTTGGCTTGCGTGAGGATGGCCCCTAGTCCAAATGGGCTAGCGTCGACAATTATTTCAGTGTCTTTTTGCGGGTCAAAAAAAGCCAGGGTGCATCCTTCTGATAGGGCACCCTTAATGTTGTCAAAGGATTTCTGTTCTAGGGCCGTCCATTTCCATGTTGTGGATAGTTTCGTGAGGTTTCGCAGGGACTCGGAGACCGTGGCCAGGTTTTAATGAAACAGCCACAATAGGGTACCATTCCCAAGAAGCTTTGAACCTCTGAAACAGACTCTGGTGCCTTGGCCTCCTGTATGTCTTTTACTTTTGCCGGATCAGCTGACAGTCCTGCCTCTTGGAATATAAAACCAAAGAATTCTATTCTTCTTTTGAGGAATTCACTCTTCTCGTGGTGAAAGGTTAACCCTAGTGACTGTATTCTGGTTAGTACCTTTTCTAGTCACTCCAGGTGCTCGCCTTCTGATTTGCCATGGATCAAGATGTCATCACTCACGTTCAGGGTTCCAGGCAAACCTGCCAGGGATCCACGTATAGCGTTTTGAAAAACTCCAGCTGCTGACGAGATGCCAAAATGTAGTCTCTTGTACCTGTACAGGCCGACGTGCGTTGTGAACGTAGTGATGTTTCGACTGTCTGGGTGAAGCAGGAACTGTTGATACCCCGATCAGAGGTCGAGTTTGGAGAAAAAGGTTGCACCCTCCAGTTCAGCGATGATGTCATCCATTGGTGGTGTTAAGTGTCGCTCTATTTTTATTGCTTTATTAGGCAGTCTCATGTCAACACAGATGTGGACAGTGTTGGTCTGCTTTGGTTTTTGGGCAATGACTATTGGGGACACCCAGGCGGTGGGTCCCTCCTCTCACTCTATGATGTCAAGGTTGATGAGGTACTGCATCTCCTTCTCTACTTTGTCACGAAGATGGAAGGGGACACGACAGTGTTTTAACGCCACTGGCTGAATGGTGTCATCAATATGGAGGCGGATTGGTTTTCCCGCAGTTTGACCAATGCCCATGAACACATTCTGGAATCTGTTTAGCAGTGTTTGCACATCCTGTAGGAAAATGCCATATGGAAAATGGATGAGCTGGAGGGCCTCCGCTGCCACGCAGCCTAGTAGAGTTTGGGTGCCTACTTTGGACACAGAAGCTGGCGCATATGGAGACCTCACCATGTTTGACAGGGACTATAAAGGCGCCTTCCAAGGGCGGTGGCGTCTTGTGTCCGAAGATGAATTTAAGCACCTTTGTTGCTTGGAGTGGCAGAGGTCCTTGCAATCTCTGGTATTGTTCGTCGGCCATAACGCTACCAGACGCGCCAGTGTCAAGATGTACCGGGACAGGGGTGTCCAGGATAGTCACTGAGCACCTGGATTGGTACTTTCCTCTGCCTCCCACCGTAAGCCCGGCTGAGATGAAATAGACATCCTCGTCTTCATTCCCATGGGCCTCTCCTTGTAGTTCCGTCCTGATGTCCACCAATGTGGTGTTGGCCTTCTTTATGATCTGGGGGAGTGCCTCTCGGATGCTCTTTTCCAAGTGATACGCTGGCTGGGGCTGATGCTCTGCAAACTCTTGCAAAATGGTTTTGGTTACCACACTTGGTGCATGTGTACCCCTTGGCTGGGTAGTGTTTTTCATGTGGAAGGTTGTATCCACATTGCAGGCAGTGGTGGATGCGTTCCAGTACTTTCTTTGTCACTAGGCATTCCTTCCCTCTTGGCTGACTGTTTTTCAATGGAGCATATTCCTAGGTTTACCGACTTCAATGCCAACTCCATTTTCGAGGCCCTGATGTCTGCCAGCTCATGGGATAGTCCGAGCTCGAGGATTCTGGGGAGCGTTATTCCATGCTTGCAAAGGATTTGCCTGTGCAGCTTGACGGAGTGGCACCTGGTGATGATTTGGAGCCTCACCTCCTCTTCTTCATTCTCCCAGGCACAGGTTGCTGCAAGCTGCCTCAGATGGCTGTGATACTTGTCCAGGCTTTCATCACTCTTTTGCATGGCAATAAGCATGACGATTTTCTCATAATCAGTGTTCACCATGGGAGTGAAGTAGTCGGACAAGGCCTTTATTGCTCTGTCATACGAGTCATTGGTGGGGCGCAGAGTCTTAAACAGCTTGTGGACTGCTGGGCAAGCTGAGTATATCAGTGTGCATATTTTTCTCAGGTCATCCTTCTCCGCCGTAGCATTTAAGTACATGTCCAGGCGTTCACACTATTATTCCCACTGCGGCCCTAGTTCAGCTGGTCATCATCTACATCAAATTTGCAAAAGGGTGTGACTGAGCCTTGCTGATGGGATGTGCCTCCTTGTGAACGCGGTGTGGGCGCACCAGCCTCCTTAGCTGACATCTCCCTTGAGGGTGTTGGTGTCTTTCAGGTAGTGCAGGTGGGTGAAGAAGTGTGCAGAGGCGCTCCAGGTGGAGCTGCAACCCTAATTTCGTTGCCCCCAGAAGTGGGCACACAGGTACTTCTGAGAGGAGCCGCAACCCAGCTAAAAGTGAAGATGGTGGCACTACAGGGTTGGCGCACAAGCACTCTCTGGGGTAGGCCTTGTGAGGAACCGGGGTGCTGGTGGACAAATTTGTTGAACATGAGCCCAGGCATAGCCTTTGATTTCCAAAAATTAAGGTGATTGCCTCCGTTTGACTATGAGGAGAACGGTGGCTAAACTCAAGGCCTTGAGCCTCTTACCGCCATTTGCCGAACGTGATGTGTTCGAATGGCGGGCTGTTTCTCAGCACGCATTGCAGAATCCAGATACTACAGGCCTGCAGAGCTAGCAGAGGTGGATCCTGAATTGCCTTGTCACAATTTTTTGTGAGACCGATGGGGCCTGTGTTGCGCAGCATGGTGCAGCAAGAAGGACACACACATTGATGTGGGTCTTGTAGGTCCCTGCTTCGGTCTGCCCGAAAGAACGCCAAGCCAGGCCTCTTTATTTACTCTGCACGTCGTGGCGTGCATCGTCACACCATGCGGTCATATGACATAACAAAAATGAGTCAGGCTTTTTGAGTTGGATGCACCTCACGAGCACTTACATCTTTTGTTGGGGACAGTAAAAGTATGATAATGCATGCCCAATGCAATCACTTCCAGCTTTGAACCCATCTACTAATGCTGCCCGCCAAATTGCCACCTTATCTTACTATGCAGGAACATTGGAAGGTGCAATTAACTGCTGTGAAATGGTTTAATTCTTATCCATCACAGCGAGTGCTACTTCTGTGAAATGTATCTCCTGATTTTTACGTTGAATACCAAAGGACACAGGTGCCGCTGTCAAATGCTGTCCATAGTTTCAAGGTACTCAGACAGTCTCTGTCACTGCTTGTACCACCATGCCTTCTAGCCACCTAACTTACCCCTCCTCCCGCAGCACTTCCAGATCATAAACAACCTTCCCCTACTCTCAAGACTGATTTTCTACCATCCAATTCATTTGTCTCACACAGACACGCGGGAACGTGGTGTGCCTTTCTGTCCGCATATGTTTTTTACGGATATTGGTGTGCAAAGGAGCAATATCTTAGGCTACTATAACACATGCAGCCACGTTTTATGTGGGTTGGGCGCTGTGAAAATTCCAAAGAACTCCCCAGCCAGCTCCCACTTCAGCCCCTTATAGCTCCAGAGCACAAATGGAGCACAGAGGCAGAGGTCCCCTCAGGCCCCCGATGCCGGGACGCCACTCTCAGCTCACAAAGGATGTGCCAGCACTCGAGAGTGGAGCTCACCTGCCCACAAGCTGTGTCCTGTTATGAGGGAGCCCTCGGCCTCGCGCAGGTACGGGGTCTTCAGCGGGCACCCTGCAGCTCAGTGGCACTTCTACGCCTACTCACCCGTTGCATTCCGCTCCCCAGGCGATGTGTCGGCGGGAAGCAGGAGAGAAGAGGCCCTGGGCGGCAAGGCCCCGCTGCGCAGCTCTGGCGGGAGCAGAGAGACACGAACACGCTGGTGTTGCTGTCATGCCCCGGAACTGCCCACCCGTAGCAGGGTGGGGCTTGTATTGATAGCGCCTTACGTCACCGCATAGCGAGACGTAAGGCAGATACAACATTCCTCCTTTTTTCCAACAAAAAACATTAACAAACATGATGTCTTTAATGCTCCAAACGGTGAGTTCTGTTGCCTCGCGGGCTGGTCTTTTACCACTCGTCTTTGAGTCTTTCAGGGGGTCTGGGCGCAGTTCTTCGAGCATACCGTCCACCCCTCGGGGCTATCCCATGATTCCCATTGGGTTGCTCACCTTCATTGTTCGGCTTTTCCACTCCGCCATCCATGGTCGCTTCTCCTTCCTGATGGTGACGCTCCTCTTCCATTTGCGGATCTTCCTCTTCCACCAGTTTTTGCTCTCCGTCCGTCCACAGGTCTCTTGGTACCGTCTTGAACCATGATGCGTTTCTTTTGACCGGTCTTTGTCCCCTCGTGGCTGTTATCATGGTCCCCTGCTTTTGTGTTATAGTCTATGGGACGGAGCCATACTGGGTGTCCAGCTTTCTCACCATTATCACCTGGTCACCGACTCAATGATTGGGCCTCTTGGCGTGTCTCTTGGTGCTCATGTGTTCGTTCGCCACAGTCCTTCTTTGTTCAGTTCGTGCCCTGTCGTACATGTCTGTACCCCTGCTCGGGTGGTGTGGAATGCATGAGTTAATTATAGTTCCATACATGATGTCCGCCGGTGGTATCTCTGTGGTGTTACTCTGTAATTTCTCAGGAACCTGTATAAGTCCACCCTCCAGGGGCTTGAGTTGACACAGGATAGGCGCAATACTTTGTTGATGGTTCGCATGAATCTTTCCACTTCTCCGTTGGCCTTTGGCCATCTAGGCATTATGTGATGGTAGTGGATGTTGAGGTCGGTGAGATATTTCTTGAATTCCTCGCCTTGGAACGGTGGTCCATTGTCACTCCGAATCCGCCGTGGAAGGCCATGAGTGGCGAACATTTTTTCCATCGTGGGTATGACCACCTCTGCTGCCGTGGAGGATACGATTTCAACCTCTGGGTACCTGGAGTGGTCATCGGTTGCCACTAACAGGTACGTGCCCTCCTGTGTCTTGCAGAAGTCGATGCTGATGGCGTCCCATCTGGAGGACCCCCGCTCTGCCGATAGTATGGGCTCGGGATTCGGCGGAGCGCCCGTGATTTGACATGGGAGGCATGTTGTGATGCGTTGCTCCACTTTTTCATCAATGTGTGGGACCCATACGCAGTGTCTGATCCGAGTCTTGGTCCTTACCATACCCTGGTGACCTTTGTGTGCTAACGCTACAACTCTGTCTTGCATCCTTGCGGGGATGACTACTCGGGTCCCTCAAAGAATGAGCCCTTCTTCTGTGATTGACAGGTCTTGCCTTACTGCGAAAATGCCAGCGAGGAACTCTTTGGCTTCGGCAGTGCGATTGTGAATATTTCGTAGGAAGGATTTCCATTCACCAGAGATGATTGTGTCTTTAACCAGGTCACAGCATGGGTCGGCTTGCGTGGCCTCTACGATGTCTTCGATGCCGATGGCTCTTGGTTTCATTGTGTGAACAACATGGCAGATGTGTTCCTCCGTTTCCTCAGCCATCTCCCCCGGCGTGGCTGCTCTTGGGTGCCTGGACAGGAAATCTGCTGGGTTCCCACTGCCTGGTTGGTATGCCAGCTCAAAGTCATAGTGTTGTAGGTGTAGTAACCACTTCC
This sequence comes from Ambystoma mexicanum, assembly GCF_040938575.1. Taxonomy (NCBI): domain Eukaryota; kingdom Metazoa; phylum Chordata; class Amphibia; order Caudata; family Ambystomatidae; genus Ambystoma; species Ambystoma mexicanum. Next base: position 811,831,994 of record NC_090925.1, on the reverse strand, counting down.
CTATTCCCTATTCTGGCTGGGGGGTGCGATGAAGAGCCTGTGAATATGGAGAGGAGTGGTTTGTGGTCCGTGTACGCCTTGAACGTTCGGCCGTACAGGTTCAAATGAAAATGGCAATAGCCCCACAGTACTGTGATTGATTCTTTTTCTATATGGATATGGAGTACCTTTGCTCCATCGGTATCAGGGTGCGGGAGGCATATGCGATCGGCATCGACTCTCCTGTATTGGCCACTTGGATTAGGATTCCTCCTAGGCCCACCGGGCTGGCGTTGACATATAGTTTGGTTGATAATGTGGGGTCGTAGTATGCCATGGTGGTGTCTGCCGAGAGTGACGCCTTTATTTGTTCGAACGCTTCCTGCCAGGTGGGGCTCCAGACTCATTTCGTGCTGGCCTTCGTGAGTTCTCTCAGGCGTTCAGATAGTGTGGTCAGGTTGGGGATGAACCTTCAGCAGTAAGTTGCTATCCCTAGAAAACTGCATACCTCCATTGGTGTGGTATGGGGTGAGGCAGCCTGGATGTCCGCTACTTTTTGAGGGTCAGCGGAGATGCCTGCGCTGTTGAATGTGTATCCAAAGAACAAGATCTCTTCTTTTAGGAATTCACACTTGTCCTTATGGATTGTTAAAGCTGCACTCTCTAACCTGCTGAGTAGCATGTTGAGCCGTCGTACATGCTCTTCCTTGTCACCTGCGTGGATGAGAATGTCATCGCTGACGTTGAGTACTCCCGGGATACCATGTATCACCTCCTGGATGGTTTGCTGAAACACTTCGGCCGCAGAAAAAATTCAAGGGCTGAGTCGTTTATATCTGCGCAGGCCTATGTGAGTGGAGAACGTTGTGATTTACTTTGAGTCCCGGTGGTGTTTCAGTTGGTGGTATCCGGCATTGAGGTTGACTTTGGAGAAGATTTTGGATCCTGTGAGGTCTGCTATAATTTCATCGATGGTTGGGGTGATGTGTCGCTCCCATTTTATCGCTGCGTTAGGGAGGCGCATTCCAATGCATATTCTCACTTTGCCCGGTTGTTTGGGTTTCATGGTTATGACCATGGGTGACACCCATGGTGTTGGTCTGGTCACTTCTTCAATGATGCCCACTTTTTCGAGTGCATGGAGCTCTTTCTGCACCTGATTTCGTATGTGGAATGGAGTCCTTCGGTGTCGCACTGCTCGTGGTTGAACGGATTCATCAATATGAAGTTTGATGGACTTTCCTTTTAGGCATCCAATAACCTTGAGGAGGTTCGGGTATTTTCCTTGAATGCTGTCGATGTCCTGTGTATCCGTCACCTCACAGATGAAACTTATAAGCCCCAGATCCTCTGCCACGTCTCCACTCAATTCCTGCGTTCATGACATGGATTTTAGACTGCAGTGACTTGTCACCTTTTCTGAGTGTTGTCCGGAATCGTCCTACTATGGGCAGTGGAATTTTGCACCCATATGCAAATAACAACGTGTCCGTTGTTTTCAGGACTGGTAGGGCCGTAGTTGTCTGAATGCAGTCATTGGCATGATGTTGACGGACGCCCCAGTGCCTATAGTCATTAGCGTTTCTTGGCCTTGGATGGCCACTTGGCATTTCCGTCTTCTCAGTCTTTTCATGGGCGTGGTGTCTCCGTAGTTCAGTGCTGAGACTAGGTACACCTTTTTCCCTTTTCTCCATTGCTCGTTTGCTGCTTCTTTCTGGGGGTGTACATCATTGTCCCCTTCCTCATCAGTTGACGAGTTGCCGGTCTCGATTCTGCGGGCACTGGCTTGTTTCTTCTTCTTCCCCGAGTTTTTGTCTTGGGATATTTGGGGGTGTTGTGGTAGTGCAGATGACCTGCATTCCTTTGCGTAATGATCCTTTCTGCCACATACTGCGCATGTGGTGCCTTGGGCAGGGCAGTTACATCTTCCGTGGCGAGGTCCTCCGCACCACCCACATTCAGTGGGTCCCGGGGTTCTTGGTTGCCATCGGGGGGGGGGGGGTGTCGGCGGTTTGTGATTTGGGCCACAGTCGCCATCGTTCGTGCCGGTTGGAGTTTCTGTAGGGCGTGCCCATGTGCGCTGCTCTGGCATGTAACAACTCCCTCTGGCGTCCGAGTTCCAGGATTCTGGTCAGAGATATGCCTTTTTACCTTAGCACCATTCTCCTTAGCTTCTCGGAGTGCATCCCATTGATAATCTGGACTCGGATTTCTTTTTCAATATCAGCAAATTCGCAGGAGATCGCGGGTTTCCGGAGCCTGGTGTGATAGGCGTCCAGTGTCTCGTCCTCTAGCTGGATGGTGGTACAGAAAATTAATGTTTCATAGCCCAAATTTAACTGGGGCATGAAGTGGGCCCTGAAAGCGTCTTTGGTTTGTTGGTAGATGTCGGAGCCATCTGCTATTGCCAGCGAGTTAAATATGCGTAGAACCTCATCCACAACATTAAGTAGGAGGTGCAACTTCATTTTTCTTGACATGGTAATGTCTTTGCAATCCATGGCCATCTCGAATGTTTGTATCCACAGCTGCCACCAAGGACCAACCGAGAAGGGGTCGGTGCATGGGTCGAAAGGGCTGAGCGCCACCGTCGTCCCTCCTTGCAAGCTTGTATGTGGCGTGGATGGTGACAAGTTGGCAGCCATTCTAGAGGGTGTTCTGGGCCTGGGAGTGGAGATGCCTGTTGCCAATGTGCGTGGATCTGGTGCCTGTATGTGCACACGTGTGATGATACCCCCTCACCTTGTTGTGCAGTGTACGTCCTTGCTTGGCTCCCACGTCGTGTGTCAGGAGGTAGGGCACAAGGCTCCCGTGTGTTTCCTTATCCCAAGCTGGTTGGCCCCAGGAAGTCTGCCAGTTGGTGTTGAGCCTCCAGGTTTTAGGGAGATGGCAGTTGGGAGAAATGTCTGGAGAGACCCAAAAATGGGCTTATGTATATATGTATATATATATTTTTTTCCTTCTGTTGGGGGATGGGCCCTCCACCATGATTCCAAAAATTATTCCTGTGCTGAGGGCTTCATTCACTGGGCGTTGCGTGTGCCATTCGTTTTACTTTCCTTGTCGCCAGTGTTGCATTCCGCTCCCCAGCCGATGCATCGACAGGAAGCAGGAGAGAAGAGGCAGGAGCAGAGAGACACGGACACGCTGGTGTTGCTGTCATGCCCTGGAACTGCCCTCGCGTAGCGGGGGCGGGGCTTTTATTGATGGTGCCTTACGTCACCGCATAGCGGGACGTAAGGCGGATACAACACTGAGCGTCACCTCCTTGCATGCCAGTCCCCTTGAGGCCACTTAAACTCAGGCAGTCATGCGATCTCCTGACCCTAATCACTTGATGTTCCGACGCTTTGCCGTCTCCGTAGCTGCCTGCACACACAAGCACCGTCACCTGCTCCACAGCCCCAGTCACCCGTATGCGTCCACAATATGATTAGGAGGTGGTTATGGGGGCGTGTTGGGGGAGGGGTGGTAATTGGTGGGCTGCGATGGGTTAGTCCCTCTTTTATGTTGTTGGTCACCCCGGTTTTTCGTTTTGGAAATCTGGTCACCCTACTCCCAGAACACTTCAAACACGAGGCTCCAGCGTCGATCCCTCGCAATCTGTGATCCTCGGCCAACAGAATCCCTACACATTCCGCAACCTTATCCCGGCTTTTCCAACTCGAATGTGCAAATCAGCGCTTCCACAGGAGGATCTTCAGGATCTCATGCAGTCAAGGCAACAATACCACTATTTGGTGCAAAATATATTAATCAATAAATGTTTTCTTTCTGCATGATTTGATGTGCTCAATCAGTAGCTGGCATTTTGTCTGAATGCTAAAAAGTCATCTGTGCAATGGTTGATTTGAGAAATGTGCTCTGAAGGTGGACATGGAAAAGCATATCAGTGTTTTCATTGGGGCCTATGGGTAGAATCAGTATTGTTACATAATTGATGTATTTTATTAGTGTTTTGTGTGACTATCATACCCATGATTGAATTTTGGTTGTGCAGTTCAATCATTAATTTTAACACGTTTGATGTTGTGATTTGGTTTATATCCAGTGAGAGAGTGTGTGCATGAGCTGAAGGAATGAATGGAATGCAGAACCTACAGGGATCTGAGGGTTCCAAGGATGTTGGCAATGAGGCTTGTAGAATTCACTAGAAGATGGAGCAGGAAAGAAGTTGGAGAGCTGAAAACCACGAGGATCGCTGGAGAAGAGTCCTTGTGGCAAGTCAGGGGACTGATGATTGTCTGGCTGTGCTGCTGAGTGGAAAAGAGGCTGCAGCAGTTCTGTTTGCCCAGTGGAGAGAGAATGGGCTTGAGGCAGCACCGTCGCGTCATGACAGCAGCCAGGAGAAGGAGACGGTGCTGAGAGCTCTGGATGTGGGGCAGCACTGGAGCAGGAGTGGAGGAGGACGCATTGCCCATGCCCCCACTGCAGAAGATGAGAAGAGACTGGAGCATGGAGTGCTGTTGCACTGATCAAGTAGGGTCCTGTGACCCTGCACTGGTCGTGGGAGATCTGTCATCCTGTTGTCATTGGAGTTGTCGGGATGCCGGGAGGGCAGTAAAGAGTTTGCTGCCTCAGAAAGGAGTTTGTACCCGGTGAAGGTGCATGCTATGGAGGTTTGTCCGGTGGATTCTCCAGCCAGCTCAGTGTGGGTAACCGTTGGAGCGGCTGTAGAGGAGGAGATCCACCAGGATCCAGTGTGAAGCAGCCACTGATGACGTCCTTTGTGCTGAAGGGGATGGCGATTGTTAGAACACCAAAGACTGTGTTCTGGAGCTTCGCGCTGCGAGGCGCATCGTCAGAGAGAAAAACAAAGAAGTTTTGTTTTTTTCAGGTACTGTTCAGATTATACAGGCGAGCCACAGATTGCAGTGTGAACAAAGCTATGATTTCTTGGCGGGAAAGCAGAGAAGCTTGAAGCTTTGTAGTCCTGTATATATTTGCTTTCCCCCCGGCATGTACCAGTGTGCCAACACACAGTCTTGATTGTTCTCTTTTATGTTCAGAGGCAGGATGGCTTGTTGTAGAGTAAAGGACTTCTAGGAAGTCCTGCTCATGGTCTCGCGAGATCCAGAGGCAAGATCAAAAGCGCAGATTTCACGCTAAGGCTTTCGGAGCGCAGTGAGCCAGCAAGCAACACAGCAGCCCAGCGCTCTCCTTGATATTAAGAACTTTGCCAGGGACTGAACCACTTATGCAATACCACAGTGGTTTCCATCTGAGACTAAATATATGTATATTTCTGACGTGAGCAAAGCACCAACAGGTCTGGATGCTGTCGTTTTGTGTGAACGGAATAAATACCCTTAACTACACCATCACGACTGCGTGTAGTCCTTGCTCAAGCCACAACATAATTGGCGACGAGGATCCAAGAGTGACCCACGTACTCCATGATGCAAGGAGCAACGTCACCTCCACAACTCCTACAAGTCCCAGGCAAGCCCGCCATTTCATGGCTCTAGTGGGAACCTCTGTTTCAAACATGCTTAGAGACGGTGGGTGGAACAGGCTACCTGGCAGCACTTAAGAAGGCCATGTTGCTGAATGCACTGGGGGTAGAAGGACGAAGAACGTTTGCTGGCCTTAATCTGGAAGCTCTGACGGGAGAAGGTGATGATTCCTATCAGGAAGCAAAGCAAAGAATTGCTAGGAGGTTTCCCTGCAAGGAAAATGTTGTTCTACACAGGATCAGGTTCTATGGCAGAAAACAGGAACCTGGCGACGATTACGTGGTCAAATTGAGAGAGTTGGCGGCATGTGCGCATTTGGAGCATTGTCGGAAGAAAGAATCTGCGACATGCTCCTTGTGAACATGAATAACCGAAAAGTACAAAAGTAAAAGCTAAGTTTATCCTTGAGAAGGAGCTACAACTGGACAAAGCCGTCCGAATTGCGAGAGCAGTAGAGGAGAAGTCCTGCAGGCGCAAGGAATGGGTGGCCAGTTCGCAGTCACTGGAAGTTCAGTGGGTACAGTCCAGAAGCAGAAGAGAAAAGGGCCAATGTGATGCCAAAAATTACATATAGGGGAGACAAGAACCACTGAAGTGCCACAGGTGTGCCAGCACTAGTCATCTAGCAAGGAGCAGAGAATGCCCAGCAAGGAATAAAGAATGCTCAAAATGTAGAAGGTATGGACATTTTGCATCAGTATACACCTGGAAAGGGAGAAAGACCGTGGCAGCAATTCAGAGTGAAGAGGGCAGGGACGAGGCCTACTCTGATGAAGCATGCGCCACAGTTCTCATGGTTAACAGTCTCACGACTCGGAGGAAAAAGCCCCATTGTACCATTAAAGTGGACGATCATGAAACGAGGGTGCTGGCGTATTCTGGTTCATACCTCAATATACTACCTTTGTACATGTACAAAAGCATGGTGGGAAAAGAGATGGTGGAAGCCTACAAGACAAACCTCAATCCCACGGTCTTTGGAGGTGCCAGTGTGAATCTCCCAGGTTACATCAGAGTGACGGTGGAGTCCAAGGAAAGAGTCACAAAAACCAAAGTGCACTTTGCAGAAAATGGGCCACTGGTGTTAGGCTGGGATGACCAGGCCAAATTGCAAATTAGGTTGGACCCCAGTGTGGCAGGACAAGTCCTGTCCATAAACAAAAGTGGGACATCAATCACCAAGGAAGAGTTTCCGGAACTATTTTCAGACACGCCTGGCAGAATCAAGAACAAAACAAGGAGCTGTGCCAGTCAATTACAGGGTGAGACTGGTGCCAGCGACACCGAGAGTCGCACTGCAGGAGAAACTCAACAAGATGCTAGAAGAAGGAACCATAGAGATGGTGGAGTCATCAGAATGGCTCAGCCCGGTAGTGCTTATAAAGAAACAGAACACTGGTGACCTACGCATCTGCATCGATCTTTGCAGTCTAAATCTCAGGGTTGTGGCTGCTAGTTATCCTTTACAGAGTATAAATGAACTGATTTTGCTGATGAAGGAGGCAAAGGTATTTTCAAAGTTAGACATGAGCGACGCCTTCCATCAGATCAACTTACATTGGGAGTCCAGACCGCTCATCACATCATCTCACAAAGATTTTCTCACATTACACATCTTTTCATGCAGACAACATTTGGTCTGGGTTTAAACAAAAGAGCAAACCAAGGCTGGATGGGCTCTACCTCTACCGTTTGGGCCGAAACACACTGCGTCAACACCATTTTTTGCAATCTCATCCATTGCTAGTAAGACACCCGTTGAGGTGATAGGTAGCAAGCACCTTATAATAAACAAAAGAACGATCTACTTTTCTGTGTTCTTTTTCACATTTTTTTATGTATTGTATGTGACAGTACTGTTTTTTGTTTAAACCCAGACCAAATGTTGTCTACATGATAAGCTGTCTAATGCGAAAAAATTGTTTGTGGCATATGTTTTTTATGCATTTTATGTGTTATATGTGTTTTAATATAAAAAGAAAAAACAGACTCAAGATGAGTCAATGATAAAATATGATCTGTTCTTAAAAAAGTATGGTTTGGTATATAAGAAGTTGATACGTGTCATGACTTTGGGGTGTGCACATGGTTCTGATTATTGATAATTAGCCCAAATGCAGGAGTAGGAGGAAGTTTGTGGTTCTTTTCTGTTGTTCACTGAACCAGTACCCCTATATACCACAGACCCCTCGAAAAATAAAAATTATAGGGTACAACCTGTTGTATTGACGACATTGTATAATATCTGGAAATGTTTTACAATTGAGATGTCCTAACAGTTTATGGAGTGAAGAGAGTTTGTGTAGTATTATATTGAGATAACACAAATGGAGATTATTAGTGAATTGGCAAGATTATTAATGAAATGGTAGTGATTTACATTTATTGTCTTTTGCACAATTCATGGGAGTAGCTTAATCATGTTTGTGTTATGATTTACTACGCTACTTTGGTGGTTGTGTTAGACTTTATTTCTGGACTTGCAAGCTTTAGGAATGGCCAACCTGGGGTCACGTGCTGAAACTGTGCACCATTCCTATGTGATTGCGTTTGTTTTCTATGTGATCTTTCTCGAGTTTATGCTTTTCTGTCAATTTATTTCTGCCTTTTCTTTGTTATCTTTCAGGGGGGGCGGGTTTAGATGTCTTGAAGAGTGGATGTCAGCATGGTGATGTTTGTTAGCTTGTTGATTGATTTGCTGAGTGGTTTACTGTGGGTGACTTGACAGGATGTTTGAACGCCAGAGTGGGTGCTCCTGATTGCAGAGTTGGAGTCTCTGTTGGTGGAGGGATGGTGTGTGTAGGCGTAGCAGTCCTATGACCTGGGGGTGGCAGACAGAGGTGGAAGCAGTAAAGCTTTTATTTAGAGGTTTTGTGGTTCTTAGAAGTTGGTTTTCTCGTAGCGTGGCCATATTTTTCCTTTTGTGGGAAGAGTGTTCTAATGGTGTGGCAGGCCTGAGACCTTGACGTGGCAGGTCATGGTAAAAGGAGTTTTAGTTTCTCGAGATTGTGAATTTCCTGTCCTGTTTAGTTTGGTGTTTAGTTGGAGAGAGCATTTCAGAATGTAAGTAGTATTTCTGTTGTTTCCTTTTAGAAAGGGAGGTGGGCTGTGATTTGAATAATATCTAGTGTCACTGTGTGTGCATGAGCTAATGGAATTAATGGAATGTAGAACATGAAATTAAAGAAGCTTTCCATTTGTACCTACCTGGGTCCTGTGTCATAACTGAGTATTTCCTGCCTTCCATCTGGCCCAAGACACATTATTTGAGTGGTCAGTTTAAGCAAGTTAATTGAGGGGATGCTTGTTGGGCAGAAGTATTGGTTTTGAGCGAGTAAGAGGGTGGGGGATTTGCCCTCTGTCCGTTGCAGCCCCTGCAGCAAAGGGCCCCAAAGCAATGGGAAGCCCCCAAGAGGTGTCAGCAGGGGAAGTGGGTTACCAATCACTAAAGGTATATTCGCCATTAACTGCCACCAAACCCTAACCCTTATCACCAAACCGCACCCACATATTGTGTATCGGAGAATCAACTTAACCTCTTACCCATCTGCCTGAACACCACACAATGCCAAGAAGAAGCAACAGGTGAAGTGCCAGCCACCCGACACCGACTGCAGCGGCAAGCCCCGTTGACTCCCAAAGCAGCTGCGCACAAGTCTCCGGCTCACACCTCGTCACGCCCGCAAACAGCATAAGCAACGTCGGACAGTATCCACACATGCCGAAAGAGGAACAGACAGCCGTCAACCTACGTCAACAAACAAGGTTGGGATAACCACGTGTAGTAACTGCTACCACCTCCTGAAATAAGTAATTTAACCACTAAACGTACATACCCAGGACATAATGTGAACACTTCTTACTTGCTTACACTGAAGTACCTATCGTATGTTGAAACCTAGGCCTTTCTCCCACTGTCTAGGAATCACAAATCTAGGTGTCTTTTATTACTGCCTGCCATTCTGTGAAACCTAGGCCTTTCACCCACTGTCTAGGAATCACAAATCTAGGTGTCTTTTATTAATGCCTGCATTCTGTGAAACCTAGGCCTTTCACCCACTGTATAGGTGTCCTTTGTATTAATGCCTGCCATTCTGTTAAACCTAGGCCTTTCTCCACTTGTATAGATGTCCATTTTATTACTTTTTATTAGGTGTCTTTCATTACTCAAAGGGTAACAAATCAATTATAACAGTTAGACATTAGTCTTTGACTGGACTAGAGCACAACTCCTGTGGTACAGCTTCGTATGACCGGTACAGGAGGAGAAAAAACATTTTGGCCAATAAAGACCCAAAAACACAAACCAGATGTTTTAATAACTGGTGTAATGCCTCGACATGTTTCAGTTCTTATATTTCCATTCGAACTTTCTTCAGGAGGATATTCCGTCACTTTTCTTATTTTCAAACAGTATAGCACCTAAATATTTTATAGTGCTCAAACCAAAGAGGTGTTGCTGAAAAACATTAAAAGCAACCATGTGAGGATCGGTATTCACTATGGTAAAAACAGTTTAAATCTGTATAAGCGAGGAAACAGCGAAATAGATACCTCCATTACCTAGCATCAGAGTCTTCGTGGTACAGGGGAAGGCTAGAAATAATTCCGTCTTCAAGCAAATTCATGCATTTTTTTATAATTTGCACTTATCTGTAAAACATACATATAGATTGTATCAGAAAAATGCTACTTATGTGGAGCCTCAAAAAACACCATCTGTTTAACATGTGCATATGCATCCCGTCTAGGACATGTGCCCGAAACATTCGATTGATTAAAATCATCTTGCAAAACAAACAAAACTAGTAAAATACTAGAGAGAAGAAAATATTAGCGGGGAATTCTGCACTAAACACAAACTACAGAGGAAATCTGTGTCCCCGAATAGCACAAGGTCTAAATAGACTAATCAAAGGTCGAGACATTAAGAGAACTCACCGAGTAGCCAATGGATCAAGAATTTTGGCTGCAGAGTTTACAGGAAATTTAAACAGGCATCAAGCTGGGGACATGTGTAAAATACACTTGTCTGTCTGTGAGGGGCAGTGCCACGCCAAAAAGGCTGAAGTGCACTGGACAGGAAAAAGAAAAAGAAAGGGAGAGGACCGAATTAGGGAGAGCAAAGAAACTCCATGTACGGGATTCGCATCAAGAAAATAAATGCTAGCAAAGTTACAGCCCAATGCCACGTTCACAGGAGCACTCACTTTTGCTCGCGCTCGTAAATGAAAGCCTCAAGTGGCTCAGCGCAGGGCCAGCGTCCCTTGAAGAAATGTAGATGTCTGTAGAGCGAAGGAGCAGGCGTTCACAGCAGGCAAGCCATTCAGAGCGGCACATTAGTTGTGCTCGAGTTTTAAAACGGAGAAATTCCCAGGAGCGCTTGCGGGAGGACAACACATGGCACTATCTACCATTAGAGGGTGGTAGTACTGTGAAACAGGAGGGGAAAAAGGAGAAGGGGAAGTCCCTTCTTAGTGTTATTATCACGGCAATAGCCAGTGGGGACCCGACCCCTACTGGTAAACCGTGGAATAGCTTCAAAACAGTGAAATGTGCAGACGAGCCTGAAAAAGAAACCCAAGAACAGGCTCAACCAGTTAGAATATGGCCAGGTATCTCAAAGGAGGGTGAAAATGGCACACAGAGTCATGAATCAAGGGCCCCCTCGGTTAAAAGGAGGCAACATGATGGGGGGCATTATTTAACTTTGTGCCACTCGATAGCATCATTAAGCCCATAGAGATTGCTACGGGTTCGAAAAATAAGTTGCTGTTCTTTTAGGAGGAGTTTCTGATTTTGGATGAAGAGGGTGTTGGTTTTAACCACCGGCAGTACTGTCCACCTGAAACTCTCGCAGTTGTGTGCTTTCTCAACAAAGTGTTTAACCATAGGGGCTTGGAGTGTTTTATTCTTAATGCAACTCTTGTGTTCATTAATCCGAATTTTTATCTTACGGTTAGTTTTGCCATTATAATGAAGACCACAGGGACAACTACATGGTCAGTGTTGCAGTTCGAAAAAGATTTCTGGGTCCACATGATATTGCGACCTATGTTTATTTCTTGGGATTTAGATGTACTTTCACAGGCTACACATTGGCCACAAGGGTAGTGGCCCGTGACAGGGGGTAAGCCCCATAAGGTGGTAATGCTGGTAGCGGGTACTGATTGACTCTGGAAACGGCTTTGACTAACGCGGTTCCCTATCGAGGCAGATTTCGTGTAAGCAAAAAGGGGCACAGAAGGGTCAGATTTAGTAGTTTTAAGCACTTTCCATTGTTTCGAGATGATTTTACGAAACTGTGATTGATAAAAGTGTTCACACACACTATTCTATCCTCAAGGCTTTTTTTAGGTTTGTCCTCCAGGAGGGCTTGTCTATTATTATTAAAAGCATGCTTCGCCGCTTTTTTGATCAAGCTCTTTGGATAGCCTCTATTCAGAAGTTTGGCTTTTAAGTGTTTGGCTTCTTTTTCATAGGACTCTTTACTTGAACTATTCCGCTTGAGCCTGAGAAATTGCCCGAAGGGCAAGTTATCTCTCAAGTGTTTAATGTGATGGGATTGGTAATGTAGGAGAGAATATTTCTCCGTTTCTTTGTGGAAAGGTCTGACGCTAATATGCCCATGGTACAGGGTCAGGTCTAGAAAGTTAGTTGCCTCTTGTTCGATGCTAAGAGTAAACTGTAGATGTCGATTCTGACTATTAAGCCATGTAACAAATTCTACTGATGTTTCTCGTGTGCCCTCCCATATCACGAGCACATTGTCGATATAGCGTGACCACGCTTTGATGTTGTTACTGAAAGGGATACCTGCAAAAACGAACTGTTTCTCGAAAAATTTGACGTATAGGTTTGCTAGGCTCGGGGCCATTGTGGCCCCCATAGCTGTCCCCTCTATTTGTTGATAAAAAGTTCCTGCAAATTCAAAAAAAATGTCTCGTGAGGGCAAGAGTGACACACCACATAATGAAAGATGTGGGAACCGGATCTGCATCCGTTCGAGTCAACAGTACTTCCTCTAGTTTCTCGATAGTTTCCTGCTGAGGTATGTTAGTATATAATGATACTATATCGAGAGTTAACAGGAGTTGAGAGTCACAGTTGTATTCAATACCCTCAAACTTGTTTACCACATCTTTGGTATCCTTTAAGTAGGATTTCATGGTGGAAACGTACTCTTTAAGGTAATGATCTGCAAAGATGGACAATGGTTCCAGGATAGAGTTGATGCCCGTGACAATAGGCCTGCAAGAGGGATTCACAAGGGTTTTGTGAATCTTGGGTAGGCAATAAAAGCATGGAGTGCTGGGGATCTTATTGATAAGGAAATTGCTCTCTTGAAGGCTGATACATTCGCGCGCTTTAGCTTTAGAGACTTTAAGTTCAATCAGTTGGGCTAGTTCAAGTGTGGGATCCCCACTAAGTTTCTTGTAGTAGTCCTCATTTAAGAGTTGGCAATTGCATTCATTGATGTAATCAACCCGGTTAAGAACCACTATTTTACTAGTTTTGTTTGTTTTGCAGGATGATTTTAATCAATCGAATGTTTTGGGCCCATGTCATAGACGGGATGCATATGCACGTGTTAAACAGATGGTGTTTTTTGAGGCTCCACATAAGTAGTGTTTTTCTGATACAATCTATATGTATGTTTTACAGATAAGTGCAAATTATAAAAAATGCATGAATTTGCTTGAAGACAGAATTATTTCTAGCCTTCCTCTGTACCACTACGACTCTGATGCTAGGTAATGGAACTATCTATTTTGCTGTTTCCTCGCTTATACAGATTGAAACTGTTTTTACCATAGTGAATACCGATCCTCACATGGTTGTTTTTAATGTTTTTCAGCAACACCTCTTTGGTTTGAGCACTATAAAATGTTTAGGTGCTATACTGTTTGAAAATAAGAAAAGTGACGGAATAACAAAAAATCCTCCCTGAAGAAAGTACGGATGAAAATATAAGAACTGAAATATATCGAGGCATTACACCAGTCATTAAAACATCTGGTTTGTGTATTTGGGTCTTAATTGGCCAAAAAGTTTTTTCCCCTCCTGTACCTGTCATACGAAGCTCTACCACAGGAGTAGTGTTCTAGTCCAGTCAAAGACTAATGTCTAACTGTTATAATTGATTTGTTACCCTTGAGTCACTTGCACTTTCTATGTGTTTTTTATAAGATTTTTTAACATCTTTGTGTTTTTACAATGTTTTTTAATGATGACTAATAAAATGTGTATTTTGTGATAATATGTTGGTGTAGCTGATCACATTTTTCTCTACCTTTGCTATTTGTATTCTTGTCTCAATAAACCCTTCTTTGAAGGTAGAGAAGCTTTTACTACCTCAGGGAGTAAGCATTTTGAAGGGGTCCCCCTTCAGTATATTTTTGGTCTTTTATAACTGCCTGCCATTCTTTGAAACCTAGGCCTTTCTCCCACTGTCTAGGAATCTCAAATCTAGGTGTCTTTTATTACTGCCTGTCATTCTGTGAAACCTAGGCCTTTCTCCCACTGTATAGGTGTTATTTGTATTCCTTTTATTAGGTATCTTTTATTACTGTTGTTGCCATCCCTGACAACTATTCCATTATCAGGTGTGACAGGGACACTAACCAAACTAAGGGGGGAGGCTTAGCCTTCATATTTAAGAGTTTGCTTAACCTCAGAGTTGCCAACAGCCTGTGGCTGCCATCAGCCGAACTACTGTCTATTAAATTACCTATCTCACCCAATCACACGGCCACTGTACATCTCAACTACAGGCCCCCTGTCCCTACCTCTTCTTTCATAGAGGCCATTTCATCTCTCCTAGCTACCAACACTAAGCCCAACTCTCAAATCATTATATTGGGAGACCTCAATCTAGGCTACCAAGATACGAATGATGCCAAAGCCATTGACTTAGAAAGTGTCCTGGCCGACTTCGGTCTCACCCAACATGTCAATGAGCCCACCCATATCAAGGATCGCACTCTTGACTGGGTTGCTGACATGAACTGTGTGCTGAACATTACCTCTGTGTCTCCTTGTGCATGGTCTGATCACTATAAAATATCTTTCGACATTAACTCCAGTCCACCCACAGCTAAACCCAACCTTGCCCCGCTCACTTCCACTTGCAACAAAAAGGATATTACAGCTCAGAAATTACTCTCACTTATCCTCCCTCTACTAAATTCGGCATCCTCCACGTGCTCAGACCCCACAGTGTTAGTGGAAACATACAACCGAGTCATGCTAAAAGCCCTCAACACCATTGCCCCCTCAAATTGCGCAAACAAAAACCGAGGCACCACCTTAACTCCTGGTTTACCCCGTACTTACGCGACCTGCATAAAGAAAAGCTGAGGCTCACTGGAAAAGTTCACCCTCTCTAGTCAACAAAAATAACCTCACTTCAGCCTCCCTTACCTACAAAGAAGCCATCTTAGCTGCAAAAAAGGAAGTGTATAACAAAAGGATCATTCAAGCCCAATCTAACACCAAGGAACTCTTCAAGATCCTCAAGGAACTTGAGTCTCCAGTTGCCACGCTTGAGACGTGCACCCCTGACACTGAGTGGTGTTCCAACATTCAAAAGGCACTGCTTGACAAAATTGCCATGCTCCAAGCCAAAATGAATACAAAAAAGAGCCACCTCTCTGTCTCTACGGGTAACCCACCATCCTACAAAACCCCATCTCCTAAACACTCCTTCAAACCTTTCAGCTTCTCACCCCTTATCATTAAGGAAGTCAAAAATATCATAACGAAGCTCAAGCCTTCCAATTGCCAAGACGACGCCTGCCCTGCACCGGTCATAACGGAAGCTGCACATGACCTTGACCCTTACATTACCTCATTCATCAATGCCTTATTAAAATCAGGCATTGTGTCATGATCTCTGCTTCCAAAAGGTCAGGGTTTTCCCAACTCCCTTGGAAGCAGATCCATAACCCAGGTTCCGAGTGCCAACCAGTCCCAATTGGGACCTTTTGGACCCAGTCCTGGCGCCAGTGGCACCAGGCTCATAAATATGCCCAGTCCCAGCGCTGGAAGCGCCGGGCTCATAATGCTTGGGTGGACTTACCTGCAGCAGACCATGCTGCTTACTTGCCTGCCAGTTGAGTCTCTGATCCTCTTCTGTTTGGATCTACTTTTCCTGTTGGGTGGGGCAGGAGCCACTCCCTAGATTCAGAACACTGGAACTCTTCTGGAAAGCAGGAACTCTTTTCTTACCTAGGCGTGGCTATGGAAGGAGACACCTAAGCACTACAGGAGGCTATTTAAACCACACCCGATGGATGAATCTTGCTTTGCGTTATTCTGCATCCTCAGCAGCAGAACGCTCATCGTGTCTTCTGCATCTGATCCTGGGCCTAAGGAAAAAGGCTTACCATTCTGAATCCAGTCTTCAGCAACACCTATAAAGACAAGAAAGAACAGGTTAGCATTACGGTCTTCAGTGACAGCTCTTCATTTACCTGGTCTATCGGCTGTCACCAACGCCTCGTGCTTCATTCCGGCATCTGAAAGACAAAAGCTTACCAACTCTTCGCACGCTCCGGAGGCCTTCGGCGCTGCATCCCGCATCTGAAAGACAAAACAAGGTGCGTTTAAAGACATTGGGGAACTTTAATACTCACGTGCCATTACTCCTTTCCACATCTAACCCAGTGGGTATTCCGGCACCCTGCAGCCGACCCGGACTTGTACCTGCAAAATAAAAAGACAGTTAGAGCGCATCGTGAAGCAGGCAACAAGCGCTTACTTACGTGCTTCCAGGCGCTTCTATTCATCACATGGGCTCCATCTTCAACTCACTTCAGCCCGCCATCCGCCATCGCCGGAACCCTGCAAAACAAGAGACATCATTACTAAAGACTTTAAAGACATTAGAATTACTCGAAACTTACCGTTCGTGCAGTAAACGACGGACAGCAGTCCTCTGAAGTCAAGAGGCCTGCTCCCCTTATCCAGTGAAGAAACTGGTTACAGCACCCTGCCTCGAGGCAGATGGAGAGCACGGCGTTCACTTGCCTAAGGTGAGAGCGTTAACCTTTGGGGTTCTACAGGAGAAGAGAAAGTGAAGAAGAGAGAGACATTCAATAACCCAGTTCATTAATCCCACATTTTCTATCTGCAGACATCTTACCCTTCGAGCCAGACATACAGTGCACAGAGGTCCAGCCCAAAGAGCCAGCCGTGTGTTATACATCACCTTTGAAGATACGGTATACGCCCAGTCAAGACCGGCGCCTCTACGGGAATCAGGTGAGCGTTACAGAACGCAAAGCCTACCACAAAACTCCCGTCCAGGCGCTATGGAAACCTCGGATACCGACCAGCTAGCCCAGTTACTTGGGGAACTAAGGGCAGAAGTGCATGCAGCCCGTCAGGAAACGAACGCTCTAAGAAGGGAACTGATTATTTCCAAGGAGGGAACAGATGATCTCGCTAGACAATTGCTACAGTCACAAGCCGGACAGACCCCGTTACCCGCATCTAGGGGAAATCTTCCTTCTACATCCTCTATGAATCCAGTGCAGATCAACCTACCTGGGAATGTACCTCTGGCTCCGCCCGAACGATTTTCTGGTGACCCAAAGAGGTTTGCAGTATTTCTCAATCAGTGGCGGTTGCATTTCTTATGCCGGCCAGCAGCCTTTCCAACTGATCAAGCTAAAGTAGCTTTTGTGCTTTCGTACCTTAGTGGCAATGCGGCAGACTGGTCGATCCCTCTAGTAAATCAAGATGATCCGGTCCTCCATGATTTTCAAGCTTTTCAGCTCAGTATGGAAAAACTGTTCGCAAGACATTCACAGGGGAAGGCCTTGGACAATGAGCTTCTTTCGTTGCGACAAGGTAATCAAGACCTTTTGGCTTATATTGCGTCTTTCAACAGACTGATAGTGGAAACTCACTGGCCTGAGGACAAAAGGATTACGCTGTTTTATAGGGGTCTACTCGGAGAGCTCAAAGATGTGTTAGCCCAAGTAGTGAATCCCCCCACAAGATTGTTCGGACTATATAGACTTAGTCGTTCAAATAGATCACAGACTGCAGAACAGGAAGGCCGATCATTCCAAGTTTGATGCTCGAGTATTTTCCAAACCGCCAACTCCTTCCAAAGGAGTAGACTCCGCGGAACCCATGCAAATAGGGGGTCTGAAAGGTCCTCTAACACAAAAGGAGCGGGAAAGGAGAAAACAGTTGCAATTATGCCTCTATTGCGGAAACTCAGGGCACTTTCTTCGAGACTGTCCGGTGAAACCTGCCAAGAAGGCAGTAGGAGCTGCAGTTACCAAAGTTACAAACTCTGAGCAGGGAAACGACCTCGCCCGACAAGAATAGAGGTCCTCTTGCCGAGCGTGAAAACCAGTTCCGTGACCTCGCATTTCGTGATACCTATGGTCCTCATTAGCCCTGATAATCCGGATCGATTACATGCAATTGAAGCTTACGTCGACAGCGGTGCCATCGGCAATTATGTGGATCATGAAATGGTTTTGAGGATGAATCTAACTCTTTGTCCCAAGGCTGTAAAGGACGTCATTACTACGGTGGATGGTACGGAGATAGCCTCCGGGCCAGTAACGCATACCACGCAAGAAGTGACGCTAGTAAGTCAAGATGGACACCATGAGAAGATCGTGTTCGATGTGATCAAGGCGCCTCAGTTTCAGATTATTCTAGGAATACCTTGGTTAGAGAAACACAATCCTCTGATCGATTGGCGAGCAAGAACGGTCCAGTTTCCAGAATGTGTCTCTACTTGTCAACCTCCACCTGGTGTTGCACTGGCAGCAATTTCTTCAGAGACTCCCCAGTTACCTCCCGAATACCTAGAATACCAAGATGTTTTCCGGAAGGATCAGGCTAACTCTCTACCTCCTCATAGGTCTTATGACTGCCAGATCGACCTGATACCTGGATCTACTCCTCCTTGTAGTAGAATTTATGCCCTCACCGAGCCTGAGAACCTTCACCTTCGACAATACCTGGATCAATACCTGGCAAATGGGTTTATTCGTCCTTCCAAGTCCCCTGCTTCTTCAGCTTTGTTCTTCGTTCCAAAAAAGGAAGGAGACCTTAGAACTTGTATAGATTATCGCTCCCTGAACCAGATCACCGTTAAGAATAGATATCCGTTACCTTTGATCCCTGAACTCCTGGACCAAGTCAGAAAAGCATGCATATATACAAAGCTGGATCTTAGAGGAGCTTACCACTTGGTACGAGTAAAAGAGGGCGATGAATGGAAGACGGCCTTCCGCACCAAGTATGGGCTATTTGAATATCAGGTCATGCCCTTCGGACTTTGTAATGCCCCGGCCGCCTTTCAATATTTTATGAACGATGTCCTCAGAGAGCTCATAGATGTGTGTGTTGTTGTTTACATTGACGACATCCTCGTTTATTCTTCATCGGAATCTGAACATCGGAAACACGTGAAAATGGTCCTCGAAAGATTGCGTCAACACAAACTTTTCGCTAAGTTGGAAAAATGTGTTTTCAACGTGACTGAAGTTGAATTCTTGGGATTCATATTATAACCTGGCGGAGTGCGTATGGATTCAAAGAAGGTCGATGCAGTTCTCAAATGGCCATCACCATCCTCCGTAAAAGGTGCGCAAAGCATGTTAGGCTTCGCTAACTTTCACCGCAGGTTTATCCCCGAATTCTCTCGAATAGTCCAGCCCATCACTGCCTTGTTAAAGAAAAACAAACGTTTTGAATGGTCTACCGAGGCGAACAAGCTTTCCAGGATTTGAAGACTAAATTTATCTCTGCACCAATCTTAAAACACCCTCGCCCCGAACTCCCCTACATTGTGGAAACTGATGCTTCAAGCCTTGCCATGGGGGCAGTTCTATCACAAAAGGACCCGGTAACCAATCAGTTGCATCCCGTGGCATTTTGGTCCCGCAAATTCTCGCCTCCTGAAATCAATTACACGATTACTGACAAGGAACTTCTGGCTATCAAGTCTGCCTTTAAGGCTTGGCGGCATTATCTGCTGGGGGCCCGACACACCGTTACTGTGATTACGGATCACCGAAACCTGCAATATTTGAAAACCGCAAAAGCCCAATCCTCTAGACAACTCCGTTGGGCATTATTCTTTGCCGAGTTTGACTTCATAATTACCTATCGACCTGGTACAAAAAACGGTAAAGCTGATGCCCTTTCTCGGATGGGAGTGGAAGAACACTTAATCAACCCTAAACCTGTACCAATCATTCCCGAACAAAGAATTCTGGGTGTAATCGCCACAGAATCCATAGAGGAAGTTAAGGATAAAGCCAGGCAACTTGTAACTCCAGCAGACATACAGAATTGGCATCTGCAGGGAAAGGACTTTGCAGTAAAGGACAACTTATTGTATTTCCAAGAACGATTATACCTACCCAGCACAGATTTACAGAAAAAAGTAATCTCTTGTTATCACGATTCTTTAATGGAAGGACATCCTGGTATGGCCAAGACCTCAGAAAAGATCAAGCGCTACTTCTGGTGGCCGTCTTGGAAAAAAGATATCAGAGACTTTATAATGTCCTGTGGAGTATGCGCCCAAAACAAGAGTCAAAAGGAAAGACCAGCAGGCCTCTTACGCCCTATTGACATCCCACCTCGCCCTTGGCATACGCTTTCTATGGACTTCATCACCGATCTACCTCCATGCTCCGGATACAATACGATTCTAGTAATCGTGGACTATTTCTCCAAGATGGCGCATTTCATTCCGCTCAAAGGCTTGCCAACAGCAGCAACTCTGGCCCGAGAATTTCTCGAAAACATCGTCCGACTGCACGGTTTTCCTTCGGTTCTAATTTCGGATCGAGGTAGTCAATTTATTTCTCATTTTTGGCGAAGTTGCTGTCGGTCGGCTCAAATTGATGTGAGACTATCGACCAGTCACCACCCTCAGACCGACGGACAAACCGAGAGGACCAATCAAACTCTGGAACAGTATTTACGCTGCATGCTGCAACAAACTGAAAAAACTTGGAAAGACATCCTTTGGATAGCCGAATATGCCTACAATAACTCTGTCCATTCGGGAACTGGGAAAACCCCGTTTTTTCTTTTGTACGGCAGTCACCCTCGAACCTCGGAGTTGGATCCCCTCCAAGATCTTGAAACACCAGCAGTAGACTACCTGCATTCTACAATCACCCAAGCCTTTAAGGAAGCTGTTTCTCACCTTCATAGGGCTAAAGAACAATACAAGAAAGGAGCAGATCAACATCGGAAGGAAGCCCCTCAATATCAAGTAGGGGATCAAGTCTGGTTATCCACCAAATATCTACCTCTAAAAGGGCCACGCACATTCAACCCAAGATACCTTGGTCCCTATTCCATCACTACCATAGTAAACCCAGTAGCGGTCAAGTTGGACTTGCCCCCGTACATGAAGATATATCCGGTCTTCCACGTCTCTCTATTAAAACCCGTGCAACCTCAAACCCGACTAACCAAATCTCCAAAACCTATCCTAGTTGATGGAGAACTCGAGTTTGAAGTCAAAAGCATTCTGGACTCCAAGATCTCCAAATCTAAACTATTCTACCTAATTGACTGGAAAGGCTACGGCCCCCAAGAGAGATCCTGGGAACCTGCTGAATATGTCCACGCTCCTCGCCTAATCAAAAGATTTCACCGAACATTTCCTGACAAGCCAAAACCCCCGGAGAAGCCCGGTTTGGGAGGGGCCTTGAGGGGGGGTACTGTCATGATCTCTGCTTCCAAAAGGTCAGGGTTTTCCCAACTCCCTTGGAAGCAGATCCATAACCCAGGTTCCGAGTGCCAACCAGTCCCAATTGGGACCTTTTGGACCCAGTCCTGGCGCCAGTGGCACCAAGCTCATAAATATGCCCAGTCCCAGCGCTGGAAGCGCCGGGCTCATAATGCTTGGGTGGACTTACTTGCAGCAGACCATGCTGCTTACTTGCCTGCCAGTTGAGTCTCTGATCCTCTTCTGTTTGGAACTACTTTTCCTGTTGGGTGGGGCAGGAGCCACTCCCTAGATTCAGAACACTGGAACTCTTCTGGAAAGCAGGAACTCTTTTCTTACCTAGGCGTGGCTGTGGAAGGAGACAACTAAGCACTACAGGAGGCTATTTAAACCACATCCGATGGATGAATCTTGCTTTGCGTTATTCTGCATCCTCAGCAGCAGAACGCTCATCGTGTCTTCTGCATCTGATCCTGGGCCTAAGGAAAAAGGCTTACCATTCTGAATCCAGTCTTCAGCAACACCTATAAAGACAAGAAAGAACAGGTTAGCATTACAGTCTTCAGTGACAGCTCTTCATTTACCTGGTCCATCGGCTGTCACCAACGCCTCGCGCTTCATTCCGGCATCTGAAATACAAAAGCTTACCAACTCTTCGCACGCTCCGGAGGCCTTCGGCGCTGCATCCCGCATCTGAAAGACAAAACAAGGTGCGTTTAAAGACATTGGGGAACTTTAATACTCACGTGCCATTACTCCTTTCCACATCTAACCCAGTGGGTATTCCGGCACCCTGCAGCCGCCCCGAACTTGTACCTGCAAAATAAAAGGACAGTTAGAGCGCATCGTGAAGCAGGCAACAAGCGCTTACTTACGTGCTTCCAGGCGCTTCTATTCATCACACGGGCTCCATCTTCAACTCACTTCAGCCCGCCATCCGCCATCGCCGGAACCCTGCAAAACAAGAGACATCATTACTAAAGACTTTAAAGACATTAGAATTACTCGAAACTTACCGTTCGTGCAGTAAACGACGGACAGCAGTCCTCTGAAGTCAAGAGGCCTGCTCCCCTTATCCAGTGAAGAAACTGGTTACAGCACCCTGCCTCGAGGCAGATGGAGAGCACGGCGTTCACTTACCTAAGGTGAGAGCGTTAACCTTTGGGGTTCTACAGGAGAAGAGAAAGGGAAGAAGAGAGAGACATTCAATAACCCAGTTCATTAATCCCACATTTTCTATCTGCAGACATCTTACCCTTCGAGCCAGACATACAGTGCACAGAGGTCCAGCCCAAAGAGCCAGCCGTGTGTTACACATCACCTTTGAAGATACGGTATACGCCCAGTCAAGACCGGCGCCTCTACGGGAATCAGGTGAGCGTTACACATTGTACCTGACAACCTTAAGGATGCCTGGGTCATCCCTTTAATCAAAAAACCTAATCTTGATCCCAATAATCCCTCTAACTACAGGCCCATCACCACAGTGCCATACCTTCTTAAAATTCTGGATCGACCGGCCTATCTCCAAATCCAGGACTACCTTGAAACCAACAATCTACTAGGGCTTAGAAAATTCGGCTTCCGTCCCAGACACGGCACAGAGACAGCCTTAATTGACTTTAAAACCCAAATCGAGGACTCGAAAGACAAGGGCAAACAGGCAATCCTGCTTCTCCTGGATCTGTCAGCAGCATTTGATTTGGTCGATCATCAAATCCTTTGCCACCACCTCAAGACTGCGGCCCACTTCTCTGATGCTGCCACATCTTGGATCAGCTCTTTCCTAGCGAACAGAACCATGAGGGTCTTTTCACCCCTAGCCGCAGCTGAGCCTGCCCAGGTCTTGTGCAGAGTCCCTCAAGGATCCTGTGTATCTCCCACACTCTACAATGTGTTTAATAAACCGCTCTTTGATATACCTGACTATCTGGGTGTCTCCTACACTAATTATGCGAACGACACCCAGATACTCATCCCTATCACTGGCGACTACGTAACAGATGCCAATGCACTGAATGTAGTCTACACTGGGCCTCATTAGGACCCTGGCGCTAAGTGTTTAACGGCGCCTTAAAAGGCTGCGGCGCCGTTAAACACTTAGCTCCTTACTATGAGGTCCCTTTGCGGGACCCGACCTGAACGGCTGGTCTAGACCAGCCGTTAAAGTAGGGACCCGCAAAGGGACCTTGGTGCTAAGTACGGTACCGCAATTTGCGGTACCGTACTTAGTGCCTTCCCCATTCCCATAGAGCCCTATGGGGCGAAAATGGGAATGGGGAAGGGCCATGGTTCAATGGGGAATTACCGCCCTGCCAACCTTGGAATGGGGTGGTAATTCCCCATTGAACCATGGCGGACCCGTTACAACATCGGCACCAACCATGGTGCTAATAGCGCCATGGTTTAGCGCCGGTGTTGTAATGAGGGCCACTGTCATCCAGGCCTGGATGGCACATCATGGGCTCTGCCTTAATGATGAAAAAACAGAGTTAATCATTCTTGGCTCTCAATACAAACTCACTCAACTTGACCCCAAATACAAATCCTTCATTCTTGACAGGAATTATATTAAAGTCTCTAACGTCACAAAAACACTTGGAATATATCTAGACTCCACTCTGTCCCTCAATCGACAAACCAATGCAGTTGTCTCAGCATCATCCTATACGTGTAAACTGATTACAGCATGTCGTCCCTTTTTGACAACAGAGAACTGCCTGATTCTCGCCAGAACCCTCATCATGTCAAAAATCGATTATTGCAGCGCCCTAGATACTTAGGGACTAGTCAAAGAAACATTGATCAACTCCAGGTCACGCAAAACAACGCCATAAGGGCAGCTCTCAACGTACCTAGGCGCTCTCACATTTCCAACACGAGACACAACTTGCATTGGCTACCCATCACTCCTCGCATATCCCTCAAAGCACTTGCCTTAACCCACAAGGCCCAGAACAATGCAGCCCCGGCCTTCTTATCCACACGCTTCACACAACATACAGCAACTAGACCCCTAACATCTGCCCAGGCTCACACTCTGACTATTCCCAGTTTCAAGCTTTAGACAGCCGGAGGGTCGAGCTTCCCAGTCCTCGCGGCTAAGCTATGGAACACCCTACCTAATGCTCTTAGAAACGTCCCATACTTCCATTCCTTCAAAGCTAAAACCAAATTGTGGCTACATGGACGGGATGTCCTTGCCTCCTCTCTATAACCCTGACATCTGTTATGCCCATTACCGACTGCTCATTATACATAGTCTGTTTATAAAGTATACTTAGATTCGTTCCTCTCATCGTTATAAGGTGCTTTGAACTGTTTGTAAATATGTTTAAAATGTAATATGTATATTGTATTTTTTTGCTGTAACTTGTAACTGCCTTTAAACATGCGCCCAGATGCCCCGGGGCAAGGTGCACACTACAAATAAACAAATACAAAATACAAATACTGCTTGCCATTCCGTGAAAACCAGGCCTTTCTGCCACAGTCTAGGAATCTCAAATCTAGGTGTCTTTTATTACTGCCTGCCATTCTTTGAAACCTAGGCCTTTCTCCCATTGTCTAGGAATCTCAAATCTAGGTGTCTTTTCAGGGACGTCATTTGGGGGTCGCCAAGGGTCGCAGTTGCGACCCCTGAGGTCTCCCTTGCTACCCCTGTGTTCTCCCTTGCTACCCCTAGGAAAAAATTTATTTGTTTTAACTTTTTAAAAAACTTTTTTAAAGCTTTTTTAAAACTTTTTTTTAAATAAATGTAAGCTCCTGGGCTGTGGCCAGTGTCATGTGGCTCTTTATTTTTGGAATAGCTGACTTTCTGGTTCAGGCCTCGTAAAAATAAAAACAGGGTTCCACAAGTGTATCACTTTGAGCAGTGACGCTAAATAAGAATAGGAATAACACATAATTTGTCTTTCTGGAATACTATCCAATAATTGCTAGACTCATAAAGGTTAATTTCCAGGCACACTTCAGGTGGTGAGTCACTGATTTAGTTTGTTCTTAAACACCTCAACTGAGTCTTTCACCCTTCTGAGGTCAATAAATGAGTACCAACACAGGTTGCGTGATACTGAATGTACATATCATTATCATTTGGCCTTGGACGTCTGCTTGCATTCACAGTAATTTGGTAATATGGTCCTATATACACTGATATTAACAATACATATGGTTATCCATTCTTGTATGAAATGTATATATTATAATGATATCACAACCATATTTTTCGTAGTATACTTAGGAACAATATGTGATGTCCCTTCCTGTTTTGTTAAGGGGTGAAAGGTCGTGTTCCATTGCTTCCCATTATGTAACTTTGAGGTAGGGGGGTCAAATGACATCACTTTCTGCGATGTCAGCAGAGGTCAAAGGTCATGTGATGTCACTTTTGCTACCCCTGGCATTTTGGTGAAACGACGTTCCTGTGTCTTTTACTACTGCCTGCCATTCTGTGAAACCTAGGCCTTTCTCCCACTGTATAGTTGTTCTTGTATTACTTTTTATTAGGTGTCTTTTATTACTGCCTGCCATTCTGTGAAACCTAGGCCTTTCTCCCACTCTATAGGTGTCCTTTTTATTATTGCCTGCCATTCTGTGAAACCTAGGCCTTTCTCACACTGTATAGGTGTTCTTTTTTATTATTGCCTGCCATTCTGTGAAACCTAGGCCTTTCTCCCACTGTCTAGGAATCTCAAATCGGTGTCTTTAATTACTGCTTGTCATTCTGTGAAACCTAGGCCTTTCTCCCACTGTCTAGGAATCTCAAGTCTATGTGTCTTTTATTACTGCCTGCCATTCTGTGAAACCTAGGCCTTTCTCCCACTGTATAGGAATCTCAAATCTAGGTGTCTTTTGTTACTTCATGCCATTCTGTGAAACCTAGGCCTTTATCCCACTGTATAGGTGTTCTTGTATTACTTTCTATTAGGTGTCTTTTATTATTGCCTGCCATTCAGTGAAACCTAGGCCTTTCTCCTACTGTATAGATGTCCTTTTTATTACTGCCTGCCATTCTGTGAAACCTAGGCCTTTCTCCTACTGTATAGGTGTCCTTTTTATTACTTTTTAATAGCTGTCTTTTATAACTGCTTGCCATTCTGTGAAACCTAGGCCTTTCTCACACTGTATAGGTGTCCTTTTAATGACTTTTTATTCGGTTTCTTTTATTACTGCCTGCCATTCCATGAAACCCAGATCTTTCTCCCACTGTCTAGGAATCTCAAATCTAGGTGTCTTTTTTTACTTCCTGCCATTCTGTGAAACCAAGGCATTTCTCCCACTGTCTAGGGATATGAAATCTAGGCGTCTTTTATTACTGCCTGCCATTCTGTGAAACCTAGGCCTTTCTCCCACTGTCTCGGAATCTCAAATCTACGTGTCTTCTATAATGCCTGCCGTTCTGTGATACCTAGGCCTTTCTCCCACTGTATAGGTGTCCATTTTATTACGGCCTGCCATTCTGTGAAACCTAGGCCTTTCTCCCACTATCTAGGATCCCAAAATTCTAAGGGTATTATCTCGCTGTAAACTACTCTGTGAAACCGAGACATTTTCTCCTCTGTCTAGGTATCTCAGATCTAAGTGTATTCTATCATTGCCAGCCATCATTGAATCCTAGACCCCTCGCGGTACCCAAGAACACCCAGCAATCACTGAAAGCTAGTAACTATAACCAGATCACTGCCCAAGTTAACCAGGTACCCGTAGTCCTCTCACACCAAACTGCGCTACCCCTTCCAACACTTAGTACTCCCCCTAGACAGTCCACCCATAGATAAAGGAACACCCAAACCAAATTGTAGAGGAGCAGTTACAAGCCTTTGCAGGAAATCCCACCCTCCTACCTCTTGTATGTTGGAAGCCTGAGATTGTGCCATGCTTGACACCAGCAGTTGTGACCATACCACAGCGAATATTTGAAAGAAGGTACCCATTGAGAAAACCCTATCAAATGTACCCCTGGAGAAATGACAATCTGAGGGAGGAACTCCCTGAGGGAATAAGAAAAAGAGTGAAAGAGGAGCTGGTGACGTCACGAAAGATGAGCTTGACGCCCTCTGAATACTGGCTGAAGAAAATGCATGGATCTTACAGAAACTGATGACGAAGTTAAGAATCGAGTAAACTGTTATATGCGAAAAGAAGATTGCATGTGCGCGAAACACTACAGAAAATGCAAGCTGTTCGATAACTATACAGATGCTGTAACGCAAGTAGATTAAGTAATCTTAGAAGCTGGCTATGTGTAGTGAATAGACTTCAGGCGAAGCCGCCATTGTATAGAAACTGGATATTGATGTCATGAATTTAGTAAGCCCAGACCCATGGAGAGGAAAGGCAGAGAACTGTGCTGCAGCAAGAATCAGCTGAGATCGTGGACACAAATGATGAGGCTGTCTGGCCTGGTACGAAAGCTATAGCAGCCAAGGCTGGTTATCTATTCTTGAAGGCAGCAAACGTGAGAAGCTGAATCATCCCTTGTTAAGGTACAAAGAAAGAAAACCACGCATACCAACTCATTTAAGACAGTTAAATGCCTCAAAATGGACCAAATCATGGTCTCCTGTCACCCGAGCCAAGGATGGAAATAGAGTTGAGTGTGGAGTTCTAGAACTACGATAGTGCATGCTTGCACTGCCATATATTCCCAGAGATAAGAATACTTTGAAAGGCCAAGTACAAAGACAATATTCATGGCAGAAGACATGGGTGATGAGAGATGTTGGGCTAATTGGGTGCGGAGGTAAAGTCAAGTCCACCTCCTAGCACCCGGGTCTGAGCTTACGTGCTGCTAATTGAACCGAATGTCCCAGATATGGCACAAGTGTGCCAAGCAATTATAGAGGCCCGCATAACAAAGGGCCTTATAGTTTGAGAGCCAATGATATACTGTGTACTTAATAGTGTTTAAGATGACATGTTGTTAGAGGTAAAAAACTTCCAAGAAACAAAGTGACTCCACTTTGTTAGGAAAGCGCTTCACAGTTAGCCCCAATTAGGTTGCTAATATTTAGTATGCTGTAGATTAAGTATCAAATTTTCGATATGAAAGTAATGAAATTCAAAGAATTGTTTGATTCTTGGCAGGAATTGTTTAATTCACATTCCTGTAATATTTGCCGCCAAAGTTTGTCTTTGTAAATCACACAATGAGTTTGCATCTCAAATTGCCCATAATACTCTGGTGCCAATGCATTTCGGATAAAACCTTCATCAGGGCGGTATTATAGCAAAAAACAAATTATATAGCATGACTTATGTTTCATCATTGTTAACAGTATATGTATACACAAAACGGCCATTATTTAAAGGTAATTACAAAAGCACATACCAATCTGCGAGCCACGTCCATTTGAAGAGATAATGAACAAAAATAAAACAAAACGGCATCCCAATTAGTCAACTGAAGTAAATATGCATTTTCTTTCTATCTTTAAACTATATGTGCATGTCCTACCCTGGTCATGCCGAACACTTGGATCGTGGTGTTGTACGGTAGTACAACAAGATCTACAAGAAAGTTGAACAATAATACTGAGTCATCCTCAAGAACTTCAGTAAGTGAAGCATGTAAAGCCTAATTGTTGCTGCTGTACTTACTAAGCATCTACTGTTCATAAGACGTGACCGCAGAGTGAGCCGCTTGCAACGCGGTCGCGTTAGTTTACCTTTCGTTTTAAAGGTTACCATGGAAACGGTGCGAGGCGTCCTGGTCCAACTGGAGCACGTACGCCTCGCGCACCACCCTCGGGCGCGAGCCAGGGGGCGGGGATGTCTCCATGGTGACCGTCGCATTGGGATTCAATGCGCGTGATTGTAATCTCATGTCTTCAAAGCCTTAAAGGCGTAGTTACTTGAGCAGAAAGGGTAATAGAAATGTATGTTCTTTGCATGGATCGCAATGATGTATTAAAGACTATGGGTCCGCATTGAACCAGCGACTAAATATAGGAAGTAGAGCGTATGGAGGAATTAGTGCATCCAGTGTAATCCATCACTAGGACATGTATTCTGTTAATTATGCATTAATCGCTATGATGTCATTTAAGCAATGAGTTCAGAGCATTCCACTATTATGAAGAAATCAACCCAGGTATAGTCCAATCATCAAAAATCTTGGCAAAAATTATAAAGTGCAGTTATGTACCGGAGCCATAACAACGGATGTCAAAGTTCTGTAAATAAAATATAAAGTTAGTTCAGTTCTACAAAAATGATTTTACAAGAAACATATATAGTTTATTTCTTCATTGAGCCCTCTTGGAGTGAGAGAACTCAGACGGTCTATCCAAAAGGTTTCTCTTTGGTCCATTTTCCTTTGGAAGTTCTCGTGGGTGTCTCTTTTAGAAACCACTTCTAGAATTACAAAGCGGATCTGAGACAGTTTGCGTTTCTTCTCATCCCAATGTCTTGACACCGCTGAGTTTGAATTGTGATTCTTTATGCATGATCTATGCTTCTTGTAAAATCATTTTTCTAGAACTGAACTAACTTTATATTTTATTTATTGCTATATAATTTGTTTTTTGCTATAATACCGCCCTGATGAGGGTTTTATCCGAAATGCATTGGCACCAGAGTATTATGGGCAATTTGAGATGCAAACTCATTGTGTGATTTACAAAGACAAACTTTGGCGGCAAATATTACAGGAATGTGAATTAAACAATTCCTGCCAAGAATCAAACAATTCTTTGAATTTCATTACTTTCATATCGAAAATTTGATACTTAATCTACAGCATACTAAATATTAGCAACCTAATTGGGGCTAACTGTGAAGCACCTTTCCTAACAAAGTGGAGTCACTTTGTTTCTTGGAAGTTTTTTGTTCGAATAGGTCCTAGTGCTACAGGACCGTTTTTTGGATTGGCAGCTCCAGGCGAAAACATTATAAAAGACTGTTTTTTATAGAAAATCATTATTTTCTTAATGTAAGCAACTACTACAAGACTACATTTTCAAGTGGTGCCCTCCTCACCCTCTTTATGTTGTTAGAGGTATAAGGTATAAGTTGTCCACCTGACAGTAGATAACCAATCACAATCCAACCCCTTATAGAAAGTATACTTAGATGTTCCCCTTGAACTTATCACAATCCCTCGTAGGTTTTTCTCATTTGCCATGTAGTATGGCATCACACCTGACGTATTTATTGTATAAAAGGATGATTTTATGAGAAATGCATTGAGAGCTCGAGCGAACGTCCGTTGATGTCCGTTGTAACTCCCTGTTTTAGATAATTGTTAATAAAACAGCAACTTTGCCATCTTCCTGAGTTTGTTCCATTATTTGGTTTCAGAGTTATTCTGCATCCCCATCCATTGCATGCACTAGTTTGTCCCCATTCTTTCGGACGATCGAGTATCCTCTGCCATTAGCAGGAAGATCACAAGGTTTCCTGTGGAGAGCGGCCGATAGAAATAAATTTGGAAGAAGAACTGAGATGGTGGGCAGTTCCCCCTTTGTTTAAATCCCTGCCTGGTTTCGACAGGCGCTCTGCGGACAAAATGCAAAGTGGTCGGATTGAAGGAGGAGTCTATACCGAAGGCCTTGAGTTGATTAACGAACAAATGGTGAGTAGACTAAGGGAAATGACAACTGAAGGTGATGGGGTTGTGATAATCTTTGAGTAACTGGAAATTGTGTGAAGAAAAGGTAGCGCCTAGCGTCCTTGCTCGAGGGAGTTTCAGAAGGAGACTTTTCAAATCCAAACAGGGGTAGAACAGAAATACATAATGCCTAAAGAGGCTTACGTAAGGTGACGTCTCAAACACTGTATAGGTTATAAGTAAAGACGAGAGAGAAAAAGGTGACCACAGTGTTTATTAATGTGTAAAGTCGACTCGTTTGTATGCTGTTTTGTTGAGTAAAAATATCGAAGAGCGATAGAAGTTGTGAAGTAATTGAGAAAAAGTTGAGGAGCAATAGTGATTAAACCTAGCAAAGTGGTTGGTACCAATCCTAAGGTAGAAATAGCTAATTAAGAAATTAGAGGCTTGAGCTGCAATTGATGGTGCATGCTCATATTTGTTGTTTTAAAGGCGTTGGAAAAGTGGTGATTTAAGCAAAAGCATAAAGGTAATTTTATAAGTCTGGTAAGTATTGACAGTCAATTGAGACTTGTCATTATGGGAGATACTCCTCGACGGCAACTTTTGTTAGACATTACCAAAACAAGTGTCCAAGATCAAACAGTATAGTGCGGAATGGGTGAAAGGCATGGCAGATAAAATGTTCATGCGGTGGCCACAAGGGGGATCACTGTCAAAAGCAGTATTGCAACACATGGTGACTTACTTGCACGCTGCGTACAAGGGAAGAAATTAGAGAAAAGGTTAGCAATTCTAGAGCTCTGGAAAATGTACCAGGAAGAGAGGGAAGATCCGCCACCTGAGGAGTGGCTGCTTACTCAGCATAAGCAGGTGTTGAGCCCTTAGCTCCCCTTGCCTCACTCGAAGTAAAAGGTGGTAGCGCGGAGGAAATCGGGTTATATCCTTTAAAGGATTTGAAAGCGGCGACGGGGTATAGTAATCCGATATACAACCTCCCGCTTATAATAGTGATGATAGCCCAGAGGAGAATAAGAGAAAAGAAGAGATCTATAGGATCATACAAGACAAAGAAGAAAGGAGTTAATGGTTGAATCTGTTGACAGAAATAGACATGGAGATTAAGAGATGGAAAGGAGAGAAGGATAAAGCTGACGAGATAGTGCTTGTGCAGAACGTATAGAGGGGAGGCCAGATATTGCTTAAAATAGATTGGAAAAGCATCGAGGAAGTTAGGCAAAGAGAAGATAAGGACAAACGAAATAGAAAAGACAAACGAGAGAAGAGATTGAAAGAGGATGAGTAGAAAAGGAAGAGCAAGGCGCAACAAGAACAGATGTATCAGGAGGAGCAAGAGAAAAAAACAAGAACATGTTGAAGAAAAAAGAAAGTATGACAATAGACAGAGAGCGATAGAAGTTGGGGATAGAAGAAAAGGAAGAGAGAAGAGGAGAAAGCGCAAACACTAAGGGACAAGAGAATACAGAGACAAAGGGAAGAAGAGGAAAAAAGAGAAGGAGTAAGGAGAGAAGAACAAAGGCAAGAGGAAGAAAGAATTAGAAGGGATGCGAGAAAGCGAAGAGAACTAGATGAAGAACTAGAACGTAAAAGAAGACAGCAGGGTCTTGATACCAGTCTCGATCGTAAGGAACCAGTAGGGCCAAGCGCAGAAATACTATGGGACAGAGTAGAAGAGTTCCTTCAAATAAAGGAAGTAATGTCAGGGGTATCTAGAGTAGTAATGGAAGAAGAAAACTTTGATGCAGTGAGCATCAGAGAAAGGATCGATAAGACCTATCAAGATTTAAAGGAAGGTAGCAAGTATGGAATTCAAGGGAAGAGAGATCTATCCCTAGCATTTCAATCAGGAAGCTAAGAAGAAATTCTGTTCAATCACAGACGTAGAGCATTGTCCTTGATCAGACTGAACTTAGACAAAGGTGAAGGGGATGATAGTCATACTAGTTGGGGACAAGACCTATCCGATGAGGAAAGAGAATCCATCCTTTGGGTAGAAGGAGGGAGCGTGTGTGCTTCTGAAGGAAGCTTGAGAATATATAAAGAAATAAGATGGTCAGATCTGGAACAACCTAAGGATAGGACGCCAGATCCCATTGCATATCCAGAGTATCCCCGAGGACGATCGTATAGTGAGAAGGGAGGAGAAGGGAGGATTGCCGCCATATGTGAGAAGGTTAAGGTTGTTACCAACAAGGAGACGGACAGGAATGACCATCCCTACCATGGATAGACTACCAATGGGAGAGACTGTGGGTTGGGGTTTACGCAGTTTCCTTTATTGGAAAAAGGGGGAGCAAGACCACAGTATATTCCATGGCCGCAGATGGACAAGGATAATTTAAAGTGTAAGCTCCCAAGTTTGACTTCGGGTGCTGGGAAATGGACATATGAATTAGAAAAAATGACAGAAGGAAACACGCTGGCCATAGGGGACACAAAAGGTCTCCTGGCAGCTATACTTGGTGAAAAGGCTGATGACATATGGAGGAGAACAGGATATTCAAGTGCGACAGCACAAAACACAGAGCATGACCGAGCACTGTTTAATAATTGTAGAGCAGACATGTGGAGGGCTCTCAGGGTACAGTATGTCAGGGCATATTGCACGTGTATGTGGGAGCCAAGGAAATGTACAGAAGGGTCAATTTTCAAGAGGGGGGACAGCTTATCCTCCACCATATAGCACACAAACTAGAGAAGGGTTCACCTAAGAGCATCTTTTATCAGTCACAAGTGCCACAAGTGCAGCAGATACAGCAGCAAGAGAGAGTGCAAATGAATCCACCACAAGGGCAGTCGCAACAAGCCCCTATGCAGATACAACAGTATGCAAACACGGGACAAGGGCTGACACCCAGAATAGGAGATGTCACTGTGGTAGGAGGAAATCCTTTTACAGGGATGGGGATGAGCCTGTACCCACAGTAGGATAGTTCACAGGGTGACCTGATGTGTTCAGTACTATCTGTGACACCAGACCCCCAAGAGGAACCAAGGGTCGATGTGACGATGGGTGGAAAATCTTTTTCTTTTTTAGTAGACACTGGAGCAACTCGTTCATGTATACGAGAGGGAAAATTTCCAATGTCTGGAATTGCCATGAATGCTCAAGGGTTCTCTGGAACTACGAGTCGAGTTCCTTTTACTAATGAATTACCAGTTTCTATAGTAGAGTGTGACATGGTCTGTTCCTTTGTTGTATTCATGACAGACACTGGTTAACATTTTGGGAAGAGAATTGATGACAAAACTTAACATGACGATGTTATTCACTTATCAAGGGATAGTGTGCTCCACTCCAGGAATACACTATTTAAACATGGGCAAATTTATTCTGGCGTTCACAGGGCAAGTGGCTCTGTGGGGTATTCCCATAGATCCAGATGGAGTGGGCATTCTATTGACATGGCTACCTGGCTTAGTGGGAAAAATTGTGAGGATACCTGATGAGTTTTTTTGTTTAGACCTTGAATACCCATGGACGAAGAGGGGGGACAGACTATCCCTATAGAATTAGAAGCAGCCATACTACGAAGGGAAATTGCAATGCTCGAAGTAGTAGATGATGAGGGTTGACCATGGAGAACAGTAATAGATCTCGAGGAAGGGTATAGATTGACTGACATAACTGATGACGACATGTTCAGGCAAGACCAAACAGACGACAAAGTGGTGTTCTTTATGAGCATCACATATTGGATAAGAATAGAGAAGAGGGAAGTCCCACAGCAAATGGTGATAATGCGGCAGCTTCCAGCATTTATTCGGGAAGACTTGGAGAAGGTGTCAAGCGTCTTTTGGACCACAGGCCCTTATGACCTAGGTTCATTAAAGGGAATAGGGGAAATTAAAATATAGCTGAAGCAGGAGCGATTTTACCTCGAGCAAAATAGCACCCTATGTCTTAAGAGGCTGATGAAGGTATATTTCAGACCATTTCAGCACTGATGAAACAAGGGATTCTGGTGCCATCAGAATCATTGTGTAATATCGCAGTGTATCCGATCAAAAAATCTAAAGGAGGGCGTGGAGATTTATACAAGATATGAGACCGATTAACCAGATTGTAGATGCAGAGTTTCCTTTGGTTCCTAATCCAGTGATGATACTATGCAGTATCCCGGTGGAAGCTATATTTTTTGCAGTGATAGAATTTAAAAATGCATGTTTCTCGATCACGTTGCACAAAACTCACAAGACTTGACTTTCTTTATGTTTTGCCAAACTCGACTGAAGCATACTCGTTTGCCCCAAGGGTACTGTGAGTCTCCATCAATCTTTATTAACATAGTCTTACAGATGGATTTAGGAAATATTGATCTTAAGAATGCGTTGATACAAGACGTTGATGACATTTTAATTTGTAGCACTACGGAAGATGAGTTTTCTAGCAGACCAAGGATATAAGGTAGACCAGGAGAAGTTACAATATTGCCAAGTAGAGGTGTTATGCATAGTGCAGCTGATTTCACATGAAGGAAAGAAGGTGACACCTGAAAGAGCTGAGGTGATTATGAAAACCTCAAAGCCAAATACAGTGAAACAGATGCAACCGTTTTTGGGGTTATGCAACTATGTTAGAGCTTGGGTGTTTGATTACAGTACATACACAAGACCCCTTTTGCAAACTTTGAAGAAAGCACAAGTGGATAAAGTAAAAATAGAATGGACTGAGGAAATGGAGGAAGGGTTTGAGGAGCTGAAAAAAGCCCCCATTTTAGGACTTCCCAATTGTGCTGAGGAATTTTATTTGTTTTTGCACACAAATGGGACAGTCATGACGGCAGTGCTTACAAAGAGAACTACATTGGGGTACAAGCCTTTAGCGTATTACAGTGGGATTTTAGACACAGTTATGAGAGGACACATTCCTTGTGAACAGTCATTGGCAGCTGCTGCGTTCGCAATCGAGAAGTCTACAAATATTGTTATGGGCTGCTCTTTGACTTTCTTCATGGAGCATGCTCTATTTGCCATTTTAGAGAAACCCAAAGGTACATTGACATCCCAAAGAGCTTCAGCTTATGAGGTAATGATTTTGAACCCAACGATTAAGATTGTAAGATGTAAAATAGTGAATCCTGCCATGTTTATAGCTGAGCCAATAGAAGAAGGTGATCATGTGCATGACTGTGCTAATTATGTTGCATTTTAAAATGATATACCCCGAGTGATGGAGAATGCTTTGATAGGACAGGAAATTCTCTTTATTGATGGTGCTTCAAAAATTGATCAGACTAGTGGGGAAAGGCATTCAGGCGCAGCGGTACTGAGACACAGATTAAATGGAGAATTTGAAGTTGTAGCAATTGCAAGGCTACCGTCTCACTTTTCGGCACAAGCAGCAGAATTAGTAGTGCTTATTGTCACGCTCGAGAAACACGAAGGGTAGGAAGTGTCGGTGTAAAGTGACTCTGCCTACGTGACGTCAACCGTACACGCAGGGTTAGCACGTTGGAAGAGGACCGGCTACCAATGTGCAGACGGCACTCCAATGCTGCACGCGTCCTTATTGGACAAGCTTCTTAAGGCACTACCGCTCCCCGTAGCCATATCGGTCGTTAAATGCACAGCTCATACTAAACAGATTTTATCTCTTGCGGGATTGAAGCCGCAGACAAAGAAGCCAAAAGGGTTGCATATCCCACAGATATTTTGGGTTTTGATACTGAGAGGATTAAAGAAAAAGTAGTTACAACCATGTTAGTGCAAGAAAAGTTGTAGATAACCCAACTAATGGAGATCCAAGGGAGTGCACCACAGGAAGAGCAGGAATTATGGAAGCAAAGGTGGTGTACTTTATCCCCCACAGAAGCATTATGGTGACCAGACAACACTGAAAAGCCGGTGATGCCAGTAGCATTATTAAAGGATACGCTTGAACAGCTGCATTACCCCGCACATGTAACAAGGGAGAGTCTTGCTGCTACAATTGCGGAAGACTGGTTCATTCCGAATTTGTTGAAACATGTTGTAGTATTCATGGTAAACTGCATTGTGTGTCAAATGTTTACTGCTGGGCATACACTGAGACCAATTAGAGGGGTTATACCTTGACCGAATGGTCCATTTCAGCATTTACATATCGACTATGTCGATGTGCTGCAAGTATGTAATGGATATAAGTATCTATTGGTGTTGGTGTGTCCCTTCTCTAAGTGGATCGAGCCAGGTCCATGTACACACCCTGATTCCACTTCCGCTGCAAATTTTTTTAGTGCACAAAGTCTTCTCGAGATGGGGTGTGTGTGAAGTGCTGAGATCCAACAATGAGCCACATTTTGTTAATGAGATATTTGAACAGATAGGGCTTCTATTGAACATTAAACAAACATTTTCTTCTGCTTATCAACCACAAATGAATGAGATATGAGAGAGATTCAACGGCCTCCCTAACTTCTTAAGTGCCAAGGACGAGCTATCTCGTCCTTGACATTACTGCTGTGTTGCCAAGGACAAGATAGCTTGCCCATTTTGGCATGTCATTTTGGCACGTCATTTTGTGCGATCCCTGCAAAGCAGGGATCGCACAAAATTGAAATCCAACCCCCAGGCTATGTGAGGAGGAGGAGGTTCCTTCTCATGGCCCGGGGTTGGATTTCTGTCAGTTTCACATCAGCATGCATACTGCATGCTATTGTGCTGTTCAGATTGAGGGAGGTGTCGTTGGAAAGGGGAGACTCTCATTGCAGGGTGCGGATCGGGCGCAGAGTGCTCAATCTGCGGCCAGCAATGCCACTAGACCACCAGGGATCTGTTTGTGATGTGGGGGGAGTGGGGACTGCCCCTAGGAACAGCTACATTAGATGCCCCCCATCCATTTGCGGTGCAGGGGAGAGGTCCTCCAGAAATGTTGGTGCAGGGCCCCCAGAGCATGGGGCTGCACATATTGCCCCCCTGGGGGCAGATAGGTGATCATCTGCCCCTCGGGAATGGGCCTGAAAAATAAAATGAAAACATATATAATTAGGTATGGGTGGGGGTTGCAGGGGGGCACACTAGACCAACAAGATTTATTTCTAATGAAAGGGGGGTGGCCCGCTCCCCCTCACCCCAAGTGGATGGGGGCACCTCGTGTAGCCCTCCCTGAGGGCATATATCTGCCCGTAGGAAGGGGTACATTAGATGACCCCCATCCATTTGGGGTTGGGGAGAGGGACACCAGAATTGTTGTCACAGGCCCCCCAAGCATGGGGCAGTACATCCCCTCCACCCCCCTTGGGGAAGATGGGCACATTATCTGCCTCAAAGGAAGAGACAAAAAAACTAAATTGAAAATGGGGTTTTAATGGGGGTTAGAGGGCACCCTAAACCACCAGTCATTTATGTAATGAAAAAGGTGGTGTCCCTCTCCCCCCACCTAAAATTGAGCCGGGGCATCTCATGCAGCACTCCCTGTGGGCAGGTTTCTGCCCCTTTGTGGCTCCAGGGAGGGCTACATGAGATGACCCCCCCCAAACCATTTGGGGTGGGGGGGAAAGGGCCAGTAGAAAACTTGAGACGGGGCCCCCTAAAGCAGGGGGCATTGCGTTTTGCCCACCCTGGGTGCAGATAGGCACACTAATGTGCCCATCTGCCCCATGGCGAAGGGGCAAAACAAAAAAATAAAATGTAGAAATACAGAGAATTTTAGGGGGATTGAGCTGATGGACCCTTGCAACCAGACTGCATGACTTGCAACGTGCAGTTCATGCGCAGACATGTAATTACGCTAGTCTATGTTGACGGCTAGGTACTCTTCTTTCGCTTTATCCATTAATTCCTGGACAGAGCACCGTGCACAGCAGAACAGGCCCCCTGGCCAGAGAACGAATTGGAGAAATATGGTCCGCTGCGGTCCCGCATGGCACAGCATTTTGCCTGAAGGTAAGATTAGCATCTAACCAAAGGCTCTACCCATAAGCAGCATACCGCTTTGGTCATCTACAGTGGAGATATCATTCAAAATGGTGACACCTTTCCTCATAGGGATTCAGTGACTTTTTGCGGCTAATTCAGAGAATCCAAACTGACACAGATGACTATTTTGCAAACTTGCAGATCCTTCCACAGCTATACATCCTGATACGAGAGCTCATCAAGCCTGATGCTACTCAGCACAGGTATTTACATGCACGACACCGTACCTTTTGTCAACAAAAATGAATATGTGGGAAACATGCAAAACATTGACTTTCAGCTCTATCCCATAGCCTTGGAAGCGCGAAAAATACATTGAAATCCACGCCACAACGTGCTTTGTTGAAAAAGACGCCAACACTGTACAGCCATCTTCTATACTGGTATATGAGAAAACTTAGTTCAGGTGGGCAATTATGAACCTAGTGCCTAATATAATATAATAGATGTTAGTAGTGGTATGACATTAGTTTACTATGTAGCCTGAAGTGTTGCAGTAATATCGGGGGTGGCTGGTGGTAATAGGCTGAGTGGACCCAAACAACCACTAGGTACTTCTTTTTATGCTAATAAGAAGATTTGATAGCTGTTCTCTCTTAGGTGTGTTTGACAGACATGATAACAACTAGTAGTGTTTGTTCTAATTAATTGAGCCTCAGCAACTACTCTAGTGACCCCGGTATTGTTGTTTCTCTTTACAGGGTCACAGATTTTGTTCACGGACTGTATAGCAGTATCGATAAGGAGGATTCAAGTAACCTGCAATCCATCCTTCCCCTTTGTTCTCTCCAGTTGTTCTGGTACCCAATGAAGACTGTCCTAAACAAAGTGGGTAAACTCAATTAAAAACTACTGAAACCGGTAGACATAGAACTTTATCAGTTCAAGCTTTGACACCTAAGTGGGTGCCTTCCCAGGCCCTCCCCTTGCTGTGGAAGTTTTAGTTTTGTCTTCATTCGCCTATTTCTGAGACGCTCTAATAGTAGACACTGTACAGGTTTGCATGTAAGGGTTGGGTAATTTCAGTACCCGGTTTTACTAAACTGATGACTCAAGTCATATTTTACTAACACCTGCACATTCCTAGCCAACTCTACAGGTTATTAAATTGTATTTTCACCACAAGTAGACTGACATAAGGAATGTGATCGAGCTTCACTGTTTCGCTCATTTTTATTTACTACTTAGTCAATGGACACACTTTACATCTATATAGTGTGTCTGATTCAGGTGTCAGACTCATCCCTATCATCAACTATTGATAGGTGCATACTAGAAATTGTTAGATATTCCAATCCGTTTCCTGTCACTGTTAGATAAGCGGCACATCAGCGCTCTCTAGCAAGATTGGGCACTTAGGCAGGGATAGTTAGAACTCACCTCTGTCCTCCTTTGTATGCACCACACACTTCAGAGTCTTCCCTGAGAGTAATCCGTGGCGACCCTCACACTAGGACCGCCACGTGATTTACATTATTTTTGTTGCTTAAGAGCATTTAATTTGGGGTATTGTTCCAACTGTGTTATATGCTCATTGCATGGATGAAACCCTTTAAAATTTAAGGCACCTTTTTGTGTGTTTAGCCACCCTAAAACACTAGTCGTTTATGTAATGAAAAGGGGGTGTCCCTCTTCCCCCCACACCCAAAATGGAGGGGGGCATCTCGTGCAGCCCTCCCTGGGGGCAGATTTCTGCCCCTATGTGGCTCCAGGGAGGGCTACAGGAGATGCCCCCCAACCATTTGGGGTGGGGGGCAATAGAAAACTTGACACAGGGCCCCCAAAGCATGGGGCAGTGCGTTTGCCCACCCGGGGTGTAGATAGTCACACTAATATGCCCATCTGCCCCACGGTGAAGGGGAAAAACAAAAAATAAAATATAGAAATACAGGGAGGTTTTGGGGGTGTTTGGAGCACCCTAAACCACCAGAGACTTATATAATGAAAGGGGGGCAGCCCTCCCCCACACCCCAAATGGACACCCCAAATGGGGGTCTCTAATGTAGCCCTCCCTGGGGCCACATAGGGGCAGAAATCTGCCCTCAAGGAGGGGGCAAATGTGTTTTACTTGGGGGCGAGGGTCAGTAGACCACCAGGGATGGCTTGAAAGGGGGTCAGTCATTGGAGAGTAGTAGTTATGATTTGTTTTTGCTGCAGTGCCCATAGGTAACAAATGTTTTGTGTTTCGTTTACAGCTTTTTCTATGCGAGCAGCTGCAACATTTTGTGAGAACTGTTTTTTATTATTCTATGGTTGGGGTCCATTTTCAGTGGGGTGAGTGGGACTGGGGCTGGTTTGTTGGTGTTGTGGTTGGGTGTGGGCTGTCTGGGGAGGTATTTTGGTGGGCTGGGACACAATTGCAGGATCAGGCCACAAATTGCCCCCCATCCAGCATAACATTGGTGTTTCCCTGGGAGCGGCTGTCTCCAATGTGGGTTGACCGCCGGCAAGCCCAGGCTGCACCTCTGGCTGTGCTGTGTTACAGATGTCAATTCACAAGGGGGGTCCTGGGAGTCCCTCTGCCAGACATTAGTCCTGGTTACGAGAGACTTACCCAGAGTCTTTAGCTCACTATCTTTCACAGAGAAGAAATATCCCAAACATATCAGTCTTTGTCCTGCCCTGGGGCAGTCCAGCACCGAAATGCTAGGCAATTCTCCTCTGAACAAGAGTACCAACAGCATCCCCAGACACGTGTTTCGGTCTGGTTGGACCTCATCAGTAGGGAGGAGCTGTGCCTCTCTAAGAATGGTGAGCAAGGGGTCCACGTCTGGATTCCCCTAGTAACTGAGGGTGAGACCCAAAGTTACTTAAATATGAAAATTAACAAGGGGGATCCTGGGAGTCCCTCTGCCAGACATTAGTCCTGGTTACGAGAGACTTACCCAGAGTCTTTAGCTCACTATCTTTCACAGAGAAGAAATATCCCAGACTCTGGGTAAGTCTCTCGTAACCAGGACTAATGTCTGGCAGAGGGACTCCCAGGATCCCCCTTGTTAATTTGTGTTACAGATGTCACCTCCACGAGGAATCGGGATCCTGCCAGGGCTCCCCAGAACGGCTAATGGACTTGGGGGTGGTCAGCCCACTTGGGAAACTGCCACCCAAGGCCATGGACATTACCCTCTGACTTTCCTGGAGCTCTACCTGGCCTGCGTTTCAGCTTCTCCCTCCAGGAAACGTCGGGGACGCTGCCGGGGCTCCCTGGACCCGCTTCTGGGCTTGCGGATGGTCAAACCACATGGGAGACAGCCGCCCAAGGCCATGGACATTGCCCCCGACCATCCTGAAGCGCTGGCTGGGCTGCGTTACAGAATTTCCCACGGGGGAGCAAAATCACGCAAAATCTGCTCTGCCGAAAGACTTGGGGTTACCACTGGTTTAGCCTTTCACCTTTGCACCGATGTAGGTTCACCCACAAATGTGAGGTACCATTTTTGTCGTCACACCTGTGGGAACGCGGGAAGGTAGGAAATGTGGTGTTGGCTGTGTGTTTCGGTGGGTAGGCAGAGTGAAATATCTGAAACTTTTCCAGGGATTGTGGGTAATAAATTATTGAGCGAT
The DNA here is from genome assembly GCF_040938575.1 of Ambystoma mexicanum. Taxonomy (NCBI): domain Eukaryota; kingdom Metazoa; phylum Chordata; class Amphibia; order Caudata; family Ambystomatidae; genus Ambystoma; species Ambystoma mexicanum. Next base: position 811,789,792 of record NC_090925.1, on the reverse strand, counting down.
TTGCGCATGTCAGAGCTCTATAGATTCCCATGTGCGTCTTCTTTTCGGAAATGCATGGGGTTCCCTGTTTTCCTTGGTGTCTGCGACACCCCATGCCCAAATCTGTATGTTATCCACAAGAGCAAAACTCCTCAAAATCTGCTCTGCTGAAAGACTTGGGGTTACCAGTGGTTAGCCTTTTCCCTTTGCGCCCAGTTAGGTGCACCCACACATGTGAGATACTGTTTTCATCGGGCCCCCTGTGGGAATGCGAGACGGTACGACATTTGCTGCGTTTGTCTGGTTTTCATAACGTTTCGACCCATTTGCTCCTGCACTTAGTTACAGAACCCTTTCATTTCCCAAATGTGACCTACATTTAGTTGCTGCTTTAGGAACTATACACTTTTGTAACCTGTACAAGTCATCTATCCTTCAAAAGGTCTGCCTGTTCTCTTTAAAAAAATATATGCTTGCCCTTCCTCACCACATTTGTTTTCCTTATTTACACATGCTAATTACGTCTGTTTAGGCCGTAAGCATAGAAATCCTATGTACCATGGCTCAGATTTCGGCTTGTGGTAATGCTTGTTTTGTAAAACAGTACATAAAGTGTGTGATTTCCTAACTGGAAGATTCGGGGGAATGTAGCAGAGCATTGTTTTTCTCAAAATTCACATAAGCCATTGCCTTACCGGGCCAACCATGTCCAACACATATCTTTTTTTTCTGTCATTTTCCCGATTTTTCCCCAAACTATGGAATTCTTCCCTACATAGTTGTTGCCTGACCTGCACAAATCACCCCTTCCTAAATTTAGAATTCTGTCTACTTTTCAGAAATGTATGCCTTTCTGTCTTTCCATTCAGCTTGCATACCCTTCTCTACCATTCCGTACATGCATGTCCTATTGGAAAAAAAGGCCAAAATTGCCTACATCTCGCAAAACAGCTGGTAACCATATCAAAATATTTCATTTAGGTTTCCAGTCAACCTGTTCTTGGAAGCCTGGGAAATGGGGAATTCAGCACAGCAAACTATTTTTTCCTAGCACTTACAAGGAAAAAACCACAGGCTTCTTTGCACACAATTTTATTAGCATTTTCTGAAACCCCCAAAATTGTCTCACTTTTTGGTTATTTTCTCTCACCCCTCTACAGTAAACTAGGATTCCTTGGTGGCGTTATGACCGCCTACATGTGGGGATAAAAACAAAAACGTTACAAAGGATTGAATGGCGACATACCGAAATCACTAAAAAAAGGCCTTGGCACTGGGGGGGGGACCATTGGCAGTTAAGGGGTTAAAGAAATAATTGCTGAGATTAAATTGACTTTGAGGAAGGAATGGCTATATTGCCTTCCCTTAGCTTTATATGCCCTTTGGAATCAGCCAGCATCAGACCATTACCTCACCCCTCATAAACTAGTGACAGGGCGATGTATGAGAACGCTTTTTACACTTCCATCTAAAAGTAGAATTGATGCCCAGAGTATAGCTAAAACCTTAGGTGATGAATTACACGACTAATTGACATGTATGACCTCTAGCATCTCTCTCATTTCAGATCAAGTCAAGCACAAGGGGGGCTGGTATCAGGACACAGAAGAAGACAATTCAACAACCAACCCAATTGAACTACTATCGGCACCTAAGTTATATGTTGGAGACCTAATCCTCATCAAGAATTTTACTAGAAAGTGGCATGAGCCACGATTCAACTGTCCCTTTTGCATTGAATATATAACCCCTGCAGCTGTAACAGTCCAAGGAAGACAAGCTTGGCTTCACTTAGGGGATGTAAAAGCCTATTAAGGTGAGAACCGCGCTCCCACCGTTGCTGATCCAGAAGCAAGACAAGAAGACAAATTTCAGCATGTGCAGACTCAATCAATTACGAAGAAGAAGAGCGATAAAGAAACTACCAGTGGATGATACAGATTTATCTTGGACTAAAATTCGGTGGACACTCCTTATAGATATTTTAGGAGGAGTGCAAAGACTTGCTGCAAATTTTAGTATGCAGAGAATAAACTTTAGAAACACATTGACGTATCAAAGTTATGCCTAAATATCAGTTCTTGATCAGAAATTGGAAAAGAGATCCTTATCCAGATTCATTTTGTAGTGCATACCTGTTCCAAGCAGTTAAACATGTTACTTACTGACAGTGATGTTCATCGGCTTGTGCTTGCTGGTTTTGTATTTATACTTCAAACCTATCCTGCTCTTGTCAGAATAGATGTTTATATTCACACTTTTTTACAGGATCATAAAAATGGCCCTGTAATAAGAAGGCTTTTAATCACAATAATTGAGCAAATCTTACAGTTGCAAGTGCAAAGAAATTTGATGATTTATTAAAAATGAGAAATGTAGAAACTGACACGGTTCTAGAGAATGAACAAGTGCAACAAGTACCAGCATGTCGCGATAAATGGATGTCCGTGTTCCTGTGCATAATTTCTGCCTGTACAATTACGCTTTTTGTCTTTCTGTTCCTCATGTTTCACAGTCTCTATCATGTTAGTACTACTGCTGAGGCAGCGGCCCCTATGGTTCTCCCCACTATGAGAACGGCTTTTGACTTACTTCATGAGTATTACACAACCTTCGCATTTGGGAGTCATAAGAGATATGCAGAGGAAGATAATGAGGGGATAAATACCTATCTAGATAATGCAGCACACTTGGATAATAACGTGGTATCAACACATGAGAAAGGTGGGAGAGAGAACATCTAAGGAGAGTTACTACGTCTGTGCTCTCATACCCTATGCCATGAATACAGTGCAAACTTTCATTTCCAGATAAATCCCAGAACACGATGTCAGATGCCTCATTCATCTTGCAGCATGTTTGACCAGAAGACAGTTTCAAGGAATTTGGGCCACTTTCGATGGAGATTGAAATGGTTGTTTCCGTTCCAGGATGATTATATCAAGACTACACAGATGGAAAATGAACCTGGATGGGAGACCAGGCTGCTTGTGTATCATCCAGCGGGACAGGAAGAGGTAGTCATTAAAGACATGAAGAGAATGGATTGCCCTGATATAACAGAAATAGCTGGATCGCCTATATGTTGGGAACAAACTCAACTCTTAGTCTATGGACGAGTGAAGTCCAAGAATGGATGGGAAGGAGGACTGATGTCCTGTGCAACTCATCTACTGAAATCAGAATATGTGCAAGAGGTGTAGAGAGTGAACAATGGATGTTTTAAGTCATGGGCTAAACACACCAAACTACTGACATGGGTAGAACATGAAGCAGGCCCAATGGTTGTGATCCCATTGGCTAATGCAACATTGTGTTTCTGGACACATGGAAAGAATCATGAGACAACAAGGACTGTAGAACTCCAGTTGACGTTTCCAGGATGGGAGCAGGTACAGGCATTCTGATGGATCGATATTGGGCTTGTGGGCCTAGGGCCTACATGAAGCTGCCCAAGGATTGGGGATGGACTTGCTCCTTGGTGCTCATCCATGTGCCAGCAATAGTGATTCCTCAGAGTGACCTGAACATTGGAGAATTTCCAAAAGTAGATGCCAATTTGAGAAAAAGGTTGCTTGAATTTCTCAATCGAATCAGAAGAGAGAATTACTTCTCAGATAAGTCAATAGAAGCATGTGACGCTATTCCATATGAACACAGGTTGTTCAGTAAGACTGCTTCAATATTTACAACTATCTTCATGCCTGGGATCCATATGATGGCCAATGCCAAGTGGTTGCAGATTATGAGGTGGGAGCTCCTGCAGACAATCAACACCACCATAAAGGGATTTAATGCTATCCAGGAAGAGCTGAGGGACATACGACTAATGACCCTGCAGAACAGATATGTCCTTGACATGATCACAGCGATAGAAGGTAGAGTTTGCGCAAAATTGGGCCATCATGTTGCACATTCAACCTTCTCACGATGATGAGAATGGGACCTTGACAGAGGCCATAACGTTGTTGACGAACCTGCATAAGAAAATGGAAGACGAGACAGAGGATATCATAGATGGCAGTTGGTTTTCTTCCATATTCTCATGGATTACACAGTGGATGGCAAACATCTTCAAGTTTCTTGGAGCAATATTAGTGATGGTTATGTTTGGATTCTGTGTGATCAGGATAATTGTCCAATGTAAGAAGACGGCAAAGAAAGCAGTAGGAATGAAGATCATGATCAATGTCGAATCAGGGTTTGGACCCAAAGAATTGACTGATCAAGATGTCAGAAAATACATAGAGGCCAGCATCATAGCTCCTGAAGGAACGAAGTTCCAGTATCCAAAGAATCATAAGAAGTACGTGGGATGATGGTTCTATTCTAATCCGAATTGATAGTGCAACTGCATGACCTGGAGTGTGGATGAACATGTTAAATCAGCCGGCGCCCTAAAGAGGATGATAAAGATCTGGACTCCAAAGTAGCATTTCTTCAAGAGAAAATATCAAGATGTGGAAACTGGTGAAGAGGTGGTCAATGACTCGACCAGAAGGGGAGTGTAGAGGAGCAGTTACATGCCTCTGCAGGAAAACCTGCCGCCCTACCTCCTGTATGTTGGATGTCTAAGTTTGTGCCATGCTTGACACCAGCCGTTGTGACCATACCACAGTGAATATTTGAAAGAAGCTACCCATTGAGAAAACCCTATCAAATGTATCCCCAAAGAGATGACAATCTGAGGGAGGAACTCCCTGAAGGAATATGAAAAGAGTGAAAGAGGAGCTGGTGACGTCACAAAAGACAAGCATGACGCCCTGAGAATACTGGCTGAAGGGAATGCATGGATCTTACAGAAACTGATGACGAAGTTAAGAATCGAGTACACTTTTATATGTGAAAAGAATATTGCATGTGTGAGAAACACTGCAGAAAATGCAAGCCATTCAATAACTGTACAGATGCTGTAACGCAAGTAGATTAAGTAATCTTAGAAGCTGGCTATATATATTGAATAGACGGCAGGCGAAGCCGCCATTGTATAGAAACTGGACATCAGTGTCATGCATTTAGTAAGCCCGTACCCATGGAGAGGAAAGACTGAGAACTGTGTCACAGCAAGAATAAGCTGAGATCGTGGACACGAATGGCAACGCTGTCTGGCCTGGTACCAGAGTTGAAGCAGCCAAGGTGGTTATCTATTTTTGAAGGCAGCAAACATGAGAAGCTCAATTATCCATTGTTGAGGTGCTAAGAAAGAAAACCAAGCATGCCAATTTATATTCATTTAAGACATTTAAATGCTGCAAAATGGACCAAATCATGGTCTCCTATCACGTGAGTCAATGATGGAAATAGAGTTGAGCGTGGAGTTCTAGAACAACGATAGTGCGTGCTCACACTCCCCTATATTCCCAGAGAAAAGAATACTTTGCAAGGCCAAGTTCAAAGACAAACTTCATGGCAGATGATGGGCCAATTGAGTGGGCGGGTAAAGTCAAGTACACCTCCTGGCACCTGGGTCTGAGCTTACATGCTGATAAATGAACCAAATGTTCCAGACATGGCATGAGCGTGCTAACCAATTATAGAGGGCTGTATATCAAAGGGCCTTATAGTTTGAGAGCCAATGATATACCATGTACTTAATAGTGTTGAAGATATGTTGTTAGAGGTAGGCATAAGTTGTCCACCTGACAGTAGATAACCAATCACAATCCAACCCCTTATAGACAGTATACTTAGATGTTTCCCTTGAACCTATCACAATCCCTCGTAGGTTTCTCTCATTTGTCAAGTTGTATGACCCCACGTCTGATGTATTTTTTGTATAAAAGGTTGATTTTATGAGAAATGCATTGAGAGCTCGAGCAAACGTCTGTTGATGTCCATTGTAACTCCCTGTTTTAGATCATTGTTAATAAAAAAGCACCTTTGCCATCTTCCTGAGTTGGTTCGATTATTTGGTGTCACAGTTATTATGCATCCCCATCCATTGCATGCACGAGACCCAAAGGGCCATATGCTCAGAACCCAACCCACTAAGTGGACAGACAGCCCCATAGGGCATCCAGATATCGCAACAGAAGAGGATAAAACTCAATAGTATCCAGATGCATGGCCCAAAAGGCAGGCTACTGCCCCGGTAAACTCAATGCCGGTATACAGACCACCGACTTATGATAAAACCTTTGTGGATGCCTTCACGGAAGCAATCATCAACCAAGCCATCGAAGAGGAAAACCTGATAATCCATGGTGACTTCAACATCTGGTTTGATGAAGAAACCACAAACACACAAAAATCACTAGCCAAACAACTGAAGACAGTGAAACTACATCAACTAGTGAAAGGAGCAACTCACGTGGCGGGACATACATTAGAAGCAATCTTTGCCAATAAAAACCTCATCACCATGGCGCCACCAATTCAGATCCTCTAGAGTGACCACCTCATCAACTCCTTTGTGATCACGCTGGCTACACCAAAAACCAAACAACCCGACAATCTGCCAACTATCATGAAAAGAAACTGGAGGACCATCAAAAAGAGCAACTTAACTGAACTACTGGAAATCAACAAACCACTGGCAACAACTATGGACGAAGCTGACCGTGGCAGAAAAACAGAACTTCTTCACAAGTGGATCACCACAACCATATACGAGATCTCCAAGGAAAAACATTTCACGCCATCACGCAAAAGAGCAACAGCAAAATGGTTTGCCCCCCTACTCGGCACCATGAAAAGAAAAACAGAAAACTTGAACTAGAATGGAGGAATAAAAATGACCGGGCCAAGAAATTTCAATTCCAACAACAAATCCACTTAAGGCCAAAAAGAATTACTTCGACAACAGAATTACCAAAGCCCCCAACACCCCAAAAAAACTGTTTAAAATCATAAACTAAATGAGAATCCCCCTGGCTGCAACAACACACCGATTCCCTTGCTGAAACGATGTAATGACCTCGCAGACAACTTCAAAAACAAAATCAAACAAAGAAGACCAAGCAACCTCAACATGCAACCCACCCAGCCATCCGAAGACCGTCAGAGCAAACTCTGAAGATTCCCCAAATATCAGCAGAGATATTTGTCAAGCTGGCAATCAATAGCAACAAAGCAGGCTCCCCCATGGATCCCTGCCCCCCAGACATACACAAATCAATCCTCACACAAAAACCTTCTCAATCAATTTCCATAGGGAAAATACCACAATCTTAAATCTGCATACATCAAGCCACTCCTCAAGGACACATCAGGCAACGTGGAGGACCGCTCCAACTACAGACCCATCTCCAACATCGCGTACCCAGCAAAACTACTTGTAACATACATCTATAGAATAACACAAGAATTGATAGAAGAACACCTACTACTGGATCAGGCACAAGTAGGCTTCAGACCAATGAGAGGAGCTGAAACGGCACTGCTTTCAAGCTGGGACTATCTAAAGGCGAATGAAGACTCAGACAAAAGCACAGCTCTGATACTTCTGAATCTCTCCACAGCATTTGACACATTGAACCACGACATCCTCTTCGAGAGATTGCAAGAAATAAGAATCACTGACCTAGCTTTACTATGGATTAAATCCTTCATAACAAACAGAACAGAAACCATATGGATCAAACCTTTCAAATCCACCTCAAGAGAATCCACCTGTGGAGTATCACATGGATCATCCTTCTCCCAATTCCTTTTTAACATAACATATACCTGGCTCCACTAATCAAGCTCTTTAAAAGACATGGCCTCACATGCTACAACTATGCTGACGACACACAAATAGTCTACAAAATACAAAACCCACAGGAAGAAAACACAACACTGGAGGGCTGCCTCCGAGAACTCTACGGCTGGATGAACTAAAACAACCTCAAACTCAACCCGGGCAAAACAGAAATAATGATTATATCCAAGAGCGGAGAAATCAATCACTACATCCCATGGCCAAAGGAAATTGGTACAGCGCCAGCGCCCTCGACGATTGTAAAGAACCTGGGAGTTTTGATGGACAGCAAACTAACGCTAGAGCCCCAAGTAAAAGCCATAATCAAGAAATGCTTCTTCCTCCTACAAGCAGTAAATTGGATCCTAACATTCCTCTCGTTCACCCACAAAATGCTCACCATCATCGCTCTCATCATATCCAGAGTAGAATACGCCAACAGCCTATACCTAGGAATGCCAGAACGACTGTTAAAAATGCTGCAACGCATCCAAGATGCTCCAGCCAAACTCCTGCTCAAACTACCATGAAGAGAACACATTACAGCGGCACTGAAAATGCTACACTGACTAACAATAAAACAACAAATAAAATTCAAATCAATATGCATAACGCACAGGGCAATCCACAGCCAAGGAGCAGAGCTCCTAAGAGAGAAAATAAACATCTACCTCCCAACAAGATCACTCAGATCAAGCAACAACATCCGCCTAGAACCAAAAACATACAACAAAAGAACATTTGGCGGATTGTTTTTCTCTCACATAGCACCAATAACCTGGAATGAACTACCAAAAACATACTTAACACAAGAGATCATCTTCAATTCAGAAAACGACTAAACACTTGGCTCTTTGCCCCAGAACCAGAAGCAAACGACTAGAACGCATATACGCAGCGGGAAACAAGAACCCCAGAGAGGCAACCCATCCTCCCTAACTTCCTAACTTATCTTCTCTAAAAGGAGGGCGGGGGAGGATGCCACTACCGCATACCACTATGCCAAAGCGGAAACATAAGTAGGTTAGGATCTCACTTGGGAATGGGCAAGGAGGGACCAGGAGGGCAGAGGGAGTACACCATGTACACATACTGCCAGTCCACAGAGGAAACATATGCAGGTAAGAACCACCAAAACGGAAATGGGCAGGAAGGGAGCTGAATCCTGTAAATTATACATCCCAACGCCAGGATGGGGGAATACGCCTGCTTCAACCAGGTACACAAACCACTAAAGTAGCACTGAGGAAAACTGTATAGAATGCCACCCTATCATACCTTCCAACGAGACAGACAAACTACAATACCAAACTCACAGGATAACCATAGGTGTGGAACAAAGAATAGAAACGCAAAGACTAAGAGGTAAGAAGGCAAATAAATGAATAAATAAATAAAAAGATAAAAAACACTAACCACAACTAGAAAACCTCAACTTTCCCCATACACTTCTCACACAGAAACCCACACAACCACTTCTCTGCCAACAAGCAATCCGCACGTACTTCACCACTCCACAACAACAGACAAACAACACATAACCCGTATCAACAGCACATGGGAACCCTCACCGATCCCATAACCGCACTCAAGCTCAGCGCACAGTGAAAACCGAACTGAAGTTGCCCACAGGACATAACAGCTCTCACTCTCCTACTCCTGCCACACCTTACTAACCCCCAACCCTCCTCTTTCAGATCAGCCAGAGCGCCTGGGGACGACTTCCAGTGGTGACGGTGCACGGTAAAAATACCTTTAACATATACAGGTGGATGGATTGTGGGAGACAGTGTTTTGGAAGGATGGATATATGGATGGGTGAGTGCAAGGGTGAGGGACTGATAGATGAACGAATTGTGAGTGGGAGGGTTTGTTGTAGGGATGGATATATGGATTGGTGAGTGAGAGAGTGAAGGAGGGCCGGATCTGAGAGTTAAGTTGAGTATTGGATGAAGTGGTGAGCGAGAGTGAGTGATATGGTGAGGGGTGTGTAGAGAAGCCCCTCAACACGCTCACACCAGAACAAATGCAACCCACTAGTGAAAAAGTCCCAGCACAATTATTGCAAGGAAAACAAGGTTTATTTCCACAAAAATAAAGGTGCGTCAGCAAAGAGTTCTGCTGGAGCGGAACGTTCTGGCAAAATCAGCATGAACAACACATTTAAAAGGCACACAGCCTCATCAATGACATAACTTACATACGTTACAAATCCGAATGGCTGGTTGGCGCGGCCCTATACATAGGCTACATGCTCCATAGGGGATGCCAGGCCATTGGTGTCAGCCCCTTCTGTCCATCTTCTTCTACGTGGGCTCCTCCCATCAGATAAGAAGCTACAATGAATTGCTCATTATGAAAAGAAAAACAAAACATTCTTTATCTCTAACCTAATGTGCAACTGGGACTGCAGACAAGGGCTAAGAGGATACTTTGAGGTCATTGTAACTGACAAACCCCAACTCATTTCCAGACATTTTGGCCCCCTTCCAAAGTTCTCCACCCTGGTTTTAGGTTTGTTATTTTGCCCTTCCCGGCACCTCGCAGCACAAATCAAGTGACCCTTGAAACACTTGTGTATAGGCGCATTATAAATGCCGTATCATATCATATCAAAGCAGACTGTCCTTGCTTTCTGATCTTTTTCTGATCAATTGGGGGGTCTAACAGCTTTATGGTCGGTGGTCTGGGATTGACTGGTACCTTGGAATGCTGGAATCTTCGGGCGGGGGGCATCTGGGTGCTATTACTTAGAGCTGGGATGGGGGAAGGGTTGGAGGCGCGTGCCCTCCTTCGCGTGGGATCACTTTTCACAGGGAGCTCTCAACCCCCTCGGGCCTTGTAGGGTGCATTCCTACTGGGATACAAAATGCTGGCAACAAGAGACAAAGACAGGTCTATGACTCTGTACAGCTCTGGCCTTTCTCACCGGTACCCATGAAACAACCTATTTTTTGAATGCATACACTTATTTCCATGTTTGTTGCCTAGGCCTGCAGTCCTAGCTGCAGTGCTGAGTTAGGCCTCGATTTCAATAAGACTGCTATTATCTAAGATGGCGTTTTATTCCCAATGTACTGTAAAGCCAAAGCATGCACTACCCTCCCCGCACTATAGCCCCTGTCAACACTGCCTCCCCCTGTACTCTCCCTGAGCCCCTACCTTGCACTCCCAGGCCTCTACCTCCTCCGAAAGTGCTTAGGGGTATGGGACAATCATCCCCCCTTCCCAACAGGTGGATGAATTTACTGGTGAGTAAATGCCTTTGTGATTCAGGTAATAGTTCATACTTGTTGATCTTTCATTGAAACTAAAGCCATGCTTGGTGACCCTGCCTTCTTTAAAATACTGTATTGTAGTTGCCGTTTATATAGCGCCTTTTACCATTATTGTAATCTCAATGCGCAGGTGGTGGGAATGCCCTTGGAGACCGAAGTCTGGAGTGTTGGTGGTCAGGAGAAGGATTAGAATGCGTTTGTGCATTTGGCCCAATAAGGTTTAGCATGGCTGGCCAGGCTCTGATAGAAGCAACCCACGAGGTCAGGCATGCGGGTGGGTGCAGAGAGGAGTCAGGAAATGGCATGAGGGCTAGAGACTCGCTATGTGTCAAGCATGCCAAAATGTGTTGTAGGTCTTTGCTGTTTTCCGATGGAGTGTTGAGGTGTAGTCTGTTGTAAGTAGGTGAAACAATTATATACCCCAGACTGTATTTGTCACAGTTGTTGCTGTATTGTGAAATGTGCAGTTAGCCATGCCTGCGGCCAGTGGTGCGTAATACATAACTAGTAGTTTGGGTGGAGATTTGTTGTATGTGAGCCCGATCAGGTAGTGGCTTCCTCTGTCGATTCTTGCTGGAACGATAAAACGGTTAGCGACAGCTTATGCTTCACAAATTTCAACTAGAGGAGCATGGACTATACTTACATGCTCTTCCACATGGCGAACATGGCAAATCTTCTCAGATATTGTGTGCGTACCAAACCTTCACAAATTGTTACTTTACCACGGGAGGAGAACCCCATAGTTTATCCCGGCGCGCTACCCGCCCAACCCTCAAGTCTTTCCATTGCGATTCCAGATTCATTTTTGATGCCTTCACGAATTAATGCATGAAAACCCCCCACCTGGCCATCTAGCATGAGATATGGCCATGACTCCCAATTCCTCCCACGACAGCCTCCCGTGGTACATCCCAGTCTATCCGAGTGCGGTGGTGCTGTTGTTCTATCTCAACGACTTTCACTGCAATTTGCCTGTATTCTACGTATGTACCGGTGCAGTGACCAATCAATCCTGTGATATTGCTTAGTGTGAAAAACGAGATGAAGGCCTGTGTTTCCAGCTGGTGCTGCTTGTGGAACCAAGGTCATGACTGGTGTTTGATAGTGTGTGAGGTCCAGCCCACCGCGATAACGGCCGGGGCCGCCAGATGCTGTGAGGTCGGGGCTGCCGCAAAAAATGGACGGCGTCCCCAGGTGGTGAATGTTCATGAGTATGAAAATGTAGAGACCCTGATGCCCACACCTAAATGCCTGTGAAATGCTGTGAATACCACATACGAACATGTGGTTGGAATAGAAAGAAAGGTGAACTTAAATATGGAAAGAACATTCTTTGCTGCTTCTAATTTTAATTGAGCAAATGGCTGCTAGTAGGGGACCTGCGACATGGCCTCTGAATGCTAAAGATGCAGACAGATTAATAAGAGGGTTCTATGCTATTTGTATTCAACCAAATAAATACAGAACATTTTATCGAAGAATTTGGGGGGAGGCCGCTGGACCTCTATCTCCTACCCTACCCAGCCCCCTTTCTATTTAGTTGATCCCAACCCACCATCTACCTATTTGCGATAAAAATAATTAATAGGACCTGTAATGGTCGGCATAGGGTGGTTTGCAGCAATATCATTCCGCTTCCAAGGAGATTATTTAGAAGAAACTGCTGCCTGGTAGTCGTCCCTGTTAGAACAGATCAGACAAAATCTCAACTAAACACTTTTGTCTTTTGTGTATGCATGGGGGAAGACATTTGCCAGGTAATGTCTGCTAGTGTGTGCTGTGGGTCATGTCAGCAGACTCAGGTGCACGCAACAGTGCATGCAAGCCACATAATTCTCACTCTGTGTGCTGCGGGGCGCTAGTGCAGCCTGCACGGCCGCTGGGCCTAACAGTGTGGGGCTTGGGCCTGCGCCCTGCCAGTTCACACACACACACACTCTCTCTCTCTCTTGTTCTTCGGTGTGCATTATTTACACATTTAATTTACTTTCTTTGCGCTTGCAGAAATGTGTTTGGCAATTGGGCTAAAGAAGCTTGTATTGTCCACCCTGATTAAAGTTAATTTCCTTCCAGTCAGAACTCACCCTGCGGCTCCTCCGTTCCCCCACCCCATCAATCCCTTCCCTTGCCTTCTTTCTGCTGCATCCTGCCAGCCTGGCCAGTGGAAATGATGATCTGATCCCACCCAGGGACATCATTTCACCAAAATGCCAGGGGTAGCGGGAAGTGACATCACACGACACTTGACCTCTGATGGCATCACAGGAAGTGATGTTATTTGACCCCACCCCGAAGTGACATCACGGGATGCGATTGCACACAGCCTTTTACCCCTTGACAAAACAGGAAATGGCATCACATAGCATTGTTCCTAAGTACACTACGAAAAATATGGTTACGATATCACTGTAATGTGATATACATTTCATACAAGAATTTCTGTGTGTATAGGCCCATATTACCAACTTACTGTGACTGCAAGCAGACGTCCAAGGACAAATGATAATGATGTGTTATTGTATAGCACTTAACGCTTAAGCACTTTATATAGAACTAATGTACATACAATATCACCCAACCTGTGTTGCTACTCATGTATCGACCTCAGAAGGATGAAAGGCTGAGTTGGCCTTGCTAGGGTTCGAACCTGCAACCTGCAGATCACACAAACATTGCAGCATTGAGTGTGCAACCCACTGAGCTTTCTTACTGGCTATAGTAACATTAGCAATTACATGCCTGAATGTTCTCAAAGTCAGAAAGCAAATTTCACTCTGTCGTGGATACCATTAAACTGGTAACTGAGATTTAACAGCAGGCCAGTTCATCTGCAGGTCTGGTCCATATTTGACCACATGTCAAGCTTGTGTGAATCTACTTTTCAGGCTTCAGAGGCTGGCAAAATACATACCATTGGGAGGGTTCATAACTGTGTATAAAAGAATTTAAAGTAGCACCGGGAAAGCAGTGCACTCACACAGCATCTCGTACTCAGGGCACCCGTTACCTCGTACACGCAAACATCCTGAACAGCATGCCATGGAGACAGGAAAGATAGGCATATTGCAACAAAGCATTCATTGTGGCACAATGAAATTAAGGGCCACTTCATGTGCCATGGTCAAACATTTCTACACTGTACACAAGCTTTCAGGCACAAGGATTTTTTTTCTAGTGACAGAGGACACCGAGATGGAATGTCTTGTGATGATCGTAACAGAGACAACGGCAGAAAAAAAAACCAGACTATAACTACAACCTGCGAAAAGCAAAATACATAGGGCCTCATTACGACCCAGGCGCTAATGGGTTAACGGCGCCATAAAAGGCTGTGGCGCCGTTAACCTATTAGCGCCTAATTACGAGGTCCCTTTGCGGGACCCGACCTTAACGACTGGTTTTACCAGCCGTTAAAGTAGGGACCCGCAAAGGGACCTTGGTGCTAAGTACGGTGCCGCAATTTGCGGCACCGTACTTAGCGCTTTCCCCATTCCCATCGAGCCCTATGGGGCAAAAATGGGAATGGGGAAGGGCCCATTGTGAATGGGGAATTACCGCCCCGCCAACCTTGGAATGGGGCGGTAATTCCGCCATTCACCATGGCGGACCCCGGCATGGACCATGGTGCTAATAGCACCATGGTTTCGCGCCGGGGTCGTAATGAGACCCATAGTCCAAAAGGAATGCTTATTCTACTCTAAATGATTTTTGGAAGTTTTGTGAAATTGAGGTGTTTAAGAACAGACTAAATCAGGTAGTCAGCCCCTGAAGTGTGCCTGAAATAAACCTTCAATGAATAGAATTCCAGAAAGACAAATTATTTACTATTCCTATTCTTTCTTGTTTAGGGTCACTGTTATATTTGTGGAATCCCTTGTTTTTTAAGAGGCCTGAACAAGAATGTCAACCACCACAGAAAAAAACAGGCACATGGTGCTGGCCGCAGCCCAGGAGCTTCTGTTACGACCCCTGGCAGCCCCCAAATGACTTCCCTGATCCCACCCACGTCCCTTCTGTTTGCTTTGCAATTGAAAAACCGATGGGTATCCATCTCCATCCACCCTATGATTATCATGCATGCAAGAGTCTCTCTGTTGTGCACCGGTGGCAGGCACCACCGGTTTGAGGTGGTGGAACACACACACACGTCATGCATGTGGCAGGTCACAGGTGCTGATGGTGCTACAGTGTGCCGGCAGGTGCCAATAGCACATAATCGTTGCCTGCAGGCAGGCATGCTCAGGCTGCAGCCAGGCCAGCCCTCACTGATGCTCGCCGGCACTCGTTCAATTATCTAAATCTCCTTGTGGTGGCACTGCTGCTTGTGCAATGGTAGTTCAGTGATAATGACCGTGCTGCCGCTGAGAGCATTGCAATGAAGATCAAACTATGGGGCGAATTACTGTTGACACTAGACTCTGCAGCACTCTGCAGTTGCGATTGGATTTGCCCAGGCCTGCCCCGGGCCTGGTGGGCCAGACTAATTGGAGCCCCAACTGAGCCCGCTCCAGGGCTGGCACTGAAGGGGTATTGCTAGGTCTGGAAATGATCCGGGGCTACACTAATGTCAGGATTGTCTGGACTGGGGGCTAGCTAGCCTTTTGGTTGCAGACCCTGAGATTCTATCCGGGGCTATAACCAAGAGAAGGGCTATAGCCTCCTAACCCCCTCCCGCCCCCCCATCTCCCCTCTAGCAACGCCTCTGGCTGGCAGGCACATTTGCTAGCAACCGGCCAACCCCTGCTCCCGCTGCTGTGGCTCTGCCGGCGCATCCCGTTGATTACTGATTAAGGTGAGGAATCGACTGGCGAATTGGCTCGGCAGAGGTGTGCCTCCTGGCAGCCTCTTCCCCCAGCAATTACCCCTGCTGAAAGAGCACGGCAGTCCCGCATTACAGGGCCTCTCAGTGGTCCTGCTGTTTTGTGATCGCTGCTTGAGAAACAGCTCCTGTTTAGGAGCCCTTTCTGTGGTCTCTGCTGCCACCTACGGGCCAAATAGCAGATCTCCCCGCCGCCTACATACTGTGGCGCGGCCCGTAGTGACGGCTTACGCGGCGGCGTGACGTAGCACGGCGCCGCCGAATGTATAAATAAAGGGGCGTTCCCGGCCGCGAGCGGAGCGACCGGGAAGCCCGAACCGAAAGGCTGAGTGTGCGTGTCCTTTCCGGTGGGGGGGCTTACGGGAACGCAGCGGGGGGGCTCAGGACCGCCCCCCAACAGAGGCGACGAGCGAGTGTGGATGCCCGGGCCCGGCGGTGCAGGCTTCCGAATTTTTCTGCATACACGGAGCGCCTGGATGCTCCGTCTTACGCCGTGGCTGCGGCTCGTACACGCAGCCGACGGCCATTTTGTCTGACAGGCCGCGGATGTTCTCCGAGCTCCGGTTTGGAGGGGGAAGTGAATCCGGGCCTAATTTTTGGCAATTCTGCTTGCACCATGTTTGGATTGTGGATTTTTATGTAGTTTTGGTGCAACTACGTCGTGTGAAAGCCAGGAGAGGGGTTAATGTAGCTGGACCTGCTTAGCCTACTCCATGCTCATGGCTTAATTTTTGGGACACCAATACATTGGTGGATGCCAGCGGATGGAGACAGCAGTTTTCTTCATCCCCTTCATCATCAAGTCGCTGCAGTATCTTCTTCATCCTCTTCATCATCGGAGAAGGCTGCGATTGAGAGCCATTCACGCCTGCGTGCTGTGTTCTTGGTCCTTGGGGCTGGTACCCGTCCCAGGTGAGCTGTCAGGCTCGTAGTGTGCACCTGGTATCGGATTTGACTGTTGAATGCACTCACACTGTGGGTGGTGAAGGGTGGCTGAGTTGCGGCCTCCAATACAACTGGTGGGGGTGCCTGTGCGCTCAGACCTATGCTTGACTCGGAAGACTCGGATGACGGGGCAGGGGCTGCGCCGATTCCTCAACAGCCTGGGCAGCCTCCAATAACTCCAATGCAACAGCCGGTACCGGCTCCACAGTTGCCCCTGCAAGGACCTCTCGCAGTATTGCCAGCTGCCCAACCTGGAATCCCCATCATGGCTCAGGCGAGAGCACCTGCGGCCCACGCTGCTCTGCAGCCCATTCCGGAGTTTGATGCATCGGGGCCACCTTCGAGCATGGGCCCCCGGTGGAGGAGATGGGTGAGTCGCCTTTACATGTATTTCAGGGCCTCTCAGGTGACGGACGATGACAGCAGAGTGGCCACCATGCTGTATTCCGCAGGGCCTGCGGTCCAGGAGATATTTGAATCCCTCACACCTGCTAATGCCTCCTATGATGCGGCCAAGGCGGCATTCCTGGCACATTTCCTCCCCCTTGCTAATGTGGACTATGAGAGATTTGTCATGCTGTCGGCCAAGCAGAAGGACGACGAGACGCTGGACACCTTCTGTGGTCATTTGCGCCGCCTCTCCCTAGGATATGCGTGGACGGACGCAGAAGACATGATGCGCACGATGTTAATTCAGGCATGCTCCTCCGGCAAACTCAGGAGGCAGGTCCTCAGAGAGCCAGGCATCACTCTGCCCCGCATACTGGAGCTCGGCCGGTGCCATGAGGTGGCAGAGGCTCGGGCCAATAAGATGGAGGCAGGATCCCGATCAGTGGGATCGGAGGAGGTGTGCGTTGTGTGGCGAGGTGGCAGAGGCATGAGACGTCCTGGTGGTGGACCCCGTGACAGGGCAGGCAGAGCCACGGAGTCGTGCCAGAAGTGCGGGTACGACCTTCCTCACCCGACAGAGTGTCCGGCGGTGGGAAAGACCTGTGGCAGATGTGGATTGGCCGATCATTTTTCAAGGGTATGCCGTGCAGCCCTGCCTGTGATGGTGCCGAGAGGCCAGCCATGGATGTGGATTCCACGCCAGAACCCGCCGCCAAATGTGGCCCAGGTGGATCAGGGAGAAGTGGATCCCCAGGTGGAGGGTGCCGAGGAGGAGGACAAGGAGAACATCTTCTTCGTCTCGAGTGTGGAAATTCTGAAAAGGAAGAGTCGGAGACAGCCCAGATGTGTGGTGGAGGTCAACCACTCCCCAGTCCCGGTGCTCGTGGATACGGGGGCCTCCGTAAATGTAATGTCCAGAGGACATTATGACACGCTTGATCCCCTCCCGGGTCTGGACACACCGAAGGCTCGCATCTTTGCATTTGGAGGGCTGAAACCGATACCACTGGATGGTGCCTTTGTAGCCTGTGTTGAACATGACGGCTCACAGATCAAGGCTCGCTTCTATGTGACTCCTGTAAGTGACAACACCCTGCTCAGCTGTGCCGCTGCTGAGGCCCTGGGGATTGTCAGTTTCGCCTATTCAGTCTATTTGGAAGACATCAATGATCTCCTAGACAAGTACGCAGCACTCTTCAGTGGGATCGGGAAGATGACCGGCGAACCGGTTCGTCTTCACATTGATGAGTCGGTCCAACCGATTGCCCTGAAACATCGCAGGGTACCGTTTCATCTGAGAGAGCAAGTGGACAAGGAGCTGGACAGTCTGGTAAACCTGGACAGCATCGAAAAGGTGGAGGGCCCGACCCCCTCGGTGTCTCCGATCGTGGTGGCCAGAAAACCTAAGCAGCCTGACTCGGTCCGCATCTGTGTCGACATGAGGCTCCCTAACAAGGCAATAAAGAGGGAGCGGCATCTCACGCCCACGATCGACGACATAATTGCAGAAGTACAAGGAGCTTGGTTCTTCTCGAAATTGGATCTCCGAGCAGGTTACCACCAGGTCGTTCTCCACCCTGAGTCCAGGTACATAACCACGTTTACCACCCACCGGGGGTTGTACCGATACAAGAGGTTGAGCTTTGGAGTGTCATCTGCCGCCGAGGTTTTCCAGAACATCATCACGGGCGCCCTGGCAGATCTCGAGGGCGTCCTCAACATCAGCGATGACATTCTGGTGTTCGCAAAGAGAGAGGTAGCCCACATGAGGAGGCTTGGTAAGACCCTGGAACGACTCCAATCACTGGGCCTTACCCTGCATAAGGAAAAATGCGTGTTCATGCGCACCTCCATTGAATTCTTCGGTTTCGTGTTCAAGGAGGGAGGGGTATCGCCCGATCCAAGAAAGGTCCAGGACATCAAATCGGCACAACCTCCCGAGTCGGTGTCAGATGTGAGGAGTTTTCTGGGGATGGTGACCTACTGTGGACGTTTCATCCAAAACCTCGCCTCAAGGTCGGAAACACTCCGGGCCCTGACGAAGAAGGAGTCAGCGTGGCACTGGGGCCCACTTGAGCAGGCCGCTTTCGAGGACATCAAAGCTGCCCTCACGACGGAAGACACCATGGCATTCTTCGACCCAGCCCTGGAGTCAGAGATCGTTGTTGATGCCAGTCCGTTTGGCCTTGGCGCCGTGCTAACTCAGGTGGATCGCAACGGGGGAGTTCGGCCAGTGGCATATGCCAGCAAGGCACTATCAGAGACTGAGCAGAGGTACTCCCAGATCGAGCGGGAGGCCCTGGCCGTGCTGTGGGGCTGCAGACATTTTCGACTCTATGTCTTGGGTTGTCTGGTGACGGTGGTAACCAATTACAAGCCGTTGCTTCCAATCCTGGTGGGGTCATCGTCAAAGCCACCGGCAAGGATTGAGAGGTGGATGCTCGCCCTCCTTGAGTATTCTGTCACCCTGGTGTACCGGCCTGGGGCCAACAATGTGGCGGACTACCTGTCCCGCCACCCGGGGGTGTGCGGGGGAGAGGGGCACAATGTCTGTGAAGAAGAGGCTGACAGCCATGTACAGATGGTGGTGGAGGCGGCCACACCAAACGCGATGCCACTGGCGGAGCTGGAGGCCGCGGCGGCCCAAGACGAATTCTTTCAAGTACTGAGGCACTCGATGCAACACGGCTCCTGGAAGTCCGTCCTCGAGGCTGTGGCCGGGCGGACACATGAGGCCAAAACGAAGCTTGAGCAGCTGTGGAAAGTGAAGGACGAGTTGTCGTTTTCGGAGTCGGGCTTGCTGCTCCGCAGTGACCGGATTGTCGTTCCCCTGTCAAAAGTGAGGGAGGTCATCACGTTGGCACACCATGGACACCAAGGCGCGGCCAAGACCAAGACGCGACTCCGGTTGAAGGTCTGGTTTCCCTAACTAGAAAAGAAGGTTGATGACTTTGTAGCGGCATGCGTGTGGTGTCAGGCAGCCTCTCCTCTGCAACAGGAGCCAGCAATAGAAGTGATGCCCCAAGGCACCCGGCCCTGGGAGGTCGTCCACGCGGATTTTGGATCATCGTCGGTGGGCACCCACTTCCTGGCAATTGTTGACGAGTACTCTAGATATCCAGAGGTGGAGTTCGTCGAATCCGTGGCGTTTGAGCATGTGGTGGTGGCGGTGGAGAAGATCTTTGCAGCCCACAGTTTTCCCCACACCCTGTGCTCAGACAATGGGGCTCCTTTCCAAAGTGAGCGGTTCTCCGAGCTAATGGAGAGCTGCGGGGTGCAGCACAGGAAGGTGTCACCGCTGTGGCCCCGAGCCAATGGCGATGCGGAGAGACTCATGCAGACTCTTAATAAGACATTCCGGATCGCCCAGGGACAGGGTCAACCCCTACAATGGGCCCTGTACCAATTCCTGCGGGTGTATCGAACCACCCCGCATGCCTCGACTGGAGTGGCTCCTGCAGAAGCGCTGTTCAAGAGATGTCCCCGAGGTCTGCTCCCTGAGGTTGGGGAGAAGGAACCGGGAGTGATTGACAACCAGCGGGCTGCAACGGAAAGGCGAGTGAGAGTTGACCAAGAAAATCTGCGACGGGGTCTCCGGCCTCAACGGCTTGAGCCGGGAGACGAAGTTCTAGTCCGCAACCGACACCCCCATGGGAAACTCTCGCTCCCCTATGAACCCGAGCCTTTGGATGTTGTGGCTGTCAAGGGATCCATGGTGACGGCCTCGGATGGGCGATCTGCCGTCACCCGGAATGTGAGTTTCTTCAAGAAACTGGGTGATCCCCGGACTGAAAATCTGCCTGAACCTGACCCACCAGAGGACCCCGACGCTGGAGACTTCCGGGACGAGATCCCAGCCTCCCCAATCCGGGGAGCCGCAGCTGAGGGGCACCACGGGCCGGAGGTAGGCAGGAGGTACCCCCGATGGGCTGGGCGAGGGAAACCTGCTTACCTCAGCGAGTATGTTCTTGGACACTTAGCATGTAAACTGTGATGAAGGGATCCGGGTGGTTGACAATAAAGGGGTGTTGGGTGTGCAGTGGTGGTTTATAGGATAGCTGTGTGTTAAAAGTTATGATCATTAAACGTGCCGTTGTTGTGGTTCCTCCTGAAAAAGGAGGAGTGTGGCGCGGCCCGTAGTGACGGGCTTACGCGGCGGCCTGAAGTAGCACGCTGCCGCCGTATGTATAAATAAAGGGGCGTTCCCGGCCGCGAGCAGAGCGACCGGGAAGCCCGAACCGAAAGGCTGTGTGTGCGTGTCCTTTTCGGTGGGGGGGGCTTACGGGAACGCAGCGGGGGGCTCAGGACCGCCCCCCAACACATACCACGCAGCAAATCCCTTTCTAAAGAGCTTCAACCAGCAGATGGACCCGCCTGAAATTGTTGACCTGCCTTCAGATGAAGACAACCATGAAATGGACACAATGGGCAAGAAAAAGAGGGGACGCGACTCTCTCTCCAACTCTCGCCTTTTCACCTTCTAAGAATGCAAAACGACCACAAATTAACCAGGTGGAAACCGCCAACCGCTTTGTTCCCCTTCCTGGCCTAAAGGCACACCTCAGCGATATTGCAACCAGCCAGGAGGCATCGACTCCATCAAAGCATACAAGAATTCCACTGGTTATTGTCCATAACCTGAGAACGCATAAGGACCTTGCTGACTTACTGGAGGACCTAAATCGATCCAGCTACATCATCAAACCAAGAAGCGAACAAGCAAAAATCTCCCTAACCACGATTGAAGACTACAAAAAAGTAACTGACACTTTTTCGAACCAAAACCTGCAATACCTAACTTTTCCAATTACCCTAACCAAGGCACAGCGGTTTGTCATCTAGGGACTGCCAGCGAATGCCTCACTAGGCGAAATCTCTGAAGAACTTGCTGAAAAAGGATTTCCTGTGAACAATGTTGTGCAGCTCTCATCGCCGACTGACAGGAATGCAAAGTTCCCACTATTCGTTGTGACTCTGACACCCTCCCCTGAAGGAAATCCCAGGGACCTCAGAAAAATCACATGACTCTGCAAATGCATAGTCACCACCAAAGCACCGAGAGGGAGACGAGGCCCTGTGATGTGCTACAACTACCAACGGCTTGGGCACACCTCAAAATTCTGCCACCAACAACCACGCTGCATCTGCTGCAGCGAGAGCCATGAGGCAAAGAAATGACCATGTGAGCGAAAAAAGGACCCTGCAACGTGTGCAAACTGTGGTGGCGCACACCCTTCAAGCTACCGTGGCTGTCCCTACCTAGTCAAAGTGAAACAGGTAGACCAACAGCGAAGGACAAATAACCAGCAGAGTCTCCACAGCTCCCATGCTCTTCCAAGACCAAATCCACGACTGCCAGCACATGCGACAATCCCACAGGGAGACCAGCACCAGGACTTGCCGAGAATACCACAAGTCTAGCCAGGCACAGGAGGACAGAGCTACGCTGTTGCTGTCACGTCAAAGAAGACCCTCACACCTCCAATTGGTGAACCTACATCCGACCGTGACACCAACAGCCACATAAAGTGGCAAGAAGTCATCATGAAGGCTGCAAGCGCAATTATGAAGATGCAACTCCGTCCCATTGTAAACGCTCTAGCCGAATTCATCATGAGCGTATTCCCAAGTGAATATACCAACCAGAATGGCTGGAAATAAAAGTAGCTTCAACATCCTGATATGGAATGTCAATGCCATTCAGAAGAAAACAGCTGAATTATTACACGTTCAGGCACACCAGAAATTGCGCCTGGCAAACAACAAAGTCTACAGCACAGACCACACAACAAAGGGAGGTGGAACAGATGCGCTGGTAAAGACCAGCATCAAGCATCATGAACTAGCCACACCCTCTCTAAAAAATATCGAAGCAACTTGTATCCAGATACAGACTGCAAAAGGACCTCTACGTTTATTTTCTGTGTACTCTGCGCCAACGGCAGCTCTGATAGAGAGCAACATTTACATCCTACTAGACTCAAAGCTCCCAACGATTATAGGAGGTGATCTGAATGCGAAACACCAAAACTGGAACTTTCGAACAATAAACAGCAAGGGTCGGACTCTCCTAGGGTACTCGAGAAGAGGTGACTTTGTGGTTGCAGGACCAATGGAACCTACCCATTACCCCGGCATTGCAAGCCATACGCCGGATGCCCTGGACATTGTAATGCTGAAACATCTCACCTAGACTATGGAGCTAGAAACCATTTCGGAGCTGACCTCAGATCAAAAGCCAGTGATAGTCAAAATTGGTGATGAGGTAGAAGTCCACTAACACGTCTCAGGATACAACTTTAACAAGGCTAATTGGACACTCTACAAACAAGAGATAAGCAAAATGACACATCCTGCCCTATTGAATCCACTAAGAGATCGAACAGGCTGTGAACCACCTCACAACTGCAATCCAGCATGCAGTTGAAAAGAGCGTCCCAAAACAAGGACCTACACGCTGCTCTATTTGTGAGTTGCCAGAAGGGGTCAAAATATCTATTGTGGCCAAAAATAGAGCTATACGCCAATGGCAGAAAGCAAGAACACCTGACCTACTGAGGAGATTAACACGGCTCACAAAGTTACTCAAAGACCAAATCCAGGAGCACAGAGGTAGAAAATGGGAGGCTGCAGTAGCACAGCTGGAGGAGACGGACAAGTCAATATGGAGGATGACACGCCGCCTGTCTGGTAAAAAAGAATCCAGCACGCCAATTCAAGGTACGACCCACAAGGACAAGACAGAAGTGTTGGCTCACATGCTGGAAGAATCTTCCACCCCCAACCAAACCAGCAAGATATCACAGGACATACAACAGAAGGTTGCCAACCACTTCAAAGAGCACCAGCCAGGAACTGAAGCAGAACATGTGAAGACATGCACACTGGATGAGGTTCTCCGACTCGCTCAAGGACTGAAAAATGGCAAAGCGCCAAGAAGTGATGGAATTACAAACCAGGCCATCAAGATGCTTCCACCTAATGCTATGGAGTACCTGGCTGAGATCTTCAATGCCTGCCTGCATCTCCAACACTTCCCTGCAAAATGGAAAGAAGCAAAGGTCATAGTGTTTCCTAAGCCTGGGAAGTCACTGTGAAACCATACTATCGACCAATAAGCTTGCTCTCTGGACTATACAAACTCCTTGAAAAGTTTGTACTTGCACGCTTAAATGAACATGCCACAACAGAAAACATCCTCGCAAATGAGCAATTTGCATTTCATGTGGAACATTCAACAACCCGCCAACTATTGAGAGTCTTTGACATAATCAGCCATGGCTTCAACATAAACAAGTCTACTGGGATTGTATTTCTCGATGTATCCAAAGCCTTCGACAGAGTCTGGCACACAGGACTTCACCATCAAGTAATCAACCTGAAGTTTCCAAACTACTTGGTTAACCTACTCTGTAGCTACCTGACTGAAAGCAAATTCCATGTATCTGTTCGAGAGGAATGCTCACCAGCGCATTGTATTCCGGCAGGAGCCTGACAAGGATCTATCATGGAACCCTTCTTCTTCAACTTGTTTACTTACGATATCCAAAAACAATTTTAAAAGACTGAACTTGCTCTTTATACTGACGATGTAGAAGTGATTTGGCAGTCCTTCAGTGAAAAGGAAGCCACAAAAATTGCACAGACGTCCCTTGACAAGCTATCTGACTGGTGTCTAGACTGGCAGATTGCTCTCAACTCAAGTAAAACTACAGCAACTCTATCTACTACAGAAAACATGAAAGAGCACCCAGCAATCCACCTTGATGGAGAGGCAATCACTTGGGAAAGCAGCAGCTCTTACCTTGAAGTAACAATGGATGCAAAACTAAACTGGAAAAAACATATAGATAAAACCCAGCAAAAAGCAACTGGCAAACTAGTGGCACTATATACACCTTTGAAGAGTAGATCTATGCTGATACAGTGCAAGATAAAAGTAATCCAAGCTATAATCAGGCCCACCTCGATCTACGCCTCTCCAGTCTGGAGTGGCTGCCACGAGCGACATTGCAGCATTCGCCAAAGGGTCCAAAACAAGGCACTACGATTTGTAGTGGGTGCTCCCGCCTGGACAAGGACAGCCGATCTCCATTGCGACCTGGATATGGAAATGCTAGACAAACATCTCCTAAAACTGAACAAAACATTCTATGAATATTTGAATTGGAAAGAAAACCCCCTGATCAGGAATCTTGCTGGTATCACCACAAACCCATTTGACTGCTACCCACAGCCAATTGCAGCATTGAACTTGTGAACTACTGCTTCCCCACTGCTCAGTGATGTAACTCAGACCAAGATGTGTTCCTAAATGTGACTTAAAACTTCAACCAGCTACATTGGAATAATAAGGCGAAAACCAATGTATCCAAAAAAACACACTGCCAGAATATCTCTGGCAGAGAAAAAGAAGAAGTCAGAGCAGAATTACAAGAAGTGCCTGGGAGTAGTTCACATGCCACCACCATCCAATTACCTTGCTGCACGCTCAGCCTCCGCACAAGTTGACGCTCATGACGCTCGCCGCCAGGTGCCAGGAGGACACACACTACCCAGGGCCGTCACAAAGGGGGGGCAAACTGTCCCGGCCTCGCGCTTGTGGGGACCTCGCGCCACCCTCTCCCTAGTACAAAGCAGCACAGTCCACACATGTCCATTATTCACACGGGCTGTCTGCTCTCTGCCCCTGCAATGATTTTGCTGTTTGTTGCAAAGCCGTTTGGTTCCGCAACAAATAGCAAAATAATGGGAGACAGCAGGGCTCAGAAGTGAACTGTGCTGCCTCCCGTTATTCAGCTAATAACATAGACATGCTGAATGACAAGAGAGGACTCCTCTCCTGTCAGTCAATTTGTTCATGTTGCTCAGCGTGAACACGCTGACTGATAGGAGAGGAGTCCTCTCCTGTAAGGCAGCATGTCTACGCGGCAGAATGCAGTGGCTGCCTGGCTGCTTTTGAAGGGTGTATGGAGGTAAGTGTTTTGTATTTTAAATTGAATGTGTATATATGTGTATTTAAATTACATGTGTATGTATATGTGTATGTATGAATGCATGCATGCATGCATGCATGCATGTTGGTGTTTATGTTTGTGTCAATGCTGTGTTTGGTTTTATGTATGCCCACCCCTAATGCAGTCCACGGGTCATGGCATCAGAGGTGCACATAGGCTAGCATTCTGAGGGGCCGAGCGGGGGGGGTGCGGGGTGTGACTAACACTTCAAATGTTGGGCGAGTCGCTAACGTCAGAGGCTGAGGGGGAGGGGCAAACTTACTTGCTTGGGGACATCCAACAGCTTTCCACATTTGAAAGAGAATATTCTGGTGAATCTTAAATGTTAGAAGCAACTAACACTCTCCATTTGTGAAACGTCACACTTAAGGACTGCTGTGAAAATGAGATTTCTCATGTTGCCCCTTCCCTTCTAATCACTCCCCTGGCATGCAAGTGCTAACCCCACATCACAATTTCAATTACCTAAAATAAAAATGTATGCATACGAATGCAGGTGCTAAACATGAAATGTGGTATGTTTGTAAAGACAGGGCCTTTGTTAACAGTGAACCACAGGCACTGTTTAATGTCTGTGTCCTGTTCCGTCTGGCTACAACTCTGTTGGTCAGCCCGGCAGGGGGTGGATGACAGTTTTGGAAGTGGATATTGAGTGGGGCCAATGTGGGACCAATAAACCCATCGCACTGTCAGTCTCCCAAATGAGGAAGGGAGTCGAGGTCTTTCAGTGTTTGCAGTTGAAATGGGCCCCCAAGCAGCTGCCCCCATGCTGGCAGTCTTATGACACAGAAACATACTAATAATCTGCAGCTTTTAACCACCTGTAGTCGTACCTTTCACCATAATTCAGAGTCTGTTTAATTTCATAATGCTATGCTAATCTCTGGAAAGGTGGGCCATCTAAAAGCTGAGACCAGAAGTTAAGACTTTGGCTTTATCAAAGTTAGTCTGTTGATATTGCATGGATAGGCTTTTGGGCTTTGCATGTTTGATGTTGCTGCCGCTCTTTAACGAGTGCTATGGGGTGGCAACACACCAAAAGAGGACTTTTGCCTCAAGGTGGAAGGGCTTCAGCCCTCCCTAGTCAGGGGCTGGCGCCGCCCATGCAGCCAGGTCCAGTCAACATTCTTCTCTTTCAGGGATGGGGGATTCCTCCCAAGGAAAAATGGGTCCCAAAAGATTCTCACTTAGACTGGGTAAGTATGGGGACTGATCAAAAGCTCAAACAAGTTTGCCTAGTGCACACCTTTTAGTTTAAATGACGTGTGAGTATTACGATACTTAGTGGGGTGCAGGGGAGAATATCAACCCTGACACTGGGTTGTACTAAATTATGTGAAAACAGCAGGTGTCCACAATCTTTGTGGAACACTCCCGTCCCCTGCACACCCTTGTAGTTGAAAATACAACCAAATTCTCTTGAGTAATTTCAAAAATAAATCTTTATAAAGGGATGATAGCGTCATCCATGGATTGTGTGCCCCTCATGGGGTTAGTTTAGACAAATGATAATTCAACGTGCAATTTGTCACAGTTTATAATCAACATATAAAACCTAAAGAAAACTGATTTTTACAATACATGGTATTCACAGTAACTATTTTTCATAGTCCAGACAACTAAATATTAACTTTTATAGTTCAAATGACTTATAGTAGACAATTTGTACTTGATTTGAACTCCCAATCCAATGTGTCTTAGTAGGCAGAGTCCAAGTTTTCAAGATACTATATCCTTTACGCGTTTCGGGGCGAATAGAACCCCTTCTTCAGAAGATGTCTACTAAACGTGTTTTTCTTCAATTTATCTGTATTAACAGTAGAAGGTATATTGTTATTTAAATCATAATAATACATCATAGTCCCTGTCTGTCATGACTGGATTTTTCTTAATGTATAATCACCTGTTCATTTCTTAGTGTGGTCTCAATTGGAGATACAAATTCCATCTTGATCGGTATATCTTTGTCAATCCTAAAAAAATATTTAAAAAAATACCAAAGAGGGTTGTGAGTCCCTATCATTATGAGAAGTAAAGATGTCAAATAACTGCAACCATGTTTGCATTCTCAAACATGTCCATTAGAGAAAGGGTATAGATGTTTACCTGATCAGTGGGTCGTAGTCGGGATTTTGGGTAATCTCCCGCTTTGTTAAAGCTCTACGCTCCTGTAGTGGATCTTAGAAACGCGATCAATGACAACGTGGGCCCTGTAAAGCGGAAAGAGGTTTATCAGGGGCTATCTTTATCAATTACCGAAATCCTATAAGATAATTCTATGTGGTGGGTGTAAAGTTCTAATTTAGCTTACCTCAAAGAGGGACGTCTTTGTGCATGTATCGTATGTTCAAAATCATACGCACGGCAACTGAACAAAAATGGCCGTTCTGATGTTTATATAGCGTGATGACGTCAATGCGTGTCAACGTCATGACGTCACAATGTTTACTTTTGACGCGATATAATGTGTGGTATAAGCAGAATAGGGTAGAGTCTTCAATGCTAAATTAGAATCTATATTTTGAACATATATGCTGGTCAGTAATGTGGGTTCCTTGTTTTTTAACATAAATCTAGAATAGAATTGAGAATTATCGTCGACTCGTGATTAGAGGAAAAATCCAGCCTGCTCACAGTCTATCTGTTGTTGAAACTGAATGTCTTTCTTTTATGGCAATTAATTACAAACATGTAGCATTAATGTGGATGTGTGTATACATGTCATTATTTCAAGACAAAAAAGGATAAAACAATGAAAATATAAGTATTGGTGGTGTTTAGGACATATACAATCTTGGTTCTTGAGTTCTCGGTTTATAGGGTGATTTTTTATTGTTAAAATCTGGTCTATTTTGGGAATAGTGTTCTTGCCAAGTGTAAACTATATCTTGTTGGTAGTCCAAGGTATCTCGGCGGAATTTGCGAACTTTCCGTTGTTCAATGTCCCTCTTGTAGTTCTCTAGGGTCCGGTTCACTTCTTCGATCAAACTTGTTAATTCCTCTTTGGTTTTAAACGATGCTAATTGTTCTGATAATTCTTCTATTTCTTTGTCTAATTTGTTTACTGATTTTGATAATTCTTCTAAGGTCAATAGTATCAAATCTAGGGAACATTTATTTAATATTTGTTCCCACTTCTTTACGAAATCTGGGTTGTCCTTGCATAGTGTGGGTCTCAAATAGACCCTGAGACCTCTTGGTGTCTGTTGGGCTCGATAGTATTGTGCCAAGGTGGTGGCATGTAGTTTCTGTGATATCTCCCGTCTGATTACTTTCTCTAATTGAGATATTAGTTTATCTGGACTAGTTGTTACAGGTGTGCTGCTTTCAATATCTTTAATGAGTCCTAATATACGATTCGCTTCATTTTCATCAAATGCAAATGTGGATGCATGTTTCTCTGTTAATGTATTGATTTTAGAAAATGACATTACTATGCCACAATATTACAAATGGGTGCAACTACGGCTTTTGTGTCACACTCTATGCATAGAGGACCTATCAAAAGCTCAAACAAGTTTGCCTAGTGCACACCTTTTAGTTTAAATGAAGTGTGAGTATTACGATACTTAGTGGGGTGCAGGGGAGAATATCAACCCTGACACTGGGTTGTACTAAATTATGTGAAAACAGCAGGTGTCCACAATCTTTGTGGAACACTCCCGTCCCCTGCACACCCTTGTAGTTGAAAATACAACCAAATTATCATTTGTCTAAACTAACCCCATGAGGGGCACACAATCCATGGATGACGTTATCATCCCTTTATAAAGATTTATTTTTGAAATTACTCAAGAGAATTTGGTTGTATTTTCAACTACAAGGGTGTGCAGGGGACGGGAGTGTTCCACAAAGATTGTGGACACCTGCTGTTTTCACATAATTTAGTACAACCCAGTGTCAGGGTTGATATTCTCCCCTGCACCCCACTAAGTATCGTAATACTCACACTTCATTTAAACTAAAAGGTGTGCACTAGGCAAACTTGTTTGAGCTTTTGATAGGTCCTCTATGCATAGAGTGTGACACAAAAGCCGTAGTTGCACCCATTTGTAATATTGTGGTATAGTAATGTCATTTTCTAAAATCAATACATTAACAGAGAAACATGCATCCACATTTGCATTTGATGAAAATGAAGCAAATCGTATATTAGACTCATTAAAGATATTGAAAGCAGCACACCTGTAACAACTAGTCCAGATAAACTAATATCTCAATTAGAGAAAGTAATCAGACGGGAGATATCACAGAAACTACATGCCACCACCTTGGCACAATACTATCGAGCCCAACTGATACCAAGAGGTCTCAGGGTCTATTTGAGACCCACACTATGCAAGGACAACCCAGATTTCGTAAAGAAGTGGGAACAAATATTAAATAAATGTTCCCTAGATTTGATACTATTGACCTTAGAAGAATTATCGAAATCAGTAAACAAATTAGACAAAGAAATAGAAGAATTATCAGAACAATTAGCATCGTTTAAAACCAAAGAGGAATTAACAAGTTTGATCGAAGAAGTGAACCGTACCCTAGAGAACTACAAGAGGGACATTGAACAACGGAAAGTTCGCAAATTCCGCTGAGATACCTTGGACTACCAACAAGATATAGTTTACACTTGGCAAGAACACTATTCCCAAAATAGACCAGATTTTAACAAAAAAAATCACCCTATAAACCGAGAACTCAAGAACCAAGATTGTATATGTCCTAAACACCACCAATACTTATATTTTCATTGTTTTATCCTTTTTTGTCTTGAAATAATGAAATGTATACACACATCCACATTAATGCTACATGTTTGTAATTAATTGCCATAAAAGAAAGACATTCAGTTTCAACAACGGATAGACTGTGAGCAGGCTGGATTTTTCCTCTAATCACGAGTCGACGATAATTCTCAATTCTATTCTAGATTTATGTTAAAAAACAAGGAACCCACATTACTGACCAGCATATATGTTCAAAATATAGATTCTGATTTAGCATTGAAGACTCTACCCTATTCTGCTTATACCACACATTATATTGCGTCAAAAGTAAACATTGTGACGTCATGACGTTGGCACGCATTGACGTCATCACGCTATATAAACATCAGAACGGCCATTTTTGTTCAGTTGCCGTGCGTATGATTTTGAACATACGATACATGCACAAAGACGTCCCTCTTTGAGGTAAGCTAAATTAGAACTTTACACCCACCACATAGAATTATCTTATAGGATTTCGGTAATTGATAAAGATAGCCCCTGATAAACCTCTTTCCGCTTTACAGGGCCCACGTTGTCATTGATCGCGTTTCTAAGATCCACTACAGGAGCGTAGAGCTTTAACAAAGCGGGAGATTACCCAAAATCCCGACTACGACCCACTGATCAGGTAAAAATCTATACCCTTTCTCTAATGGACATGTTTGAGAATGCAAACATGGTTGCAGTTATTTGACATCTTTACTTCTCATAATGATAGGGACTCACAACCCTCTTTGGTATTTTTTTAAATATTTTTTTAGGATTGACAAAGATATACCGATCAAGATGGAATTTGTATCTCCAATTGAGACCACACTAAGAAATGAACAGGTATACATTAAGAAAAATCCAGTCATGACAGACAGGGACTATGATGTATTATTATGATTTAAATAACAATATACTTTCTACTGTTAATACAGATAAATTGAAGAAAAACACGTTTAGTAGACATCTTCTGAAGAAGGGGTTCTATTCGCCCCGAAACGCGTAAAGGATATAGTATCTTGAAAACTTGGACTCTGCCTACTAAGACACATTGGATTGGGAGTTCAAATCAAGTACAAATTGTCTACTATAAGTCATTTGAACTATAAAAGTTAATATTTGGTTGTCTGGACTATGAAAAATAGTTACTGTGAATACCATGTATTGTAAAAATCAGTTTTCTTTAGGTTTTATATGTTGATTATAAACTGTGACAAATTGCACGTTGAATTATCATTTGTCTAAACTAACCCCATGAGGGGCACACAATCCATGGATGACGTTATCATCCCTTTATAAAGATTTATTTTTGAAATTACTCAAGAGAATTTGGTTGTATTTTCAACTACAAGGGTGTGCAGGGGAAGGGAGTGTTCCACAAAGATTGTGGACACCTGCTGTTTTCACATAAGTATGGGGACTGACCCAGAACCAACAATTCCTGAACCCCAACCATGTCAACCCGGTGACTCTGAAATAAATGAGGGATCCTACCCCCAAACCGGTTTACGTGACTCTCTCCAGGAAAAGGGGGACAGCAGAGAATCAGGGGAAAAAGGGGATTCCAAAATAGCACAGATATCTTGGTGCCAAATTTTCTTTACAGTTTCCCAGACTCTGATACAGAAAACCGCCCAAGATCACAAAGTGTTGGAGTTCAAAATAAAGAAATTAACTGCCAGATTGGCTCAAAATGCAAATTTCCTTTGCCCCTTTGAGACGAGAGAAGGCCGGTTTTATGCCTCTGTCAAGGTCCAGGGCCAAGTTGCATTTTCAGCGCTGGTGGATACTGGTTCCAAAGCCACCCTTTTGTCTAAAAAGGCATTTGACCAAATTTATTCAAGAAGGGGAAGAGTCACCAAAAACCCTCACACCTCTTCCTGGAGAACTCCAAAACTTCAACAGAAATGACATTTCCGTCAAGGGGACTGCAGATCTGGAGATCAACATTGGGCGACATAGTGTGAAACACCTGGTAATAGTTGTCACTCCAGAGGGCACTCCTTGTCTCCTGGGGAATGACCTCCTCTGGATGTTATTACCCCTATTTGGCTGTGTGAACAAGGTCCTCTGAACACAGACTAACTGACCAATGAAACTAAAACAAAACACAAAATACATAGGTCTAAATGGCACATGCCACATGATCGAAAAGCGGTCTGACAAAATCGATTTCCACTTTAGGAACAGTCACGCCTCTGACATCACTGTAATCTCTGTAGGAGAACAAACTGGTGATGGGAACCCTTATCCATTTTTGAAAATCAACCTTCCTTCCAGTTTCAAGTGCCATTCCACACTGGAAGGAAATAACCTGAAATGCTATACCAATCCACAATTTGAAGAGAACCTAAATCCCATGACAAACGATGATGAACATCCAGCTCAGAGCTTGACTGATATCCAGAAAAAGGTTGAACAGCTGTTTCTCCCCATTCAGGTAAATGAGAGGTGAGGGGGGCCTGTTCTCGGCATAGTATGCCTGAATAATGGAAAAAGCTTAATCAGCGAAGCGTTATTCAGGAAACTACCAAAAGATCAGACCATTCCCACATTTCACTTGATTGATAAGTGGGAAATGGGACTGGAAACTCCAAATTCCAATCATCTCCTGCCTAGCAAGTGCATGCTGAAAGTTTCCATTGGTGACAAAAGCATTGATGATAATTGTTGGGTTGTGAGAGATGTCCCCTTTGCATTTTACTTAGGCAGTGACATTCCTAATCGGTTCGCAATTAATTTGGACCTAATATATACTATAAAGTCTGGTCCCGACTGGGTGGTAACCCCACGGGCTTTAACAATCCTGAGAAAGCATTTCTGTCAGCCCAATTGCTGCCGTATGCAGTTGAAGTTCAAACTGGACAAGAGGTCACCCTCCCAGGACTGGTCCGACAATTCACTGTCCCCCTAAAAATTAAGTGAGGATAGAACCTCCAAAACCGCTTATATAAATTTCAATTATCACCTCCAACAGCAAGGTTTGTATTTGGACCTGACAGCACTCATTGACCTAGAACACGACACCATTCGAATGTTGGTGGATAACAGCGATCCTATGAGTGTCACTTTGGGAGCAGACACCTTTATTGGAATGACGGTTGATGCCCAACATTTTTCCATTGATTTAGGGAATGAGATCATGGGACAAATTCCAAATGACTGTTATCTCTATGACGACGACATACCTTCAGAAAGATTTTCCTGGTGTACTCTTCCTGCCCTTATGGGGGGGGAGAGGTAACCTGCGACATCAGGTTGTATTTCAAGTCAACAGTGACTGCCTCCCATCCTTGAAACCTCCTGTCCAGGCCAACACCATAACAAGGGATCTCTCCACGCAACTGGAGGATTCCGCAGAAATTGCAAAACCAGAGGTATTTCTAGGCTTCAGGCAGATGGTGAGGAACAAATCGACCTTGTTGATGCCCGTGAGACAGAGGAACAAAAGCAGAAGCTGAAACAAGTGTTTCTGGAATTTTCAAGAGATTTGTGCTGTGGACTCGTTTGACTGTGGTCGAACCGAGATACACTCCACCTCCATACCAACAGACCCTGGGATGGACCCGTATTCGTGAAGCAATACCGGTTGCCCCTTGCACCAATGGAGTCACTCACAGAGATAATAAAGAACTTAAAATCCCTTGGGATAATTTGTCCATTCCACAGTACCTTTAATAACCCGGAACTGGGGATATTAAAACCCAATGGCCAATGGAGACTTTGCGCAGACCTTAGGGAGTTAAAGAAACGGGTCCACATTTCCCAATGGCCTCTTCCCTACAATCGATCAGGGACTGGCCTAGATCCAAGGGGCAAAGGTGTATACCGCCATTGACCTGACCAATGGTTACTGCACAGTACCCGTGAGTAGGGAAGACCAGTACAAGCTGGCCTTTACCTTCGGGGGCAGCAGTACATGTGGACACAAAATCCTTTTGAATACATTAACTCTGGCAACAAATTTAACATCTTTCTGCACAAGGTCATACCCGACTTGGATGAAAGGGGATACCTGGCCTATGTAGATGATGTTCTAATCAAAAGCTCAACTGTGGAGGAACACATAACTGAAAAATGCTATGTTCTGACCCAGTTGAAGGAAGCTGGAGTGAAACTGTCCTTCCAGAAGGTGCAATGGTGTAAGACCTGCATGAACTTCCTAGGGTATGAAATCACCCCTGAGGGTCTCAGTCCTTAGGCAAAAAAGGTGGAAGCTTTATTAAAATTAAAAGACCCCACGACTCTGCGTGAACTAAGAAGCCTTCTTGGACTTAGAGTAGGAAGTTCATACAGGACTACGCAGAGGTCACAAGACCCTTGGTCCATTTACTAAAGGCCGGGGTCAAGTGGGAGTGGGGTCCAGAGCAAGCCGAGGCAGTGAAACAACTTAAGAGAAGCCTTTCACAAGCGCCTTGTTTGGCTAACCCCATCAAAAACAATGAGTTCTTCTTGGAGACAGGGTTCTCAAATTCTTGCTTAACAGCAGTATTATACCAAAAGCACGACAAGGTCAACAAAGTCACCTTGTATGCGAGGTATGTATAAATGGGTAATCCCTATTTTTTGTTTACGGGGGGTCAAAACTGTAAGAAGGGATTCTCTGTGACGGAAAAGTTTACGAATAAACAGATCGACTACCCCTCTCTTTAAGTCCTGTATGGGTCACGGGTGAAGATAAAGGTTGACCTGTACACTTTGTTAGTAAGGTTATCGCCTTTTTGGGAAAAATTGCACAAAAATGCAACTAAGTACAAAAAATTCTATCTTTTTAATAGTCATAAAAATACCTAAAAAACATTACAAACTTGACAAAACGTAACAAACTTAATACATTTTCAATCAAACCATTTAGTCATCATTCATCTATTCTAACAGGGGAATACTACAACTTAAACAGCTTTGTGCATAACGGTAAATCAAGATATGCATTAGTGACAGAGGAAAAAACTATTAGATTTTCCCTTTAGCAGTCGACATATGTTTCGGCCCGTTATAGTGTACCACCTCTGTCAACAGTGATCACTAAGATGAATATTGGGTCATCTTCAGGACAAACGGTTACTTTGTGGTAGATTATTCTTGTTCCCCATTGGGCACACTAGCACATCTATGGTCCAAAGACTGAAGTTTGGACTATTGAGCTTGGTCAGACTCTCGGATGTGGCCAGGTATTGCCATCTCTGGTCTTGGTTCAGATTAGCAACTTTTGTGGCTTTGTTTTCGAGGTTGATCTTTATATTTCTGGATTTCACTCGGTACCATTAATAGGCAGGACATGAACAGTTATTCCTGTGGTTATAGTGCTGCCTTGATCTATGTTGTTTCTGTGTCCGAGTGAAAGCTGGAAGTCTGCGAAACCGGCAAGAGCTCGTTCTGCAGAGTAATGGTGTGTTTGAATCAAGTCACGTGTATGCGAGTAAGACTTTGTCCTCTTTGGAGGAGAAATTCAACGATTGTGAAAAGGCCCTCCTGGCAACGGTGTGGGCATTGAAAAATTACTGCCTGTTCATCCAGGGGGAGCACATCATTGTAGAGACTCCTCACCAGCCCTTGCAATACCTCCAAAGTGACCAAATATGGGCAGGGAATGTGAGTAATTCCAGAATTACTTCCTGGATTCTGTCTAGCCAAAGCTTTCCTGTGGAGGTTAGGTATGGCCACAACAAGAAGAGTTCCCTCGCGCAAGGTTTGGCTGACTTGCATGATTGTGCTCAAGAAAACTGTCTCAAGGATGAAAGTCTAAAAACCAAAAACAACATGGAAGCGTACCTGACTTCCCCACACAATGTCTAAGAGGAAGACACATGCCAGGGGATGCCCACAGTTTATGTGGATGGGTGCTCCTACCATGTTGATAACAACAGGGAAAATGAACTGGTGGCTGGCATTGGGAATGCCTGGGTGAATGTTTCCCCGGAGCCCTCTGCTGGGTACAAGATCGGTCCCCGAAGTAGTCAGGTGGCCGAGTTGGGATTATGTCCAGAATGGGTTCATGGAGCACCTGAAAAACTGGAAAAGTCGAGGCATTCTGTGTGCAAACAACAAACCGCTCAAGCATGGGAAATTAATACAAGCCATTGATAATCTGGTCACCTCTAAGGAGATGACCATCTACTGGAAAAAGAGCAAGGGTCACTCCAGAATAGAGAAACCAGACAAAACCGGAAATGACTTGGCTGACCAGTTGGCCAAAACCAGAACCATCCACAGGGATCTCATAGAGATCGAGTCCCTGTTGGGGGAAATGCAGGTTGCTGCCGTCACCAGGTCCCAAACACTTGCCCAAAATGAACTCTCAAATGCCCAGTGGAGTAAGGAAACCCCACCCAGAGGCTGATTTAATTACGTCACAAAAAGGGTATCCGATTATTGGGAAATTTTATCAACACATTGAAGACCCTGTGAAGTTTCCTCTGACTGAACCCGATTACATTGCGAAAGAGGATCTCTGGATGTTGAGAAAGTTTTCCAAAATGTGCCGAATCCAAGACGGTTTGTTGGTACGGAGATCCATCTCTGGATGTGACCAGTGGGTGGTACCTTCCTCATTCCAAAGCCCAATGTTAAGTCACGCCCATGACGCGCCACAGCCAGTCATCGGGGGTTTCATACAACTTTGGAAATATTGCGAGAGGTCACATACTGCCCACACATGGGCCAGGACCTCAATCAATACTTAAAGGGGGGACTTCAACTACTGGTTAGGACATGTGGATGACCCCATGGCCGTAGAGCTTTCACAATCGCTCACAGACCTTCGGTTTGAGTCAAGTTATTCAAGCTCCTACTCACACATTGGGTCACACCCTTGATTGGATATCAGTTGTTAACATTCTTTGTCATGATGCCTTGGTATCCCCCTGTCTTTGGTCAGATCATGCCTTTGTGCATTTCTCCTTCACAGTACCGTTTCCCACTAAAAGTAAGCCGAAATACGTACACTCAGTATTAGTTCGTAATGTCAAGCATTTGACATATGAAAGAATTGAACCTGTGCTCATGCACTCTCCAGCTGTATCAGATGCAGAGGCAACAGACATTATGGCCTTGAAACCTAAGACTACAATTGAACTGGTTGCAAATACCCTCGTCCCTCCCGAACTCAAAAAGAAATCCGCTGAGATTAAAAGAAGTAAACCATGGTTCTCTCCTGAGCTACAAACCTTAAAAGCCTCTTCTCTCAAACTATTTTATTCTTGGAAAGCCAATCAAACTCCCTTAGCATTAATGACATTAAAAAATGCCCCTAAGAACTACAAGGTGGTCATAGTGGCAACTAAGAAGACGCACCGCAATTTAAGAATTTCTCAGACAACCTCAGATTCGAGGGAATTGTTTAAGATTCTCAAAGAGCAGGAGACTATACCCCAACCGAAGGCTACCACCATTATAAAAGACGAGAAATGGAGTCTTGATATTCAGAATGCCATATCTTTGAAACTAGAGGGGATTTGAGAAGGTATCTCAATTAAAAAAGCTCTGATGGCTGACAATGGGGACACTAGGGATTGTTAAGCCTTTGTTAGAGACAAGGACATCCCTATATTTAATTTCAGGCCAATCACCACTGATGACTTAGCCTTGGTAATTGCCAAGCTGAAGGCTACTAAATGCACAGGCAATCCCTGCTCCTCCATTATCATTAAGACCTGCCCTCCCATGTTAGTCCAGTCCATTTGTAAATTCATTAACTCATCCCTTACAACTGGTGTGGTCCCTGACGAGCTGAAACAAGCTTGGGTCACACCACTGCTAAAAAAGCCTGGCCTAGATCAAAGCATTCCTGCTAATTACAGACCCATAACTAATACTCCCTTCCTTCTCAAAATCCTGGATCGAGTCGCCTACTCACAGATTGCACAATCCCTCAATCTTTTCCCCATCTTAAAACTTTTGCGATCAGGTTTTAGACAGGGCTTTGGGACCGAAAATGTGTTATTAGATCTTAAATTTAAATCAAAATTATTAAAAAGAATGGACAAAGATCTTGTATCCTTGCTCATCTCGTTGGATCAATCCATGGCCTTCGACCTTGCCGATCATACCATCCTGGCCGAGCGGCTGAAGGAAGTTGCACATTTTTCATCGGCAGCAACTTGATGGGTGCTATCTTTTCTACCCAGTAGAGTCAGTAGGGTTAGTGCAGATGATGCAATGGCTCTGCCTATTTCCATGCTTTTTGGAGTACCAGAGGTTGCGTGCATCTCGCCCTGTATTTACAACATCTTCATGGCCCCATTCTTTGCTCATCTTGAACAGGAAGGGGTCCTATTTTCCAACTATGCGGATGACACACAATGTGTCATTCTGCTCACAGGGTGTTATGGCCAGGATGAAATGGAATTGAACAGAATTTTTGTTATCATCGCGCGTTGGATGATGCAGAACAATTTGGCTCTCCTTCGTGGCAAAATGCAACTCATGGTTGTCGACTCAGCAGGCACCCTTGCCAAACTGGACCCAATTTATAAGCACTTTCAGCTTGGGGATGTTGAAATCACCACACTCACACAATCTTAGGAGCTGTCCTTGACCAAGTTCTGAATATGAAACCGTATGTAGGATGCACCGTTGCCTCTGCAACTTATTATATCAAACTGTTAGCTCATCTGAGACCATATATCTCTCAAGATAATACAGAAACGATTGCGCGAGCAATAATAGGTGCAAAATCAACTACTGTTGCAGTCTCCTGGCAGGAGCCAGTAAAGCAACCACCAATAGACTCCAAGTGGCCCAAAATGGCACCGTGAGAGTTGTCACAGGTCTTACCTTATGCTCTCATGTTACACAGTCTCGATGCGCACTTCACTGGCTCCCTGTGGAGGATCGTATTACTTTCAGGCTACTGGTTATCACATTCAAGTGTTGAATGGGGACCATGCCGACCTACCTACAAGATCACATCAGGGAAAAAACTAATTACAGAAGTTTGAGATTGAGCAACCAAAACCTCTTATTCCTGCCTAGATGTAAAACTAAGAAGGCTCAGGGAGGAGCGTTTTTTGGAGCAGCTCCTACATTATGGAATGCCTTACCGGCATCGTTGAGAGGCTCTGTGTCACTGAGCGCATTTAAAAAAGAGCTCAAGACTTCGCTGTTTCGATAAGTGGCTTAGCCTCGTCCTTTCTGCCTGGTGGGGGGAGTCTGCCCTTTCTTCTCCCCCCGGACACCATATGTTAATTGTTTTGTTTGTCTTGTCTGTGCCCTCACACGCGCTGGTTTATGGATGTGCATTATAAATAAATTAAGTAAGTAAGTAAAGGGGTGCTTTGTGTGTGTGCAATTCCATCCAAGTTGCCTCACACACTGAGCTCCCCTACAGAAAAAGGGGGATGACACTTTCTTGCTCAGATTTACAAGTAGATTTCATCGGGCCCGTGATTCCCTCCTCTGGAGGAAACAATTACATGTTAACCATGACATGCTTGTTTACCAAGTGGGTGGAATGTCTCCCGGCCCCAAATTGCAAGGCAAATTGCAATAGCAGCTGCCCTGATGATCAATCACATCTTCTTGTGTTTTGGCTTTCCCCAAAGGATTGAGTTGGACCGAGGAAGTCCCTTTACCAGCGAGGTGATGACAAAGATGTGGGAGATACTTGGGGTAAAGAGAAAGTTCCACATTGCCTACTGCCGAGCCCCTAGTGGGAGAATTGAAAGGTACAATAAAATGATTGTGGGCATCGTAAAGAAGTTTGTGACCATCAGGTCTACACCATCTTCTGTGACACAAATGTCTCCATTCGATCTAATGACTGGACAAACAATTGTGCTACATCATCATCTGCTCTACAGAACTCAAGAGCAGACCCTGATCAATGCACCCACGACACATGAATATATTGAGAATTTGAGAAAACACCTTCAGCATGCTTTTGCAAAAGCTCAGCCAAATCTGGAAAAGTTGGCAGAGGGGAGGACAATCGACTACGATTTAAAAACCACTAAGGAAGTGTACCAAGTAGGAGACAGGGTCTACTTGTACAATTTTCAAAGGAACCAGACAAAAGAGAGGAAGTTCCTCCCCTACTGGTGCGGCACCTTTGAAATTGTGGACAACATCTCACCTGTCTCCTATAAAATCCACATCCCAAAAGGAGAACTGACAGAAGAAAAATGGGTCCACCTCAATTAGTTGAAAATATGTCATCCCAGACACACTTTGCGTCAGATTGATGAGCCAAATGAAAGTCAAGCAGAGGAACCATCTGAAGAATGAAAAGGAAGGATGAAAAATCAGACGGAAATATATATATATACATACATATATATATATGTATATATATAACAGGGAGTAATTTACTTGGTGTTATTGTAAAAATGAAGAAAATAAAAAAATTTAAAAAATGTGTTTATGAAACAAGAAAGTCATGTAAAACTGTAGGTTGTTGTCGTTATAAATTCTTTGTAAATCTTCCAGGAACAATGTGTGTAAAAAGTACTGAAAGCTTTTTTTTAATCTTCTATTAGAGAACTAACCTCCTCAAATTCCAGCCTTGAGTGGGGAGGGGAGCCCGATGAGAACCCCGGGGTCCTGGAAGGGAAGGAAGAAAGGGGGTGTCATGCCACCCCAAAGATGGAATGGGAGACTGGAGTGCCCATCCCCAAAAGAAGGAAGAAAAGGAGGTGCCATGCCATACGCACCAACCCAGAGATGGAAGGGGACACTGGAGTCATGGAAGAACAGGGGGGTGGGCATGTGGGGTGCATTTAAAGGCCCCAAACAGAAGTCCCTTCCACATGAATGGCAGGCATTTAAAACCTGCAACAAAAATGGCATGGCTTTTGCTTTTGCCTTTCACATGA
Source organism: Ambystoma mexicanum (assembly GCF_040938575.1). NCBI lineage: Eukaryota > Metazoa > Chordata > Amphibia > Caudata > Ambystomatidae > Ambystoma > Ambystoma mexicanum. Next base: position 811,748,115 of record NC_090925.1, on the reverse strand, counting down.
ATGGTAGCTACCCTGAATGCTTGTTCTGCTGTCAAACACTCTTCTGACATCTGTCTCCTTCTTGAAGACTTTGACCTTGATGTCTTCACCCTTAATGAGACATCAGCTCTGTCACTGCTCTTGACACTCTCCTTCCCAGTGGCTACAAGCTCCTCTCCAAACCCAGGCCCAACCGTTCTGGAGGTGGAGTGACCCTGACTTTGAGTGGGTCCCTGCTTCTATCATACCTACTCAATCCTACTCCTCTTTTGAATGCCTCATCAGTGGGCTTGGTGGCTCCACTACTCTCTCACTTACCCTCACCACCATCTATAGGCACCCTGGCCTTCCTCTCTGAATGGGCTGACCTCACCTTTTCTCTCTTGACCTCTACTTCTAAACTCCTCCTCACAGATTTCAATATCCACCTTGTCTCTCCTGAAGCAACCACTTCACTCTCCTGTGAGCATTTTGACTGCCTCTCCCTTACCATTCTTCCTTCCGGTCCGACCCACTCAGCTGGACACACTTTGGATGCCTTCATTTCTGCAGACATCCCTATCTCTAACCGGCTCACTACCCACCTCTCCTGGTCTGACCATTCTCTTCCTTCCTCCCACTTGGGGGCCCTCGGCTGCCTTACTGTGCCACATCCCATACTGTCAGCCTGTTTTGCCGTTATTCAACCGATGAAGCAAGTGTCAGTCATTGCTTTTGCCGCCACCTTCATCCCCCCTCCTACCCATGCTATTGACTCTCCCACTGACTCAGTCCTTGCTAACCTTCACCTCTCCATATCCAATACCCTCAACATCCTTGCCCCTGCACAAGGATCCACCTGAAGCCTATCTCCAAGTGTAATGGTTGGTATGACTCTGATCTAGCTTCTTTGAAATGCAAGTGCAAAGTTGCTGAACGGACATGACAGACTTCAGCCACATCCGCTGACAAACTGGCCTGTCACCTGCTCCAAAGGCAATACCGTTTCCCCATCTGTTCCAAGAAGAGGGCCCATATGAAAGCCTGCATCTCAGGAGCCACAAACAACATGGCTGAACTTTTAAAACTCTGTAAGGAACTCGCCAATCCAACTGCAATCTCTACCTCTCCCCTTCCTTCCCAAGCTCTCTGCACTGAATTGTGCTACCATTTCACATCTAAAACAACGGACACCCTGTCCCACTCTCCTCCACCGCTATCGCTAGTCCCCCTCCTGCTATCTTTCCTCCTTGACCCTCCTCAGACCCACACTCTCCTCCTTTTTGCCCATTGCACCCGATGAGGTTGTCTGCTTTTTAAGGTCTCATCCAAACAGGTGCCCCCCTGCTCATCCAGAACTATTATGGAGAATATCTCCTCTCTTGCACAGGCCCTAGCTGATTTCTGTAACCACTCCTTTGCCACTGGCTCTTTCCCTCTATCACTCAAGCACTCCTGGTGCACCCTCTCCTAAAAAGGCCATCTGCTGCCCCTTCCTGCCCAGCTAACTATCGCCATATCTCTACTACCCCCTTCCTGGGCAAACTTTTGGAGAAGTTGGTCTTCCTACAACTGATCCATCATAATGAAATGAACTTGCTGGGTGTCTCTATGACCAACGGTCTGGATTTCGGGCATCCAGAGGCATGGAAACTGCTCTCCTGAACACACGTGAAGACTTGCTTGCACATCTTGACTCCAACTCTCCTGCCGTTCTCATTCTCCTTGATCTCTCCTCAGCCTTTGACATGTTCAGCCATTCTTTCCTCATAAAATGGCTCTGTGATACCCTCGGGATCATGGACCGGGCACTGGTTTGGCTGACCTCCTTCTTAACTAAGCATCCTTCCAGGTGCAACTGGGCCCTTTCTCCTCCACCACCTCACTCTTCCCCTCTTTACCTGCAGCGTTCCCCAGGGCTCTATACTTTTGACATGGCTTTTCAACATCTAACTTGCCCCCTATTGCCCACTTGACCTCTTCCTTCTCTCCTCATTTCCACTGTTATGCCGATGACACACAGCTTTCCTTGAAGCTTCCCTCTACTACCTCCTCTTCCTCCTCTCTCATTCCCAATTGTCTGACCACTTTCCAGGCATGGTGCATGGCCAATGATCACTGTCCTAATGCCAGTAAGACTGACATCCTTCTCATTGGGATCCCTGTGTCCTGTTTCCCTCCAGCCCTCTAGCCGCTGCCCTTGGGCCCTTGACCCTCCCCATTTAGTGAGGCCAAGAATCTTGGGGTCATCTTCGACTCCTCTCTTTCATTCACTACTCACATCTTGGACCTTGCCAGGAAGGCCCACTTTCAGCTTTACCTTTTTAGAGGCATTCTCCCTTTCCTCACCTTCCCCCAGAAGCTCAATGTCTCCAGAGCTCTGGTCTTCTCTAGGCTGGACTACTGCAACAGCCTCTTCCTCTATCTGCCTCTTTCCTCCTTTCGCCCCCTTCAACTAATCCAGGATAGGGCTGTGAGACGTATCCTTGGCCTCTAGCCCAGGGACTGTATCTCTCCAGCTCTATCCCTCCACTGGCTTCCAGTGGCCGTGAGGATCAATTTCACGACCCACTGCATTATCCACAAGGCTTTCTGGAGCCTGTGACATCGCTATCTCCAACTTTCTCTCCCTAAATACCTCCCTGCTAGAGCCCTTTGATCTTCTAGCTCCAACTCTTTTCTGATCAAACACTTCTCCAAACCGAGAGTGGGGTTAGATCTCTCTCTTTGGCTGGTGCCTCCCTTTGGAACAGTCTCCCTGACCCTTGCAGACTTGAGCCAGACCTCCTTAAATTCCAGAAACTTCTAAAACCTCTTCTTTTCTCTACCTCTTTCCCTCTCTCCCTCCCCAGCTAATTGCCCCACTGTTGCTGTGACTGGCGGCTTGGTCCTTAATGAGTCTTACAGTCTACCAGGCCCTTTGTCCAGTCGACAACAGCACCACTTCCCTCAGCACTGCCCTCTGGGCTCCCCGACTGACTGCCGGCTGGCTGGGCATCCCCCCCTTGGGACACCTTCGCCCTAGCACTTAGCCAATGGCCTCCTCCGCTGGCCCTCTCTGGCACTTCCCCTCCTGGGCTCCTATTAGCACTTGCTCTTACCTTGGTCCACATCCACTCCTTTCCCTCTATCCTACACTTCTCACTGCACTTGCACTTTCCAAATATCACAAGGCCTAGTAGGACTGCTATTTTGTATTTATTGTTACTGTTATTGTTTATTTACTCCCTTTGTTTCCCTCCCCACTTTTGCCTTGTGACGCCTGGAAACACTATTTGTTGTATAGGCGCCTTAAAAATACTCAATAAATCAAATCAAATCAAGTGAATTACAGACTGTAACTATGGGGCGAAACTGGGACCTTGAGATGCATACGTTTTTGTAATGCTGTGTTGTCAGACTATAGGCCTCATTACGAGTTCGGCGGTAGCCATGCCGCTATTGGCGGCATGGCTGCGCCGAAATCGCGTCCGGGTCCTCGGAATGAGGACTTACCGGGCCATTCCGAGGTCGGAAGGCCCGGTAATTCCTCCCTCCGAGGACCCGGACACGGTCCTTCCCCATTCCCATTTCAGCCCCCATAGGGTTGAATGGGAATGGGAGAGGGAGCAAACAACAGGCCATTACGAGATGGCCCGTTGTTTGCTCCCTCTTCCCCTCACGGGACCCGCTCTGCACGTCTGGTGAGACCAGACGTGCAGAGCGGGTCCCGCGAGGGGAACTCGGAATCGGGCGGTACAGGGTTGACGGCACCGGCACCTTTACCAGTGCCGTTAACCCTGTACCGCCCGACTCCTAATGAGGCCCTAAATGTCAATCAGTGTCAACGTTACATATGATCAGGACCTCATCACGAGTTGGCCGGTGGCCCTTAAATACAGCTTTAACGCTATTACTGCCTCATTTCAATGTTGTCCCACTCATCAGTTGTGTGGAAAGATTCGAGTCTTACCTCCAGCTTTTTGCTGGAGTTAAAAATCTCAACTTTCCGCTTGTTTTCCACGCTATTAGTGCAGTGCTAATTGCACTGCTGCTAATAGCGCAGAGAAATCCCATTGGCCCAATGGACCCAATGGGGAGTGGGGCTTAACCACCATACCGCTACTCGTGATCCCACGCTTATAGAGCCGGACCGGGTAACGGTAACGTTATTTGCGTTGTCGGTATCCTGGTGCAATTACCGCTGGAATGCTGCCAACCTTGTTATGAGGCCCTAGAGATTTCCTATCGAATAGCCATCCGAATTAAATATCCAGAAGGGATCATTTGATTAATTTGGCCATAATATGTGAAATATCACTCTAGGACCATTCCACATATATCCACATATATCCAACTATGTTGGGCGGCACAATTTGTAATTAGTTGAGAATGATATATTGATATACAGCCATCATTGCAAACACTCTAACATTGAATACAGTTTGTTTATCAACAATGCGAAACACAGACAGTACCATAGTAATTGCGTGCCGACGGGCTAACGTGATGGCATCATCCAAAGAAATTATCATTTTTTAAAAATTTTTATTACGAGTATATAATCACCGAAGTGATTTTTACAAGAAGATGAACAAAGAAAAACTTCAATTATTTCTGAAGAGAAACTTCACAAAAGTATTTTGGCCAAAAGTCAAAGCATAAAGTCAATGCAGAAGTCAGAGCTAGAAGAAGAAGAAGTGTGAGGATTGAAGATTAAAAGTGAGGGCGAGGGTAAAGGCGCCAGATGAGATCATTTCCAACCATTTTGGCAAAATGCACCGACCCACCCACCACCAAGACTGACTTCACGTGGGACCACACTGCTGAGTCTCCAAAGCTGATTGTACGAAGATTTGAGCCAGAATTTTCGTGGCTGCTACAGTTCAAGAGGGTCTTAAACCTCCTATTAGACGCTCCCACCAAAGTGCTTCATCAGTCAGGTAAGCATTCTTTAAGTGATGCAGTATATACGGCTTTCTGAATTTGTCTGTTCCTGGGCACATTAATGAAAGGTGCCGTAATGTTTCGCTTTATTCGATGTCATTACAAAAGTGGCAAGTATTAGATGGAGAGAGGCCTCTTATTTGCAGTATTTCATTCGTCGGTAACAAATTCAGCATCGCACGTAAAAGAGTGTTCTGAGTTTTTCTGCTGGGATGTTTTAACAGAAAAGGTTGGACTTCATTCAATTTTCTGCATGTTGGAGGTAGGTGGCTAGTCAGTTTGTACTCAGATGCTTTATCCAATGTACTTATCCAATCCGTTTCCTCCATACGGGTTTTGGTTTTTGTTGGATTAAACAAAAGCTCTTCCATGGAGCTGCCGCAAGTTTCAAGTTGCTGTAAACAGATTCATTCCCATTTGGATATTAGTATGCTTTTGCTTTTGTTCATTTCCGCCTGTACCATCACGAAAATTGACGGAGAAGAAGGATCTTTGATCTTCCGATATAGTATGACGGACACCCTTTTGACTGTTGACTCTAAAGATGAAAGAGAGAGTTTGCGTCTTATCAAAGCTATCGGAGTAGAAGATGGTAAATTCAGAACGGAACGCCAAAAGAGGCTCTCAAGTCTGGCCCATAGAGAGTTGGGTAGAGATGGCATAGCGTCAGCTCCATACGTAATGGCTGGGATAACTTTGCCTCGATAGAATTTGAGTAGGGGCATCAATGAAAAGCGCCCATATTTTTTGTCCAGTATTTTTGATTGTGAGACAAAAGATTTCATTTTTTCAAAAAGATGGAATTGCATCGCTGAATCTTTCGGTGATGAGTCAATAAGAACTCCAAGATATTTAAATTCCGCCACTTGTTCGATTTTGTTTCCAGACAAGAACTATGAGTTGATCTTTTTCATTTTGTGAATTTTTGCAAACACCACGATCTTTGTTTTTTGTGTATTTACTTCTAAGTTGTTAGCAGCTGTATATGTGGTCAATGCAGACAACTGACGTTGTAAACCGATTGGGGTCTGGTCAAGTTGAATAAGGTTGTCCGCATACAAGAGTCTTTGAATCTTCTCCTTGCCCAATTCTGGGGGGAATGCTCCTGTTGTGGTTGAGGTTTCTTTATAGTCCCCGAAATAAGAAAGAAAAATGGCTGGAGCTAGTGGACAGCCTTGTTTGACCCCTCTATCGGTTGTTATAGATGATGAAAGCAGACCACTGGTATTCAATCGCACCTGCACCGATGTAGAAGCATGAAGTGCTTTAATAGGGTTCAAAATCTCCTGAGGGCAATCCCAGTTGATGAGTTTTTCCCAAAGTTTCCTGCGATTGACTAGGTCAAAGGCCTGCGTGAGGTCTATGAATGCCAGGTATAGGTTCTGATTTGTTTCACGGGCTTTTGCCTTTAGTAGACTGAGAATAAAGATGTTGATATTCGTTCCTACTCCCTTTTTGAACCCAGATTGAAGAGGGTCATTACAAGGTGCACTTTTTGCCCATTGGTTGAAGTGGTCTAACAGAAGGCACCCATAGACCTTCCCTATGACGTCAAGGAGTGCTACTGGGCGAAAGTTCCTAGGGTCATCCTTTCTTCCTTTTTTAAATATTGGAATGATGACCGCTGAGGTCCAAGATGGCGGGATTGTGCTGCAGATTGTGCATTTCTGAAAAATTAGACTCAGGAGATTAGTCCCGTCTTCTGGGGCAGATTTTCAAATTTTCGTTAGACAAACCGTCTGGCCCAGGTGCCCTTGATTTCTTTAGCTTGGATATTTTGTCCAAGATTTCGATTTTGTCAGAGAGATCAACCCAAGGTACTGTCGACTGCAAAGGTGAAGGCCCCACGTCAGAATCTGGAGATCTTAACAGTGTTGAGTAAAACCCAATCCACATTGCTTCCGAGATACTGTTCAGTACCATTGTGGTTGCTTCTTTGGCCCGTGGGTTAATTAGACTCCAAAACTCTCTGGAGTTGGATTTTTGGATTTGTTCCAACATAGCCTCGGAGTCCTGTTGATGTAATATTAGACGATAGCACCGTAGCCAGCTTTTGTAGGCTCTTGTAGCCTCGGTTACATGGGCTCTGTTGGAGGGCGTATTGTTTCTTGCAGCCGTCCTTTTCGCTCTGTGAAGGATTTACGCTGTGCCACCAACCGGGCGTCAAAATCGTGTACGTGGGATGTTTGCTTTGAGTTTGTCCCCTTCGGGCTATTCATCATGGCTCTGTAAGGTTCTAGAAGCGGTCTATAGTCGACTTCCGCAACAGATTGCCTGTTTCCATATGAAGAAGTGATTGCTCGGATGTTTGCTCGTGTGACCCTTACCCGGTTGCCTTTACCTTCTGGTTCGATTCTTCCAGAGTAATGGGTTGATGCTGATTTTGTGGATGCCCATTTGATGGCCAAAAGATTATGGCCGCTTTGGCTTGTCTGTTGAACCCTGAATTCTATCTGCCGAGCTAGGAGATATTTAGAAGCAAAGATGTAGCCTATTGTTGAATGGGCCATGCCTTGCTTCCATGAAGGTAGAATAATGGAATCAGGAAGTACACATGCGGTATTGGAAAGTTGCCTGGCCGTCATCAGTTTGTTCCAAGCTGTACCTTGTTTGCAGGGTTTATTCTGTAAGGAACCTGTGGAGTCAGAGCCAGCCATTGGGCATTTGATGTGTAGGTCTCCGCATATAATGACCTCACATGACCCAAACTCCAAATGTACCGAATCTAGTATAGAAATGACCATGTCAAACAGAAAGGTTGTTGAAGCGCTTTGTGGTTCCAGTAAATGGACAGCACCAGCAAAGGAGTGCGCGTATCCTGGTCACCCGCTGACTCCCTTCGCGTCCAAGAGATTAGTACCGCGATGACACAAGGGGACTTCAGGATAATTTTAGTTATTTCTAGGCCCACACCCATTCGGACTGCAATTATTAATCCTGAAGAAGGCCTTCCTTTGTTTCCTGCTAATGCTTCTGAGAAGGCGATCTCAAAGCCGTCCAGTGTTGGTTTAGATTTTAACCAGACTTCTTCCATGAAGGTAGGTTCTTCCATTCCCCGAAGTTGATGTCACCAGGTGTTGTTAAATGTAGGAACCCTCTTGTGTTCCAGCTCGCGAGAGAGAGTGATTGTTGCTCTTTATCAGTTTTGTTGGTATCTGGTGGCTATTTGTGGAGACGCATAGACAGAACTTTAGGTAACCAAGCCCATGTAGAAGTGTTTGAAATCGATCTGGCCTGAGTCACATTTTGGTTCGCCTCTAGTAAATTGCTCGCCTTTGGATTAAGTGGATTGCAAGGGGAGATGTCATGCCCATAAGGTGGCAATTGAGTCGTGACCGACCGGGGTGTTGCTGATGATTTCTTTGACAAGTCGGTACTTGAGCTAGTGTATTGATGTTTTCCGTTTGTATGGCTGTCCTCCGTTGAGCTGTCCTTTATCTTCTCATGATCTGTTTTAAGTGGGCTGAGTAGGGTTAGCTCAAACCCTTGTTTGTATAGTACCTCCGCTGCAGCTGACAGCAGAGTGATCACACTGCCTGATGAAATATAAAGCAAACAAGAGGCCTTGTGGCTCTCATGAGAGGGTTCCACCGTTTTGACATCTTCTGATTTTAAGTTCCTTCAGGTGGAAATACTGTGGAACAACCTCATTACAGTACGTCTGTTTAAGACCAAATATTTTTGGTTGCCAGACCATTGTGGTATTTTGACAGAAGGGTTCAACTTTTGGCTATTAGAATCTTGGAGCGACTTATTCTGGTGAGGAGGGTTATAGGGCGCTCTCTCTAGATGTTTGTGGTCCTGCGAACCTTTTCTCTGCTGCGAGTGTTTAGTATCCTTAGTCTTGTCCGATAAGTCAGCTCTTGTTTGAATATGGACTCTTGAAATATATTTCGCCTGTGGCCGACGAGAAATTGGGTCCGAATGGAAGTTTTGTTCATTGCGCTTTTCAGCTGGTTTGGTAGTGTGATCCCAGTTATTACTTCGTAAAGACTCAAAACGGTCATCCAGAGAAGAGAAACCTGAAAAGTCCCTAATGACTGTCTGGTGGCTAGGTGACAGTTTAGGAAGATGAGAGTTAACACCATTCCGTTGACTATCATCGTTGTCTTCGAGATGTTGGCTTAAATTCATCAAGTCTTGGTTTGCGAGAAAATCGTCTACTGATTTTGGTGACTGAGGAAGAGCTTCGGGTAGAGTATCAGTGATTGAGGCAATTACTGGAGCTGGGTTTTCCCCCCCAGACTTTGGTTATTCTTTGGTAAAGATTCCTTCTGACGTAATCCAGGTTTCTGAGGAACAGGTATCGGTTTAAACAAAGGTGCCGTTTTCAGGCATACTTGAGAGCTGGGCGGATGGTGTTTAGTTCTCGTATCTAAGATCCCCTCCAGAGTCACCCCTAACCCAGATGGCTTTTGATTTGATCCCTGGATTCGTTTCATTCTTGTCTGGTCTTTGTGTGGGAGGGTGTCATCTAAACACATCACTTCGTTGTCTCCCGGCTTGTTAAGTGTCGGGTCTGATCTGATTGGTGATGAGCTGTGAAGACTTGACAAGTTGCTTGTACCAGATTTTGGTCTTGTCCCGCAATCCATATAAGTAGCCTCACGCCGCAAGGAGTCTTGTGATGTTGTTTGAGAACTTGCATCCCTCCTTGGCCTATCTTTGTTGTTGATACATAAGCCTGTTGAATAAACCGTAGACTCCGATTGGTGGGGATAGGGGATGCCAGCTGAGTCATTTTTCCTCCTCTCCAGAGCGTTGATATAGCCTTCTAAATAGATGAGCTTTGAGTTCATCATTGCAAAGATAGATGTTTGATCTTTCAAAGAATTGTTAATTCCCTCATATAGCTTACAGAAAGGTGCAAGTGCAATTGTTACCTCAGACATAATGTACATGAAGTCTGCTTTTTTCGTTGGTGTCTCCTTTGGGATGCTGAAGGATGACTCGCTTGATCTTCTGTTAGATGAAGAACTCGCTGGTGTAGAAGGCGGTTGTGTCGTCTGCAATTCTTTGGGCTTGGAGTGAAGAGTTGGAAACCTCGGAAGACAACCCTCTCGGAGATCAGGCGAAGCCTCCTTATTTCCCTTTCTCGCGTGTGCCTCTATGTCAAGGTGCACTGCCGGGTTGATGGACTTATTCGCCAAGTTCTTGTTCTCAGAATTAAGGGGCGATGGCCTTTTGATGACGGGTGAGTCTAGGCTCTTTTTTTCGATGATGGTGGTAGAGCAGTTGACATTATTTCCCAATGACACTGGTGAGGCGGGTAGCGAGCCTATATAGTCTGACTGGGGATTTGATTCCAAGCTTCCCAGTAAGGGCTGGAGTATTTGGTCATGCTCCAAAGAATTTGAATAATCCCTGTAAGACTCATTGTGAGATGGCAAAGATGATAAAGATAAAATTTTCTCTGGTCGGTTTTCTTGTGATTCCACAATAGTTGGTAAAGATGCTGGTCCGGGATTGAGAGTGTCATCAGCTTGCACTTTTTGGTGTGGTGTCGGTACTTGAGTCCCGCTGCCAGGGAAGTGCTTCTGTGAGCCGGATGAAGCTGTGAGTAAGGGTTCAAGGAGTGCTTCAAGCAAGCCTGCGTCTGAAATTTCCCCAAGCCCTGAATGGTGAAGTTTCTTTTTAGATTGTCTTTGGAAAAGCGTTTTCAGTGAATTTTCCAGGCACGAACTCGCCGATGGAATGGCCGCACTGCTAGGTCTCGAGGATTTTTTTACTGCTGTACGCTTATTGGACGTAGGAAGATCGACGTTTTTTTTTTTGTGAGTGGCCTGAATGAGATTCCATGTAGATGTCGATTGGGCACCCCTATTTTGATGCCTTCTCGCAGGACTCTAGCCTTGACCAGCTCAATTTTAGGGCTCTCAATGAGCAGGGGGCCCGAGGAGGGAGAGGATGATGCGGGAGCCGTTGTAATAGGCTCACCAAGGCTTCTCGTAATCTTAGGAAGTGTTTTGTTTCTTTCAAGTTGGGCCATTTCGGCACTTTCGGCCGGTGACAAAGGCAGAGTATTATGTATTTGTGCCTTTGTAGTATTTGTAGAAAAAATCGCTGTAATAGCGTCTTTGGCCACAAGGTGGCAGTGTGGGACAATTATGCCGGGAGTCATCGAGTTAAAGGCATTCCCTGCCCCGGACTCTCTGGTTTGCTCAAAAGAATGGTGAGCTGGGAGCCGATCCTCGCAGGTCCGCTCCGCCGTCGGCAAATGGTGTTCTTCCAGGGGTACAGGCGAGCTCACGGTGTCCAGCCGTAACCCCCCCAGGCATCCAACCCGGGTGGCCCCCCCTCCTTCGAGGGAGGGTTCCTCCGCGTCTTCTACCAGGTAACGGGGCCAGGACCAAGGCTGCGCGGCTCCACTAGATTCCCCCACACATTCGACCTCGTCCTCAGAGGTCTGCCGAGGCAATTCTTCCCTGCGGCTCCACTGCCCCACGGGGCCGCAGGTGGCCTCCGTCGGTAACACGGCGCATGCGATGCCCATCCCCAGCTCCTCCCGGCTTTCACACGGGTGGCCTCCCCACCTTCGAGGGGAGACCTCCCCGCACTGTCCGCCGTCAGAGACTGGGGCCGAGGCACCGTGGCTCCCCTGTTGGTGCAGCCCGCCTCCGGCTCCGACTCGAGAGCACCAAACTCCTCCATATGCTTCTTTTTCTTGACTGCATCCCCTGTCGAAGTAGGTCCGGACATAGGCTTGAAACACCCCGCTGGTAAGAGATTTTGTTTCTGAGTCAGATGTTCGCTCTTCGCCGTATGTAGTTTGGCAGTTAGTTTGGCCAATTTTTTGAATGGAATGTTTTTCAATTTACCTCCTGGCCGCTTTAAGGAGCCTGCACAGGCTAGGTTTTTTGTTTGTAGAGTCTGTGAAGTTAGGAGAGTGTCATTGGAGAGTGAGGAGAGTAACAAGACGGTAGAGGGGCTGTTAGCACTCCGTAAACTTCGAGGTTCATCTTCTCCCCCAGAAGTGTTGAGTCTCAAGTCCATGGAGACACCCCGTCTGCCCCAGCCGCCATTAGACTGCCACAGACTGCCCACTCTCACACCACTCCGCTCCGCTTCGCTGCTGCCTTCTGGTTTTGAAGGAAATGGCGCCAAAAGCACACTGTAGCCACTGTAGAAAGACTGAGAGGGACTGCCACAGACTGCCCACTCTCACACCACTCCGCTCTGCTTCACTGCTGCCTTCTGGTTTTGAAGTAAAAGGCGCCAAAAGCACACTGTAGCCACTGTAGAAAGACTGAGAGGGACTGCCACAGACTGCCCACTCTCACACCACTCCGCTCCGCTTCACTGCTGCCTTCTGGTTTTGAAGTAAATGGCGCCAAAAGCACACTGTAGCCACTGTAGAAAGACTGAGAGGGACTGCCACAGACTGCCCACTCCCACACCACTCCGCTCCGCTTCGCTGCTGCCTTCTGGTTTTGACTGAAATGGCGCCAAAAGCACACTGTAGCCACTGTAGAAAGACTGAGAGGGACTGCCACAGACAAAGACATCTGCCTTGCCGGTAAGAGACAACACATGACAGCAGATCGATGATGACGCTCTACTGGAATACGAGAAAGTGCGTCACTGTATTTCATTCCATTGCAGGAACTCAGACTTTGCGGCAACGCACTGAACACAAAAAAAGAAGTAGTGCATCATTTTACACTGGACTAATCATCAACCTGACTGAGGTATGAGGATAGCAATAAGATGTCCCAACAATTAATGGAGCTGGGTGCAAAACATGCATGATCTTGGACTACTACAACTAGTACAATTTCAGGGAACCATTGCACTTACAATGCATGACAGGAGTTGCAATTGTTTAACTGTACGCTACATTTTAAAGAGGTGTTGTTTGCTTCCTCTCGTCTTGGTTTTGGAAAAAAATTATAATAAAATTTGAATAAAAAATGTTTATTGACCTATCCTGCATACTTTGGAGAAGTATGCAGGATTGGCCAAGGCAGCAATGCAAATATCCCACATATGGTAATAGCATTGAACATAAGGTCCTTAATCAGTAACATGTCATGCAGAATCACTCTTACACCAAATAATCAGACCGACTCAGGAAGTTGGCAAAGTCCAATTTGACTGTTTTAATATCATTTATCTAAAACATGGAGTTACAACGTACATCAACGGATGTTTGCTCGTATTCTCTCAGCGCAAATCACATTAACACAGTATGATATACACAAAATCTGTCACATCTGATGTCATACTACGTGGCAAATAAGAAAAACCTATCAAGGTCGGGATTGGTTAACGGGAACATCTACGTATAATTTCTGTAGGGACTAGGATTGTGTGTCAGGTGGACAACTCATGCCCACCTTAGTGCAAATTATCTTCATCAGTTATTAGAAACACTGTATTTTATTGGCTCTCATTCTATGAGGCCATTCCTTATATGGCCATTTATAATTGGTTGGCACGCTCGTGCCATGTCTGGAACATTCAGTTCTCTAGCAGCACCTAATCTCATACTCCAGGTGCCGGGGGGTGAATTTAGCTTCACCTTCCCACCAATTAGCCCCATATTTCTCAGCACTGATGCCTTCTGCCATGCCGATAGTCTTTGAACTTGGACTTGCAACGTATTCTCTTCTCTGGGAATAAAAGGGAGTATGGGCACACACTTATCATAGTTCTGGGACTGCGTGCCCAACTCTATTTTCATTCTAGGCTCACGTAACAGGATAACAGGAGACCACAATTCCGCCCATTTTGGAGCATTAAATAGTCTTGAATGAATGGAACTTGACACTCATAGTGTTTCTTCCTTGCACCTTAATAAGGGATGATCCAGCTTCTCACGATCTCTGTTCTTTGAGGATTAATAACCAGTTCTTGGCTGCCCTCCGACTTGACACCAGGCCAGACAGCCCTTCTCGCTCCTCTCAAGCTCCCAGCTATTTCTTTTCTGCGACACATTTTTCAATCCTTCTTTCTCCGTGGGTACAAGTTTAATACATTTGTGACAATGATGTCCAATTTCTATATATACAATGGTGGCTTTGCCTGCAGTCTATTCACTACGTATAGCCAACTTTTATGATCACTTAGTCTACTTGCGTTGCTGCATCTGTACAATTAACGATTTACATTTTCTTCAGTGCTCTTCATATGCACAATCTTCATTTTGCACATAAAAGCTTGCTTGGTCCTTTACTTCGTAGTCAGGTTCCATAGGACCATACATTCTCTTCATCAGTTGGTCTTGGTGCACCACGCTCACTTCTTGTGACGTCACCAACTTCTCTTTCTCTTGATTTCATATTCCCTCTGGGACCTCTTCAAAGAGATTGTCATCTCTTCGAGGATACATCAGGTACGGTTTTCTTAGTGGATACCTTTTTTTGATGTGGAATCGTCACAACTGCTGGTGTCAAGCATGATACATTTTCAGGCTGCCGGCATATAGGTAGAAGGGGGGCGGGACTTCCTGCAGAAGCATTCGGCTGCTCCTCTACAGCAGAGTTGCACAATAAGGTAGTATAGTGAAATAGGGATGAAGCAATGATATAATCAACATTTTATGAATACAAATCAATGTTAATTATTCTGTTTCAACATAAACATTTCTTTTTTGTAAATATTTATTTTTATTTTTTATTTTCTCTCTCCCTCACTCTTTTTTATTGTTCGATTCTGTTCTGTTTTCTTGTTGGTTTCATTATGAACAAAATGATTCCTTTATATGTAACAAACTGGTTCACTCAAATATGCATAGTTCCAATTGGTGATGTGATTCGAAGAAAGTTGTATAGCCTTGAGAAAGCCCATGGAGGGTGAAACACGTATTGGTTAACAGACACAAAAAGAAAGAATAAATAATATAATGTGGACATCAAACATAAGATTTTATCTTTTTTATGGTTAATGGACACTGCTTGGAAACAATTACAATAAGGGACTTAGTTCCAGTGTGCTAATGCTATTCACACCCAGCAATATTATCAGAGGAGCGTATGTGATTTGGGTCTTTATTTCTATCTAATACCTAACCACAATCCGAAACTGTTTGCTTTGTCAATGCTTGCTTTTAAAAGGATGTCCCATGCACACTTGATGAAGACATTTTTATTACGCCAGTAACACATTTATTGTTGCCAATAAGACGTCAACTCTCAACAGACTGCTTTGAAATAACGCTGGCAGGCCAAAGTTTGTTGTTAAGGCTTCATAGAGCTAGCTCAAACAGAAGGATGTGTTTTGGGTGATGAGGGGGAAGGTAAAGGGTGGGATTGGGCATAGGGATTGGCACGGCCATAGGCAGTCAATGGGTGGGTAAATAACCAAACAACACCCACAAGCTGCGTTTCACTCGCATGTCTTCTTCATAGCTGTGTTCCAATGCAAGGCTTTCGGCTCATAGGTGGCACTTAAGCACCACCTTATAGCCAAAACTAAAAATGATCCAGTGCCATGCAGTCTCAAATGCAAAGTTGCGGATGCGATAATAAATACTCGTGCAGACTAGATGGTAATGATTCTGCTCTTGTATTGTGAAAAAGCACTTTTGGGGAATGCCTGCCGATATGAACCCAAATAAACGCAATGAGATGCGAATGTTGCGGACAGATCTTGACTTTTCTCCTGAAACTCTGCTATAAACATATCTCCGGCATGCTGGTCCTGAACCTACCGTGTAAGGCTCAGGGACGTCATTTGGGGGTCGCCAGAGGTCGCAAGTGCAACCTCTGTGGTCTCCCTTGCGACCTCTACATTTTTTTTTTTTTTTTTTGTAATGCAAGCTCCTGAGCTGTGGCCAGCACCGGTGTGGCTCTTTAATTCTAGGGTGGCTAGCTTCTTGTTCAGGCCCCTTATAAAAGAGAAGAAAAATAAGAACAGGAGTGCCACAAGTCTAACACTTTCAGCACTGACCCTAAATACGAAAGAATAGGAATACCAAAAAATGTGTCTTTCTGGAATTCTATACAATAATTGCTAGACTCATTAAAGGTTTATTTCAGGCACACTTCAGGGGGTTAGTCACTGATTTAGTCTGTTCTCAAACGCCTCAACTCAGCCTTTCATCCTTCTGAGGTCGATAAATGGGTACCAACACAGGTTGGATGATATTGGGTGGATATTTCTTCTATGTAAAGCGCTTAAGGGTAAGTGCTATATAATAACACAACATTATCATTTGGTCATGGACGTCTGCTTGCATTCACAGTAATTTGGTAATATGGGCCTATACACACTGATCTTAACGATACATATGGTGATCCATTCTTGTATGAAATGTACATCACATTATAGTGATATCGTAACCATATTTTTCATAGTGTACAATGCTATGTGATGCCACTTCCACTTTTGTCAACAGTGAAAGGTCATGTTCGATCGCTTCCCGCGAAATCACTTTGGGGTGGGGACAAATCACATCACTTCCTGTGATGTCATCAGGGGGTCAAAGGTCGTGTGATGTCACTTCCGCTACCCCTGGAATTTTGGTGAAATGACGTTCCTGGTAAGACTTGAAATAATTAACGTAAATGGGTTGGGCAGGCTGCAGCCATCCTTTTCCACACTTCAAGCGATTTATGACAGACCCTGCTGCCTTTCAGCCCACGTGTGGTAGTTGCTTTAATTGTGCTTTTCCTCTGATTATTTATATAATTAACTTTCTAGCGGGTTAGATCAGCCATTTCACCGACATATTTTTGTAACGTTTGTTTTAATTCTGCAAACAATTATTGATGCAATCATGCAATCCCTTTGCAGATTGCTGGACCCGGCAAAGCGGGGCCATAAACACATTACACGAATGAAACAAATGCATTTGAAGTTGGTAGCACCTGCCGTTTCTCCTCAAAATATTTTTGACATGGACTGTCACTGTCAATTTAACACTAGTTTTCCCTACATTATTATGATTGATTTTATTCCAGCGACCTGCAATTTGCCCAACGACATATGAAATGATTGCATTATGAACTGGGGTTTCATACAGCATCATGCAACTGACATCGATTCATCTGCATGGGGCTGCACCCACACTTTTCCCCGAACAATTATCAATGTAATGGCATAATGGTTTATGCAGCAGGCTTGGCCCAGCACATTTTGATACATTTTAACTATGAAATGGAAACTTTATGCGCTTGGCTGTGCCCCACAATGCTCTTGCAGCAGGCTCAATTCTGAGCCCGGTGTTTTAGAAAAACAAAAAGGTGATGGCTGGAAGGTTTTGTATTAATTATAACCACATGTACAGCTCTGGGCAACCCTCCAGACCATCGTTTTTCAGACTGCCAAGCCATTACAGAAGGGGAAAAAACCATATGCAAATCAGGCTTGGTCCTACCCCAAAAGGGGCAGTCTAACCCGAACTGCTGGCTCACATCTCTTCTGCAAGAGACCACAAGCATCCCCAGACATGTTTCGGCCTTTTTGGGCCTCATCAGTGAGGAGTGGCTTGGGTCTCTAGGCCCAGCAGACTCAGGGCCCACATCTGGGCATACCCGTCCCACTCAGGGTGACCAAAGCAAAACAAAAAGGTGATGGCTGGAAGGTTTTGAATTAATCATAACGACGGGCACGTGTCTGGGGTTGCTGTTGGTACTCTTTTTCAGAAGAGAATTGGCTGGCATTTCGGTGCTGGGCTGCCCTTGGGCATGACAAAGACTGATATGTTGTGGACATTTCTCTTCTGTGAAAGGATGGGGAACTAAAGAGTCTGGTTGAGATTAACCCGGGATATAAGGTAGAGAGACACTCCCAAGACCCCCCTTGTTTGTGAATATTAAGTAGCTTTGGGTTTTCACCCTAAGTTATTTGGGTAATCCAGACGTGAAACCAGGGTCGTCACGAGGTGGGTCCATGGGGGGCAAACTGCCCCGGGCCTCGCACTTGCGGGGGGCCCGCGGCCCCCTCGCCTAAGTGGAAGGCAGCACATTCTCCCGTGTCCTTTATTCACATGGGGACTGTGCTGCCCCTGCAATGATTTTGCCGTTCGTTGAAGCCGTTTGGCTCCGCAACAAACAGAAAAATAATGGGAGTCAGCAGGGCTCAGAAGTGAGCTCTGCTGCCTCCCGTTATTCAGCTAACAACGTGGACATGCTGAATGACAAGAGAGGGCTCCTCTTCTGTCAGTCAGTGTGTTCACATTGCTCAGCGTGACCACGCTGACTGATGGGAGAGGAGTTCTCCCTTGCCAGTCAGTGTGTTCCCGTTGCTCAGTGTGACCACACTGACTGACAGGAGAGAACTCCTCTCCTGTCAGTCAGTATGTTAATGTTGTCAGCGTGATCACGCTGAATGATGGGAGAGGAGTTCTCTCTTGTCAATCAGTGTGTTCACGTTGCTTAGCATGACCACGCTGACTGATGGGGGAGGAGTTCTCTCTTGTCAGTCAGTGTGTTCACATTGCTCAGCGTGACCATGCTAACTGATGGGAGAGGAGTTCTCTCTTGTCAGTCAGTGTGTTCATGTTGCTCAGCGTGACCGCGCTGACTGATAGGAGAGGACTCCTCTCCTGTCAGCCAGTGTGTTCATGTTGTCAGCGTGATCACGCTGACTGATGGGAGAGGACTCCTCTCCTAGTGTCTTCATGTTGTCAGCGTGATCACGCTGACTGATGGGAGAGGAGTTCTCTCTTGTCAGGCAGCATGTCTACGTGTCATCTGCTTGGATGCTTTTTAAGGGTGCATGGAGGTAAGGTAAGTGTTTTTTATTTTAAATTAAAAGTGTATATGTGTATTTAAATTAAATTAGTATGTATATGTGTATGTATGAATGCATGCATGCATGTTGGTGTTTGTGTCAATGCTGTGTTTGGTTTTATGTATAAATGCATGTATGGAGTTGTGTAACTGGTGGATGAATGCATGGGTGAAAGTGTTTTTGTGAGTGTGTGTTCAGCACCAGCCCTAAATGTAGCCACCCTGGGGGCCACTTCATTAAGTGGTGGGTTCATGGCAGCAGAGGTGCACCTGGGCTAAAATGTCAGGGGGGAAAGGGGACTAACACTTCAAATGTTGGGAGAGGCGCTAACGTCAGAAGCTGTGAGGAAGGGGCAAACTTCCTTGTGTGGGGGCACCTAACATCTTTCCACATTTCGAATGAGACTATTCTGGTGAAGCTTCAATGTTACAAGCAGCTACCTCTTGCCTTCATTTCTGAAACGTCACACTTAAGGACTGCTGTGAGAATGAAATGTCTCATGTCACCACTTCCCTTCTAATCACTCCCCTAGCACGCAAGTGCTAACCCCACATCACAATTTCAATTACCTAAAAATGTATAGATTTGAATGCATGTGCTAACAGTGAAATGACTTCTCATGGCCATGCTAATCCCTATGGCAACTCTCACCCAGTTCCTGCCCTCCCCACCCAAAACACCTCCTCACTGGAACTCTTTGAGCTAGCTTTAAACATGCCTTGCCATCAAACGTTGCCCTCAATGTGCCCGCAATTGTTTCCACAAAGGAGTCTTCTGAGAATTCATGACTTCATTGGAGTTGTAAACACATAACTGGTGTAATAAAAATTTCTTAATCAGGTCTGCCTTTGGCCACTCAATTTAAAAACACCCTGCATGTCTTTCGCTGAAGTTCTTATAAAAATAAGCATTGGAAAAGCCAACAGTTTTGGCTTGTGTATAAGTATTAGGCATTTACCAGGCACTGCTATTAGCTGCTCAGGTACTCAAACCATTTTGCACTGGCACTATCAATGGCCAGCTAATACCAATACAGAAGTGCCTTTCCCATGCCTACACAAATGCCCAAACTGTTAGCATTGCCAGTGCTCTTTTTGCTTTACCCTTCACGCACAGGACTATGCATCAAGTTTAAAGCAAACATACCACTTGGCTAAATTGGCCCACATTGAATGTAGGCCAATCTAGCCAGTAATAACACTTATGGTACACATCCAGCCTGGATATACATTCTGTGGCATGGCATTTTTACTGGCTGGGAGTCAGTACATGATAATAATGGCATATATTGATGCAGCCTGCATCGACATAATTAGAACAACCAGCATGAATATATTTTTATACTAGCAAATCTTGCGTGGAAAGGAGGAATGAAATGTATTGGAAAATGTTCCTTTGCACAATTTATGATTTGCAACTATTGGGAATTTCCATGTGCTTCCATACAAAGCCAATTGCAAACTGTATGGATTTCTACCCAATTTTGCAAAGAAAGTGCTGTAAAATGCATACTTTTAACCCAATGTTTCAAAAATGTTCTTGGGAGTGAGAACCCCCCTCAAGCAACCCTTGTTTGGTTTGGGTTCCCTCACTGTGCTGTGTTGATCCTGCCTAATTGGCACATGCATTTCAGCCTCTTAAGTTCGGAAATGTACCAGCCTCCACTGTACATTATTTGTCACTGTGTATGATGTGTGTTTTAATGCGCACACATGGGCAGGGTGCTTCTTAATGATATGATATGGCATTTATAACGTGCCTGTACACAAGTGTTTCTAGGCGCGACAAGGCAAGGAGGGTGAAACAAAAGAGTAGGACAAAACACAGATCTTACTAGGCCTTGTGTCATTCATATCACGCAAGAGCAGGGAAGGGGGAGGGGAGAAGTGCCGAGGGTGGGGTAGGATGCAGAAGTGCAATAACAAAGGAGAAACAAGAGTGCAGCTAACGGGTGGCAAGTGTGGTTACTCATAAGTGCAGCCAACGGGTGGAGAATAAGAGCAAGAGCGGGGACTGTAGGGTTACAGATACAGACCACAAGTGCAGGGGAGCCAAGAGGCAGTGTGGGATTGCAACAGGACAGGCAGGGACCTGGGACCGCATTCAGAGCTTGACCAGGTGACCAGTGCATGGATCAGGCAGGTGATCAGCAAGGGAGAGGAAGAGAGAAGGCAGAAGCAAAGAGACAGGTCTTGAGGTGCTTCCGGAACCAGAGATGGTTCTCCTCAATTTTCAGCGAGGCAGGGAGGCTGTTTCCAGACGGAGGCCCCACCCGAAGAAAGAGATCTGCCCTCAACTCTTTGCTTGGAAAAGTGACTGACCCTCAGAGAATTGGCGGTGGCGCAGTGGAGAGCTCATGCCATTTTATATATATTTATTCATATGATAAAAAAAAGTTAGTCTGGCATGACCTTTCTTCAGTAGAGAAATCTAACTTTGCTGTAGTTGATTTGGAGTTGTAGTAATAAACCATATTTGGGATCCTGCACACAAACTCAAGGGTAGATTTCTCGAGTCTCCTGTCTGCGGATGTGCCGCCGCTGGCCGAGTGCAAAAAATTGTAAGGGGGCCTCACCAAATGTTTTGCCCTGGGCCTCACCACATCTTCTGACAGCCCTGCGTGAAACCCTTGCTCACTGTTCTTAGAGAGGCACAGCTCCACTTCACTGATGAGGCCCAACCAGGCCGAAACACGTGTCTGGGGTTGCTGTTGGTACGCTTTTTCAGAAAAGAATTGGCTGGCATTTCGGTGCTGGGCTGTCCTTGGGCATGACAAAGACTGATATGTTGTGGACATTTCTCTTCTGTGAAAGGATGGTGAACTAAAGAGTCTGGTTGAGATTAACCCGGGATGTAAGCCGGTAGAGAGACACTCCCAAGACCCCCCTTGTTTGTGAAAATTAAGTAGCTTTGGGTTTTCACCATAAGTTACTAGGGTAATCCAGACGTGAAACCCTTGCTAACTGTTCCTAGAGAGGCACACCTCTACTTCACTGACAAGGCCCAACCAGGCCGAAACACGTGTCTGGGGTTGCTGTTGGTACTCTTGTTCAGAAGAGAATTGCCTGGCATTGCTCGTGCTGGACAAAGACTGGCATATAGCGGACATTTCTCTTCATGGTGAGCTAGAGCCTCTGGGATATAGGCTGGTAGAGAGACACTCCCAGGACCCCACCCTTGTTTGTGAACCCAGTGTTTTGCCATTTTGAAGTTAAAGGAATGGCTGCCCCTCTCGCTGTTTCTCGGTCAGTCGTCAGTAGACCTGCCGTGCACGTCACAGCGATGTGTTGTGTTCACACTGTCTTTTCTCTGGAGCACCAGCTGTGTTTGAATACCACTAACACTGCGACCCACTTGGATTCGACTTGCCCATATTGTGGTAATGGAAAGTCACAGCTGGGCGGGTTCAGTTCGAATGCACTCGTAGCACAAACCATACCACACGCCCACTGCGGGGGATGCCTACCGCTGCTGGAGAATTATGTACTCTCAATGCATTTACGCATCCAAGGGTCACCATGGAGGTGTAGAAGATGGCCTCCTCTGCAATACATGCCAATGCTGCCTTTTGCACTTCCTTGTAGAACCATTTTTTTGAAGATATCGTTTCCCTAAAAAATAAATAATGGAGTCAACGTATATGTATTAACATGTCATTGTAGAAACCGATCAGTGTTATTGAAAAGCCTGCATTCAAAAGCAGTAACAAACGTCAATTATTATTCGGCATAGTTAAACAATACGAGATCCATTATCTAACATTGTTGGCAGTCTACAAGGTGGGTTATGTCTGTTTTGCTGGTGACCACGTTTCAATGAGCAGCTAGGTCTGTGTGTTGGTGGGAAAGGTGAGAATGAATCAAAGGCGTTTGACATTCCAAATGTAGGTTATCTTGCAGGTATGCTTTGTGTCATGTGGGTGTCAGGCTAGAATTGGGTAATCCATAAAACCGAGCCACGAGAACACATTTTCAGTCCTTACCCCAAAATCTCTGCGATGGCAGGGTGTGATGTAGTTCACACTTTTGTCTGCTGATATTGGGCAATCGTCATCTGAAATTCATTAATGGATTTGTAGGATGTTTCTGAAAATCACTAAGCGACGAGTTGACAAATAGCGTTTCTGGCTCCAGCATCATGACAACGAGCAGTTAGGCATTCGGGCTTAGTGCTACCGATGGGGTTCCGACGGATCCATCCTCGTGGTACGGTCAGTCTGTGAGACATGCATGCCTGCAGACAGTGCCTGTCCAGGACAGGAGCACGTCTGTAACACGCCCAGTACTGAGCTTTAACCATAGAGTGAATCCAGAGCTTCAAATGCAGCGTATAAAGGGACATGGCCCCTCTGGCGTGAGATCAATGGCACCCATAGGCGCAGGCTACCACAGCACGCTGGTTTGCAGTAGTTGCTGTACAAAACCCGTCACCACAGGAGGCAGACCTGAAAATACGGAACATCCCCTTGCTCAACCTCCTTAAAAAACCCTAGACGACACTTGTATGTACAAAACTGCTTTCATTCTCATTTTTTCCACCAATCATTATTTAGAAAAAGCCCTGTAATGCAACCATGGGTTTATAGTGATAAGGTCTAAAAACATACAGGCCGATTCATGGAATAATTAGCGCGGGGCAAGTGGCCAAAAACGTGCGATTCGCAGTGGAATAGCGAAAATCACAGTGCAAGTGCAAAAATCGCACGAAAAACAGCGCACATCGATTCATGGAAGGCCGTGCGCGAGAAAACCATCGGATGTGCGCTAAAAAAGTGCGCGGCGCACTAAGGCGCACAGGCCATCTAACGGCGTGCGCCAGGTCACAGCGAAAATCGCACAGGCCACAGCGAAAATCGCACATAGCGCGGCGCACACAACAAAAGTAGGCGTAACACGGGGCGTAACACTCGGAATGGGGAACAACTTGCCAAAATGTGGGCGTCACGGGGGAAGTACAGGGTGCAAGTGCGCGGGACGCCCACACGCTCGCCTACAACCCGTATTCATGGAATCGAATAGGGCAAAAAAGCGCACGGTCAAACCAGCACACAGGCACAAACACGACCGCCACAAGAAAGCAGGCGGTAGCGTCTCTGCGCCTGTAAGAAATGTGCGCCAAAAGGTGCGCCAACAAATAGCACCTATATACAGCCATGATGAATGTCCTATACTGTGACCCTCCAGGACAAATGACGTGCAAAGGGGTACCCACAAACACGGACACCCGCTGACTGAAAAATAATGTGTGCGTGTATTCCGGGGTGCGCGGGAAGTCTCACACGCGATTTGGCAGGGTACATGGATTTCAGGGGTGCGCGGGAAGTTCCACACGCGATTTGGCCGGGTACGTGCGTGGGAATTTCCACACGTGATTTGGCTGGGTACGTGGATCTCAGGGGTGCGCGGGAAGTCTCACACGCGATTTGGCAGGGTACGTGGATTTCAGGGGTGCGCGGGAAGTCTCGCACGCGATTTGGCTGGGTACGTGTATGACAGGGGTACGTGGGAAATTCTACACGCGATTTGGCTGTGTGCTCCCAGGTATTCCCTGTACACCCTCCACGGCCCCTGCAGGCAGCCGACACCACAGGGGACTACCCTGCACACCTGCTCATGTCACCCAGCACCCCCACCCCCCAGCCACCATGGGCAGCCCCCACCAGGCCCCCACTCATGTCTCCCACCACCCCCACCTCCCAGCATCCAGGGGCACCCTCCACCAGGCCCCCACTCATGTCCCCCTGCACCCCCACCCCCCAGCAGTGCGGAGCACCCTCCACCAGGCTCCCACCGATGTCTCCCACCACCCCCACCCCCAGCAGTGCAGGGGCAGCCTCCACCAGGCCCCCACTCATGTCTCCCACCACCCCCACCCCCCAGCCACCAGGGGCAGCCTCCACAAGGCCCCCACTCATGTCTCCCACCACCCCCACCCCCCAGCATCCAGGGGCACCCTCCACCAGGCCCCCACTCATGTCCCCCTGCACCCCCACCCCCCAGCAGTGCAGGGGCACCCTCCACCAGGCTCCCACTCATGTCCCCTATCACCCCCACCCCCCAGCAGTGCAGGGGCAGCCTCCACCAGGCCCCCACTCATGTCCCCTTGCACCCCCACCCCCCAGCAGTGCAGGGGCACCCTCCACCATGCTCCCACTCATGTCCCCTATCACCCCCACCCCCCAGCAGTGCAGGGGCAGCCTCCACCAGGCCCCCACTCATGTCCCCTTGCACCCCCACCCCCCAGCAGTGCAGGGGCAGCCTCCACCAGGCTCCCACCCATGTCTCACACCACCCCCACCCCCCAGCCACCACGGGCAGCCTCCACCAGGCCCCCACTCATGACTCCCACCACCCCCACCCCCCAGCCACCAGGGGCAGCCTCCACCAGGCCCCCACTCATGTCTCCCACCACCCCCACCCCCCAGCAGTGTGGGGCACCCTCCACCAGGCTCCCACCCATGTCTCCCACCACCCCCACCCCCCAGCATCCAGGGGCACCCTCCACCAGGCCCCCACTCATGTCCCCCTGCACCCCCACCCCCCAGCAGTGCAGGGGCACCCGCCACCAGGCCCCCACTCATGTCCCCCTGCACCCCCACCCCCCAGCTTTGCATGGGCACCCTCCACCAGGCCCCCTCTCATGTCTCCCACCACCCGCACCCCCCAGGCACCAGGGGCACCCTCCACCAGGCCCCCACTCATGTCTCCCACCACCCCCACCCCCAGCCACCAGGGGCAGCCTCCACCAGGCCCCCACTCATGTCTCCCACCACCCCCACCCCACAGAATCCAGGGGCACCCTCCACCAGGCCCCCACTCATGTCCCCCTGCACCCCCACCCCCCAGCAGTGCAGGGGCACACTCCACCAGGCTCCCACTCATGTCCCCTATCACCCCCACCCCCCAGCAGTGCAGGGGCAGCCTCCACCAGGCTCCCACCCATGTCTCCCACCACCCCCACCCCCCAGCATCCAGGGGCACCCTCCACCAGGCCCCCACTCATGTCTCCCACCACCCCCACCCCCCCAGCAGTGTGGGGCACCCTCCACCAGGCTCCCACCCATGTCTCCCACCACCCCCACCCCCCAGCATCCAGGGGCACCCTCCACCAGGCCCCCACTCATGTCCTCCTGCACCCCCACCGCCCAGCAGTGCAGGGGCAGCCTCCACCAGGCCCCCACTCATGTCTCCCACCACCCCCACCCCCCAGCAGTGCAGGGGCAGCCTCCACCAGGCCCCCACTCATGTCCCCTTGCACCCCCCACCCCCCAGCAGTGCAGGGGCAGCCTCCACCAGGCTCCCACCCATGTCTCCCACCACCCCCACCCCCAGCCACCAGGGGCAGCCTCCACCAGGCCCCCACTCATGTCTCCCACCACCCCCACCCCCCAGCAGTGCAGGGGCAGCCTCCACCAGGCCCCCACTCATGTCCCCTTGCACCCCCACCCCCCAGCATCCAGGGGCACCCTCCACCAGGCCCCCACTCATGTCCCCCTGCACCCCCACCCCCCAGCAGTGCAGGGGCACCCTCCACCAGGCTCCCACTCATGTCCCCTATTACCCCCACCCCCCAGCAGTGCAGGGACAGCCTCCAACAGGCCCCCACTCATGTCCCCTTGCACCCCCACCCCCCAGCAGTGCAGGGGCAGCCTCCACCAGGCTCCCACCCATGTCTCCCACCACCCCCACCCCCCAGCCACCAGGGGCAGCCTCCACCAGGCCCCCACTCATGTCTCCCACCACCCCCACCCCGCAGCCACCAGGGGCAGCCTCCACCAGGCCCCCACTCATGTCTCCCACCACCCCCACGCCCCAGCAGTGTGGGGCACCCTCCACCAGGCTCCCACCTATGTCTCCCACCACCCCCACCCCCAGCATCCAGGGGCACCCTCCACCAGGCCCCCACTCATGTCCCCCTGCACCCCCACCCCCCAGCAGTGCAGGGGCACCCTCCACCAGGCCCCCACTCATGTCCCCCTGAGCCCCCACCCCCCAGCAGTGCATGGGCACCCTCCACCAGGCCTCCACTCAAGTCTCCTACCACCCCCACCCCCCAGCCACCAGGGGCAGCCTCCACCAGGCCCCCACTCATGTCTCCCACCACCCCCACCCCCCAGCATCCAGAGGCACCCACCACCAGGCCCCCACTCATGTCCCCCTGCACCCCCACCCCCCAGCAGTGCAGGGGCACCCTCCACCAGGCTCCCACTCATGTCCCCTATCACCCCCACCCCCAGCAGTGCAGGGGCAGCCTCCACCAGGTCCCCACTCATGTCCCCTTGCACCCCCACCCCCCAGCAGTGCAGGGGCACCCTCCACCAGGCTCCCACCCATGTCTCCCACCACCCCCACCCCCAGCATCCAGGGGCACCCTCCACCAGGCCCCCACTCATGTCCCCCTGCACCCCCACCCCCCAGCAGTGCAGGGGCACCCTCCACCAGGCCCCCACTCATGTCCCCCTGAGCTTCCACCCCCCAGCAGTGCATGGGCACCCTCCACCAGGCCCCCACTCATGTCTCCTACCACCCCCACCCCCCAGCCACCAGGGGCAGCCTCCACCAGGCCCCCACTCATGTCTCCCACCACCCCCACCCCCCCAGCAGTGTGGGGCACCCTCCACCAGGCTCCTACCCATGTCTCCCACCACTCCCACCCCCCAGCATCCAGGGGCACCCTCCACCAGGCCCCCACTCATGTCCCCCTGCACCCCCACCCCCCAGCAGTGCATGGGCACCCTCCACCAGGCCCCCACTCATGTCTCCCACCACCCCCACCCCCCAGCCACCAGGGGCAGCCTCCACCAGGCCCCCACTCATGTCTCCCACCACCCCCACCCCCCAGCATACAGGGGCACCCTCCACCAGGCCCACACTCATGTCCCCCTGCACCCCCACCCCCCAGCAGTGCAGGGGCACCCTCCACCAGGCTCCCACTCATGTCCCCTATCACCCCCACCCCCCAGCAGTGCAGGGGCAGCCTCCACCAGGCCCCCACTCATGTCCCCTTGCACCCCCACCCCCCAGCAGTGCAGGGGAAGCCTCCACCAGGCTCCCACCGATGTCTCCCACCACCCCTACCCCCCAGCCACCAGGGGCACCCTCCACCAGGCTCCCACCTATGTCTCCCACCACCCCCACCCCCAGCATCCAGGGGCACCCTCCACCAGGCCCCCACTCATGTCCCCCTGCACCCCCACCCCCCAGCAGTGCAGGGGCACCCTCCACCAGGCCCCCACTCATGTCCCCCTGCACCCCCACCCCCCAGCAGTGCAGGGGCACCCTCCACCAGGCCCCCACTCATGTCCCCCTGCACCCCCACCCCCCAGCAGTGCATGGGCACCCTCCACCAGGCCCCCACTCCTGTCTCCCACCACCCCCACCCCCCAGCCACCAGGGGCAGCCTCCACCAGGCCCCCACTCATGTCTCCCACCACCCCCACCCCCCAGCATCCAGGGGCACCCTCCACCAGGCCCCGACTCATGTCCCCCTGCACCCCCACCCCCCAGCAGTGCAGGGGCACCCTCCACCAGGCTCCCACTCATGTCCCCTATCACCCCCACCCCCCAGCAGTGCAGGGGCAGCCTCCACCAGGCCCCCACTCATGTCCCCCTGCATCCAGGTCCTCACAATCCCCAACCATGTGCGTTATGGTCAGCCTCCACAGCCAAAAGGCCCTACCAAGTAACCCATTCACCCACATGGAAATGAAAATTACATGTTACACCCCCAATGTTCATAAAGCAAATGAACCCATGTCCGTCACACACAATGGTTGCAAATGAATGGGAAAACACCCAACATGACATGCATGAAATCAATTAGATGATACCACACAGTGAAGTATGAAAACAAAATTGTATTAAAAAAAATTGAATGCAAATGAAATGAAACAAACTACAATGGCAATGAAAAAAAGATAAGCTGCATGTCCGTCCAAAAAAAACAAAACTACAAATCCAAATCCAAAAAAATGTTGTTCAAAGTCACATTAAAAATAAAATCAATCCGAGAGATAAAAATAAATGCAAAGACCATTGCTCCATGGAGAATAAATCAAAAATAAAAAAATAAAACAATCCAATGAAGAACTATGTACAAAACATCCAAGGGTCCATGAGCCCAACTGAACAAAGGAAACCTACAAAAAACCCTAACAAAAATGCAACTATATACAAAAAGTGGAGCTGTGTCCGTCGACTCCAAATCATAAGAAGAAACAAATGAAACCTAAAACTAAAGAACTATATACAAAGGCGGCGGGCAAGTCCAGCGGCTCACTCCGTGGTGTTCCGGGCCAGGGCATCATCAAACTCCTCGTCTATGTCCCAGAGGCGGTCCTGTTTCATGGCCCCGAGGGTCCGCAGGGACGACGCCATCTGCTCCTCCAACCCCCTGCGGATTGCCTCGAGGCACTCGGCCCGCCTCAGGGCCCTCTGCATGGAGTTCTCCGCCCTGACCATCGTGAGCCGCTCCTCTTCCGCCCGCCGCCGCTCCGCACCTATCTGCTGGCCCAACCGCAGCCACACGGAAGACACTTCCTGTCCTGGGTCCTCCTGCCCTCCGGCCGATGCCTGCCCCTCCGATGTTGATGGCCCCGAGCCATGATGCCTCCCACGTTGACTCTGCTGCTGCCTCCGACGCAACTGCCTCTGCCAGCACGACGGCATCCAGGCTGATGGAATCCACCGACGCCGTCGTGCACGTGCCCTGCCTGAGGATGCCGGCACATCCTCCATCTGCTGGGGTACAGTTGCTGTGGTGTCCACCCCTGCTTGACCTTCGACTCCCGACTGTGGCAGGGATGGGATCCCCACCGAGCTGGCTGCATAGGTCAGGGCAGGTCCACAGGGGGCCCTGGTGGCATCTGGGCCGGAACACGGCAAGGAGAACGACCGGCGTATAGCCTCCACAGAGGAGGAGAGGGCCGCCAGATTGGCCGACACATGCAGGAAACCCCCGAACATGGAAGATCCCAATTGGGCCACGTCGGCACGGTGCTCTTTGTGATGATGTGCGTGCTCCTCCCGGGAAGCACGCACGTCATCACGAATTGCACCCGCGCGCATCGCAACCCCAATCAGGACCTTCTCCATACAGACACGGGTCACCTCGTCCGCAGGTGGAGGGGAGTCAGGTGACATGGACATCCCCTCTACCTGCAGACGGGCCTGGGACGGGGCATCCCTGCTGGTGCATGGTGGTGCACT
Organism: Ambystoma mexicanum; assembly: GCF_040938575.1. Lineage (NCBI taxonomy): Eukaryota > Metazoa > Chordata > Amphibia > Caudata > Ambystomatidae > Ambystoma > Ambystoma mexicanum. Next base: position 811,718,347 of record NC_090925.1, on the reverse strand, counting down.
CACAGGGTCAGGGACAGCGACATGCACAGGCCCCTCCACAGTGACCTGTGCTGCCTCCTGCCCCTGCCCCTGGACTGCACCACTTGCACCAGCAGGGATGCCCCCACCAGGCCCCATGTGTGCCTCAGTGGCGGCCTCCTCCTCCTCTGTGGAAACCACCAACCTGGATGGCTCCTCACCGTCTTCCACCGTAGCAGGCCCCTGTGGGGGCTCACCCACCCCTTCCGCTGCAGTCGTGGGGGCATCCCCGCCGCCTTGCTCCACAGCGCCGTCTCCGCCCTCTTCTTCACTAGCCGCTGCGTAGAGGGAGACAGAGAACACAAGCATTAAGGTTCTGTACAATGGTCCCCTAGACAGGAAGCAATAGCAGATGAGTACCACTGTCAAAGTACACTTCCATCATGTCCCTCCACAACACATGGGTCAGTCCAGGCAAAACACACACAGTAACAGGCATGGTGCATGCCATGGACATTTCCATACATGTCCAATGGACTCTTGAAACATACAATGATATGGAACTCACATGCATCATGTGTCATGCCTATCACATGCACACACTTCACCTCAGTCACATCCATCTGGCCTCATACACCCCAAACACAGCGGATACAAGGGTAACTAGGATGCATCAGTGAATCTGTGCATTGTCACACACATGTGTCATGCATCCATGGCATTCACAAGTCACAGACACGCAGGTCAGGCACACAGACATGGCTACCATATATGTACCTGGCATCAGCACCCATCCCTCACCCCCACCCATGTCCAGGAACAGAGACTGGCATGCTCTCATGTTTAAAATCTGCATAGGGCTCCCCATGTGGCATTTAAACACATACAACAACCATGTGGTCCACACATCACTGGTCGCACATGCATTACCATGATGTCCCTGCACACATACATTCATACATGGCCTATGTCACACATACAGGCAAGTATCAGACAACCAGCACACCGCAACATGCCCTGTCTCACACAGCAATGCTTGGACACTTACCGCTCAACTCCAGACGGGTCTCCCTCTCAAGGATCTGGGCGTGGAGCGCTGGGCGTACGCGTTCCAGGACCCTCATCTGCTTGGAACTCATGCGGCCCCGGCCCCCCTCCACGAGGCGCCGGGCCTTCACGAGGGTCCTGGACCTCAAGTCCTCCCAGCGCTTCTTGATCTTCTGGACGTCACGGGTTGCCACCCCCTCCGCGTTGATGGCAACCACACAGTCGGCCCAGATCCTCTCCCATCCTTCCTTGCTGGCGCGGGACGATCCAAAGAGGGCATCATACTGCCCCAGGACATGCTCCACCAGGACACCAACTTCGGTGGCAGTGAAGCTGGTGCCCCTCTGCCCCTCTGGCCTGGGGTTGCCACTGGTGCCAGATGTGGAAGTGCCCGACATGGCAACCCCAGAGGCAGGAGTGGGTGGGCAACTGGGTCCTGGGGCTGGGCTGTGGAGCGATGTTATTCCAGTTGGGAGTCTTCAGTTCCAGCAGGGGTGGACACAGCAACTGGACCCCTGCAGATGGCTGATGTGCAGGCACCAAATGGCAGGGCACGGTGGCAGCAGGCAGGCAGGCAGGCAGGCAGCAGCAGCAGATGGCACGTGGGAGGCTGCTCGGGGCACTGGGGGGCAGTAATTCGGCCTTCTGGGCAGGAGCGTGGTCTTCCGTGTGTTTTCGCGTGGCCAGCTTGATACGGAGTGATTTGGCATGTGAAAATCCTGCACGTCAGCGTGAAATTCGAGGTAAGGCCCTTAGCGCGTAAGCGCGTCAGCACGCATACGCGATTCTATTGGACCAAAGGCCCTCAGCGCGTAAGCGCGTCTGTGACATGACCCGCACGGGTGTTTCCCTCATAGCACGTGATGACGGAGCACACATGGAAAGACTGCACGTCAGAGTGTCATCGCGTGTAATTGGACAAAAGTGCGCGTACACGCGATTGGCCTATGTACGTGTATTTCAGGGGTGCACGGGCACTTAAACACGCGAGTACGTCAGCGCACCTGTATACCGGGGTGCACGGGAATTTCCACACGCTATTGGCCTGGGTACTGGATTTCAGGGGTACGCGGGACGTTTCACACGCTCGCCTACAACACGCGCAAAGAAACACGTACGCCAGTAGGAAGCAGGCATACGTCGACCCGCGACGCATAAATTTGCGTGCAAACAAAATAACAAGCTCAGACGCCAGGATGAATATACCGTTCCTAGCAGCAGTGGCCGTGGGCTACCAAAGGAGGAGGAGGAGGATAGTCAGGGCCAGAATATTCACACCCAGAACCAGCCTTTTCGGGATGCCTGATGACCAGGTGTATGGGAGGTACAGGTTTCCACCACACATAATACTGGACCTGGTGAGTGAGTGGGAGGATGACCTCACATCACCCACACTGTGCTCCCAAGCACTCAGCCCCCTGGAGAAGGTCCTCAATGTACTGCACTTCTTAGCCACTGGATCATTTCAGCGGACAAGTGCCATAGTGGGTGGGGTGTCACAGGCCACTCAGTCACGCTGCCTACACCAGGTCTTGAACATCATCACTGCACGCCCATCAGTCCGCAGGCACATATACCTGCCCAGAACACCTGCAGAAAGGCATGCTGCCGCCCTGGATTTTTACGGTGTGGCACGATTCCCCAAAGTGCTAGGTGCCATCGACTGCACCCATGTGGCTCTACGTCCCCCCAGGGCATCTGAGCACATCTATAGGAACCGCAAGCACTGGCATTCCATCAACGTGCAGGTGGTATGTAATGCCAAGGGAATCATCACCTCAGTATATGCCAACTATCCCGGGTCCACCCACGACAGCTTCATTTACCGAATGTCCACCCTAAGCCGGGACCTAGAAGCTGGGCGGCATGGCGATACATGGCTGCTTGGTGAGTATGAATGCCACTGCACATGCATGCATGTCAGATACTGAGCAAGGTCACAACCCCACCAATGATACCAATCACCACCTCCACAGGGGACAGTGCCTACCCTCTCAGCCCCCACATAATGACGCCAATTCGGAACCCCACCACGCCACCCGAGGTAAGATATAACACAGCCCACATTACAACCCGGGGCATATTGGAGGGCACATTCGGAGTGCTTAAGTCACGCTATCGCTCCCTTGACCGTTCTGGCGGGCAGCTGTTATACGCTCCCCCAGTAGTGTGCAGGATCATAGTGGCAGATTGTGTCCTGCACAACGTTGCAACACGCCGGGGCCTGGCCGTGGACATGGTGGTGGCCCCACATCCCCAACCACATGCACGGCCGCTGCGCATGGGAGGGGAAAGGGCACGGGGGGAGGCAGCCCGTACACAGCTAGTGGCTAATTACTTCACCTAGAAATCACACCCCTGTGGAGTGCACACTGCCCTGGCACATACCATCTGACAATCAATGATGACTCAACCTGACACTGATCCTGAATGTCTGGAGAATCAACCGTGAAAACCATATCAACCTGAGATTGTTCACCTGGAAGTGTTACAATGTGTGCATCCCTACATACACAGACACCACCAATGCAGTTTTGTGAAAAAACACATTCAAGCAGCTAAAATGAATGCCCACTTGCAAAATGCAACATGAGGACAGTGCCATGTCACCCAACCCATCCCCAGCACCGCCACACGACACACCGTGCCATGTCATGCTATGTGCAGGTAAACAAAGTAATCCCCACAACATGACACAAGTGTCACAATGTACAGTGTCCCTAATTGAAACTCGCGACACCTGAAATGCTCACAGTAATGCAGGACCAACAACACACTTGAGCAGGTATTTAGCAATAACACTTATCAGCCACTGACCCTCAAAACTACCATTAACATGACATTACGAATGTAAGGAATTAGTAGTCTCACCACCTGGAAATGCCTGCACTCCCACCACTTCCAACTGTACAGTGTTGCCGCCATGTAGAGTTGTAGGTGCACTGCTGCCAACATGGACCCCATCTCCAAACTAGAGGGCCTTGTGTAGACATGAGGAAAGGACCTGCAAATTAGGAGGTAGACACGGATGATGAGTTACACATCAATGCAACATGCAGTGTACAACACAACAGCAATATGCGCTAGGAATGTATACACAGTATTGACTAGACTACCCACACATGTAGTGGGAGTCCAATGTCACCATGTACGTCAATGTCACTTGGGCACACCCTTTGCAAGCCCATGGAAACGGGAAGCAGGAGGGGTGTGTGTGACTCAAACCCAAGCATCTGAACCAAATACATGACAAGCCTGCATGTGCCCAGCCACAATGCAGCGTATGCCCACAGGAGCCACGGAAGGCAACACATTGTCCCAAAAAAAATAAATAAATAAAAAAATAAATAAAAAATGGCCATTAATGGGCCCGGGGGGGGGGGGTTGGGGAGGCCACCCAGGAGGTCCGAGGACAGGGTGCACACCAAAACCCACCTGTGTGGATCTTGGGAAAAAAAAACACCTCCATGGGCTCATGGCCCACACGGCTACCCTATTGTGGGAGTATCACTGCTGTCGCTATTATCACCCTGTGCAGCTGCATCCACTGTGCGAGAGGTTTTCAAGAAAGGCTGTTCCCCTCGTACATCTGCATTATACTTTGGTCAAGTCGTTATAGGTAAGACGCGATTTTCTCGTGGGTTCTTTCCTTAACACAGTTTAGTGTTTACTGCATATATCCGTCCATTCTTCTAACACGATTTCTCGTGGGTTCTCTCTTAAACACAGTTTAGTGTTTACAGTATATATCTGTCCATCCCTCTAACACTTTTTCATCATTTTCTATTTTTCAGAGGCTGTACACCTTTTATGCCAGTGATATGGGACCACACTAGCCCACCCGACGCATGTGCTCTCTGCACTATATACTCCGCAGACTGCACCTTTCAACTGTGCATGCTATCTAGTTACAGGATTTAATCCACATGTGAGTACATACCTCTATACTCCTCTCCCCATTTGGATAACTTCTATTTGTACTTTTTTTCACTTTTATTCTGATAAGTTCCCCCTTCTCTTTCAGTTGTTGTTTTTTCCAACCTGACCCGATGCAGTTACACCAAGGGCCCTGTTGGTTCCGCTCTTCAGGCATTATTGTTGTGGGCCCCTGAGCCCGTTTTCATGCCTATATTTCTAACTTTTCCACAGCCTACAAAATTGAGGTAATTGATTTCCTAATTTATTCTCTTTTAAACAACAAGGGCAACTTTACTCAAATTTTGGAGTTCACTCCCATTATGCTTTTAAATTTAATTCCATTTTCTTTCATGTCTGCTTCCCCACAGGGTTAAACTGTTGTGAGGTTCTTTCGCCCTGAGGAAGGCAACTTTCAACTATGTAAAGAAACTATGGCCAGACAGGCGGCATTTCAGCCGAAACGTTGTTGTGATGATGTCAACCTTGATTTTTCTTGAAAAAATTTTTTGACACCTACACGTAGGCAGACCTGTCATTAGGAATATTGGAGTTAGAGTTTGAGAGGATACGGTTGTTCTGTGTAGAGAAGGAAGAACTTTTTACCTTAAGAACCGTCTATATATCTTCTCTCCACTAGTACTCCATTCCTTTTTTATTTCTTCTTTGTGACTTTACAACAAAGAAGAACCTATTTTAAAAAATATTTTTTTCTGTTTCTCATAAAAAGAATAATTGTTTGTTTTCTGTTCTTTAAACAAAATTGTGAATTACAACTGTGAGTGTTTTAACAATTTCTGTTATACTTCTTTGTTATTACAACCTTTATGCTCATCAGGATTTTCTTTGTCTAAATAATAAATATTTCAAATAACTTTCTAGAAATGTGCCCTTTTTGTTTTCAGAGAATTTCATAAAAATGCATGATACCAGAGTTTGGTACTTTTTTGAACAATTTAATCATGTTGATTTTGATACATAGCAGTAAGGGATCTACGGTGTTATTTTGGTCTTTTGTCCCCTCCTTTTCTGCTCATGGGGCAAATCCCCCCCCTCTTTCTTTGTTTGCACTATGGGAGGCAGCCCACGCAAGGCCCTAGTCTGTTTCTCCATGGCTGCAAGCATACGGGTGTGGTAGGTCTCGTTCTGGAGGATGAGTGTGCGGAGGTCCCCATGCAACAACTCACGGGATGCCCGGACCTCTGCCCTCGTTGCCTGCATCTCAGCTGAGAGCGTACGGTTGAGACGCTCCAGCTGCTGTTCTGTCCTTCGGTTTGTTTAAGCCTCAAGCTCAACAAGAGTCGTCCTGATGTGAAGGAGCTCCTGCCTCAGGGCTTCCCTGTGGCCCTGGGATTCTATGGAGATGGCTTCCTGCAGAGTCGCCAGTGCCGCCCGCCTGTCCCTGTTGGACGCCAACATGTCCTCCCTGTGTGACTGGCAGATGGAGTCGGTTGCCTGCTGCAGTCGCTCCATCAGCCTTTCGGGGGGGACAATGGAAGTGGCCACCCTATCCATGGCCTGAGCCATCATCTCTGATGATGCTGCCTGTTGGGTTGCCATACCGTAAATGGATTGCTCCCATGCGGTATTGCCAGGTGGCGTACGGCCACCACGTCGGTGGGCACCACACCTGTCTGGGGCAAGGCGAACTGCGCCTTGCTGTGCCGCCACTGCCTGAGGCTGCAGGACTGCATTGCCCCTCTGATCTGCTGGCCCAGGAACAGGATCAGATGTCGCGGAGTGTGACCCTGCATCCGTAACCACCAAAGGCGTAGCTGCCAACACTGACATCCCCATTGAGGGTTCTGACCCTGGTGCAGGTGGGTGGGACAGAACAGAATCCCTCCCAGGAACACTCACCTGCGACGGCACGTAGGTCTCATCATCCGAATCAACACCTGAGTACAGCTCGGGGGAGGTGCAGCCAGAGACACCCCTTGAGAGCACGACCTGCAGCAGTTGTGGGTTCTCACCCACCACCACACCACGTCCCTCACTGGTGGTTGGTTGGCCCTCGGACCCCTCCTGGGTCTGCACCATCTCCACAACCCCAGCAGTATCAGGTGCGTCTTCCCCTGCAAAGACATAAAAGCAAACAAATGGAAACAGGCATTAGCACCATGGCACACAATGAGGGCTGAGAAGCAAGAGAACCAGTACTTGATTGACACATGTCCCACATGACTAAAACCCTCCCATGCATGCACCCTCACTGCGTATGAAGGGCAGGCAAATGGCACACACTGATGACACCAAGATGGAAGATGAACACATTTTCTGCATGCTGCCTGGCAGTGGCATCACACATTGGCCTGTGATTGCCAGGTGAAATACACATGCCATCACACAGATGGCATGTACCATTGCTATTGAGTGAAAATGGAGAGGAGGGCAGCACTTATTCATTCAGTCCAGTTCCCGCATGTAATAGCTTTTCTAATTCAAACAGGTCTGATTTTTCACCTGGAGCTGCCAGTCCAAAATGGTCCGATTGCACAGGGACATGTGCGAACAAATGATATCCAGGTAACAAAGTCACTCCACTTTACCATAGCCACGTCAGACATGTGACTAGAGGACTGAGAAATGCCTAGTAAAAGTGGTGGAATGCAAACAATCTGCCTGAATGAACAGAGAAAAATAAGCAACAATGTTGTGGCAAGGTGACACTTCAAGGGCAACTGGCGTGCTGTTGGCCTAGATGTCTACTGTTGGCAGAAGGGATACTGCTATGGCCAAATGCTGCTGCGCAGGATGTATTGCATGAAGCACATGGGTGACCCAAACGACTCAGGCGCACACACCCTCACCTGGCACACAAACAGAAGCCCTCACACACACACCATGCACATGGATGACACACAAATGCATGTGCACTCACCGGACAATGCCTCATAATCAGGCAGATCTCCCACGCCTTGGATCTGTTCCTCCGTGACGTAGGTCCCAGCAACCTGCTCATGTGGAGTGAGTTCTATGTCGTCTGCTGGAGACCCACCTCCAGTCACTAGAGTTGCGGCATGACTTGAGGCCAGCTTATTCTTTGCCCTGCGCTTCAGGTCATTCCAGCGCTTGTAGCATTCAGTAGCTGTGCGCCTCACGATTCCAAGGGCACTTATGATGTCCGCAATGGTCTGCCAGTGTGCCTGGCGTTGTGCAGGTGTGGTCTTGGATCCTGCAACAATGACCATCTCGTTATCATGTGCGGACACATACTCGACAAGTGCATTCAGTTCGGCATCCGTGAAGCTGGGCTTCCTCGACGGGCCGGACTGTGTAGCCGTGTCTGGGGCATTAGCCTGTGCCGGACGAGCACTCTTCCTCTTCCGCTTGGAAGGTGGTGGTGATCCTGAGTGTCCTGCGCCGCTCTGGACACTAGGGGCAGGAGCCCTGGTGGACTCTGTATCAGGAGTGTGGGATTGCACACTCAGCATGGGAGTTGGTGCAGGCATTGGCTCAAGTGTAATGCTGTCAGGGGGAATGTCAGCAGGATGGACTAGGACCGACACTGTCCTGGCTGGGTGTGTGAGGGCTGGGGTGGATGGAGCCGCAGCTGCCCCTGCAGCCTCTCCACCCTGCCTACTTGGGGCAGCAGATGACCTTGCTGCCCCAGATCCACGTGGCCTGATGACATCAACGTGCACCAGCGCACGTGTCATAGGCCTGCTGACCTGGAAGTCAGCCATGGAGTCAGCCAGGTCTGGTGCCACAATGGGCTGGTCCAACAAGGGCTGAGCATGGATGGTGTCAGCCACATCAGCCTCAACCAGGGGGGGGGATTATGGGTGCCCTTGACTGGTCCTCCACACATGGGGGGACAGGGTCACCCTGCAAGTAACGACCACGACCCCTACCGGATCCACCATGGCCAACACTTGTGGCTCTTCCACCTTTGCCACCCTTACGGAATCCTCGCCTCCCAACCATGGCACTGATGTTAATGTGCGTATGGGAGTGGCTGTAAACTATTGTCATGGGCAATTGGGGGTCAAAGCGGTTGGGTACCAGATGGTAATTGTACCCTAGTGCTCTAGCAAGGCTGAATGTGACCCCTGGGGAAAGATGACGGGTCACATAACGCACAGGAAGCCCAAAAAAGGGAGGTGACGTGCACGCAACCCCTCCTAGACCACGTGTGCGGAAAGAAAAACCTGCACTACGCTGTGGCACCCAGTAACACAAGAATGAACATATGCGTGTCACACGCAGCCTAGAATGACCTCTGAAGGGGTAGGCTACACACGGGGCAAGCACAGATGTTAGATACGTGCGTGACTCACCGTCTGCCAGGAAAAAGAGCGTGAAAAAGGAGCGCGTTTGGTTGGCAACACCCCCGCCAAAAGAAGATTTGTACGCTGTCTGAGGAGACAGGACAACAGTAGAAGGGAACACTGTTTGAGGGAACAGGCCCAGGAAAACCAGAAAAAGAGAAAAAAGAGAAAAAGCTGTCAGAGGTAACAGGGAGTACGAACTTGAAACGCCGTGAAGTAAATCGCGTGTGAAACGACAAGAAGTACAGAATTCACCCACTCGCTCTCCACGAAAAGTACGTACAAGGAAATGGTGTTCTACACGTACCTTTTATGCAGGCCCACACGTCCAGCGTCACTTACGCGGCGTGTACGTACTAGGGCCATTTCCACCAATTACACGCTTTGTCACTTCTGCGTGTAGGGCCATTTTCACCAATTACACGCTTTGTCACTGCCGCGTGTACGCGCTAAGCCCATTTCCACTAATTACACGCTTCGTCACTTCTGCGTGTAGGGCCATTTTCACCAATTACACGCTTTGTCACTGCCGCGTGTACGCGCTAAACCCATTTCCACCAATTACACGCTTTGTCGCTTCTGCATGTAGGGCCATTTTCACCAATTACACGCTTTGTCACTGCCGCGTGTACGCGCTAAGCCCATTTCCACCAATTACACGCTTTGTCACTTCTGCGTGTAGGGCCATTTCCACCAATTACACGCTTTGTCACTGCCGCGTGTACGCGCTAAGGCCATTTCCACCAATTACACGCTTTGACACTTGGACGTGTCTTTCATTTTTTTCACACGCAACATTTTCCAATGTGTGCCCTATTCAACGTGCACGTGACTTCATAGACGCGCATACGCTGGTGAAGCGTTTACGCGCTAAGGGCCTTTCCTCGAATTACACGCAGACGTGTTGGATTTTCACGTGCCAAATCACTCCGTATCAAGCTGGCCACGCGTTCACACACGGAAGACCACGCTCCTGCCCAGAAGGCCAAATTACTGCCCCCCAGAGCCCTGAGCACGCTCCCACCTGCCATCTGCTGCTGCCTGACTGCCTGCTGCCCACGTGCCCTGCCATTTGCTGCCTGCACATCAGCCAGGGGTGCTGTTGCTGTGACCACCCCTGCTGGAACCGAAGACTCCCGACTGCTTTTCCATCGCACCACAGCCCAGCCCCAGGACCCAGTTGCCCACCCACTCCTGCCTCTGGGGTTGCCATGTCGGGCACTGCAACATCTGGCACCAGTGGCAACCCCCGGCCAAGGAGGCAGAGGGGCACCAGCTTCACTGCCACCGAAGTTGGTGTCCTGGTGGAGCATGTCCTGGGGCAGTATGATGCCCTCTTCGGAAGGTTGCGCGCCGACAAGGAAGGACGGACTCCGTTCTGGATGGACATCGTGACTGCCATCAACGCGGAGGAGGTGGCAGTCCGCGACTACGAACGTGTCAGGAAGCGCTGGGAGGACTTCAGGTCCAGGACCCTCAACAAGGCCTGGCGCCTCCTGAAGGCAGCGGATGCTAAGGGGCGCCGGGGCCACTTGTCGGAAGATCAGATGAGGGTCCTGGAACGCATATCCCCAGCGCTCCACATCCAGGTCCTTGAGAAGCAGACCCATCTGGAGTCGAGCGGTAAGTGTACATGCATACTGATTGTAAGCTGTGCGTGTGGTGGTGTGCCAGGAGTGTGCAGGTTGAACATGTATTTTTATGTGGCCAAGTAGGGGGGGTGTACCGGGCCGTGAGGGTGACACATGCGAGGGGTCTCATGTGTGACACATGGATGGTGCTTGTGTGTGTGGGCTTGCATGGCACAGGATGTGGAGGAATGATTGTCAGGTGTGACATGGATGTCGATCAAAACACTGCGACAGTTGGCGGAGGTGTACACATGCATGCAAGTTTGGTGTTGTGTGTGCATGTGTAGTGTACTCCCTATGTTGCATGTGATGTGTGGATGACCTTTGGCTGCTCATGCGATTGTATGTGAATGGATGGTGCTGGCTGTTGCAATACGGCTGTGGTATGGCTCATTGTGTGCAAGTTGAAATGACATGTGTGTTGGGGATTGTGATGCCATGTCTGGGGTTTACCAATGCCACTCATGTATAACTGTCATGTGTGTATGAGTCCATTTTACAGTGCCCTGATGCCTGTGTTTTCTTTCTCCCTGTCTGCAGCGTCAACTGATGAAGAGGGCGGAGAAGGTGCTGTGGAGCACAGCGGCAGGGGTCGCACCACCAGCCGGAGACGCAAGGCCCGGATCCCCTCCCAGGTTGTGATCTCGTCGGGGAGTGAGGAGTCCAGTGCCGCGTCCCAGGCCGCAGCTGCCGAGGGGAGGTCCAAGAGGCGGAGGTTGGAGTTGGACTCCTCGGAAGCAGAAGGGGCAGCTGGGACCCCACAGGGCCCAACGGAGGAAGATGGCACGGAGTCATCCAGGTTGGTGGGGGGTTTGGTGGAGGAGGAGGCCGTGCAAGCGACAGTGGCGGGGTCTGGAGGTGGGGATTCCACTGGTGCTAGTGGTGCAGTGCAGGATCAGGGACAGGAGGCAGCACAGGCCGCCGCGGAGGTGCCTGTGTGCAATCCTGTCCCTGCTCCTGTCACTGCATCATCTTGCACCAGCGGGGATGCCTACCTCCAGACCCGTTCTCAGGGAGAGGATTGGCTTACAAAACCTGGCCTTCCTCTCCCTGCGGATGTGGCTATCCTGCACCAGGTTGTGGCTGTCCAGGGTGGGGTGGCATTGCGTCAACGGGCCATGCGAGCTGACCTGCAGTCTTTTCATGAAGAGTCTGCACGTCTTCTCGCATGGCTCGTTGACCGCGTTGACCCACTGGGACAGCACACCAGGGCTGGATTCCTCCGTTTCCTGGACCTTGTTCCGACCCCCTTCTCCACAGAACCCCCTACGTCCCAGTCGACCTCCATGCCATCTTCCGACCCATGTGTCACCTGGGTGCCCTGTGGAGCTGCCTCCGACCGTGCGGCCAGGCTGGTGGACAACAGATCCCTGCCACAGTCGGGAGTCGGACGTCCAGCAGGGGTGGCCACATCAACGACTGCACCCCAGCTGGAGGAGGATGTGCAGGCACCATCGGACAGGGCACATGGACAGCAGCAGCTGCAGCAGCAGGAGGCTGTAGGTGGGAGCCACGATAGCTCGGGGCCTTCAGCATCGGATGGGCAGGCATCGGCCGGAGGGCAGGAGGAGCCTGGACGGGAAGTGTCTTCCGTGTGGCAGCGGTTGGGCCACGCCATAGATGCGGAGCGGCGGCAGGCGGAAGAGGCGCGGCTCACGATGGTCAGGGCGGAGAACTCCATGCGGAGGGCCCTGAGGCGGGCCGAGTGCCTCAAGGCAATCCGCAGGGAGTTGGAGGTGAACATGTCGGCATCCCTGCGGACCCTCGGGGCCATGGAACAGGACCGCCTCCGGGACATAGACGAGGAGTTCAATGATGCCCTGGCCCGGAACACCACTAAGTGAGCCGCTGGACTGGCCCGCCGCCATTGTATATAGTTATTTAGTGATAGGTTTCCTTTGCAGTTTATTTTTATTTGGAGTCGACGGACACTGCTCCACCTTTTGTATATAGTTCCATTTTAGATAGGTTTTTTGGTAGGTTTCATTTCTTCTCTTGGAATGATGGACCCTGAATACTTTGTACATAGTTGGACTTTGGATTTGGATATTTTTTTTACTATGAATATTTTTTGCCATGGAGCAATGGTTTTCTATTTCTTTTTTACCTTCATTTCCTTTTCATGGACTTGAACTTTGGAAGATATTTTTTCGGATTGTCATTTATTGATTTCAATTTGAAAAGGGACAGCCTGCTTAATTTTGTAATTTTTTTACTTGTGTATTTTGGTTAATTTTGATTGACATTGCTGTTGTTTTTAATACATTATTTGGACTTTTTCATTCTTCAACGTGTGGTTTCATCTCATTGTTTTCATGCATGTCATGATATGGGTTTTCAGGTTCACTTGCAACCATTGTGTGTGTGTGAGACACATGTGTTGATTTACATTGTTTCCATTGGAGTAGTATCATGGGCACATGTAATACTTGGTTGTGTCTTTGGGCTGTGGTGGCTGGCCATGAGGCACATGCTTGAGGATTGTCAGGGCCTGTGGACAGGGGGAGATGAGTGGGGGCCTGGTGGAGGCTGCACCTGCACTGCTGGGGGATGGAGGTGATAGGGGACATGAGTGGGGGCCTGGTGGAGGCTGCCCCTGGTGGCTGGGGGGTGGGGATGGTGGTAGACATGGGTGGGGGCCTGGTGAAGGGTGCCCCTGGTGGCTGGGGGGTGGGGGTGATAGGGGACATAAGTGGGGGCCTAGTGGAGGGTGCCCCTGGTGGCTGGGGGGTGGGGGTGGTGGGAGACATGAGTGGGGGCCTGGTGGAGGCAGCCCCTGCACTGCTGGGGGGTGGGGGTGGTGGGAGACATGGGTGGGGGCCTGGTGGAGGGTGCCCCTGCACTGCTGGGGGGTGGGGGTGATAGGGGACATGAGTGGGGGCCTGGTGGAGGCTGCCCCTGCACTGCTGGGGGGTGGGTGTGATAGGGGACATGAGTGGGGGCCTGGTGGAGGCTGCCCCTGCACTGCTGGGGGGTGGGGGTGATAGGGGACATGAGTGGGGGCCTGGTGGAGGGTGCCCCTGCACTGCTGGGGGGTGGGGGTGCAAGGGGACATGAGTGGGGGCCTGGTGGAGGCTGCCCATGGTGGCTGGGGGGTGGGGGCGGTGGGAGACATGTGTGGGGGCCTGGTGGAGGCTGCCCCTGCACTGCTGGGGGGTGGGGGTGATAGGGGACATGCGTGGGGGCCTGGTGGAGGCTGCCCATGGTGGCTGGGGGTGGGGATGGTGGGAGACATGTGTGGGGGCCTGATGGAGGGTGCCCCTGGTGGCTGGGGGTGGGGGTGGTGGGAGACATGAGTGGGGGCCTGGTGGAGGCTGCCCCTGCACTGCTGGGGGGTGGGGGTGATAGGGGACATGAGTGGGGGCCTGGTGGAGGCTGCCCCTGGTGGCTGGGGGGTGGGGGTGATAGGGGACATGAGTGGGGGCCTGGTGGAGGGTGCCCCTGCACTGCTGGTGGGTGGGGGGGTGGTAGACATGGGTGGGGGCCTGGTGGAGGCTGCCCCTGGTGGCTGGGGGGTGGGGGTGGTGGTAGACATGGGTGGGGGCCTGGTGGAGGGTGCCCCTGGTGGCTTGGGGGTGGGGGTGATAAGGGACATAAGCATAAGTGGGGGCCTGGTGGAGGGTGCCCCTGGTGGCTGGGGGGTGGGGGTGGTGGGAGACATGAGTGGGGACCTGGTGGAGGCTGCCCCTGCACTGCTGGGGGGTGGGGGTGGTGGGAGTTATGGGTGGGGGCCTGGTGGAGGCTGCCCCTGCACTGCTGGGGGGTGGGGGTGATAGGGGACATGAGTGGGGGCCTGGTGGAGGCTGCCCCTGGTGGCTGGGGGGTGGGGGTGATAGGGGACATGAGTGGGGGCCTGGTGGAGGCTGTCCCTGGTGGCTGGGGTGTGGGGGTGATAGGGGACATGAGTGGGGGTCTGGTGGAGGGTGCCCCTGCACTGCTGGGGGTGGGGGGTGGTAGACATGGGTGGGGGCCTGGTGGAGGCTGCCCCTGGTAGCTGGGGGGGTGGGGGTGGTGGTAGACATGGGTGGGGGCCTGGTGGAGGGTGCCCCTGGTGGCTGGGGGGTGGGGGTGATAGGGGACATGAGTGGGGGCCTGGTGGAGGGTGCCCCTGCACTGCTGGGGGGTGGGGGTGATAGGGGACATGAGTGGGGGCCTGGTGGAGGCTGCCCCTGCACTGCTGGGGGGTGGGGGTGGTGGGAGACACGGGTGGGGGCCTGGTGGAGGCTGCCCCTGGTGGATGGGGGGTGGGGGTGCAGGGGGACATGAGTGGGGGCCTGGTGGAGGCTGCCCCTGGTGGCTGGGGGGTGGGGGTGCAGGGGGACATGAGTGGGGGCCTGGTGGAGGCTGCCCCTGGTGGCTGGGGGGTGGGGGTGGTGGGAGACATGAGTGGGGGCCTGGTGGAGGCTGCCCCTGCACTGCTGGGGGGTGGGGGTGGTGGGAGACATGGGTGGGGGCCTGGTGGAGGCTGCCCCTGCACTGCTGGGGGGTGGGCGTGATAGGGGACATGAGTGGGTGCCTGGTGGAGGCTGCCCCTGCACTGCTGGGGGGTGGGGGTGCAAGGGGACATGAGCAGGTGTGCAGGGTAGTCCCCTGTTTTGTGGGCTGCCTGCAGGGGCCGTGGAGGGTGTACAGGGAACACCTGTGAGGACCCACCCAGCCTAATTGCGTGTGTAACTTCCCACGCACCCCTGTAATACACGTACCCAGCCAAATCGCGTGTGATGATTCCCGCGCACCCCTGTAATACACGTACCTGGCCAAATCGTGTGTGATAATTCCTGCGCACCCCTGTAATACACATACCCAGCCAAATCGCGTGTAAAACTTCCCGTGTACCCCTGTAATAGACGTGCCCTGGCTAATCGCGTGTAAAACTTCACGCTTACCCCTGTAATACACGTACCTTGGCCAATCGCGTGTTAAACTTCCTGCGTACCCCTGTAATACACGTACCCTGGCTAATCGCGTGTAAAACTTCCCGCGTACCCCTGATATAAACGTTACCCGCTTTGCGTTCCTTGTTTGGCAGCCCTGTAAACTGGTCCAGGGTTAGCGCAGCCCTTTGCAATGATTTAGCGATTTTGATGGCTTTTCCTTGCGCGAGGGCGTTCTTGGGGGCGTTACTGGCGCTGCTGCAGGGTGGCTGCGATACTCTGCGCCACGGCTGGTTTGGGAGCCTAAAATCCATGAATACGCTGTGCGCGGAAATCGGTTTTAGACACTCTGCGCCAGCCGCTTGCGACACTTTTCTGCGAAATTCTATGAATTACCCTGATAATGTCGAAAGTCAAAATGTCGAAAACATAATGTAGAATTTTTTTTTTTTCGAATGCCTTTTTTTCTTTGTTTTTTGTTCGGAATGGGGGGGTTCCCCCCAACCCCTCCTTTTATTTTATTTTTTTCTGTTTTAACCTTTTTTTTAGTTGCAGAACCCCAAAAAAAACATGTAAATAAAAAAAGAAAGCACTCGGAAAAAAAATTCTACATTATTTTTCAACATTTTTGTAATTCGACATTATATTTTCGACATTATAACTGCACACTGCAACCATGCACTTCCACGCAATATGAACATTTCCGTAATTACAGTATAGCTATCAGTTACATTTTCTGTAGCTCTGATCGCCAGCTCTGTACGCGCTCACAAATTAAGCAGGTACATTTATCTTCTAGTGTTGTGATGAAGAAAAAAAAAATGAACAGATTTTGGATTATGGACCTTGATTTGCTGGGCAGGTGGAATCCCAAATCCAGAAATACTGAGCATCCAAAGTATGACTGTCAAGACCTACTCTCTCCCAGCCTCTCTCCCCTGCACTTCCCCCTCTGGCAACTCCTGCACTACGGGACTGTCTCTGCATCCCTACAGCCCCCCCTACCCAGCACTTGTCTGCACTTATCTTGCACATGCCACCAGCTGGCCCTTTCCCCCTTGCACTTCTCCCTTCCCCTCTACCCCTGCACTTGCGCGATCTGAATGACACCTGGCCTAGTAGGATTGTTGTCTGTCTCCCCCTGTTCCCCCCTCCCTGCCTCGTCGCGCCTTGAAACACTTGTGTATAGGCACGTTACAAATGTCATATCATATCATGTCATATCATACTAGTGAACAGAAACAGACATAGATGGAAAGAACAAATTGTACAGCGCAATTGCTTTCTTTTATCTCATAGTAAAAACAAAAAGTATTAGGGTTTGATTTAAATAAATTGATCTGCCTCCCCACTTAGCCTCTGATTGGTACTTGTTTACCCCGCGTGACTGGAACATCTTGAGAGCGACAGAGATCTTTTCTCTGTGCTCATGGCACTCTAAAACTTGAGGAAAACCATCTCAGGTTCCGGAAGCACCTCAAGACCTTCCTCTTTGCATCTGCCTCTGCTCCCCCTCTCACCTGCTGATCTGCTCTATCTTGGCATCGTGCATCTGGACACCCTCTGTCCTCTGATTCCAGGTTCCTGCTCACACTGCCACCCTACCGCACTGCTTCCGGGCCACCCTTTGCACTGGGGTCTGTATCTGTACCCATACAGCCCCCCCCCCTTGTTTTGCCCCTCCTGCACTTATTAGACCCACCTTGTCTGCTGCCTTAAACCAATCACTTGCCACTTGGCTGCACTACCACTTTTGCTGATTTTATTATTTATTTATTTTATTATTATTTATCTTGTCTCTCCTTTGCTCTGCACTTTCCACTTTCTCCCACCCTTCATGCACTTTTCCCCTCCCCCTCTCCTATGCATTTGCACGTTCTCAATGTCACTGGGCCTAGTAAAATCGTTTTTTTGTTCTCCCCTGTTCCCCTCCCTTGCCTTGTCGCGCACTGAAACACCTGTGTATGAGCACGATATAAATAAAATATCATGTCATATAATATCATATCATATCATATAATTTGCACACCACCTGAGGGACAGATAACATAGCTTTTATTTTTTTATTCAAATTGTATTATACATTTTTCAAAAAACAAGACGAGAGGAAGCAAAGAAGGCCTCCTTAAAATGTAGCATACAGTCAAACAATTGCAACTCCCATCTCCCCCATATATATGACCCCAAATATAAATTCCTGACTCGGGTAACCTACACAAACCTCATGTGCAATACCAAATATAAAATAAAAGAGAAAAAACCTACCCAATTGACGAAACAGCCGACACAACCCCACTCAATGCAGCCCGTTACAAAACTATGGCCCTCATTACGATACTGGCGCTAAACCATGGCGCTATTAGGGGGAATGGCGAAGGCGCTAAGTATGGTACCGCAAATTGCGGTACCATACTTAACACGAAGGTCCCTTTGCGGGTCCCTACTTTAACGGCTGGTCTAGACGAGGTCCTGCAAAGGGACCTCGTAGTAAGGTGCTAATGGGTTAACGGCGCCGCAGCCTTTTACGGCACCGTTAACCCATTAGCTCCAGGGTCGTAATGAGGCCCTATGTGTCCCACCCTCAATAAACCCATCAACCAACGCGTCACCCTAGTACTTACCCCATAAAACTTCAAAACTTCAAGAGGGCATAAAGCGAGCACAGAATTCACTCCATCCCGTCTCGATTTCCACAAACCATCCATGGATTGCCACCGTAATCCTTTCCATTACATACATATTTTTCGCTGTGTTGACCTACTCCATTTTACCCAATAGCGTTAACCTCTTCCAATGCATGACCAAGCATGCCCTCGCCGCCAACAACAAGCACTGCGTCAGATGAGATAAACCCCGAAAATCCCCTTCAATTTCCTCTAGGCGGAAACAGAGTCAGTAACGGCTTGTGCTCCAGAGACACCCCCTCCATCTCCTTTATCCATCCCAGCACTTCATCCCAAAATACATGCACCCTCTCACACCCCCACCACATACGCCGTTAGTCCACCCACGCTTCACAGGCATGCCAACAAAAAGGACTCGCGCCAGAAAACATTTTAGAAAGACGTACCGGGTCATACTGCTACCGATGCAGAGGTTTAATGGCGTGAAGATTATACTGGCAGGCGATCAACACCTTAAATGCCTTGCAACACAGCTTGTGCTATAAGGCCCTGTCCAACCCCAAGCCCAGGTCTCTTTCCCATCTACCCGAAGTTTTATAGTGCTCCCCTTACTGGCCTCAACCAAAGCACCATACAGCAGGATCGAGCCCTTCATTTCCGTTCGAGAGTCAAGAACTGTCTCCAGCGGAGTAAGATCCTGCTGCACCTGATCCTTCCAGATTTCAGCCGTAATCACCCCTTTCAATTGCAAATAAGAAAACACTGACAAGTTCCCGATCCCCAAGGCCTTTTCCAAATCCTACATTGAGAAAAACTGCCCTTTCCGCCATAACTGTCCCACTCTCATCAAGCCCGCTGCGAACCATCCGTTATACCCCTCTAAGTTTGGGATATAGTCCCTCAACCCCGGCGTCCTCAAATAACTCAACAGAGAAGGCCATGTCGTAACCCCTAGCATCTCGGGTCCCTTACACCAGATATGCCAAATGACATCCAATATTGGGTGCTCCCCATGACTCAGCAGTTAACAGGTGCCACTCACACAGCAGGACATACACTTGATGCATTTTTCAGCTCCACTAACCTTATCTCCATGATCTCCCCATGACCGCTCATATGGACCGACCACACAGGCATTCTATTCACACTCCTGTCATCCATCCCTCCTCCACGCATACCAAACACTAGACTGCCCTCCCACATCCCGCTATGGAATACAGTCATTGTAACCCCATACCTGGCTGACACCCTGATCTTCTCAGTCCCCAACCTACCAGTTGAGGGAGCACTAACCTACATCAGTCACTTCAGCCTATGGCTCGCCAATGCCCTCCTACCATTCACCCCTTCAAGATCAACCTCCAATAGACAAGGCGCTGTACGTAGATGCTTCACCCCTCTCCTCAAATCCCTCAAAACACTCAACCATTCCCTTGAACGCAGATGGCGGGCCGACCTATCTCCCCATAACAGAACAGCCTTTGTGTCCAATTCCTGTTGGTCCTCCCCCGACCCACTACCTTCAATTCCCTCCTCACCTGAGATGCTTGACTTGACTCCGAGCTGTCCTGCAGCAGATGTGTCCGGGTGAGGTAATCCTTTTCTTTCTTGCGAGGTATATGCCTGCCTCGAGTAGAAGTCACAGTGGCCGCCTGTAGGCTGCAGCCCTGTGACTCCTATCCCGGGAAAAGGCTTGAATAAGGGGCAAAAGACTGCAAGGCTGAAAAAAAACCTATCACTTGGAAGTAGAAAGACTGTTTCAAGTGCTGTGTATTAATGAATACTCCATGGTTCAGGCTTGTCTCTAACCCAACAAGGATGTGTTCACAAAGGTTTCACAGGAATGTAGCAAAATATGAAGGGAGATGGAGAGCATCAAAGCAGAGTGCGGGCTCCTGAAAGGTATAGTGGGGCACGTGAAATAGCTCAGTGAGGTCACCTGCGAACACGTGCATTCACAGTTGGTAAATAAATAATTAAATAGATCAGTGGGATCACCTGAGAACAAGTGCATTCACAGTTTGTATTTCTAATGTCATGATTGGTATGTTCCTAGATAACACTTGATACAGTGTTATCATGCCCATATATTGTGAACTTTGTACAAACTCTACTTTAATTCCTGGACTCTTAGTCTTGGACCTAAAGTGCTGTCACTCGATGACAACAATCACCTAAGGTATGCACACTGATGTGCAATATAGATACTATTGCTTATTCCATTTACCTCCTGAATCCATCGCTGCACATCCTGGACCCTGTGTCTAGGACCCAAGGTGCCGACCTAGGATGACACCAATGGCAGCAGAGTTTATTGTCATTTGCATTACTTTATTCATTTGTGATTTTAATCTGTCAATACAGCCTTATTGCACCAGTATTTCTTCTATTTCTACTATACTCTTTTTGCATTACTTGATCACTCTACAATTCCTCATTCATCCCTGTGAGGTCTGATAAATGTCTAGATTCATTTATTTCAAGTCCATTGGCCTGATTGCAGTATCTGGTATCGCCCGCGCACCCATCGGGCCGTGACACGGTCACGTGTCGAATTTAGGAAGCGTTACCTCGGCAACACTCCGATGCGACAACGGCAGTCTGCTTCATGCTGGCTACGGGAGAACAGCTCCGCTCCAGCCCCCTCGGTACGGTAAGACTTCCCTCACCTTTTAAATAATCATGACCACGGATGAGAACTGCTTTCAACAACGGGTTTCTTCTGTTTCCAGCAATCGCATTGCAGGCTACTCTAGTACACTAAGAAAATATTAGTAACCACTCATTTTTTTAGATAATTTTTTGGATATGAACTAATTTGAAAAACAACAGAACTTCTCATTTATCTTTTTGAAATTTGAAGTATATTTTTGACTATTAAAGCTGAACTATCAGTAATTTTGAAAAACCACAACCTAGGTTGGGAAACGTAGGGAGCGGCTGTGTGACTAGGTATTTTACTTGGTCTCTTGCTTCACATAGTTTTATACCCCTGTCCCATCAGAGGATACCACAAAGCTCAAGTCTATGGGTAGCCGGGCATCCCGGCCGAACATTAGCTGGTACGGGGTGAACCCAGTGTTGTAATTTCGAGTACAGTTTTAGGCGTGAACTAGAGTGGACACATGTTGGCTCCACTTCAGTTTCTCTTTGGCACACAGTGTCCCCAGCATACCCAATGTCGATTTGTATATTGTTATGTTGGCTCTGGCCTAAGGCACCCACATACGCACAGTGGCTTAGAACAATTACATGGGCACACGGCACGGAAGAGGCCTGGTGTGCAATGCAACACCCACACACAAGGCCGAGAGACACCTGGCGTGGGTTCCGTGAGTACATGTCTGCCATGGCCTCTCCTTCAATCTCTGTTTATTCCTCTCCAGGTTGTTCGCCCATAATGTGACAACTCTGTGACCTTGGTCTTCTTATCTTGAGTACCAATGCTGTATGTGCTATCTGGATCTCCTGCTTTCTTCCATAAGATGTTCAAGGTATACTAGCAGTGATGTATTGTTATCGCTGCTGGAGTCATGTGGTTCCCTGTGTTGTTCCGTGAGTTGTCAAGACAAATAAAAAAAAGTTTTTTTAAAAGAAAACGTTCAGCTTGTACATCCCCTTGTGGGTGCTAAGGGTATGTTCTGGTTTTCTTTACCCCAATCCACTGAATGAGTTCTTTGATGAGTTTGGATTCAAAGTCTCGCCCTTGATCGGAATGTAGGCGAGCAGGCCAGCCATAATGCAGAAAGAATTTGTCCCAGAGTACTTTGGCTATGGTAGTCGCCTTCTGATCTCTGGTGGCATAGGCTTTGGCATATCGAGTGAAGTGGTCTGTCACTACCAAGATGTTCTGAATCCCTCCATTATCAGTTTCAAGGGTCAGGAAGTCCACACAAACTAAGTCCATGGGTCCAGACATCTGTAGATGTTGAATTGAGGGAGCTGGATCTCTGAGGGTTTTCGGGTGATGCATCGGGTACATGTGTGGCAATACTCTTCTACTTCAGGGCCTAGGCGAGGCCAATTTCTATCAATTTTGTACCATCTCTAATGTCCGTTCACTCCCCAGGTGTCCATGTTGGTCATGCAGAGCGTGCAGGGCCAGTGGACATAATGAGCATGGCAACACAAGCCGGTGTATAAGGCGCACTTGGATTTGACTCTCCGTGTACAGAACTCCTTCCTTCGTCACTAGCGATTTCCATTCTTTGCGATAGATCTGGTGATTGGGCATGTTTCTACTTTCCGGTGGCCCTTTGGTGCAGTTATGTTTGCCTTGCAGTACTTCTCGTAGTTCTAAGTCTTGCAGTGCATCCTCATCTATGTTGTTTACTCCAGGGCAATATTACAACTGGAAGTTGTACTTGGACAAAGCCGCTAACCAATGATGGCCGGTAGCATCCAATTTGGCTGACTTGAAGATGTATGTTAATGGATTGTTGTCTGTTCTCATTGTGAAAGTAGCTCCGTACATGTAGTCATGCAATTTTTCAGACACTGCCCACTTCAGGGCCAAAAACTCCAATTTATCGGTATGGTTGTTTAATTTGGAGGGGTTCAGCCGCTGACTGGTGAACACCACGGGTTTGATGGTTCCCTGTTGCTCTTGAAAGAGTACGGCACCCAACACATCAGAGCTGGCATCCACATGTAGGACAGAGGGCAGGTGTGGCTCAGCGTAAGCCAGTACAGGCGCTTCAGTAAGAATTTTTTTTAACTGGGCAAAGGCTTGTTCGCACTTCTCACTCCAATGCAGGCCAAAGTCCTCTTTAGGATGATACCGGGTTGTGGACTGATTCCTACTGCTGGCCGCTGTCTTTTGAGGGGCTGGATAACCCTTGGTCAATTCCGTGAGCGGTCCGGCTATGTTGGCGAAACCTGACATGAAACTTCGGTAATAATTGCAGAACCCCAGAACTTCTCAGCTCTTGCAGGTTCTGGGTGCGAGACCATGTCTCGAGGGCTTCCATCTTGGCGGGTTCCATACTCACTCCTTCAGCAGACACCACATGGCCAATATACTTTACACTGGTGCAGCAAAACTGGCATTTTTCCAGGGATACTTTCAGCCCCTGCTGCTGGAAACGATCCAAAACCTTCAGTAACCTTTGGTGATGTTCTTCCAAGGTCCTCACAAACACGATCACATCGTCTAGGTAAATCAGCACATCAAGTAAGTTCATGTCCCCCACTGTTCGTTCTAACAAGCGTTGAAAAGTGGCTGGCACTCCCGATATCCCCTGTGCCATTCGAGTAATCTGGTAGAATCCTAATGGGCAGATGAAGGCTGTCTTCTCCTTATCCTCAGGTGACATGGGAATCTGGTAATACCCACTCCAGAGATCTAAGACAGAAAACCACTGGCTCCCCACCAGACAGTCAAGGGCCTCATCCACTCGGGGGTGGTATATTGGTCTGGCACGGTTCTGCTTTTGAGCCGCCGGTAGTCGATGCACAGCCGCACATCCTGCTTCTTCTTTCGCGCCACCATGATGTGGGAGACATAGGGGCTTCTCGACTCCTGGATTATACCTGCATGCAGCAGTTCTTCATGATGACGCCGGACGCCTTCCACATCCACAGGTGCCAAGCTTCGCAATATTTCTCTAAAGGGGGTGACATTGTTCAGACGGATGTGGTGCAGCACGCTCTTGGCCCCCCCCCCCCCAAGTACCAGTCAATTGTTGAAAACACATCTCCCCTCAGGGCCAGTTGATCTCGTAGATGATTCTTTTCGCGTTCCGACAGCGGGGATTGACCAAAGTTTATCTTGCCCACATCCAAGATAGGATAGTTGCTTCGGGTTCCAGCTGTCTGCACCACCGAGTCGGCAACATGAAACTGCGCTATTGTCAGGCCTCCGTGTCGATGCACAGTTTTGTCAGTGACATTAGTGATAGGGACTCTAATGTGGGTCACTCCTGGGCCAGTATCACTGATCAGTGTGTGTTGGACCATCAGGCCTCCAAGCAATTATTCGCCTTCAGGAGCCTCCATCACCAATCTCTGTAATGTTTTTGACCTTGGAGTTGTACATGGCCAGGCACCATCATTGTCTGACCAGACAATATGTCAAGTTGACTGTGTTCAGAGGTGGTCACATCTCCCACAGGTCCATCGGGTTGCACTGCCTTCTCCATGCTTTTCTTAAGGTAGGGGGTTCTCCAGCATAGATTTTTACGTCTCTGAGAAATATCCAAGCTTGTCTGCCTGGTACTTTGACTGCAGACGGTGTCACGTCTTCCACTACGAATGGGCCATTGAAACGTGGCTCATGCCACCTTCTTATAAAGTTCCTGATCAAGACCCGATCACCTGGGAAAAGTTTGGGAAGACATAGTTCTTTAACTCCGGTTGCTGTAACATCTCCTTCTGTGTTCTGAGTAGCCCAACACCCCTTTCACTTGAGCTGATCTGAAATAACAGAGATACTTGAGGTCATGCATGTTAAGTAATCACGTAACTCCTTTCCTAACAATTCTTCTATTGTCTGGGCATCACTTCTAGTTCTAGATGGAGGTGTAAGAGGTGTCCTCATTCGCCTCCCTGTCACTATTTCATGGGGGGTAAGATGGTGGTCTGAACCTGGTTGATTTCTCAACGCATGCAGTGCCAGTGGTAGGCAATGCACCCATCCTTTCTTCAAGGTAAGCTTCAATCTGGCTATTCTTTCTTTAAACAAGCTGTTGAGTCTCATGCAGATCCCGTTTGCTTGCTTGTGATAAGCCAATGAAAGTTTGTGCTTTAAACTAAGCAACAAGCTTATCTGTTCAAAGACTTCATTAACAAAATGAGGGCCATTATCTGATCTTAATACTTTACACATTCCCCATCTAGGAAACAGTTCTCTGACTAAAAATGTTGCTGCACAGGTGGAGTCTGGGTGTGTACATGGACCAGCCTCAATCCACCTCGAAAAGGGACATACCACTAAAATCATGTATCTGTATCCATTGCATACTTGCAGCATGTCGACATAGTCAATGTGCAAATGCGGAAAGGGGCCATTAGGTCTCGGAATAACTCCTCTAACTGTGCGCAGTGTGTGCCCAGCAGTAAACCTTTGACATACAATAGTTTACTACATTAAATGCAATGTGTTCTACCAAATTCGGAACAAACCATTCTTCTGCAATTGTTGCGGCAAGGTTCTCTCTAGTTATGTGCACAGGGTAGTGTAGCTGCTCTAACGCCACGCTTAATAAGGCTACATGCATTACCGGTTTACCAGTGATGTCTTGTCGCTACAATGCCTCGGAAGGATTCAAAGAACATCCCCTCTGTGTCCACAGGTCTTTCTCATTCTGAGGCGTTTCCCCTTGAATCTCTACTAGCTGAGTCCTAGACAATTCATTATAAAAAATCAGGCACACTTATCATCACCACCATGCTTTCATTCACATCAGGCGTTATTCAAGCTATTCAGTATTGCTTGAAGAGGAAATAAGCCAATTGCCGACTTCAATTTTAAACTGTGTTCCCCACCCTGGTACTGTTGCTAAGGCAGCATGTTCACCTTGACAGAAATATTCTTCTAACTTCAATGATTAGTTATAACGACTTTTATCCACCAGTGCTGCTCAGCTTCTTTTGGAACGCAATGGGCGTAGATAGCGGGTCCTAAGAATAGTAACAGAAACTAGATGAGTCTACTCCATAAGAGATGTGTGAAATGCATCGGTCAGCCAACCAGGCATAAGGAGTTGTTAATGTGATTAACACAATTCTTATTTCATAATAACAAAAGACTTAAGCAAGAGGAAGTGGATAAAAAGTCATTATAACTAATCATTAGATAAGTTAGAAGAATATTTTTGTCACGTGAAGCTTCAATATAGGACAGGTTCAAGATGTAAGGAATGTTAATTTAGGTCTTTTTGAAAATGGAATTCGATATTGTGCCCTGAGGAAGGCCTAGATAGGTCAAAACATGTGTTGGCACTTTTAGATGTATGTTCAATACAGATATTTCTAATATGAAATCTCATTTGTTTGATTTTGTATTGGCATCACCATTGGAACACATTAAATGTGTGTTATATTGAATAAGTGAATTTGTTGTATTTATAAATACAGTGTACAGCGCGTATTTGTGCAACTGTTGCAGTATCATTTTCGGTGTCACATGCTGGGGTAGCCTTTGAGTTCCACTCTAACCGCAGATGTCGTATCTATACTATTTTGACAAGAATATTTCAGCATATGTTTAATCTCAGCACACCCTTAATCTAGATACCCTGCAAACCTTTATTAGCATGCATACATGTTTCAATAGTCCAAATGATCATTATCACAATCCTGATCCGTTGCAGCACCTTCCCTAGCATGGTGGGTGCCAGCCCCTTGCTTTGGGTGAGAGATGTACACATTATGTACATCTTTCTGGCACTGTGCTACTGCATTTGACAGTCCAAAGCACAGTCCACCTGGGTGCTTTATTTAATATTGTGAGGCCAGCGGGGCCAGAGGGGTCGCGGAGGGGTAGGGAGTCTGGCTCCACCGCCTCTCATTATTGCGCTTATAGGGCACGTGCTGCGTGACAGGAAAGGTTGTATAAATGGAGGGTAAGTTCATGAGTAAGTGGAAGGACTTGAGAGCTAATAATACTTGAAACAAGTGGGAAGGCGTCCTGCCACTTCCTTTAGGTCTCTTTACCTATACATTTTGGTAAAGGTTAATTATTTCGCATGCAAAAGAAGACAGTAGCTTTGTTATTTAGCTAACTGTCATAGGTGTACTAAAAGGACGAGCAAAGAAGCCCTTCGAGAGTGCATTGTAGCATTTTTTAATTTTTCTAGTGCTAGTGAATGCACAACATATTTAATGCATTTGATTTTACAAGAAATGTGTTTGGTGTTTCATAAAGCACACCTTTGATCAAAATACATTCATTTTTTCATTTTTAGAAATGCATTAGAAAGGAAAAGATAACAAGAATATTTGTAGCAAAGGTTTAACAAATACAAAAAAACAAACAAATGTAGAAAATTGAACCACCATCAATAAAGTTCTTATTGTCTTGAGTAGTTAATATATTCAAGACAACATGGTGTCTGTGAGCTCTTAAAGAGACAGGGACCTAGTCGTTGGACAACGTCAGGAATCAGATTGAGTAATGGAACGGGTTTGCGGAAATGAAGCCCTCAACGGTATGTAGTCCCGTGACGTTTCGGCTGTGAGGAGCCTTCTTCATGGGCCTCGACTTGGTCACCCCTGTGTGTGGCAAAGAGGGAAAATATTAGAAAGGATTTTCAATAAAAATTGGCGGGGCATACTTGCTGTTGAGTGCATCTCAAAAGAGGGATGAGTTTAGTGCTAGTGTGGCCTGCATGCATTAAAAACAAATTAGGACCAAATGGGGGTACAACTAATAAAGTTGTCCTGTGGCTTTCTGGCACTTAGATACTAACCTGGACATGTGTCCGGGGGTTTGGACTGGCTACTCGTAGTTGGAGGCAAGGAGTTCTGTAGAGCTGTAGGACCGCAGGTCTCAACAGGTAGACAGTGGAATGTAGATGGTGAATCTACTAACAAAGCTAAATTGCGAAGATGGATGTGGAGAGATAAAAAGACAACAATATGTGTCTCAGTAATGCTGGTAGAAATGAAGAATCAAGGATAATAAGTGTCCCGACGGTGGGACCATTAGTTACCTGGGGCTCGAACAAGTCAGTGCTTTGGACAGTTCTGCGCTGCATGTGGCAAGGGGACAATCCCTTGTTCCTAATGCCTGGTTGAAGGTATGCAGGTGCGGAGGCACGGTCGTGCTTCCAGTCTCAGGAATCTAGGATCTGCGTTGGGCCATCTCTTGGAGACTGCTGTGTGCCCCTAAATGGAGACAGAGAAAAACCCGGGCCGATTAATGGAGTATCGTTAGAGTACTCTTGGAAGAGGCACATATGGCTAGGTGTGCGCTAACCTTCCAACATGTATAGTACGGTCTGGAATTATGGTAGGGGACTGGAGATCAGGAACGCAGGGTAGAAAATTCTGCTGTTCCTGACCGTCCCATTGCCTCCTTTGTAAGGTCTCTTACCTGAGGGCGCCTAGCGTTGGTTGTTATTTGTTGTGCGTGGCTGGGCGGCTGCTGTTGCTCGCATGGCAGCAGTGGATGAACTGAGCTGTGTATGCGAATTAAAAGAGCGCATGCGTGGGTGACTTCTGTCTGAGGTTCCGCGCATGCGTACTGGAATAGTATCCGCAGGTTGTCATGGCACCCACTTGTGTACGTGCGGTTGTAATGCACTCGTATACGAACGAATCGAATAGTGGCGGACATACCCTGTCTAGGTAGCCGCTGTGGGTCGCGGTGTGTGACAAGGGGAATGGATCCCGGCGGGGACGTTGGGTCTAAGTCCCGTGGAATGGGGTGCTCGGTGGATGGCCAGGAATGGTATAGGTACGTTTGAATGTCTGCTGTGGTGTTCTAGATCTACACTCAGGGTGTAGCTCGTGAGTGTGGGACGCAAGGAAGGGGGAGTGCACTCCCAGGCCTTGGACCGTACTCTCGGGTGATTGTCCTCATGGGAGGACCCATAAATCAATCAATTTTAGCAAAAACACTGTAAAGAAGCTTTTTAGAAACAATCTTTTTTGGATAAAAGAAGGCATTGCAAGATAGTAACAAGAAAAACAAATTAAATGTTTAAGGATGTCACAAAAGGTGTTGACAATAGATCTGCAAAGGGCATACTTGCAAATACAAATTCAATGTTCGAGGATGTCACAAGGAGAGCTGACAATAGATCTGAAAAGGACACACTTGCAAATAGGAGGACAAACTTGCAATAAGGGTGTACACTGTTGGTATAAAGAATTCAACATTGAGGCCAGTCACTTGTTTTGTTATGACAAGGTAGCAGCACATTAACAATGTTAACATAGTAGTGTCTTATTGATATACATGTAGGAATGTATTGGTATTGGATGGAGCTGCTACTCTAGTAGTGTGTGGATTGGGCCAGGCAGTAAAGAGGAGGAAGGCCCTGATCACCCATAGGTGGTTGGTGTGGCCTCATTTAGGCCCTTCGTTATGGTTTTGAGTTTAAAAATCCACCAGAGTTCCTTATGGGTGAGGGCGTTAGAAGCATTGGTGGTATTGACTACTGTGCCAGCCACCTACCAAAGTATGTCATCTGCACTGTGTTGGTATTCCATATAGTGTGAGACTAATGGTGCTGAATGGACTCGACGTCGGATCCTTGAGCGATGTTCGCCAATTCTCTTGTTCACCTGTCTCTGAGTTTGGCCGACGTATCTGAGACCACAGCGGCATTCGATGATATATACCACATTACTAGTCTTACAATTAGAAAAGTGTTTGATTTTCCACTCTTTTTCTTCTATTTGGAATGATGTTGTTTTTCTCGTGAATCTGCACACATTGCATGTACCACATGGATGGTGTCCCAATATTTCCCTCATATTCCAAAGTCTGGTCCTTTGGGATTTCTTATTTAGCCTGGCATGGGTTAACATGTCTTTCAGGTTATTTCCTCTCTTGAGGGCCATTCTCGGGGTTGGTTCATTCGGAAGGCTTAGTTGTACCAATGGCCAAAACTTTTTAATGATGGTTTTAAGTTTGGTCGTATTAGGGCCAAAGGTGGTTACACAGGTCATCAGTTGCTCACTTTCTGTGTTGCGCACTTTTGGGGTGAGTAAAGTCTCACGGGAGTGTATTGTGCACGCTTGGTGGTATTCCGAATTAATTTCTTTGGGTATCCTCTACTCAGAAGTTTCTGATTCAGCATACTGGCATGTTCTGTATACTGTTCCAATTCCGTGCAGTTACGCCTGAGCCTTACAAATTGTCCAAATGGTAGGTTATTTCTAAGGTTCCTAGGATGGTTGCTTCTGTAGTGCAACAGAGTATTCCTATCTGTTTCTTTCTTATAAAGGGAGCATATCAGTTTTTCTTCTTTGACACTGATTTCCAAGTCTAGGAAATTGATCGTTTGATTGCTTTTGCAGAGTGTGAATTTAATCTCCTCCGTTCGTAGATTGACCCATTCCAGAAAATCTTCCACTGGAGTGTTGATATCTTGCCATATGAAGATGATGTCATCGATAAAGCGGTACCAATGTATAATCTTGTCTTGGAATGGATTGTGTGGACTGAGAATATGTTGTTGTTCGTATTCCGACATAAAGATCACGGCCAGGCTGGGGGTGAATGCTGCTCCCATAGCGGTGCCTCTGACCTGTAGATAGAAGTTCTCATCAAATGCGAAGAAGTTGTTTGTAAGGGCCAGTTCTATTAGTTCCACTATGAAAGTAGCTGGGACTCGGCTTTGTCTCATATGGTGTATGAGGTGGTGGTGGATGCATTCTAATGCTGCATCTTGAGGGATGCTCGTGTAGAGACTGGCGATGTCCATAGTAACCAGAAGGTCCCTTGTTGGGTGGAATGTCAAGTCCTTGAAAATGGCGATTGTGGCCATGGTGTCCCTTAGGTAGGTTGGGGTCTCTTGGCTTAGAGGCTTCAAAACATGATCTACAAATTTGCATAATGACTCTAGGATAGAACCACATCCTGATACAATGGGTCTGCCTGTGGGGTTTTGTTGGTTTTTATGTATTTTTGGTAGGGCATAGAACGCCGGTGTTCTACCCTCTGAGGTGTTGAGAAATATTTCCTCCTTTTCTGAAATCCAACCTCGTTCAAAGTTTAGTAGCTTCTTGTATCTTGATCTTTATTTCCTTAGTGAGGTCTTTTCTGAGTTTTTTGTAATTAGTGGTGACTTCCAAGAGGTTGTTGACCATGTCCTTGTACTGGGAGAGGCTCTGCACTACTATCCCCCCCTCCTTTGTTAGCCATTTTGATGACAATTTGGTTGTTGGAGGCGAGTTGTTTCGGGGCTTTGTGTTCATCCTTTGATGGTTAAGTCCTGTAATTTAGAAATTTCTTTCTTGACACATTTTTCAAAGGAAATGATGTGGGGCGCAACCTCATTTTCTCTCGGATTAAAGTTAGAAGGTACTCTTAGGCCCGAGTCTTCATCTTGTTCCAGTGACTCCTTGTTTTTGAAAAATACTTTCCGTCTTATGGTTCTGAAGAAAGTTGAAATTTCTTGATCAAATTGGTGGACGGAACAAATGAGAGCCCTTTGGTTAGGACCTGTATTTCAGCTTTAGATAGTGTAGTCCCTGAAAGGTTAAAGAAGGGTATGTCCACTACGGTCTCCGTTTGTTGCGGCGCCCTCTGGATGGTTGTCTCCATTGTGGGTAGTTGAAAGGGTAGTAGGGCATGGGCATGGGCGGCGGCGGGCCCCAGTATCGACCTCTGGGCCCCCTCTCCCTAAAAAAGGGACCTGGGGAGGTAGTGGTTGAAAATATCCTCCTTGTTGTTGTCTACCTGTTGCTTGTGGTTGGTCATCTGATGAACCTGAGCTTGAGGTGTCTGAGAACGAGACCCATTTTCTTCCGCCTCTCCTGGGTCCGGTTTGGTTAGCTGTTCTTTCTTTTTCTTTTTTGTCTTTATAATCAGCTGATAAGTAGGGGTATATATTTTCTATTTTGAAATTTTGAATGTCCTTGGCCAGTTTCTTATGCTTCTTTTCTAGTGTTAGGGCCATAAATTGATCAAAGGTGGTGTTGATTTCTTTAAGTTTGTCTCGTGTGTTTTGTAGGTCTGTGTTGTTAAGACATTTTTCTTCTTCTGTCTCCAGATCCAGTTTGATCTTAGCATGTATCCTTTTGGCCGTAGTTATAGTTAAGACCATCAGGTCTCGTGAGCATTTTGTGGATATCTGGCTGAAGCCAAGCATATATTCTTGGTCTTCCAAGAATAGCGCTGGTTCATTGTGGACAATTAGTCCTAGTGGCACCATATTAACCCTTAGGTATTCCCTAAGAAAGTGTCCATGGACTTCTGTTCGAAAACATTTCTTTTTTAGCTTCAGCAGGTCGTCCCCTGATGCAGCTGAGGCGATATGTTGTTGGGCACCATTGAAATTAAACAAAGTTGGTCCTTGGATAATATCAGAAGTTTCTTCTTCCGAGAAGCTTAGGATTTGTTCCATTATGGAGATTGAGTGTCCAAGATAGCAGGTAAGTGTTGAGCAAGGTATGGTCAAAGAACTGGTCGGGTTGGAAAGCTAATTCGGAAATATTAGTTTATCTAACCCTAGTATAGCAGTTGCTATATCTTAAACTTGTATAACTGGAGGGTAAGCTCATTAGTAAGTGGAAGGACTTGAGAGCTAATAATACTTGAAACAAGTAGGAAGGCGTCCTGCCACTTCCTTTAGGTCTCTTTACCTATACATTTTGGTAAAGGTTAATTATTCTGCATGCAAAATAAGACAGCAGCTTTGTTATTTAGCTAACTGTCATAGGTGTACTAAAAAGACGAGCAAAGAAGCCCTTCGAGAGTGCATTGTAGCATTTTTTAATTTTTCTAGTGCTAGTGAATGCACAACATATTTAATGCATTTGATTTTACAAGAAATGTGTTTGGTGTTTCATAAAGCACACCTTTGATCAAAATACATTCATTTTTTCATTTTTAGAAATGCATTAGAAAGGAAAAGATAACAAGCATATTTGTAGCAAAGGTTTAACAAATACAAAAAAACAAACAAATGTAGAACATTGAACCACCATCAATAAAGTTCTTATTGTCTTGAGTAGTTAATATATTCAAGACAACATGGTGTCTGTGAGCTCTTAAAGAGACAGGGACCTAGTCGTTGGTCAACGTCAGGAATCAGATCGAGTAATGGAACATTTTTCTAATATTTTCCCTCTTTGCCACACACAGGGGTGACCAAGTCGAGGCCCATGAACAAGGCTCACAGCCGAAACATCACGGGACTACATAACGTTGAGGGCTTCATTTCCGCAAACCCGTTCCATTACTCGATCTGATTCCTGACGTTGACCAACGACTAGGTCCCTGTCTCTTTAAGAGCTCACAGACACCATGTTCTTTTGAATATATTAACTACTCAAGACAATAAAACTTGTAACAATGTCAGAATTCTTATTGCAACCCTGTCATTGATTTACATTGCTAAACACCCATTTATTTAGTAATTTTTACCTTGTCTTGTAAATCCTAAGATATCAATCCTATTTTGAGCGATCAGACTGATTCTGCCAGGGTGGGTGCTGGGGAACTAGGGTTGAACTCATGAATCAACCCTGCAGGTTACTGCCTCCCTCTTTGGTATTCTAGCCTGAATGCTCTAGTATAGAGTAAAACTGTTCTTGTCCAAATTGATTTTCTTTTCTGTTTTCACTACCTGATTTTTCTAAAAAGGCCTCTTATTCTACATTGCATATCTCCTTCAGTTTAATAGCTAGAGACTTCATTTCACCTCCTGGTTGTACCTAACAGCTGTAGCTACAACCCACCCTCCAAATCGTCAAAAACCATCTGGTTAATTTCAGGTGGGAATTAACATTTTTGCAAAGTTTTACACGTATTATTTTTACTATCAATTGTTTTAAACCTTCCATTCAATTTCAAATTGTATGCTTTTGCTCAACCTGTTGCTTATGATTGCTAGCATCTTTCCAATGTTGCTCCAGTAAAGATTTGTACTGAATTAGGGCTTTTTGCACACATTCATTGTTTTCTTCAGCCATTTCCGAGTGTCATTTTAACATTGTAAGGGTTTCAAATCCGTTTTCCTCTCTTGTTTGGGGATGCAAGGTTGGATTTGAATTTGGTTTCTTATTCCTCATTCCTGATTACCTGCTGCTTCCTTATATCTATATAGAATTGCTTATTTGTGGGTTGAGGAATATTGCAGGGGGAAATCCTAACTTGAGTGCTATCTTTCCCAAAATTCAAAAGTGTCTGTATTCTCTGGTGTTTTCTATCTGTGTTGCTAAAGGGTTAATTTAAGTGCATTGCCTACATTCCTATTGTATTATCATCACATTGGTGATTACTGCCCCATATTAAAAAGTGTATGATTTCTTTGAATTTTAAATGAATAAATAAATATTGCCTTTTAAATAAATATTGCCTTTACCAACCAGCCTGGTGCCTGGTCCATCGTGATCCGGGTTATTTGAAAAAGTGGTGTGATATGAGTGGTGTATCGCTCAAATATTGAATCCATATATATATAACAAATAAGCATTTCAGTTGTGTGCTGAATACTAGGCTGAGACCAGGGTGTATTGGCTGATTAAAATACTTAACAACACAATGACGGCAGGCTCTTGCCGTGGATCTCAGGTGTCAATCTTCATGATGAAACAGGAATTTCTGGTAACAGTTCCCCGTTAGTCTGACGGCGTCACCATGGACCCGTTGACATGGGTTATCCTCATGGGGGTAGCTTCATAGTTAAGGGATAGTTTGCCCTCTGGGTGTTGGTTCCTCACTAGGACAGTATCCCCTACTTCAATATCTAAGGGTTTCAAATGCTGCCTGGTGTTCTCTTGCTCATTGTGCGCCCACCGGTCTTCCTGTGTCTTTTGGTCATTAATGAAACCTGGTGGTCGGCCCTCAGTCTCAGGTAGCAGCCCCTTTGGGCATCTGTTGAACAGGGCCTCCGCTGGGGCCACCCCTGTAGATTGATGGGGCGTTGATCGATACTCTCGAAGGAACTCATATAGGTTTCTCTTCTGTCCCCCCCCCTTGGCTCTGGGAGATCCGAAATATCTTGTTGAGTACGCATGAACCGCTCCACCTGCCCACTTTCCTGTGCGTGATACCACAGTCAGTCATGAATTGCATGAACTGCCTGCCGTGAAACGGCAGTCCCTTGTCTGAACATATGACCCAAGGAAACCCGTGGGTTGCGAAGATCTTTTCCATCACCTGTATGATCTGGTCACTTGATGTTGATTCGACTATCTCCACCTCCGGGTAGCGTGACCACTGGTCGATTAGTATTAAAAAGTACATGCCCCTCCCAGTGGACCCAAAGTCTGCATGCACCATACTCCATGGGCTACCTCTCCATTCCATTGATTCAATGGACGGCTCTTTATTCACGGGTGCGGCCGCTTGGCACCAGATGCACTGGTGAATGTATTCATCAACCCTTCCTTCGAATTCCGGGAACCATACCTTGGTTCTCAGTCTTGCCTGATGGCCACTGTGGGCTAGTTCAAGCACTCTCTCCACCAGCTTTCTTGGTATAACGATTTGTCTCCCACGAAGTAGCAGGCCTTCGTCCGACCTCAACAACTCATGATGGGCGCGCTACAGCGACTGTAGATCGTGCTGAATGTCTTTATCCCTCAGGGACATATCTGAGAGCGCGGGTTCCCAGTCCCTGCTGTCAACAGCATTCTGGACAAGTTGGAATCATTCATCGGCCTGCGAAGCCTCGGCCATTTCACTCAGTGTCAGGGCTATTGGCATGGCTGCATTGATCACTTGGCGGACGTACTCCTCACAGTCCCCCACTGACTGCCGTACCTGAGAGCCGCTGCCACTGGGATGGTGGGATAGGTAGTCCACCGGGTTGTGTGTGCCCGGCCTGTATTGCAGCTTCACACCATACTCCATGAGGGTGAGCATCCACCTCTTTATCGTTAGTGGCGGTTTGGAGGACGACCATGTTAGAATGGGAATCAGAGGCTTGTGGTCGGTGAAGACAGGGACTGGTTTGCCCAAAATGTAAATGCAAAAATGTCTACAGCCCCACAGTATGGCCAGGGCTTCTCTCTCTATTTGGGAGTATCTTTTCTCAGTATGTGTTAGTGCCTTGCTGGTGTATGCGATGGGCTTCATTTGTCTGTGCAGATCGGGTTGTAGCAGCACGGCTCCAAGCCCCACTGGGCTGGCATTCACGACCAGCTCTGACTCTTTCTCTGGGTCGCAGAAAGCCATAGTCTCATCCCCCGTAAGTGCAGCTTTAATGGTGTCCAAGGCTGCCTGTTCGACCGTTGACCCAATCCAGGCGGTATCCATCTTCATGAGGGCCCGGAGAGGTTCCGAGAGGTTGGCCAGATTTTGGATGAACCTCCCACAATACTTTACAATCCCTAGGAAACTCTGCACCTCAGAGGGATTTTCCAGTGGTCTTGCGTCCCGAATTTCCTTCACCTTCTGTGGGTTGGGTGAGTTCCCGCCAGAGTGGAAAATTAACCCAAAAAATGCTATACTCCCTTTCAGAAACTCACATTTTTCACAATGTAAAGTCAAACCCAGATCTCAGATTCTGTCATGATGCCCGCTCCCGGGGAGCCGGTTCAAGCCCTGCGTCCCCGAAAGCGGACATCCAGTCCCCAAGGAAGGACCCATCAACCCCATCTAGGAGCCCTTTGGACAGTGTCCTGGCGCCAGCTCATAAAAGACATCAGTCCTGGTGCCATAGGCGCCAGGCTCATTATGGGAGTGCTTGGGTGCACTTACCTGATGCAGACCATGCTGCAGGATCCCGGCCTCCTTGAGGCCTGAAAGGAACTACTTTACCTGTGGGACTAATTTACCATCCGGGCGTGGTCGGGGAAGGATACATACCTGATTGGAGGAAGGATACATACCTGGAACTTCTTCCAAGGCTATTTAAACCCCACCCGAACAGCCACACGTGCTTCACGTTGTTCTGCATCTAGCAGCTGGACGCTCACCGTGTCTGCTCCTGCATCCTGACTTCTGCCACGCCTGCCAGCATCCTGGATCACCTGCAAAGGAAGAGAAGAAGAGAACAGAAGAAGGAAAAGTCCTTACCTGCTAAATCCGCATCCCAGAGACATCTCGCCGACAATCCTGAAAAGGAAGACTTTTATTTAAAAGCTTATCGCGTCGATCGCTGCAGTGCCGCATTCCACTCACCTTTACAGGGCGCCTCCATGTTCAGCAGCGATCATTCGCAGTCACGCCCCAGCGCCTAGGGAGAAAAAGACCAGAACAAAAGGTGAGAGAGAGAAGGGAATAAGGAAAGCTAAATCTCCATGTTAAGACTTACCTGTTGATTCATTCCCTCTTCATTTCGGGTCCGCGCCGCATCCTGGCATTTCCGGACCCCGGTCCCTAAGGGGAAAAAGAGACATCAGCGTTAATGAGCGAATGAAAAGACATTACCAAAAAACGCTCATTAAAGACTTACCTGATTTCTACAAGGATTTTACCTCTCATCTCGGGTCGGTGCCTGTTCCCCGGCATTCCGTACCCCGTCCCCTATGGGGAAAAAGACACTAGCATTAGTACATTAATGCATGGACACAAGGGGAACCTCTTATCAAAAAACTTACCTGGAAGCCAAGCAAGTTTGGTTCTCACCAATCCGAAAATCCAGTGAAGTAACTGGATACCAACGCACCCCTGCATCAGAAGCAGGATGGAGAGCTCGTCCTTCCAGACCCTAAGGTGAGACGCTACGAGGAATCACAGAAGGGTTTCGAGGAGGGTGAGAGGGGAAAGTGGGAGGCCGATTGCATTACCCCGCAGACAGTTAATCCCCTATTTTCGCCTACAGAAGGATACTTCTGCGAGCCAGACAAGCCAGATTTGGGGGGCCCGGTCCAGTCCGTCTTCTGAACCCTGCGCATCACCTTAGAAGAGGTCACAGCAGCGCGAACCAGGCCAGCGCCTCCGTGGGAGTCAGGTGAGCGTTACAGATTCTTTCCAGCGCCTTTTCCAGCCTGACCATATGTTCTGTTTCGGATGTCGCGTACACCAAGATGTCGTCACTTAGGTTGATTACGCCCTCTAGGCCGGAAGGGTGCCCCTGATGATGTTTTGGAACACCTCGGCGGCCGAGGAGATCCCAAAACGCAAATGTTTATACTGGTACAGGCTGTTGTGTGTTGTGAACGTGGTTATATATAGGGAGTCCGGGTGCACTTCAAGTTGGCGATACCCAGAGTGCAAATCGAGCTTCGAGAAAACCTTGGTACCCTGTAGCTCACTACTGCATCGTCCAGCGTTGATGTCAGGTGGAGTTCCTTTTTGATGGCAAAGTTGGGTAGCCTCATGTGCACGCAAATGTGTACGGCTCCCGGCTGCTTTGGCTTGGACGCCACAACGATGGGGGACACCCACGGGGTAGGGCCGTCAACCTTTTCAATGATGTCCGAGTCGACCAGATTTTGTAGCTCCTGCTCCACTTGCGCTTGTAGGTGGAAAGGTATGCGTCTGTGCTTCATTGCTGTTGGGCTCACTGACTCATCTATGTGCAATTTGACTGGCTCTCCTTTTAGCTTCCCGACTCCCTGAAAGATGTCCGCAAATCTGTTGGTGATGTCTTAGATGTCCGCTTTATACACCGAGAGCGCAAAATGCACAATGTCTAGCGCCTCAGACGCGGTGCAACTCAGGAGCGAGTGTGGGCTGACGTCGGTCACAAAGAATTTCACCCTGATAGTGTTATTGGCATGAGTGACTGACGCTACAAACATCACTTGGAGTGGAAGTTGATGGTCACCTCCAAACGAGTAAATCTTTGCTTCTGTTTCTGCCAGC
The DNA here is from genome assembly GCF_040938575.1 of Ambystoma mexicanum. Lineage (NCBI taxonomy): Eukaryota > Metazoa > Chordata > Amphibia > Caudata > Ambystomatidae > Ambystoma > Ambystoma mexicanum. The sequence goes on along the minus strand of NC_090925.1, from coordinate 811,679,650 downwards.
GCTGGTGGTCCCGGTAGAGACTAATAATGTCTTGTCGCCATCACATATTGACGCACCTCTGTCTATTAACACAGGAGTTGGAGTCTCACAAATGTCCACCACGCACGTAGGCTGCCTTCGCTTCTTGGTTTTTGAGTCAATGTTGGATATGAAGAATACCTCTTCATCCTCTTCTACTTCCTCTGCAATCTCCAGCTCCTGGAACTCCTGTTCCACCACGCCCACATTTCTCTGCTTGCGCTGCCCCACATTGCTAGCTCTAATCGTGCCTCTCGAGATAGCGACTGAATTTGCAGGCCGGCACATCCGCCCACACACCCTCCCTTTTGCAGTGCATTCAATGGAGTATGGAAGGTCATACCCACACTTCGGGCATTGCTGTGGTGAGTCACTCTTCTTCTGGGACCACCTCGGGCTTGACGGGCCGGTGTTCACTGCCCGTCCTATGGCATAGGCCTCTTCTCCCTTCACCCACGTGACTGCGGCGTCCATTCTGGTGGTGCGGCTGTATGGTAATTGATAGGACCTGCCCATGTCGAGGATCTGCGTCAGCTTCAGTCCTGGTTCCCAGAGTATCTGTTGCCATAGCTTCTCTGAGCTACAGCCCTGGATGAGTTGGTTCCGAACCATCCCGTCCTCATTTTCCCATTGACATGTGCCGGCCAGGTGACACAGTCTCCCACAGAAATGATTTAGCAACATATCCTTGTGTTGCTTCTCGCTACACATCACAAAGCGATCGAAGTCTTGGTTGGCAAAGGGTTGGAAGTGTTCCTTGAGGGCATCTTTCACGGCCTGGTATGAGACGGTCGTCGCATTCAGCGACTCGAAGACGTGGTGTACCACGGAACCTGCAGCATACAGCAGCGTTACAGCAGCATTGCCACCTTGGCATCATCTTCCGTCTCCCCTGTGGCTCTGAAATACATTTCCAGCTTCTTGAGCCATAGCAGCCACTTCGGGCCCAGTTACGATGGAGGGCCTGACATATCAAATTCTGGCATGGGGGCCATCGTGCCTTGGTCACTGGGCATCAGCCTGACTGGAGACTGTGCCCCTGCCCCTTGGGCGCAGTCTGCAGGGTTGCTCATGGCTGCGGACCCCACAGGCACCTCTCACATTCTTGGAGGCCGCAAGTCCGAAGAGGCGATGACTTCCTGAGGCTGTAGAATGTCCTGGTGTAGCTGTGTCCCTCAAGGCTCTGCGTAGGGCATCCCTCTTCCTTGGCAGGTGTGGCAAGGATGAGTGAAATGCAAAATTTCCCTGTACTAGTGAGTGAAGTTGGAACCAGAGAGGAACCAGAGAGGAAGAGGCGCACAAGCATCCCGTGAGGGGCCGCACCGTATGTGGCAAAAAATGGTGGTCAACTGTGCACTGCGTGGGTGACGCACCTAGTAGGCATCGGGACAACCCTCCCTCCCGACACCAATCATGGAATCGGAGGTTGCCTCCCCTACTCAGCAGCGTCCTCGTCGCCAATGTTAGGTAGTTGTTATGCCCCCGGGTACCCTCTGTGAGCAGGCCCAGCCCACCTGTACCTGAAAAAATACATGGACACAGGTCTGCTCGTTACGGGTTCCCAGCATGCTCTGAACACCATGGGCCGCCGATTTATTCACTGCGTATGCACGAATGCCAGCATTGCCGTCACAATCGCGCACACACATGTGACTCTGTCACAATCATGAATGAGTGGATGTTAGGTGGGAAGTGTCAGGGCATGTAATCAACCACCCCACATAGGCGTGAAAAATATGCACCCAGCATATGGCAACATCAGGTTAGGGCAGCAAGTAATCAACACGACCCCGCCTTCCTAATCCCCTTCCTTCCCATTCCTAGATGCACTTGTCCAAGAGACTCTTACATCAAAGAAACAGTGCAGGACATCCCAATAGGGGTAAAATCCGCTATCCACCCCCTCCCGCTCCCATCCCTGTCCTGTCTTCCCATATCGCTAGTTACCTTGAATAAAAGGAAAATGAAACAGGAACGAGTTAATCAGCACGGTTAATCAGTGGCCACCCACTCCCCACCTCGCTCTGAGGCCCACAATAAAGGGAACCACGAAACCCCCAGCCAATCTCGGCAGGTCCAGCATTTCATCAGCCGCCAGTCCCAGCCTTCATATGAGGAGTTTTGCACACAGAGCAGGTTGGGTGGCAGCTGTCTTGTCTGCAGATACCCCGGCCCCCATGAGTGAGGAACAAAAAGCAGAAAGTGCTGGGTTTGTGTTGCTCTATTATTGCTAAGTGCGCTCAGGGTCCTAGGCATATTGGCAATTAAGTGGGATAGCCTGGATTGTACGCCTTCCACTGCTGTGCACCCAATCTTAATTTGCACACAGCTCCCTCCATTATTTCGGGACCTCTCCCAGACTGAAAAACATTCCCTAGCTTCTGTGACACACTAGACTACATGACAATTCATAGGTGTTACATTTTGAGTGATACATAGGTGTTGCATTTTGAGTGATACCGTGTATCATTTCTAAACAAGCATTGTACAAAAAAAGTTCACAGTAACTATACCAACCATATAGCACCGCTCCCCACCCCATAAACCCCCTTACTAGCCTCTTTTTACAGCTCCTGAGCAGATAGCATGTATGCAGACTGTATAACTACTTCCTCACAAACTGGATCCCTCCGCCCATAGAATTCAATGGCAGCTGTGATTAGACCAGTACATCCTATAGCAGGAAGGCTTTCCACATCCACAGGATAGAAAGAGTGCCCATCCAGACATTAGGATCAACAGCTTTGGTGTTGCCGTCTACAGCAGCACTGACAGTGTGGTCAGAATCCTGTTCCCATGGATTCCTCCTAATTGAAGTCGACTGCTCAAATATCTCCACTAGCAATGCTGCGGTCATGCAGCACATACAAAAAAAATGAAAGCTTACGTTTATGTCACTTTACGCTCTAAACCATTTTTACGATTGCATCTAGAGCAGGGGGTCTCCAACCTTTACGTTAGCTAGAGCTACTTCTAGGGGAGGCCAACAGTGGAGAGCTACCAGCGGGCGATATCGGGATGGGGATATTTATAAACCTCAGAATTTTTACCATTTTTACCAATATTTTTGGGCCTGATTAGTTCCCCTCAATAAATAGATGGAATAACATATGCCTTCACGATTATATTAAGAACTGTCAGTCTAGAAAAATGGACACCTCTCCTGATTGACGGCAAACGTATTTTGGTGGCCAAAGGCCAACCGTCTCATGCACGAAACGATAGAAATACAGGTTTCCGAGTTTACCAATGAACGGCCATTTTGATGTAACAAGGATCGCCATTTTGTTTTCTAACAATTGCTCATTGCTTTCTGTTCAAATTGCTTTGCAGCACATTTTCTGCTTACACTGCTCGACTGTTAACATTGTTGTCCGAACGTAAAAGGACAAGGCCTCAGGGCCGCAAGGCTAATGAGAGTTCGTTGAAACACAACGTAGGCAGCTCTGGGGAGGAATGCCCGGCTCCCTCCCGAATGTAGACTTGAAGCAGAGCTGCAGGGCATTTAATCATTTCACAGCTGCCAGCCAGTCTCGTTATATGGTAGAATATGTTAGAGTAAAGCAGCTAAAGGCTTGAATTCTGCTCTTCTTACGGCTCCCCTTTACCGAGCCCTGTAAAGCGTATCGGCTCCCAGGACACAAATAGCACCTCATAGATAGCAAGGTCTGGAATGTGACTCTTCCCCCGTAAGTAGCTTGCTTCCAAGAACAGAAGCATTGTGTTCTGTTCAACAAAGAAAAGATGTCTCTGCACTTGCAAAGTTGCATATTTTTACTAGAATATATATTTGAAGGTGTCATATTCGTCGAAAGTGTCCATCATCAAACTGAGTTCAAAGAAACCCAATAAAGGGGGGTGTTAAACATGTCACAGCTGATTGTATGATATGCATTTTGTCTATATGTAACTGATCTATGTAATTCGCTCTCTTGTGTCCCTCGAGGTCTAGAGATACACGTCGCGGGGCGTGAGACCGAGTTGGCCAACTGAGACTATTTGCTTTGCAATAAACCCTAGCTTTGGGAATACAACCTTGTGTCTGGTGTATCTATCGTTTGTCGTGACTTACCTTGTTTCCATAGACATGAGGGACCCCTAGGGGCCCCTTTCAAGTTGGCGCCCGAATAGGGCCACCCCACTTGTTCGATCGTGTATGTTGTAATTGAGTAAAGGCGGGGAACGACGAGGACAGGGCGATCGAGCCGGGATCAAGAGGTGTTCGGGGCGCCCTGTAGAAGTGATGAGAGATTCCTTTGCAGATCTTCACACACCTAATCCCTGATTGACGTATCTGGCTAGAGAACAAGGAGACGAGGGTCCCAAAACGAGGCAGAAGCCAAGTAACACAGACACAACGTCATTGGTTGCGTCAGTATGCAGACGAATTGTGTGAAATTGATTTATCAGGTGAGTCATTCCCCGATTCAAAGTAATCCTGATATTGGTTGAGAGTTGACTTTGCAAAATCAAACGCCCTAGGTAAGGTTGATTAACCAGGGGGAAGGTTGAAACATGCCTGGGTTATTGTCCACCCTAGCGGGGTTTTTCCGCTGTGATAGACAATCTTTGGAAGATGGCCAAATTGCACCACATGGGGGAACGCTGGCGTATGAGATGTATGTGAAGTATGGTGTGGGAGCGATAATATTCTGTGAGACTTGGCATAGGCAAAGCAGAAAGCAACAAGACCATCAGTGGCCGATAAATGGTAGTTTTGAGATAGCAAGAATAGATAACTTGGAAAGAGTGTTGATAAGAAAGAAAGCGCATCAGGCAGCATTTGATATTGTTAAGGACTGGAGAAGGGAAGCAATGCTCCGATTTAGAAGTAGAGCGAAGCATGCGCGCAGGCATAAATCAAAAGGTGAAGTAGCGGAAGAAAAGGAGGAGGAGGATTGGACTGAGAGTCTAAGAAGGTCAGGTGGACGTGACCAGTTAAATAAAGAAAAAATATACCCACAACGAGAATTGAACATAGCAGATGAAGTGATGGAAAACATATTGATCCATACAAAACAAGGCCCAAGATCAGAAGCGAGGCCAAACACGTCAGTAACTATTGCTCAAACCCCTCCCGTAGCTCAAACTCTCCCTCCCACAGCTCAAGCCCTCCCACAACCACAGACCGCGCACGTAACAATTCCTATTAGCCAACCAGGCCCACAGCAGACACTCCCCGTTCCCATTGTCCCATCCGCACCTCCCACCTTAGATACAGACTCGGTACCGTCCGTCCCTACATGGGTTGAAGTTGAAACCGCGGGGGCGAGAGGCGGGACTGAACAAAGTGGATGCACGAGGGTAACTCACAGTGTGATCAGCAAAGAAAGGAAGGTGGATTTGCAGCAACAGGCAGAAATGTATATAGACGGGAATGATGGGACGGCAGCATTGGCTTCGATGTAGTGTTGGAATGCATGGATGAATATTTGGTGGAGAGATGGAAACAGTTACTTGGTAAATTACCACCGCAGCGATTGTCAGACTTAAATGCATTAGCACGTTGTAGACAAAGAGATGAAGAAGTGAGGGAACATGTGTATGGACTTTTTGAAGTGAAAAATGAATTGGATAATGAATATGCTGAAATGTTCACTGCACCTGGGTACAGGGGTAAGGATATCGGAGGAATAGAAAGGAGACGGTAGAGCCATATATTCAGCGACGACATTCAATGTCGTCAGTGCAGAGGGGCGACAAATTGAAAGTATGTATACGAGAAGCGTTCAGATGGATGTCGGATCCCAGTATCCCCACAATGGAGATACATGATATATTTGATGAATATTCCATGCCCATGAAAAGAAAAGCACTGCAGTCGATGGCTGAACATTTACTAGACAAAGATATAAAAAACGACAAGGCCAGCCCACCCGAAATAATGGCAGTATATAAGAGAGCACTAGAGCGAGGGACAGGAGAGACAGCCCTATCGCTTGATCTGGGAATATTATTACACATGAGAGAAGGGGAAGGGACAGTAAGTTTGGCATTTCCTATGAGGGAGGTCCCACCTACCTCTGTGCCTAAAACAGAGGTTCCCGCAACGGGCACCGTAGCGGCGCAGGTAACGCCAGCCCATTATACTGCCCAGTACGTGCATGTCCCCTTTTCCAGACAGGAGGTGAACAAAATAAAGCAGACAATTCCAGGATTTTACAAGGAAATAGAGTCCTGCCTGCAATCATCCGTGCTTACCATGGGTGACATAGACCTAATATTCCCAGTGATCCTGCCAACAGACATATGGAAGCAAATAAGAAAGGTGGATGATGCAACGGTCTATGGCGCCACATGGGCGGACTTGGTAATAGAGGACAGGAATAAAGCGGTTGGAGGGACATCAGGAGCGAACATGGTAGCATTACCAGCATGCATAATACAGAAATTAAAAGAAATTGTCCCAGAGAAAATAATTCAATGGGACAAGTTGACTGCATATGTGCAGGGCAAGGATGAGTTAGCGACAGATTATTTTAATAGATTCGAAGAAGTATTCACAGACTTCAGTGGGCAGGATGTAAGCTCTTAAGCGGGGAAGAGGCTATTTGTTGATAAATATGTGAGGGGGTTGAGACTTCCAATTCAGAACCTAATAATGACATCAGAAAGTGCATGGAAAGCAAAAACGCTGGGTGAAGTATTGCACATGGCCCAATATTATGAGACGAGAGTGAATGCGGGAAAGGACCAGGAGGAGAGAGATAGAGTAAAGCTGAAAACAAGGGTGTTACTGCAGCAAGTAACAGGACATAATAGAGGAAGACGGAATGCACAGGGGAGGAGTAATTTGAACATGCCTGGGGGGCCATTGGGACCAAATCAGTGTGCATACTGTAAGGAGGAAGGACACTGGTGAGCGCAATGTCCACATTTATAGAACAGAAATGGATCTGGTCAGAGAAGACAGCACAGAGGGCACCAAGGAGCGAATGGACCAAATAGGAATAGTATGCAGCAGCACCACAATAATGAAGGTAATCAAAACCAAGCCCAAAACCAAAGTGCTCCTAACCAGAGTCAGGGTCAGCAAAACCAACAGTATGGGAATCGGAGTGGGGGAAATAGAGGAAAGAATGGGAATCTTTTCAATACGCAGCCAAATACGTATTACAGTAATAGTAGTGTCTACACATAGGACAATGTGTTATTTCCCCAATAGGACAGCCCAGGGCAGGGGTCGGAACCAGTGTCTATTCCCATGAATCAGAGAGGACCCTATGTAGAAATGGGAGTCGGGAATAAGGAGCACTGCTTCCTTATAAATACAGGAGCGCAAAAGTGTTCAATAGATCATCACTTGGTTCCGGATATACCACTGTCAGGGCAAAAGAATGTTTCCATAGGGTTCGCAGGTACACCAGTCATAAACCCAGTTCCCAACCAGTCCCAGTTAGTATAGGACCATTCACTGAACATTGTCCTTTTCTTTTAACAGACCATTGTGGGGAGAACTTGTTGGGATTGAACTTGTTGAAAAAGCTAGGTGGCATTATACATTGTACGTCAGATGGGGTGTTTCTAACGATATGGCCACAAGATGCCCCTGTGTCAGAATTTATGTCAGAAACCTTTCCAGGAGAGTTAAGCGAAGTGCCAACCTGTATATGGGCGATGCATGACAACAATGTAGGATGCTTGAAGATAGAGCCAGTGAGGATCATTTTGAAAGAACGAGTTACACTGCCAAGAATTCCCCAGTATAAAATTTCGGGAAACGGAGAGAAAGGATTGAAAAGTATTGTTTCAGATTTGGTAAAATTAGGGGTAATTGAAGAAATTACAGGCAGTACATGTAACATACATGTAACAGCCCGATTCTTCCAGTGTTTAAGAAAGGAGGCAATGAAGTACCATATCGTTTCATAATTGATTTGAGCGCACTAAACAAAGTAGTAGATCCACAATTTCCTTTGGTCCCAGACGTCACTACAATATTGACAATGATACCTGCCTCAGCAGAATACTTTAGCGTAATTGATGGAAAAAACGCTTTCTTTAGCATTCCGGTGGACAAAGACAGTAGATATTTGTTCGCGTTCACATTAGGGGGACGATCATTTACATTCACGCGCATTCCACAAGGATATACGGAAAGTCTGAGTATTTACAGTAGAGCGTTAAAAGAGCAGCTGGACATGCTAGAATTACCAGTGGGGTGTGTACTATTGCAATACATAGATGATCTATTGATCGCTGCTGATACAAAAGAGATTTGTAAAAAGAGTACCGTATTACTACTGTCACACCTAGCGGCACATGGCCATAAAGCTAGTTTGAAGAAGTTTCAATATAATCGAAAGGAGGTAGCTTATTTGGGCTACCTACTTTCGAAAGAGGGGAGAAGGCTAACACCAGAACGCATAGAAAGTATTTCTTGTATGCCTATTCCAAAGACACAGAAAGGAGTCAGAGCCATAATAGGCATGGCTTCTTATTGCCGACAGTGGATCTGTAATTTTGCATTAATTGTGAAGCCAATGGTGCTATTAACTAAGAAGGATGCGTTGATGCCTTTGCAATGGAATGAAGAATGTCAGAGAGCGTTTGATCAATTGAAAACTGCATTATGTTCTGCTCCAGTTTTGGGCATGCCAAATTATGAAAACGTTTTTAGATTATTTGTATGCAAGAATGAAGGATGTGCATTAGCTGTTTTGACACAGGAACAAGGTAGAAGAAATAGGTCGTGCGGCTATTTTTATTCTGCGCTTTCCCTGTAGCGCGCACACTACCCCGATGTTTGCGATCTGTCGCGGCGGCTGCTGCATCGGTGAAACAAACGGAAGGGATGGTATTGGGGCATACTTTAATTCTGATGGTGCCACATGCCATAGATGTCCTATTAAATGGGACACAGACGCAACACCTCACCTCCGCTAGACTGACAAGATACGAGATTATCTTGTTCACGCCCCATATCCAAATTATGAGGTGTAGCGCTTTGAATCCTGCAGAATTAATGCCACTGCCCATAAAAGAAATTGGTGACAATGAATCACCACCCCATGATTGCTTAATGGTCACTGAGGAAGAAACAAAGGGGAGAGTTGATTTAAGTGACATCCCACAAAAGGAGCCAGATGGAGAGTTATTTTGTGACGGCTCTTGTTTTAAACTACCTGATGGCACGACAACTGCCGCTTACGCTATCACTACCCACTACCCTAGAGAGCGTTGTAGAAAGCAAAAGAATTCCCTACAACTCAGCACAAGCCGCAGAAATAATAGCATTGACCAGAGCCTGTGAGATTTCTGAAAATTTGAACGTGAATATCTATACTGATAGTCAGTATGCTTTTGGGGTGGTTCATAACTTTGGTCGACTCTGGGCTGAGAGGGGTTTCTTGACATCGCATGGGGCCAGAATTCAACATGGCCCTTTGATTGTATGATTGCTGTCTGCACTCACGTTTCCAAAGCGCCTAGTAATAGTGAAATGTGAGGCACATAAAAATGTAACTGCAAAGTAGGAGAGGGAAACGCATTTGCAGACAGAATTGCGAAACAAACTGCCACTGATTTGAATAATAAAATGATGACAGTCCAGACTGAGGAAGTACCCTGTATGATAGAAGATGGAATTGCCACTGTGAAAGAGATGCAGGCCGAAGCCACAGCGGATGAGATACAAGGGTGGGCAGAGGGCTCTGCTGAGTTAGATTTCGAGGGTTGTTGGGTGGACAAGGGAACTAAAAACTGGATGTTGCCAAATTCTTATGTGACTGCAATGGTCACAATGGCTCACAGCCCTACTCACATCTGTGCGAAAAAAATAATACAGCATCTATCTACGGTATGGCAGAATGTAAACATAAAGAGGAATGCAGAGAGGTTGGTGCAGAACTGTATCACGTGTTTCCAACACAATGTACGAAAGGGAACAGTGACTCCAATAGGCAGTTTTGGCCCACCCTCTATGCCTTTTGAGGTAATCCATTTTGATTTCATAGAGATGGAGAGGTGCCAAAACTTGAAATATGTCTTAGTGGTGATTTGTGCATTCAGCAAGTGGGTGGAGGCATATCCCTTAAAAGACTGCACAGCAATGAGTACGGCAAAAGTAATGCTTAAAGAATACTTTTCCCGTTTTGGCTTGGCCCGTTTAATATGGTCAGATAATGGTCCACATTTTGTGGGCGCAGTAGTGTTACAGATATGTGAGGGTCTTCAGATTGATAAAAGATTTCATAGTTCAAGGCATCTGTGTTCGGCCGGTCTTGTTGAGAGGCACAAGGGAATCCTCAAGTCAAAAATTAGCAAGATATGTGCAGGGAGCAAGTTGAGTTGGGTGGATGCATTACCGATAGCACTATTGTGCATGCGTACGTCTGTACGGGCTAGAACTGGGCTCTCCCCGTATGAGATTGTGATGGGGAGGCCAGCGAATGTTTGGTGCGCACCTCAGCCAAAGCGACTGAGTGAAGTGGAACATCCTGTACTTAGCACTTATTGTGGCCTTTTAATGCAGAAATTGCGTTTGATTCATCAGCAGGTGCAGGAGGCTCTACCCGTAAGATATACTGGTCCAGGGCACGCGCTGGAGTCAGGCGACTGGGTGCTGCTAAAGAACTTTGAGAGAAAATCATCGCGGCCCCTATCAAGTGCTTCTGGCAACGCAGACGGCAATACGGGTGGATGGGAGGAAGTCGTGGATCCATGCCACCCATGCCAAAAAGATCCCATCTCCACTAAAAGACTTACCCAATCCGGACGACCAGAAAGAGACAGCGGTCCCAGAAACGAAAGAAACTGCTGCCAGTCCACCGCCGCTAAATCTGTCCGAGCGGAAAGTGAAACTCGAAACAAAGCCGGAAAAGATTGCCAAAAAGGGGGAAGGGCAAAGAGTGCCCCAACACTGCCCAGCAGAACCTACATCACCGTTGGACGACACGCAATCTGCATTGCAAATAACGTCAGATACAAAACGTGTACCCCTTTGGCACCCACCAGCACTTGCCATTGCGCCAAAGCCAAAGACCGAATCCACATCACTGTCGCGGCGCACACCAGCATCTGCCATTGCGCCGCAGGCTGACGCTGAGCCTGGATTTGGAAGTGCAGCGGCACTGTTCACGGATCACACAATACCAGGAGTGAGGCGATATGATCCACAGTTCTTTGGTGTTTATGCTAACCTCTGGTTCCGCTCATGGACGGAGAAGGAACTAGAGGTGTAGAGGAGAGAAGCGTGAGAATTGTGCAAATCGGACAATTCAAGACTCGCGGCTCCTCGGTGCGATCATAAAAAGTACATGTGTCCTGAACCAGAGCGGACCAGCTGGGCGCACATGGTACTAAGGCAATAGAGAACTGTTCAGAAGTCCTCTGAGCTATATGAGAGAGGATAAGTGATCTTGCCTAGAACAAATAAGTAAATCAGGCTGCAGAGGGCTGGCAGACTAAACTGTTGACAATTGCTTTGAACTTATTGACATCCAGACAAGTGCGACGAAGAGAGATATCCACGACGAACTTTACTGGGAAGAAGAAGGATGGTGAGAAAAATGTCGGGACCGGTTTCAGCCTCCTCCAGCACCACAGCTGAGAATGAGTTAGTTATAAAGACTGTAAACCTAGGGAAAACGCATGGTAAAAAAATTGTATGCTGGCTTTGACGATAATAATGTGCTTCATGAGTGTGGTAGCACCAATAACGACAGCGTTGGTGTCATGGTATGTGGAATCTATACACCCATTGGGAATGTTTTTACCAATAGTTAATATATTCACAACTGAAAGCCCGGTTCAGGTGATTACTTATACCTTGTCCCCAATGGAAGAGAGACACAGAGAAGGGTATGGGAACAATACGCTGTTACTCATCATGAATATGACGCATGCAATTCTAAAGAAAAATAATTGTTGGGTATGCGCCCATTTACCACAGCATGCGGGGAAAGGAATAGGGTGGTATGTACAACCATTGCCATTGAGTTCTGCATGCAGTGCATCTTTAAGTGCAATGTTCTATGGAAAGTGGAATAAGAGTAGTACGGGTCAATTAGATAGAACAAACATGAATGAGTTTGAGGAAATAATTATGAGGCCTGTGGGTTGTTCCATATTCCATAATGCACAAGTGATGATCCCAGAACCTACGCCAAAAAGTACGCGAAAAATAACATGACAAAATAGACAAGATAGATTGTCCCCACCAGTTAAAACATCTGTGATGATGTTTCGTGTAAGAACAGACGGGAACAAAGATGCAATTCCCCCTTCTTACACGGTGAATTACATCCCGAGAACTGTCCCTTTTTGTCTAAAAAAGAAAGGCTCCTGTTCAGTAGGAACATTTACTGGATGCATGAATACAGCGGTATTAAAATGGGAAATAGAACCTGTATATGTGGGAGATCCAGTCTATTTTATATGTGGAGAGAAAGCATATCCTTGGTTGCCCAGAAACTGGGGAGGTACATGTTACCTAGGTCTACTGTTCCCGGGAGTGTTCCTCTTAGAAACAGCAGACATGGCCAGACTATCCAGATCTAGAACCAAAAGGAGTAGCAAAGGTGTTTTGATAGCGACAAATATAGCAAAATCATTTGTTCCATTCTTGTCCCAGATAGTGAACGCCTACAACATAAGGCAGCTGTCCAGAATACTAAAAGATACCATAAACACAACGACAGATATACTATTTAACATGACGTTGGAAGAAAAAGGAATCAGGTTAATGACGCTGCAAAATAGAATGGCTCTCGATGTAATCCTGGTTGATCGTGGGGGGATTTGCAAGATTGTGGGATCAGCGTGCTGTGTATTCGTAGATGACTATTCCCCTACGATTTTTGAAGCAATAAAGAAAATGCATGTCCTAAGCTCCGAACTCCCTACTGCAGAAGGGTGCTGGGGAATAGAGTCCTGGTTTTGGGGAATACTGCGTTCTTGGGGATGGAAGTTGATCTCGATATTAATAGTGGTGTTCGGAATATTCATAACGTGCTGTTGTTGCATACACTGCCTACCGTTAGTTTGCACTGAGGTAACTGAGGGATGTACTAAAGGATGTATGCATATGATGACAAAAAGAAAACAAACTTATGGCCGGGATGACAGAGACACAAATTAAATGAAAACAGTGAAAGAATTAATGGCTATAGATATTAATGAAGATGATGATGCTTATAACAGCATGCAAAATTCAGACATACGTGCTTCAGACTTATCGTCATCAGAGGAGGATACAATAGATGAATGAGACGTTTGGCATATGGCCAAAGGACGGTTTGTCAGTCTAGAAAAATGGATACTGCTCATGATTGACGGCAAACGTATTTTGGTGGCCGAAGGCCAACCGTCTCATGCACGAAACCATAGAAATACAGGTTTCCGAGTTTACCAATGAACGGCCATTTTGATGTAACAAGGATCGCCATTTTGTTTTCTAACAATTGCTCATTGATTTCTGTTCAAATTGTTTTGCAGCACATTTTCTGCTTACAGTGCTCGACTGTTAACATTGTTGTCCGAACGTAAAAGGACAAGGCCGCAGGGCCGCGAGGCTAATGAGAGTTAGTAGAAACACAACGTAGGCAGCTCCGGGGAGGAATGCCAGGCTCCCTCTCGAATGTAGCCTTGAAGCAGAGCCGCAGGGCATTTAATCATTTCACAGCTGCCAGCCAGTCTCGTTATATGGTAGAATATGTTAGAATAAAGCAGCTAAAGGATTGAATTATGCTCTTCTTACGGCCCCCCTTTACCGAGCCCTGTAGAGCGTGTCGGCTCCCAGGACACGAATATCACCTCATAGATAGCAAGGTCTGGAATGTGACTCTTCCCCGTATGTAGCTTGTTTCCAAGAACAGAAGCACTGTGTTCTGTTCAACAAAGAAAAGATGTCTCCGCACTTGCAAAGTTGCATATTGTTACTAGAATAGATATTTGAAGGTGTCATATCCGTCGAAAGTGTCCATCATCAAACCGAGTTCAAAGAACCCAATAAAGAAGGGTGTTAAACATGCCACAGCTGATTGTATGATATGCATTTTGTATATATGTAACTGATGTACGTAATTCGCTCTCTTGCGTCCCTCGAGGTCTAGAGATACACGTTGCGGGGCGTGAGACCGAGTTGGCCAACTGAGACTATTTGCTTTGCAATAAACCCTAGCTTTGGGAATACAACCTCGTGTCTGGCGTATCTATCGTGTGTGGTGACTTGTCTTGTTTCCATAGACGTGAGGGACCCATAGGGGCCCCTTTCAGAACTTCATAAACCTCTTTGTTGCATTATTATTTATTAGTAGCTGTCTCATAAAAAGACAGATATTTGTTGGACTACCACACAAATATCCTATAATTTATGTGCCCCTTCCTTTGCGTGTTATGCAGGCTCTCTACATGCTGGGCACACTATTGTTTTCCAAACGCGCATTTCACATTTCCATAAAAAAATGAAAGTCATTTCCAAACTGAAAATTGCTGCTTGTGTTCACTAGTTTTCTTTTAAATGCTTTTTTTGTCAGACACCACAAATACTCTGTTATTTGTGTGCCCCTCTGTGTTTTAGCACAGGTTATATTTATAAAGATGTTATGTGCTTGTCAAACTGGTTCATCACAGCCTTAAGAGAGGTGAACATGTCACTGCTACCAGGCCTTCTCTCAATTGGTTATCTGAAACTCAATATCATGTGCCCGCTACAGAAACAACTCTGTAAAGCGTCCCCCAAATATTTCAACCATCGAGACCTACCTTATAGGTCTGGGGAGATCAGCCGATACACTTCAACCAACCTCCTTTCCATCTGCAAATTCCAATATAAAGCTATAGCTGGCACACTAGTTTACATGTTTTGTACCCAGCAGTGGAGCTGAAGTCCAAGCAACCTGAGAAGCCAGCCATCCAATGTTTGCATCTTCAAAGCCCTCACATCTTCTAACATATGCCACCTCTTTAATCGATGTGGTGAGGGAGTGACCCCCACCATTCTGTTCTTTTTAATTCATGTTAGGCTCACGGAGCGGCATGAGAAACATTTTGCTGCTCTTTTTAGTTCGTGTTAGGTTCGAGCAGCGTCACAAGAAACTTTGTGCCGCTCTTTTAGATTTGTGCTAGGTTCGCCCAGTGGCACGAGAAACGTTGTGCTGCTCATTTCGTTCTATTCTAGGTACACAGAGCCGCATGAGAAACTTTGCACAGCTTGTTTCAGTTCATGAGATGGTACAACAAACGTTGTGCTGCTCTTTTTGTGATGCAATGGTGGTGGAACGGTGGATTGCGGTGAAACAAATCGAAATCTTACCGATTTTGCTTACGCGGCTGGCGGAACAGAATTTCACAATTTTACCAAGCCTATTCCTGTGCAGAGTTCCCTCTATGAATCAGGGGACTTGCATGCAGTGGTGCACAGGATATGAATGTGAGATGCAAAGAGCACAACGATTAGGTTGAGTATAAAGCAATAATTGTTTGGGAGCGTGGGAGCAGAAAATCATAGTGTTTGGTTGGATTGATAAACAGGTATTACTTTTTTGGGCGTGGGAGTAGAAAATCAGCTACTGTCTTGAGTGTAATTCACACATGTGACTTTTATGGGTCGAGGAGAACAGAGTCCCAGTGGGTCACTTGCATGCGATACCCATGTGGTATTTTTGGTCTGTGGAAGCAGAAAAATCACATCTGGACTTAGGATACAGGTGCAGAAAATCACAGTGACCTGCTTAAGTGTGATGCACATAACTATTTGGGTGAGCAAGTATACAATCACAGAGCGTGTCTTCAATGTGATGCACATGTGATTTCTTAGGGTATGAATGCAGAAAATAAGTGACTGATTTGAGTTTGATGCACACCAGACATAACCTTTATAAGAGTGTGGTACGCCCGATGAGGGCGTCATAGGGAGGAGGGCCATCTTATAGAGCCCAGAACCTTACTCAGAGTTTTGAAGGTCATATTAGCTCCCTGGAATCACAAAGCATTCACAGGGGCACAGGATTCAAGAGGGATTCCGTGCCACCAACTAGTCTTGCCGCTGCATATTCAGGTCAGGGGGTATGGTGGCAAGCAGGCTTGTTTTTCTGATGCATAAACGGAGGAGAAGATGACGTCTATTTACCTTGCAGGGCCTGCCGTCCACAGTCTGTTCCTCAAATTCCTGGTCAACTTTGAAGTTGATTTCGGTAGTGTGGACAGTTGTGGAGGTTTTTATGTAGAAATTCTCACCATTTTGCTTGATCTTCACTGCCGGCTTAGAAGCCGCGGCCACGGCAATCTTTCGCAGCATGACTTATAAACCTTGTAAATCTAGATGTCTTGTCCTTAATCGATTCCATCTAGCTGACACTGTGTGGCTCACACTGATCCTGCCCCAGCCCCTCAGACATCTCTGCAAACAAGAGCGAGCTCGCTCAATCAACACAGTGTTGAGGGGGCGCACAAGACCATCTGTGGTACTACAGGCGGCCACAGTAGCAGGATGTGATACTGACATCTGTCTGTGAATTCACAACCAACTCCAGTGGCACAGCAGGCAAGCTTCCCGCCTGATCCCGAGCATAGACAGTAACTGCAAAACACACCAGAAAACAATTGCATTTCAGATGGTGTTTATTTTTCAGAATCTCCAGCGCTGGACTGTTTGGCGACCTCTGGTCTAGAGCCTAACCTTCTGTGTACTATATAATGCAACATGTTGGGTATGGCTAAAAGCTTGCACATGATAAGGGGAACGTGATGCAATGTCACACATCATTCTTGCCTCATGGATTTTAAAACCTTTATTGTAATTAACAGAATGTTCAGGGTTAGGATTAGTAGTAGTATCAAGTTCATTTCGGATTTGTATAAAACAATCCATAAAACTGCAGCTGTGCATATTCAGCCATAAACACCCTGAGTAATAACATATAGAGAAACATGATCAAAACATACCACCATACCATTGCAGGACCACCCATATAACCGTAAAATAGAGGTACTGCAATACTATGATGCACATATTATGTTTCTAAAACAGTACTTGAAGTGGTAACGTGGTAACACCCCCCCCCCAGCTTGGAGCTTATTGCTTAATTACAGCATTCACTGTAGCCCATAAAGGGTCTGTTACTGGATAAACAGGCACCTGGGCTGCATGTAATCCTATAACTCCACAAGAGAATACAACATTAATTAAGACTCCTGGTGCACTTTGTTTACTTAAGCAACACATCAATGACCTGTATGACAGCTCAATAGTCATGGATTCTAAATATGCATTAAGTCTTTATGCATGAGAGCAAACCTCACTTCCTTACCCTGATAGGGCGTGCACCGTGAAGTACTGCAAAGTACTGTTGACTGTTGCGTGGTGCTTTGCGGGTGCTGACTTTCTGGATTGTGTGCTCCTGAGGATTTTGGACACTGCGCTGGGCTGAACGGTCGGCTGCATCCCTGGAGGAATACTTTTGCAGTGACACCAAAGGCATAGCTCTCAACTCACCCACTTTTGGCGGGTGTCACCCGCCTTGCAAAGGGCTGACTCACCCGCCAAGCCTCCTGCATGCCCATTCATTCCAATGGGCGTCTCACCCGCCAAAAACAAAATCGGGTGATTTCACCCGCTTTTGCGAGACAAATGGTTGAGAGCTATGCCAAAGGGTTTCTGGCCCTTTAACAAAAAAAGTGAAATCACTGAGCCTCTCTGGACTAGACGCTTGAGTCTTTGTTTAACGCTCAAGTCATTCCATTCCAGTTCCTAAGTCCTATTTTTATTTTTTGTGTTTCAAAGGTTTCCATTCGATTGGTGGCTCTGCCCCTTGAAGGCCGTCACTCCCATTCACCTCAGTCTTCACCTATTAATACCCAGAAGTCAGCGCACCCGCGCGCGCCCCGTGAAGTACTGCAAAGTACTGTTGATTGTTGCGTGGTGCTTTGCGGGTGCTGACTTTCTGGATTGTGTGCTCCTGTGGATTTTGGACACTGCGCTGGGCTGAACGGTTGGCTGCATCCCTGGAGGAATACGTTTGCAGTGACACCAAAGGGGTTTCTGGCCCTTTAACAAGAAGGTGAAATCACTGAGCCTCTCTGGACTAGACGCTCAAGTCTTTGTTTAAAGCTCGAGTCTTTGTTTAACGCTCGAGTCATTGCATTCCAGTCCCTAAATCCTATTTTTATTTTTTGTGTTTCAAAGGTTTCCATTCGATTGGTGGCTCCGCCCCTTGAAGTCCGTCACTCCCCTTCACCTCAGTCTTCACCTATTAATACCCAGAAGTCAGCGCACCCACACACGCACCGTGAAATACTGCAAAGTACTGTTGACTGTTCACGGTACGCGGCGCGTGGTGGCCTGAGGTCTTGTTTTGTTCTTGCTTTGGTTTTGGTTTTGTTTCTGCTGTGGTGGTTTGAGGGCTTTGCTAACTGCCTGGTAATTTACTAAAGATGATGCCGCCCACACTTAAAACTGGCATGCCTCTGAAACTTGATCCCTTCTTGTCAGGTCTGAGCCCTGTGCGACTTTCTCGGTCCTCTAACCATGAATATTCCACTCCTGTTGGAGGCAAAGGCAATGGCCCTGTCCTGGTTAATGCTAATATTCGTCTGTTTTGCAAGGTCTCATTATCAGCCCACTGAGCTAGAAATATAGCTGTAGAGAATACTGCACGTACTCTCTCATTGAGTGGGAGTAACAAGCAGACTATACCTTTTCCTGCCCTTGAATTTTCCAAATGTTTGGTCCCGGTGACATCCACGGCGGGTTGTCTGAATTCGGCACAGTCTAGACAGTCTCATACAAATGACATGTCCTTAACTGACACTGCAATTTTAAAGTCTTTAGATTTGGCTTCTAAAACACCAGATGTTGCCCCTGTTGTTTCACAATCCAATAGTGGTTTGGATCACTTAGAAGCAGCTCCTGGTGCTTCAGCTTTCATGTCCGGCTCCGTTCCTCCTTCTGAGGGTGTTGCTATCATTGATCTTGATCCTGAGGAAGTGTTTGTCCGAAAATCTATCAGGTTCACCCATGATTTTCTCTGAAGTATCACGCATTTCTGTCAAGTCTGTCAGCATGTCAATGCATTCTCAGCCCAACATTGCCTGTACCCTTTCACATAGTACCAATACATCTGTACAGCGGCACAACTCTGATTTAGGACTGAAGTCACAATATCAGCGATGAATTCAGCTTTGCTCGCTTTGGGTAACTTATATAATGTTCTTGATCGAAGGTTATTAGCGCAAGAGGAAACTCTAAAAAAAATCTTATCCTTGCAAGTGGAGGGGGCTGACATAAATAAACAATTGCTTATGACATGTTCTCATCCTATTACTCCCAAAATATTTGTTTCATCCATTGCCTGTCAAACAATCAAGGTATGTGCAATCAAACCTCCTTCATATCCGGCTGGTGTCCTTCCTAGTTTTGAAGCAATCATTTATGACAACTTGAGTGATCCTCCATCTCTGTGCGCCTCTTTGCTCCCGGCTCCCTCCACCCAGGTTCCATTGGTGGCTAGGTTGCATAATCAGCCAAAAAAAGCTCTTTTCAATCTTCACCCAATCAAAGGGAGGACCCAAGGTGCATGACACTCCTTTAGCTTCTAAAAAGCCTTATAGCGGTTCGAGCAATGGCCCTATTGCTGCATCTAAATTATCTAAAAATCAACCTCCGCTTAAAAACACTGGGAAGACTGGAGCCAAACAATTCTTCAAAGCGATTACAATGCCCAGTAAGAACAAAATTGCTGTATCCAAAACTATCAAGAGGAAATACATGTTAATAAATCAGGCCAAATCGAAATGTAATCTCTTTGGATTTAAACCAGTGCAGGCCTCCTCATATCAAACAATTGATGATTTAGTAAGGGAAATTTCGCTCCCGACGTCTGTGGAGTCTATTCCATCAACTAGTGTTCAGACTAGTAACAAAAAGAAAAGAAAAGGTGCAGACATGGATAAAGGTCGCAAGGGGATTCTGACGAGTGAAGTGGTGAGTCATAGAGCTGAAATACGGAGAGCTGTGGATGCATACATGGCTGGTCACATTCCTCCTCATTTAGATACACTTGTGAAATCTGTTCCATGTATGCTAGCACAGACATCAGCCAACCAGACTCGGGGTGCAAGTCTCCCTGTCTCTAAACAAGCAGCTGTATCTCTTGTCTCCTCCCCGGGTTCTGTTACAAACCCTTTGCCTTTTGAGGAGTCCCGCTCTAATTTGAGTAGTGCCCCTGTGTCCTTAACTTCCCCTTTGATCCCTTCAGAGCTCTCTGATGCTATCTTGACTCTCATTGAAAAAGCTTTGCCCAACCTAACATCTGATGAATCTCATAAAGAAATGGCTTCTAAGGTGGTTAATCGGAAATAAAATGATGAAGCAAAATGGGATAGTCTGAAGGCAAGGAAGTTACCTGCTCTATACTCCTTAATTCTGAAGTGTAGACCCAGCCCGTGCACCCAATTTGATCTGAATCGCAGAGATGTAATGGCGATTTTTTCCCATATCCAATCATTGGAAAACATAGGGCCTCATTACACGGTAGGCGGTAAGGGTTTACTGGTACCGGTATTTTACCGATACCGGTAAACCCTTACCTCCTTACTACGAGGTCCCTTTGCGGGTTGGTGAATTTAACGCCTGCTTTTTGCAGGCGTTAAAAACCAACCCGCAAAGGGACCAGGGAGCTAATTACGGTACCGCAATTTGCGGCACCGTAATTAGCGCCTTCCCCATTCCCATAGAACCCTATGGGGCAAAAATGGGAATGGGGAAGGGCAATGGGGGAAAGGGAAATTACCGCCCCGCCAACCTTGGAATAGGGCGGTAATTCCCCTTTCCACCAAGGCGGTGCCGGTATTTTACCAGCATGGACCAAGGTGCTATTAGCACCTTGGTCCACCGCCATTCGTGTAATGAGGCCCATAGTGTCCTCTGACCTAACATTAGTTGAGTTAATCGATAAACGGAATCTCAATGCTGTAAGGTTGTGGATGCAGTCGCGGGTGGTCCAAAATGTAATATGGCAGTCTAAGGGTTTTCTATATGAGCTATGCTTTATGCTTTGTACTGATGATAGTGGAACCACTTCACTACCTGGTGTGAAGGTGCAAGCTAAAACTCTAAAAAACAAATCCCACGAGGCGAGGGCCAGAGAAGTCTCAATCATCGGTTCAAGCGTGTGGCTGTGAGTGCGGAACAAAGTTGAGTTAACTAGTCTCTGTGGTCTCGCAGTACACAATAGCTCTCTTGAGCTGGAACACAAGAGGCTTTAAACATCTCTTGAACAATGACCAATACAATCTGAGTCAGTATGACATTATCCTCTTACAGGAGACTTGGTTGACACTCCCGCCCTTTTGGGTCGGAAACGAGGTACATTTAAACCCAGCATCAAAAGCTACCTTGTGAAGACCCTCCTCTGGCCTCTTGATAGCGGTTAAGATCCAAAATGGTTTGTGTTCAAATTTTTGGGCTGCACCCAATAAGTACATGTTGTGATCAAAGTGAAACATCTTAATGTCATGTATGCAATTCTCAATGTGTATTGGAATGTAGTTGGGATTTCTGATGAGTGTTTTTTAGAGATTTGAATTGCTTACTGGATTTGATATCTCGAGATCAGAGTATTACATATGTAATCTTGGCGGGTGATTTGAATTTAAATTGCTTCATGGATAGGGGGAAGCGACCCAGTGAGAGACTCTTACGGTGGAATTGTCTTGTAAAACAGAGGAGTCTTTTTATGTTGAATGGTGCCTTTTCATCTGACATACCTCCGCCTTCCACCTGGCACAAAGGCAAATCTTCATCGACAATTGATTACATTTATGTAAATGTAGCCTTGTAGTCAATAATGAAAGCATTTCACATCTGCACTAATGAGGTAAGCGATCATAGCATGCTCTGTGCTGAATGGCTTGTCAATGGTGAAGATCAACCTGTCAAGCATTCGCAAGAGAAGGGTTTCCTTGTAGCTAATTCGGGTAGAAATCGGCTCTGATGGACAGGGGACACCTTGATTAATTTTAACAAATTACTAACACAATCAAATGTTAAAAATGATAATAAAGGCTGTGAGATGGGGCTAATTTATAGTGATACAATTCAAGCTTTTAGCCATCGGAAAGTAGCGGCGGGTGGATATGTGAGTCATCTTCACACCTTTGATAAATTAGTCCAACTCAGGAAAAGTTTTTATCCTGCTGGGCTGAGAAAGCTCGCAAGGCTTCCTCCTCCCCTCAGAGCGATGCTCTCTTGAAAAATTTGAACAACACACATGAACTGGATGCGTGGGCACAGGGCTTTGCTATATCAGAATGACGGTGCTAATATATTGAAGACACTAGCAGAAAAAACACTGCTAAAATGTGGACTCTATTAAATCAAGCCCTTGGTGCGCATCAATTAGATCTACAAATCACTCAAGTCGAAACCCATCAGTGGGTTTCCTACTTTGAATGTTTACATTCACCTCCACCTGGGCTCAGGGTCTACGAGTCATTAACATATGCAATGGAGTTTTATTTGGAGACTGCCAAAAGTGCTATCTTGAGATTGATAAAACAGCCAGCAGTTTGCTGGCTGTAGGCCCTGATGGTGTTTCAAATTACGTCATGAACTCTCATCCAGAGATTTGGGCATCCATACTTGTTAACATTTTCTCAGCTATTAATCAAAAACAAAAATTGCCGAAAACATGGACACAATCGATCACGGTCCCAATTTACAAAAAAGGTGACCGTGCACTGCCTGTAAATTATCGGCCTATCTCGTTGTTAGATGCCCCTGGAAAAATCTTTGCAAGGTTAATTTTGAGTGAACTCAATATATGGGCTGATGCAAACCACCTGAAAGACCCCTTACAATCAGGCTTTGTAAAAGGACTGGGCACAATACCAAATATTCTTGCCCTTCATATGATGCAAGCGCACCTAGCAGCGGATAGCCAATCGTTACACTTGGCCCTTATTAATTTTAAAGCTGCATTTGATTCGGTAGACAGATGCTGTTATTTGCCAAATTGCGTAGACATCATTGCCCTCACTCTCTACTAGCTTTAATAATATTGTTACATACAGATACAACCATGCGGGTAAGAACGGACCTCAATGGCAGTCTGTCCCTAACTATTGCAACCCGAAGAGGACTGAAGCAAGGTTGTGCTTTAGCCTCTTTCCTATTTAATTTCTTCATCTTGGACATTGGGATGTCGATTAAGAACTATGTGGGTGACCCGCCATTATTGGGGGGTCTACAAATACCGTATTTACTCTATGCGGATGACTTGATATTGATGTCTAAAACTCCTAGGGGTCTCCAAAATATGCTTGAACAGGTAGGATCCTATGCTTTAGACAACAATTTAGTCATCAACACACAAAAGACTCAAGTCATGGTTTGTAATGGGAAATCAGTGGGGAACAAAATTACATACAAATGGCAACTGCAGCAATGTGATCTCTTAAGTGTGGAACAATATAAGCACCTTGGCGTAACTATTCAGCACAAGAAAACTAATAAACAATGCATGTGTGAAATTGAAAACAAATTACGACCCTTAATATCGCAATCAAAAATAATACAAGCAAGGTTTGGAAAATTTTCGCTAAACCACACTTTAAGTTTTTACAAAATGAAAGTCATACCAATCATTTTCTATGGGGTGGAAGCTGCACTTCCTCAAGGGCGTTTGTTTTGGGATCGCATTGAGTCCAATTATTGGAAAACCCTCCTACATTTACCCTGTAGTACACCATCAGCGATACTGTGATATGAGTTGGGTGCTTTGTCACTTTACTCACAGGTGACGTGGAAGCAATGTGCCCTCCTTCGCAAAATGTTAGACAGTTTAAAGAAATCAACCATCATCGCTGCATTAGCAAAGGACCTTACAACCTCCCACAAAACCTTTGCTATGAGGTGGCAGACTCATGTTTTGAATGCAGCAGCTGAAGCTGCGGTGACCATAGACCTTTTAATAACTAACCCTGATAGGGCAAAGGTCAAGATATTCCAGCATGATTGTTCTGAAACTTTAGCAAAATGCTCCGACCATAAAGATTTAAATTTGCATCTATTTGGCTCTAAAAGATATGGTATCCTGGCGAGCTATCTAGTAAAATGTCCTTCTCAGCACATTCGGAATAAATTCTTGAGATTTAGGACTGAATCTATGGAACACCAGAGATATATTGTGTAGAAGGAAGCTAATTTCCGCAAAGTTAAACTTCTGTCGCTACTTCTCATACGTCCTTCAGAAAGAAACCATGCGGCATTTGATAATTGAATATATTGCATTAAATGTTGTGAGGCGCAGATGTTTTGAGAAAAAGCTACTTGTACAGGGACATGTGGCTGGAGATCAACTATGGCATCTTTTATTTGCAAATCCGCGAGTCGCTATACAAATGGCGATAGTTCAATTTTTTGATATTGTGCTACCAATGAATGCACCTGGGAACAATTAAGAACTAGCTATCCTATTTTGGAAATGCCTAGTAGTTTACTTTTTAAGCAACAATATTCTTATGTAACAATATATTGTGTTATACTGCTACCCACAGGATGGGCGTAATGCACTCATTTTATTAAGTGTATATTCTATGAACGCACTAGATCAAATCAAAGTTATTGATGATTATGCTATCTGTGTTATGTTGATTTCCCTCATCATCTTGTATTTGTTATGATGTAGGATTGTTTCAATCGCTTTCTTTTGATGGTAGGCTGTATATTGTTATATTGTCATTTTTGTGTATTATGCTTGTTTTATGCTTGTTTTATTGTATCAAAAAAAGATAAACAATTTGAAAAGTTGTATATTCAACTAAACAAATAAACAAAAATAAAAACTTACCCTGACAAGCAGTGAGCAAATGACATCAGAAATGAAAGAAGTATTATAGTACTTTTCATCAACATTTGCAATATTTGTCAGGAGCATAAGCTGGATGCTCATAAAACACGAAAGGATTAGTTAACAATGTTTTATTGGTTTGGTGGGTAACAAAACATGGTGAAATTAATCCAGTAACAATGAAATCAAATGAAAACCAAGTCTCTCACGGAAGGTGTGAAAGCATCTCACCTCCCAGTGGCGCAGCATGTTTCCCAGGTGATTTTAAACACTTATGGGCACAGTCGGTTGTGAGTTTACTAGGGAGTGCTGAAATATTGCCCCAATAAAGTATTATGTCCCTCAGATAGGCAGTGTAAAAAAAGGGGCACCTGGCTAATCGCTGATCCTTCCAGGTACTGTACACTTCACCTAACAAATGATCAGGGTGAACCCATATCCACAATGACACTCAAAAGTGATTTAATAAAGGTTTTCACAATGACAACACATTACAACAGTTTAGTCAGAACCGACACATTCCCAACATATAACATACACTGTACTTAATAGTAATCATGACACTTGGTAAATAAAATATTTTTTTCTTAGACAATTCATCTACACCGAAAGGTAAATCAGGGAAAGGATTTCATATAGGTTTTTAAAAACAAAACAATGAGTCCCCGCTCTCTATGGCGGGTGCTGTGCAGTTTAAAAGTCGACACAACTGTGTTTCAGCCTAGAGCCTATTCTGTGTGTAGCTTATTTAGTAGGCCTTCATCAGGACGGGGAATTGATGCCTGGTCTCGGGTTGACTGCCCTAAAAAACAAGTATAATGTGAATGAGTGTGGGTCTATGTATGAGAATTTTTCTAAAGTGCTCAAAAAGTAGCAAAAAAAGGGGGCCCTCGAAAGGGCCGCTCTTACTGTGCCTTTATGAATAAGTACGTAGATTCAATGGGGGTCATTACAAGTTTGCCGGTCCCGGAACTACGGTACCGGTAAGCTTGCTGGTACCGTAGTTCCCAGACTGGCAAACTACGAGTTCTGCTCGTGGGTGTCATTACGGTTGACAGGTCTGTCCTGGCGGCCGTACTGGCACCCGCGAGCAGAGCATGTCGGATGCACTGGCACCATTCTCAACCTCCCCATTCCCATTTGAGCCCTATGGGGCTCAAATGGGAATGGTGAGTAATGCATTAAGGTGCCAACGAATGGGCGATTACCGGTTCCGGCTGGGCTGTAATGACCCGGTAATTGCCCATTCATGGGTGCTGAACATTTTTTTTATTGTTTTACCAGCAAGGCTACTGCCAAACTTGTAATGAGGCCCAATGATTCAACTACATCAAAAATGTAGCGATCTCTCTGTAGTCCATCTGGGAGTTCTATAAAGAATTAATAAAAAGCCTTTGTTCACTATGTTCACTCCTGTTAGGTAAACGTGCATATACATAGAGAGATGAACCAGATGTATCGCTTACCTTCCTGGTGAGCGAACTGGGGCCTGCAAAGTTCAGTGTGCATACCCATTGACCACGGTGAGGGCTGTGCATAATCACTGTGTCTCCCTGTGTGTAGTCTGAAAAAATGACAAATGAGAGCATGAATTATTGCTCACAGCTATAAGAATGTATTCTAATTGGCACCCCATAACATGTTAAATCTTGTTCACCAGGGATGCAACCTACAGGGGCCCCACATCTTACTGAGAATGGCCTGGGATCAATGTACAAAGTGGGCGGAATGTCCTTCTCATCTGCGTGCGAATGCAGGCTCCTGTCCGTTCACGCTATAAAAGCTGGGGGAGACAACATCTCCTTACCTCAATCATGGTGATTTTTTTTAGATCTGAGCTCCTGTGCTTGCCCGATCTCAGGTGTGCGAATCTGGATGCAGTGCTTGCCTAGACGCATTATATATCAAGCTGCTGTCATGGCAACCTTGCAGCGCAACGCTCTCCCTGCCACTGTCATGGCAACGGCAGAGAGATGTGTTTTTTGGCCCGTATCAATCCCTCCATCTTGGAATATGCTGTGTCGAGTGTAAGCCAATACTTACTCGCTTAAATAAAGTAAAATAAGTATTGGGAGCCAATGTGAGCCAATGCTGTCCGGCTCAAAATAATGAAATAAATACTGGGAGCTTGTTCAGCATAACTGGTTGCTTGTAAAGGGAGGCCAGTGGTGCAGGTGGTCCAAAATGGGGCTTCAGAAGTATGCCACTAATTCTAAAGGCTGTGTCAGTTGGTTCTGCATATTGGTGAGATCTGCAGATCCAAAAAGTAATGCGCCGGTGATTGGTTGCAAAAAACTGGAAAAAACAGCAGTATTGATCAATGCCTATAAGTGGATAGTACTATCATGGTGTGGACAACCACATATCCACAAGGTGGAACGCTAATCGGTTGGAAAACACAGGACACCGCGTTATAGATCACATGCTCGATGCCAATAAATTGGATAGCCATGTCATGGTGTGCATCAAACTTTTGAAACAGCATTACTGCATATCCACACAGTGGAACAATTGTCACATATGTTTGCATAACTTTGCATGTCACTTTGTGGAAATTAAAACGGTATCACAGGAAATACAATGGTATTAATCACAAGCTCAAGGCCAATAAATTGGATGATAATATCATTATGTGCATTAATCTATTCCACAGCACTCCCATATCTACACAAAATGGAACACTTGTAACATATGTTAGCATTGCTTCCCCTGTTTCTTTTCAGTGGGTGGTGCAGATTACCATGGCGCTGCCATAGACGCTCCCTGGGCATTGAAAAAATTAACAAATAGTTTCAGATGATGGAAATAAAGTGATAGGTCTTTCTGATTCCATAATCCCTGCAATTCTAGAGCTACAATGAGGCTGTGGCATACACTGTCTAAGCGATGGATCCACCTTTGTGCTCGTTTGCCTAGGCATTTTTTCGCTGTTTCCCCCTCTCTTATTGGGGCTGGCTGTTTGTAATACAATTTTTTCTATATACAAAAAAAGTCCTATTTTCTATTTGGTGTCACCTTTCACTCTTCCCACATCAAGTGGAACATCTCAATAATTATCACAAATTTTATTAGTCATAAATCAGCAAATTTCATAAAACAATCATAAAAATTATCATAGTACATAAAACACCTACAATATACTAAAACAACACAAGTAGAAACACCATGAGTGAGTCGCAATACAGTAGTTCTTGAAGGATCAAAAATGTGTCACCAAATAACACTTTGATTCCAATGCCTCACTAATTTTAGCTTGTTTCTTATTGGTATGTCTCAAAAAACCCGACTTGTACAAGTTTCTGTTCTTTATGTACAACAATGTAGGACATTCTTCAGGGGAGTGTGTCTTGTGCCGAAATTAAAAATCTTCTTTAGTTGGGGAGAATACCCTGTTAATCAAAAGGACACCCTGTTAGTGCTCAAAGATTAAATATTAATCTCTATTTACATTCATCCAAACCCTCATCCCTCAAAGAGAACCATTTAAGGTTGTGGTCTGTGTTTCCAATTTGCTTGAAGTGGTCTACCAGGGAATGTTGTCAGCTACAGAGTGTCGTACATATGACCGATGTTCAGAGATCCCCTGTTTGATGGGCCTCTTAGTTTTCCCAATGTATACAGGGACGTCATTTCACCAAAATGCCAGGGGTAGCGGAAGTGACATCACACGACCCTTGACCCCCTGGTGACATCACAGGAAGTGATGTAATTTGACCCCACCCCGAAGTGATATCGCGGGATGCGATGGAACGTGACCTTTCACCCATTGACAAAACCGGAAGTGCTATCACTTAGCATTGTACACCACAAAAGAACAAGTTACTTACCAACTGTAACGTTCTTTCAATTGGATGTTCCTCCCACGTATTCCTCATCTTAGATCATAGATATATATCCTTACCTTCAGTTTCGCCTCGGAAAATGTTTCCTCTCTCCAGCAGAGGGCGTTCCACTTGAGGATTCGACGTCGATGTCCCTCGGCGGCCTCCGTCGAGCACCGACATCATCAGTTGTATAAAGGCCTGGAGTGTGCCCGTTGGCTTCAGTTCTGTTTTTTCATGTATTAGAGCCCATGACTATGGTTAAAGGCGTGCCTCTTTTGACCACAGCCTCAAAAGAAATCAGAGTGTAAACCACGTAAACTGTACTGTGGGGTAGGTTGGGAGGGTCGATGAGGAATACGTGGGAGGAACATCCAATCGAAAGAACATTACAGTTGGTAAGTAACTTGTTCTTCTAATGGATTGTGTCCTCCCACTTATTCCTCATTTTAGACTCCCAAAGCAGTTTTCTATTGGAGGTGGGAGTACAGATATCTTTTTAGTCATGTACTGAATGTAGCACAGATTTGGCAAATAGAACTCCTTGAGAGGTAGTTGAGTCCAAAGCATAATGTTTTATGAAAGTATGCATGGATGACCATGTGGCTGCTGCACAAATAACTTGTACAGGAACACCCCTTTTAAGTGCTGTTGAAGTTGCCATATCCTAGTTGAATGAGCTCTTAAACCCTCAGGGGGATCTTTTCCAGCTAGCCTATAACACTCTGTTATCGCTAAGATTATCCATTTTGATAATGTTTGTTTAGTTACAGGTAGTCTTAATTTACGACCAGTGTATCCCACAAACAGTTGGTCACACTGACGTATTTTTGACAATCGTGAGATATAAAAGCTAAGAGCCCTTCTAGGATCTAGCCTATGTAGTCTTTCCTCTTCCTTACTTGTGTGAGGAGTAGGGCAGAAAGTAGGTAGAATTATTTTCTGTGACAGGTGAATGTCTGAAACTATTTTTGGCAAAAAAGAAGGCTTGACTCTAAGGACAACTTTATCTTTATGAAAGATGGTGTGAGGAGGACCACTAGAAAGTGCCTGCAACTCACTTACTCTGCGGGCTGATGTCAATGCAATTAGAAGTATAGTTTTCAGAGTAAGAAGCCTTAATGGGCAAGAATGTAAAGGCTCAAAGGGTGCACATGTCAGAAATTTCACTACCAATTTTAAATCCCACGCAGGAACTTGAAAAGGTATTGGTGGAAAAACATTGTTTAAACCTTTTAGAAATTGTATTATTAAAGGTATTTTAAAATAAGATTTTTTTTCTGACGAGCGCTTGAAGATAGATAGCGCTGCTACATATCCTTTTATCATACTAACCTGGAGCCCCAGATTAATGTAACAGAAAAGATAATACCATTGGAATATCACATTGAAAAGGGTCCACATTCTTATCCCTGCACCAGTTACTGAATTTGTTCCAACGACACCGGTACAAAGATTTTGTTGTTGGCCTTCTGGCCGAAAGCAAGATCCCCATAACATCATTCGGAAGGCTTCTGTATCTCAACCTCTCAGAAGCCATGCATGAAGGTTGAGTATGTTGACCTATGGATGGAGAACATGACCTCCCTCTTGCGAGAGAAGATCCTCTCTTTTTGGAAGACGTATTGGAGGGCAGATGGACATGTCGAGAAGGTCCGGGTACCACGTTCTCCTGGCCCAATCCGGGGCAATTAGGATCATGGTTTTCCCGAACTTCCTCAACCTCCTGATTATTTGAGTGTAAAGAAGCTGCAAGCCAAGGTAAGCAGGAAACAGTTTATTTACTTAGTTTCCAGCAGTAAAGCATAAGACCCCAACACAGTCAGCATCCAGGGTACAACTGAATAAAGCCAAGCATAAACATTGATGACATATCATTCCAGAATGGTATAAACACAAGGGATCCAATCTAGAATCACAGATGCCCTGCCTGTCAGAACACAGAAAAGGCATTAGCACTTAGCAACAACAATAACAATACATAAAGCATTAGTCCCTTTATATAACACATCCCCCTCCCCTATAAAATAAAATTCTTTATTGATAAAAGCAAACAGCAGTAAAATGAACATCAAGAAGAATAAAATGAAATGCGAATGCTCTATCACTTTACTTTTGCAATTCTGGACAAACACCATATTTGTCCACTTTCCACACACACAGCATTCTTGAAAACTTGTGTAACTCTAACTGGTTCCGTGTAAAGTGGCTCCCCTTTCTTGGAGATGACCGCCTTCCTTATCCTCACCAAATCTCCAGCTTCGACCACAGTGGTTTTCCTAGGATGTCTCTCATTCACTTTTTCCACCCATTTATCCTTTCGAACACCCATCTTTTTCTTTACGGAATCCACAACCACATCTGTCACTCTTGCCCTGCCCAACCTAGCTGGAGCCACACAGGTATTCGCCTTTCGGCCTCTCATAAGTTCAAATGAACTAATTCCTGTTTCTACTCGCGGAGCCATCCTCAATGCATACAACCTGTCTCTCACTGCAACTCTTTTGTCCAAACCACAGGCATTGGCTCCACGAATGGCATCCATAATGCATCGATTCACTCTCTCAATCATGCCGTTGACTTGAGGACAATACAAAGGCGTTCTTTTGTGTTTAATTCCACATTTGTAAAGATACTCCATAAATAACATCCTGTCAAAACTAAGGGGAGGTGAGTGAGGTCGACACTCCCTCCCGAACCACAGAAGCCTAATGAAGTCGAGCCTCCACCCGTGGTTGGCACAGGTACCTGATCTTAACCACAAGTACCACGTGGCAGCCAATGGGGGGAAGAGGGTTAGGGAGAGGTTGTGGACAGGGAGGGGGTATAGGTTCACCGGTAAGAGGGTAAGGAAACACCTAGAGAGGATAGGACAGGGGAAGCAACAGGGAAAAACCCTTCTCTATCTAGTACTTGATAACATAGCATAGCATCACCTTCAATTCCCAATAACACCTAGAACCTCTTAATACAGTTCTTAATGATCTGGTTACTGAACACACATTTATATTGTACCCCTTGATACAGGCACACACATACTACATGTAAACAAGCAGGATGAAACATGTAAAATGGGACGTGTTCCCAACATGAAAAACCATCACACATGGCCCATAGGGCAAGCGTTTGCACATTTACATGACATAGAAACAAACAGTAATTTGCACGTATAACAACACAGCCCTAGGACTGTCCTGATTTTCTCCAATTGTTCAGTCTAATGCACGGAAAACGCTGTACTAAGCGAGCGTTTGCTATTCATGAAAAAACAAAAGGAAACTCTCGAGCTTCTTGCTCGTAAATGAAACTTGCTCATGGCCCATAGACCATAGAATGCGTGAAAATGTCAATCAACGTTCACATAACCCTGTTAAATGAACAACAATAGCAGTGTCTTAGCCTAAAGAATAATGCAGCACTTATCTGTCGTCCGGGAAGCTTGTAAGACTTCCCGGACGTAATCTGCAATGGCTCGTAACAGCAGCGTGGGTCCGTTTTCCTTGCTGCAAAAGGAAATGTGGATTCTCCAGCAGACCCAGGGCCCGGCAAAAGTTGTCAGCGTACAGCAAACGGCATCGGGCAGCGGTCTCGTATTCTTCCGGCATGGCTTAGCCCCAGGATACAAAATAAGCCACACCTGCCGTGCACCGTTGGCACTTGATAAGCTGAACTAATGAGTCAGCTGGCCACACGCGTGCACGGCACCAACTACAAAAGCCTCAAGGGGTGCTGAGAAATGTAGTTTATGCGCGAAGACACCGTCTCCTGATGCCTTTTCTCCTCCATTCCTGATTCCTAACATTACCCCCTCTCTCATGGCCCTTGCCAGGACTTGGTTTACCAGGATGTTCTCTATGAAACAGTTGGCTCAACCTAGGAGCATGCACTCCCTCTGCCGGCTCCCAAGAACAGTCCTCCGGTCCATAACCCTTCCATTTAATCAAATACCACAATTTACTCTTCCTCTTCCTCACATCCAGAATACGTTGCACTTCATATTCTTCTTGACCTTCCTTCATGATCACTGGGGGCCGCCTAGTAATTGTTCCTTGAGCTGCGGGTTTAAGTAAAGACACATGGAACACCGGATGTATCGGTAAGGCTTTAGGCAAATGCAATTTCATGGCAGTTTTAGATATACATTTCTTAATTTCATAGGGACCAATGAACCGAGGTTTAAATTTACGTGCCCCAATCAACAACAAATTATGCGTCGATAACCACATTCTGTCCCCCACTTTATATGTAGGACCTTCCTGTCGATGTTTGTCTGTTTGATTCTTGTACTGTCTCTTGGCTCTCTCCAGGTTTTCTTGTGCCTTCTGCCTAATCCCGAGAAGCAATTGTTTGCGCTCCTGTAATACCGGCATATTTTCCATCTCTGGTAGGTGCTCTGGTATCATATTCAGTTCTTGACCATACAAACATTCATTAGCGGCCATCCCCAAAGACGTATGATAAGTATTGAAATATGTAAATTCGGCCAACCACAAAGCTTGAACCCAGGACTCCCTGCCATCACCTAAATAACCTCTTAAATATTGCTCAAGTGTTTGTTCACCCTTTCCGTTTGTCCGTCCGTCTGGGGATGATAACTAGTGGACAGAGCACAATTGATTCCGAGCATTTGACAAAAGGCACGCCAAAATCTGGAGGTAAATTGAGAGCCCCTATCTGAAACAATGCTTCTTGGCAATCCATGTAACCTTACCACATGTTGTAAGAATAATTCAGCCAATTTTCCTGCCCCTGGTATTCCCTCACAGGGAATAAAATGTGCTTGCTTAGACAGAAAATCCACCACAACCAAAATGGTGTCACATTGTCGATCTGGCGGTAAATCCGTAATGAAGTCCATAGAAATATGCGTCCAAACTTTTTGAGGGTTTGGTAATGGTTGCAACAACTCTCTTTTCCGAACATGCTTTGCCTTGTTGAGTGCGCAATTCTCACATGATTCTACATATTTCTCCATGTCCTTTCTTAAAGTAGGCCACCAGAAATATTTCTTCAGCATAATATGCATCTTACTTCTACCTGCATGGCCTGCTAAAGGAGATTTATGGCACCAAAACAAGGCCTTGTTCTGTAACTCTTTACTTGGGAGATATAACTGTTTTTGATGATAAGGCAACCCATCCCATATTGATCGGGCCGGAATGACTACTCTTCCACTCACAATTGCTGTGATGTCAATGCTTTCTTGACTAAATCAAGGACCTGGGTAGTAATGGCCCCCACAATTTTATCTGGCAAGATAATTGTCTTGACCTCACCTGTTATGTTATCCATATTCTGTTGTCTGGAGAGAGCATCTGCCTTACCGTTCTTACTGCCCGGCCTAAATGTTACCACAAAGTCAAATTCGTTGAAGTATTGTGACCATCTTAATTGTCTAGGACTTAGAGTGTGGGCTGTTTTAAAATATTGCAAATTCTTGTGATCCATTACAACTACCACTTGATGCCTAGCTCCCAATAAGTAATGTCGCCACTCCAAGAATGCAGACCTTATTGCCAGCAACTCTTTATCAGTTATGGAGTAATTCTGCTCACACCCTGACAATTTCCTAGAATAAAACGCCACAGGATGCCATACTCTGGTCATCTTTTTGCGACAGAATGGCCCCTATCGCCACATTGCTGGCATCAGTCTCAACTTGAAAAACTCTCTCTGTATTGGGATGTTGTAACACAGGAGCAGTAGTGAAAGCCATCTTTAATTCTAGAAAGGCCTATTCTGCTTCCTCATTCCAACTAAACTTCACTGCTTTCTTTAGTAAATGCGTGATTGGAGTAACAATCTTAGAGAAATTGCCAATAAATCGCCTATAGAAATTGGCAAACCCTAGAAAGGATTGAACATCTTTTACACATTGGGGGGAAGGCCAATCTCTGACGGCTTGCACTTTTTTAGGGTCCATCACAATTCCTGTATCTGTTAATATGAATCCCAAGAATTCCACCTGGGTTACATGAAAAGCACATTTCTCTAATTTCACACACAATTGACAATCCTGTAATCTTTTCAAAACCATTTTGACATGTTGTACATGCTGCTCAGGGGACTCAGAATAAATCAAGATATCATCAATATACACAATAACAAAAATATCAATAAAGTCATGCAATACTTCTTGCATAAAAAACTGAAAAGCCACTGGCGCATTACATAAACCAAAAGGCATCATGAGGTATTCAAACAAACCAAACTTAGTTCTAAAAGCAGTCTTCCACTCATCCCCCTCTTTAACCCGTATCAAATGATACGCCCCCCGTAAATCCAATTTAGAATACATCATAGCCGCCCTCACTTGGTCTAACAACACTGAAATCAAAGGTAATGGAAAATGATTCTTTATGGTCACTTTATTTAACGCCCTATAATCAATACAAGTGTGTAATGTGCCTTCTTTCTTGGGAACAAAAAATAAAGGAGATGATACGGGTGAGGTGGAATGTCTAATAAAACCCTTTGCCAACATCTCATCTAGATGTTCTCTCAAATGATGATTTTCCTTCTCCGTGAGCGCATAAATTCTATTACACGGCAATTTTGCTCCCTCCTCCAACTCAATTACACAACCAAATGGTCTATGTGGAGGTAATTGCTCTGCAACTCTCTTATCAAACACTCCACTAAACTCCACGTACTGGGAGGGGATGTATTCCGTTACTGCTCCTATCACATGCTCTTCTGACCTTTTTTCTAGTAATAATTCTGCAGGTCCTCTGTCCTGAAAAATGTTATACCTGACACCTCTCATCATTAAACCACACTGTCTGTCGTTCCCAATCAATGTTAGGATTGTGCAAAACTAGCCAGAGCATGCCTAAAATCAAGCAAAATTGAGGTGCCGCTATTAGATCAAATGGTATTTCCTCTTCAAGACCATTGCCACAAATCATATCTAATTTTTCTGTCTGCTTTCGAATGGGTCCGACACCAACGGGGAACCATCCACTGATTGAACTCCTTCCACTTTAACCTTGTCCAACAAAGGTAATCCCAACTGTTGTGCCAGTGTAATGTCCACAAAATTACCAGTAGCCCCTGAATCTACCATTGCCAAGACCTCCTGTGTAGTGACCGCAAAACATGTCACCAATATGTATAAGTGAGACGTTTTACTTCCCACTGTGTTTGCCGCCCATTTGGGGAATCCTATGTTTATCGGGCCAGGCGCCTGTGTTCCCCTTAAGGTCGGCCCAGATCTTTTCCCGCCTCCTTCGTACTCTTTTCCCCTCCCCCACTTTTCTGAGGTGTATTAGGGCATGTTCGTATAAAATGTCCTGACTGTCCGCAATAAAGACACAACTTGTTTGCCCTTCTTATCTCCTTCTCTGCAGCAGACAAAGGTCCTCGGACACTACCAATTTGCATTGGTTCTCCTTCACTTGCCCTTCCTCCTCTACTCCTGTCTAGACGCACAAACGGGCCTGCTTCTGGTCTTCTTTTATCTCCTTTTCTTTCGTTAATACGATGGTCTAACCGTAATGCTAAGTCAATCATGGCCGTGCACGTTCCTGGTTGCAGCTCTACTTGAGCAATGGCATCCTTCAGTTCCTCCCGTAATCCCTGATAGAACAACACGGTTTGTTTGGACTCTGGCCACTCCATTTCAATTACCAATCTATTGAACTGAGTGACATAAGTTACCAAATCCCGACCTCCTTGTCTTAACCCCAATAACTCCTTATCTTGAGCTAATAATACTTCTCGATGATCAAATAATCTGCCGAATTTGCCTAGGAAACCATCCCAGTTATATAACAAAGGGTCATCCTTCTGTACTAACGGCATCGCCCATGCCGCCCATGCCGCGGCATTCCCCTGTTAAATACGAAATCAAAAAGGCTGTTCGGGCCTGAATGGTCTCAAAGGCCGAAGGTTTGCACAAAAAATGAAGCCTACACTGGGTAAGAAAGGTCATGTATTTTCTGGGATCCCCCGAAAATCATTCGGGAGCCGCCAATGGAACACTACTAGGTGCTTGAACAACAGCTGTAGGATTTTGACTAGTGGTTCCTATTCCTGTACTAGTTCCCTCCAAAGGGGTCCTCTGAGCTACTAAACTCTGTACTTGCGTCTTCAAATTGTCAGATTCCTGTCTGGCTTGAACCAGTTCTACTTGAATATCTTGAAGTGCCTTTAGCACATCGGCCAATGCGGGAGTAGTCGCTTCCATTTGGCTTGGGTGGTTGTAAGTATCCCAATATGGGGGTGGCTTATTATGTCAAAACTAAGGGGAGATGAGTGAGGTCGACACTCCCTCCCGAACCACAGAAGCCTAATGAAGTCGACCCTCCTCCCGTGGTTGGCACAGGTACCTGATCTTAACCACAAGTACCACGTGGCAGCCAATGGGGGGAAGAGGGTTAGGGAGAGGTTGTGGACAGGGAGGGGGTATAGGTTCACCGGTAAGAGGGTAAGGAAACACCTAGAGAGGATAGGACAGGGGAAGCAACAGGGCAAAACCCTACTCTATCTAGTACTTGATAACATAGCATAGCTTCACCTTCAACTCCCAATAACACCTAGAACCGCTTAATACAGTTCTTAATGATCTGGTTACTGAACACACATTTATATTGTACCCCTTGATACAGGCACACACATACTACATGTAAGCAAGCAGGATGAAACATGTAAAATGGGACGTGTTCCCAACATGAAAAACCATCACACATGGCCCATAGGGCAAGCATTTGCACATTTACATGACATAGAAACAAACAGTAATTTGCACGTATAACAACACAGCCCTAGGACTGTCCTGATTTTCTCCAATTGTTCAGTCTAATGCACGGAAAACGCTGTACTAAGCGAGCGTTTGCTATTCATGAAAAAACGAAAGGAAACTCTCGAGCTTAATGCTCGTAAATTAAACTTGCTCATAGCCCATAGACCATAGAATGCGTGAAAATGTCAATCAACGTTCACATAACCCTGTTAAATGAACAACAATAGCAGTGTCTTAGCATAAAGAATAATGCAGCACTTATCTGTCGTCCGGGAAGCTTGTAAGACTTCCCGGACGTAATCTGCAATGGCTCGTAACAGCAGCGTGGGTCCGTTTTCCTTGCTGCAAAAGGAAATGTGGATTCTCCAGCAGACCGAGGGCCCGGCAAAAGTTGTCAGCGTACAGCAAATGGCATCGGGCAGCGGTCACCTATTCCTCCGGCATGGCTTCACCCCAGGATACAAAATAAGCCACACCTGCCGTGCGCCGTTGGCCCTTGATAAGCTGAACTAATGAGTCAGCTGGCCACACGCGCGCATGGCACCAACTACAAAAAGCCTCAAGGGGTGCTGGGAAATGTAGTTTTTTAATGCGCGCAGACACCGTCTCCTGATGCCTTTTCTCCTCCATTCCTGATTCCTAACACTTCCCCACGAATTGTGGACCGTTGTCAGTGAGTATACTTCTAGGTAAACCCTCCCTCTCAAACACATCCTCCATGAATTCAATGATACTCCGGCAAGTAACTTCCCTCAAAATCCTAAATTCCGTCCATCTTGAAAACATTTCAACCATGATTAAAATGAATCTTCCTCTACCAGCACCCATGTCAACTGGACCTAGCACATCCATGGACAAATCCTGCCACACTCCCTCTGGTATACTTGTTTTTCCCATGGGCTGTGTTACAGCTATCACGTTTTTACCTGACTTGATACAATCATTGCACGCACCCACTACCTTCTCAATTTCACGATCAATCCCTGGCCACCAGTAATCAGCTTTAACAACCTCTTTTGTCTTACACACTCCAATATGTCCTTGGTGGGCGCAATTTATTAACTTCTTCCTCAGACTTCCTGGAACCACCAACTTATCCCATCTATATAGAAGCTCTCCTTTTATGGACAGTTTGTTTCTCACTTCCCACATTGCCCTTTCTTCGCCAACTAAAAGTCTTTTCTCTGGCCATCCTTCCACCACAAAAGCCATAATACGCTTCCACATTTCATTTGATTTAAGAATTTGAATCCACTCTTGTTTCTGTATTATACCTTCCACGGTTGCAAAAAAACATTTCATTCTCACCACACATATTACTTCTTCTGTCATCATCTTTATCTTCCAACTTCACCCTCGAGGCATGGTCGGCCTGTACATTCTCTTTACCAGCGACTACTTCTATCTCAAACTTATGACATTGTAGTCTGGTTACCCAGCCTGCAACTCTTCCTGAGATCTTGTAAAGACCTTTACTTTCAAAGATTGCCTTAAGTGGTCTATGATCTGTTCTCAGGATAAAATCTTGACCCCAAACAAAATTTTTCATTTTCTCTATCCTCCAATGGCATGCCAATGCTTCCTTCTCCAGTACCGAATAGTTCAATTCTGCTCCTCTCAACATGCGGGATGCATGCATTACAATCATTTCTGTGCCATCCACATCCGGCTGCAACATAACTACTCCTATTCCTGTTTCATGACCTAAATAATCCACAGTTTGTGTCATAAAAACACATTTCTCACCCCTCAATGTTATTCCTCTCATTTTGAAAATCTTAAGGACCAGGTTCAATCTTGTCTTCAACTCAGACTCTTCCTTCCCACATATTAAAACATCGTCCTGAAAGCACCACACTCCACCAACATCCTTCAACAATCTGTCCATAACCTTCTGGAATACAGACGACGCTGATACCAATCCAAATGGCATGCGCTTGAACTTATAGATTCCCTCATAAGTAATAAAAGCTGTCAATTTTCGTGAGTCTTCATCTAAACTGATTTGATGATACGCACTCGCCATATCAAGTTTAGCAAAGTATTTTGCACTCCCTATCCTACTCAATAACTCTCCCATATTGGGAAGAGGATGGCGATCCGCTACCACACATCGATTAAGTTCCCTCAAGTCGATGCATACTCTCAAATCCCCATTACTCTTCTTCACCACTACAACGGGGGATATCCATTCTACCGCTCTAGCCGGCTCAATGATTCCCTCTTTCTCCAGTTTTATCAACTCATCACACACAGCCTTCCGCATAGACAGAGGCAACGGTCTAAGCTTAGAGGCAACGGGACTGCTCCCTCCTTTTATCTCAATCTTGTGAACCATCCCCTTGAGGCATCCAACTTTGTTACAGAATACTTCAGGATATCTAGCTACCATCTCACATTTGGCTCTATTGCTGTTAAGCGCAAATGGATCACTTACATTGAGAACTTGCTCCTCACTATTGGGATCTAATTTGATTTCCAAACCCCTTTGTTCCTTCCAACCCAAAAGAGTTTCACCTCTTTTTGTGACATATATTTTCCCGTGTGTCATCCTACCCTTGAATTCCGCTACACAACATCCCAAAATTTCTATTTTATCACCATTGTTTCCTCCTGGTGTTTTATCGGAGGGAACTAAACGCCTAATATCACCTCCAATTACACTTTCAAAGACAATTTTGGATACCAACGTAATTTTTGAACATGAATCAGCAAGCATTTTAACTGAATGACCATTTACTTCTATCCACGCTGAGGGATTCATCAGACCCCGAGCACTTTACCATGTGGACTGTAACTATCTCGTTCTCAGAAACATCAGCTTCTTCAGACGACATACCATCATCTTCTTCAATTAAAAGTGTTCCCTTCCCACCACCACTTCGATACTTTTCACAGCAATTCTCAAAGTGCCCCCATTTCTTACACAAACTACAATTCACACGTCTTCCATGGCAAATGGGTGATGTGGATAGGTGTCGTGAACTCCCACAACGAAAACACAATCTATCCTCTCTCTTTACATTAAATTGGGTAGTATCTCTTTGAGAACGTTTATTTGGGTTGCTCACCACCTCCACCTTTGGTTTGGGTATTGTCATGACGTTTGTTGGGCTTGGTTTTAAATTTCTTCTTCTCCTTCGAGCAACCACCCTTCTTGTCGCCAACCCTCAACACTTCAACACCCAGTTATGGCTTATTTTCTTTAAGAGACAGTTTCGCTACACACTGCAGGGTATGCTTAATTCTCTTCGCTATACTAATAACCACATCTAAATTGGGATCATCGTTCAACCAAATTTCCTCTAGTATTTTATCTTTAGAGCAATTAATCATAAATTGATCTCTTATGTGTTCTTCTAGTCCATCCCCAAATTTACAATTTAGTGCTAAATGCCTCAGAGCAGTTACATAGTCTTCAACAGATTCTCCCTCATGTTGGCACCTCATGCCAAAGTGATATCGCTCCAATACAGTGCTTGTTTTTGATTCAAAATGCTATCAAGTTTGATTAACGCTAGATCAAAATCATGTGTCCCCTCTTCCAAATCTAACTCAGCAATATCAGGAAGAGTGTCATATATCCTCTGACCTTCATAGCCCAAGAAATGCATTAACATAGCTACTTTGCGTTCTACTGACATTCCATTTCCACACGTGGCTTTAACATAATGAAGAAAACCTTTCTTCCAAGGGGCCCACTTGATTTTTGGCGGGCCTGGTGTAGGCATAAACACCTGAGGACCAGATACCCCAGACAAAGCCATGTCTGTCTTTCACTCTTAGAAAGTATGAAAAGCAGTAACTTCTATTGGGATTGGAATCCAAGGGAATGCACTCACTGCACCAGCGTCCAAATATTAACTTGGAACTCGTGGAGTTGTGTCAGATGTCACTGAGAGCCTTAACTCTCCAATTTGAGGAAACTTGTCATCCGCGATCGCTACCGCGGTTGGCGGCTCCTTCCACGTTGGAGGCTAACCGGCAGGTAGAGCGGTGTAGTCCCTTCATTGTGTCTGGTATCGATTCATGGCCAATCACAGCGCTGCCGGAAGTTTATCTGCCCTTCAGGCCCGGCAGTCGCTGCGTTTCAACCTATAGCTGGTTCTCGCTCCAGCGACTCTGGTTCTTGCGCTCTTCCAGCGTTTTGCCCTCTGCTCGCCTTGGCGTGCGGCGGGTCTTCTCTGCTTGCTCGTCCCTTGCACTTGGGATAAAGTTTCTGCTACTTACCAGTTGGCCGTTTTTTCATTTTCCGCAGCGGCTTTACTTCTTCCTTGCCGATCCCTCGGCACTTCTACGCTTTCTCTTTCTAGTCTCGCCGCTCAGGCGGCGGGCGTTTCTTTTTTCTCTCTCTCCTCTTTGCCGCTCTTTTTACTCGCGGCTCTCCAGTTTTCTCTTGTTCTCTGTCTGTTGGTTTTTCTCTCCTGAATTTCTCTCTTTCTTACCGTGCCCTTAATTTCCTGGGGCCGGTGGTTGCTTTGGCTTCCTTCACCTCTTATTGGTGTCGCATTTGGATCCCTTCCTGTGTTCAACCCTGTGGACCTCGCATCTGCTTCCAGTCCTACGGATTATAAACTTGGATCTTCACCTACCTCATTACCAGAAGTATCCTAAGGGTTTTTCCCATGTGTGGGTTTTTTTCCCTTTTTTGTCCGGCCTGTTCCCGGAAAAGGGGCCCAAGGACGGCTGTATATTCAGCAGTCACTGTGGCTTCTCACCGAGACAGGCAAGTGCTACCTAAAAAAGAACGGGACTACCTGAGCCTGCGGAATCTACGAAACGCAGGCCACTCTGAAGACTCAGGTGAGGAGAGTGTGGAGGGACGGGAGGACGAAGGGGTTCGACAGCTTATACAGTCACAGATTGAAACGCCTAGAAAGACCAAGATGTCAGCCGAAGAACAAGTTCAGGAGTTATGGAAGGCTTTTCAGGCCATGTCACTGGAATTACAGGGGGTCAAGACTGAGAATGCCCTTCTAAAACAGATGGTAGCGGTCCGGGAACCCTCACATCCCCCGGAATTGCCACCTATGGCTCTTTCTTCAGGAAGATTTGATGGCTTACCTAAGAGGGTAAAGGAATTCCTGGAGGCCTGCAATGTGTACTTCACCTTCAGACCACACACCTTCTCCACGGATCAAGCCAGGGTAGGGTTTATGATTTCAAATATGACGGGGAATGCTTTAGCCTGGGCTACTCCGCTAGTTACAAACAGTAATGCCATCTTACAGGATTCCTCGGGGGTCCAGAATCTACTGAAACAGACTTTCGAGCGACCTGAACTATCTTTTACTGCAGGTGAGGACCTGCTGGATGCACGACAGGGTGCTCTAGACGTGCTGTCATACATCTCCTCCTTTAAGACATTGGCAGCAGGAGCGGGATGGTCCGAACAAGCACAATATGCTGTATTCCGGAGAGGGTTGAGAGATGAGATCAAGGATGAGCTAGCCAGATCTCCACGCTCCCCCACATTTCCAGACTTACTTGCTGCCGCTCTCCACATCGAGTACCGCCTCCAAGAGAGAAGGGCAGAACGCCGGAAACAAAGAGGATCAGGAAATCCCATGAACCCTCCTTCACACTCTCCCTCTGGACATCTCTCCTCTACTCAGAGCGAAGAACCGATGCAAATCGGAGCTACCAGGGCACCTCTGTCATCAGCGGAAAGACGGCAAAGAAGAGAGAAAGGGTTGTGCACCTATTGTGGTTCCGACCAACATGTGCTGAAGGACTGCTCTGAGGTACCGGAGAGGAAGGCGGGAAACGACTACCCTCGGCGTCAATAGGGACGGGTAGCCGGGGGTACTCAGATCTTTTTCAGCGTCCCTATGTCACTCTTTCGGTGTCGGCTTCAGAATCCCAAGAGGCTTCCAGACTGATGGTACTATCTGTTACCTTGAATCTAAATGGAAGGCCGGTGGAAACATTAGCCTTATTTTAAGAACACTTCCTCATCTGAGAAATCACACTTCCTGCAAAATGTTTTAGGAACACTTCCTCATCTGAGAAATCACACTTCCTGCATAAGTAAAGTAGTTTCTCAATTTTAGGAACACTTCCTCATCTGAGAAATCACACATCC
Organism: Ambystoma mexicanum; assembly: GCF_040938575.1. Lineage (NCBI taxonomy): Eukaryota > Metazoa > Chordata > Amphibia > Caudata > Ambystomatidae > Ambystoma > Ambystoma mexicanum. The sequence goes on along the minus strand of NC_090925.1, from coordinate 811,636,192 downwards.
ATCCTCAGGGAACGCACACTTTCTCACCTGCGTTGCATCTGAGTATCATTCAACTCGCTCGCCTTCCCACAGAGGGCCCTGGGCGAGCCTTCGTTATTTTCCTTTGTTACGCTACTGCCGGCGCCACATCCACGTTCAGGCAGTCAGACTTTTGAGACTGGCAACTCCGTTTCCAGCCAAACTTTAGGCTGGCACGGGGCTCCTCCTAGCCCCGTGCGGCAGGGCTCGCCTAATCCCCCTCAGACAAACTTTTCCAGCGTCCGATGGTTTGAGCTAATCCACAAGCTCAGGGGATAGTCCTCCTGGATGCCGGGTCCCGCAGGCCACCCTGGACTGTTCTTCTCCAGCACCTCTTTTGGGCAGTTGGGGGTCTTGGCTTCAGCAGGGATTCATCCTTATCCCATCCTCGTCGCCATTGTAAAGAAGCCGCAAGCCAAGGTAAGTAGGAAACAATTTATTTATTTAGTTTCCAGCAGTAAAGCATAAGACCCCAACACAGTCAGCATCCAGGGTACAACTGAATAAAGCCAATCATAAACATTGATGACATATCATTCCAGAATGGTATAAACACAAGGGATCCAATCTAGAATCACAGATGCCCTGCCTGTCAGAACACAGAAAAGGCATTAGCACTTAGCAGGAACAATAACAATACATAAAGCATTAGTCCCTTTATATAACATTGAGGAATCACTGGGACTGGAGGAAACGCGTATAGCAGTGGAAACTCCCAGTCCACTACGAATGCGTCTCCTTGAGCTCCTCTCGTGGGAAATTCCCTTGAGAAATACAGTTCGCATTTCCTGTTGACACTGGTCGCAAACAGATCCACTTGAGGGGTTCCCCAAAGGGTGAAGATCCCCAGAAGGACTTCTTGAGCTAACTCCCACTCGTGGGAGACTGTGCTCTGCCTGCTCAGAGCGTCCGCCGCTATGTTTTGCTCTCCTGCTAGGTGAATGGCAGAGAGATCCCTTCTTGTATTGCCCAGAACCAGAGCTGCATTGCCTCTCTGCACAGTGGTAGTGACCCTACACCTTCTCTTTTGTTGAGGTAGTACATGGCCACTGTGTTGTCCGTCATTGTCAGGACATTCTTTCCCCGTACAGCTGGCAGGAAGGCCTTCAGTGCTAGTCTGATTGCCCTCAGCTCCAATAGGTTGATATGTAGTTTGGACTCCGATGGAGACCAATGACCGCTGATCATCAACTCGTTGGTGGGAGCCCCCCATCCCGTAAGGGAGGCGTCCGTCACAACTGTTATCTCCGGCATTGGTACCAAAAAGATTCCCCTCTGAGGATGTGCTGTCTGCAAGTCCACCATTGTAGATCCTGTGCCACTATGGTTGGAACTTGTAAAAGATCTGACATGTCCCCTGAGAATTGGGACCATTGAGCCCTGAGAGCCCATTTAAGAGATCTCATTCTCAATCTGGCCTCTGGCACCAGAAAAATACAGGATGCCATGAGATCGAGCAACCTGAGAAAGTCGAAGGCCGGTAGATACAGGGCATTCTGGAATTTTGTTACCATCTGCAGAATGTGGTGAGCTCTCTCTTCGGGAGGCAAGGCTTTGCCCGAACAAGTATACAAGACTGCTCCTATAAACTGGAGCTTCTGTGATGGTATCATGTTTGACTTTTTTAAATTCAGAGAAAACCCTAGTTTGTGAAGGAAGTGGCAAGTCTTGGATGGCCCCGGGCTTGTTCTGGGGAACGTGCCCTGATCATCCAATCGTCCAGATAAGGGTAGACATGAATCTCCCCTCTTCTGAGACTCGCTGCCACTACCGCCATCAACTTGGTGAAAACTCTTGGGGCGGAGGTTAACCCGAATGGCAGAACTCGAAACTGATAGTGAGAATTGCCAATCGCGAACCTCAGGTACTTTCTGTGCTTGAGATGGATTGGCACATGAAAGTAAGCATCCTGAAGGTCCAATGATACCAACCAGTCTTGAATTTGGAGAGCCTGAAGGATCTGAGAAAGAGGGACCATCTTGAACTTGTCCTTCCTGAGGAACTTGTTCAAGTTTCTCAAGTCCAATATGGGTCTCAGTCCTCCGTCCTTTTTTGGAATGAGCAAATATGGGGAATACAACCCTTGTTCCTCTCTGCTACAGGTACATGTTCTATTGCACCTTTCTGTAGCAGGGTTAAAACTTCCTGCAACAGGAGCGGGTCTGGATTTTTGGTAGAGTTGTATTCCAGTGGGTGATTCTGAAGTTTCTTTAGAAAGGGAAGGCAGTAACCTTGGGATACTGTTTCCAGCGCCCAAGCATCTGAAGTAATGCCCCACCATTCTTTCAGATGCTGTGAGATCCTGCCTCCCACTGGGGTCTTGTGAGTCAAAACCTTAGAGTGGTTTTGCAGCAGCTCCAGCAACGGCTGAAGGGACAGATGCCGCTGCTGGGGCAGATCTAGCACCTCCCATCGAGGAAATTTCCTTTGCCCTCTTTGACTGGCCTGTCCCCTTCCTCTCCCAAATGAGGAGTAAAAATGAAAGGGACGACCCCTCCAGGAAGATGAACCTGTGTAGGGGCGTTGCTGAGGTTGTCTAATAGCGGCACTGAATGACTTTGCCGCTACCTTAAGGTCTGCAGCTTCTCCAAACTTTCATCCGTCTTGCTGCCAAACAACCTCGAGCCGTCAAATGGCATATTAAGAAGTCTAGATTGAACATCTGGTGCAAAACCTGACTTCCTTAGGCACGCAAATCTGTGTAGCACTGCGCTAGACCCCATGGACCTGCTGATACTGTTAGCTGTGTCCAAACCTGCTTGAAGGCATTCCCCCGAAGCCTCCTTGCCATCCTTTATTATGGACAGGAAACAATCACATTGCTCTCCTTCCGGGATGCGTTGAGCTGCCGCTGACATGCAGTCCCACAGAGTATGAGTGAATCTCGTCAGACTGCAAGATACATCTGTGGATTTTAGAGCCATGCTCCCTGATGTAAAAACCTTTTTCGACCATGCATCGATCTTTTTGTCATCCCTATCAGGGGGAATAGTAGGGTATGCAGCATTTTTTGTTGATGTGGCTGCCTGAACTACCAGGCTCTCAGGAGATGGATGCTTACTCAAGTACTCTGGATCAGAGTTACAAGGTCTGTATTTTGCCACATATTTTTTATTCACTGCTGGAATGGATTCAGGTTTTTCCCAAGCAGCATTTACTCTCCTTTGCAAGGCAATATGAAAGGGAAGTATGGGATCTGGTTGAGGACCTCCTGACAAAATATCTGTCATATCATCATCCCGGTATACAGGTGAGTTCCTACCCCATCCCATACATTCTGTTACTTTGTTCATAGGTTTTTTATAACTCAAATCAGCATTGTCTGCTGGATCTGGTTTTTCAAACTCGTATTCAGGGGACGTATCTAGTCCACTTGAAGATTGTAAACATTCATACAGGTCTTGCATTTTTGAGTGAGGATCAATTAATTCCTCTGGAACTTCCCTTGCACCATATTTTACCCCTGCTGATGAAACTTCAGGTTCACTTTATTCTTCATCCTCCTCATTTCCTGAAGACATTTCTCCATATATGGATGACATAGTTTGGAAAAAATCATGCCTGCTTTCTGGGTGAAATACTTTCTCAGGAATAGGTTTCACCCCTGTAATTGGTGTCGACGTCAACAGAAGCGTCGATGGCGTAGAAGTCGTGGCCGTTACCTTCAATGTTGTCGAGGCATTCTTCGATGTTTTGGAAGGTGCTATGAATGTCATCGAAGGTATCTTTGAGACAATCGACGTCATCGAAGGAGCCTTTGAAATAATCGACGCCGTCAAAGGAGTCTTCGAGGTCGTCGATAGTGTACTTGACGTAACTTTTTTCGGCTGGGTCGTCGACCCCTTATACTCGACAGCCTTCGATGGAGGCTTCAAAGATGTTTTCGTTGAGATTCTTAATGACATATCAATGTCTAAAGTCTTTTTCTTAAGGTCTGGCTCCTGTTTATGCACTGGAAGGCTTTTCTTTTTAGGTGTTCAGGAAGAATCCCTAGAAGACACCCTTGACAATTTCTTGTCGGATTTCCTAGTTTTAGACCTTCCCATGTAACTTTTGTTGTGCGTAGAGGCATGATCTTCAACAGACATTTTTGAGGGGGTCTGGGCCGCATTCTCAAAAATGTTCATCATCGATGCTCTAAATGCTTTCCAATTTTTAGGGGAGTCATGCTTTGTTGGACATGTTATAACTTCCTCCGATGTAGTCGAGGAAGAGGGAGATCGGTGCTGTCTTTTCTTTGCTTTTTTTGGACGAAGAAGAAGAGGACTTCCTCGATCTCCTCCTCGATCTGGATTTTTTATGGCGTTTCACCGAAGACTCAGCCGAGTCTTTCTTCCCTCTCGAAGAAAACTTTGAGGATTCCTCCCCCACCGCCAGTTTACTAGATGTTGCAAGGGTGACCACAGAGGTGACAATTGCGACCTCTGGCGACCCCTAAATGACGTCCCTAAATGTATACTAGGTTGCATGGGCACAGGATGGCGTATATGGTCATTCTGCTATTGCAATTTGTGTGGGTTTTCATGTCCCAATGCACCTGGTGATAATCAAATGTTAATTTGGTGTCTGTGAACTGGCAGGCTATGCATCTGCTGCACTTGTGATGTTCTCTGACAGGTGGTAGACCCCATCTAGATTCCAATGAAGTAATGATCTGTGATTCATGATATGTGTGGGCAAGGTGTTCCCTCAGGTTTCTATTCTTTTTTAAAGCAATAAAAGGTTTGTTTGCCAGCGTCCTGTTGTTTTTAATGAGGAACCAATGTTTGTCGATGGTCTTTTTTTATTATGTTGCTGATTGGACTAAACGTGGTGACGCACACTAGTCTGTTCAGTGATTTCTTTTCTTTGTTGCCCAAGCATATTTCTCTTGGGGTATTTGCCGCCCATTTGCGAGTATGTTTGATGGATCTTTTAGGGAATCCTCTTTGTAGAAGCTGATGTACTAGTCCCAGTGTTTTTTGAAGGTTTCTAGATCTGTACAGTTTCTCCTGATATGTAGGAATTTCCCATAGGACAAGTTCTCCTTAAGACCTGCTGGCTGGTAGCTGTCATAGTGGAGGAGGCTGCTCCGATATGTACTTTTCCGATAAAGTTCTGTCTTCAGTCCCAAACCTGATTTTTAGATGTGAAGGTCCACATAATCAATGGCCTGGTAATCCCATGTCATGGTAAACTTAATGTGGCTATTGCAGAGGTTAATCCAGACTACAAATATCAGTAGTTGTTCTTTGGTGCCTGTCCAGAGGAGACAGGAGGACATCGTTGATGTATCGTCGCCAAAGTTGAATGTACGATTGATGTGGATTGGTCTCTGAGTAAATATATTTGGTCTCATAGTCTGCCATACATAGGTTTGCCACATCAGGTGCAAAAGGGACTCTCATGGTCAACCCTTTGGTCTGTTTGTACAATTTGTTCTTGAAAAAAGAAAAAGGTTTTCTGTCATTGCTAAACGGCTGCCTTTTAGGATGAAGTCCGTTGGCACATTGATGGAGTCCTCTCTGGTGTTGAGGAAAGCGCGTAGATCTTCCAAACACTCTGGGCCTCATTACGACCCTGGCGGAAGGCCATGGTGCTATTAGCACCATGGTCCATGCCGGTAAGTTACCGACTCCGCCATGGAGAAAGGGGGAATTACCACCCCATTACAAGGTTGGTGGGGCGGTAATTCCCCCTTCCTCCATGGCCCTTCCCCATTCCCATTTTTGCCCCATAGGGCTCAATGGGAATGGGGAAGGCGGTAAGTACGGTGCCGCAAATTGCAAATAGCTTCTCAGTCGATCGGAATAGGACCCATGGCTTACCACCACCATCTCCTAGTGTCTTGCATGGCACGGGAAGAAGGGACTATGTAGTCCCTTCTTCCTTGTGGCGTGCTGCAGATTGGGAGTGGACATGCTGGGAACACTGCTGTTACCGGGACAGAACCAGAAAGGAGAAGGTAAGTGGGGTGGGGTGGGAGCAGGAGGGAGTGAAATCTGTGGCAAAGGGGGGGTGGCGGATGCAGTGGGAATCTGTGGCAAAGGGGGGGTGGCGGATGCAGTGGGGGGCACTTACCTTGTTCCCCAGCAGGGGAGATGGCGGCCCCCAGCAATGAGGTGGGATTAGCATATGGTAAGAGCTTGCCCATTGGCTGGGAGGACGAAGCCACACTCCGCTGGGTAGTAATTTATGGAATGTATGCCAAAATTGAATTTTGCAGGTCGAGCCATTCAACTAGCAAATGTCCTGTAAGGTGAATATGTGAGTGAGTTTGAGTAATTGATAGAGTGATCCAAAACGTTTTTGTTGCAAAGGATGCTTCAGTATGTCATTAGCAGAATTAGATGGAACTACATGGTTGGCTGAATGAGTGGCAGTGAGACCTGAGGTACTTATCTTTTTTTTGCAGAGTTTGCTGTTAGGAGAAACCTGACTCTGACCTTGGAAAGATGCACTGCCAGCGAAGGAAGATGTTCGCTGTTTCACTCACTCTGGGGCATCATCACCAGTGGTAAGAGCATGCCCATGAACATTGTAATGAATGCTACACCTGAAACAACAACACAAATCTGATGTTTTATTTTCTTTTTCCGGATGGTGGGAGAAGTTCTAAATGTCAACCCTGGAATTAAGATGAATTGTCCTTGGGATTAAATACATAATCTCTGGTTTCACACAAAAGTCTCTAGGTTCAAACACAAAGTCTGTGGGTTCAAATAAATCTCTGGATTTAAACAGAATGTCCCTGGCTTTCAACACAAGGGCCTTAGTTGCTCCTTTTTTTAATTCAGGTGCTCTGTTTCGTATCCTCATATCAGGGAGAGACCTTCAACTGGACCTTGGGGCCCTGCGTGCACCTGCACACTAGGCCTGGGCTGTGGCCAGAGCTGGGGCTAGACAGTATGGAAGCGAGCCTGCAGAGCTTCTGTCAAAAGGCTGGCCACTTGAGCTCCTCTAAAGGGACACTCAGGGAGCCTCCTTGGTCTCCGTGCCTGCAGGTCCTGACTCAAGTCCTCAACACCCAATATTCATCTACCTCCTCAACAATTCAAAACAGTCTTGGCCTAAAGGGTCCATTACTGTAGCTTCTACTCTTTCCTTTTCTCTCTTTTTCATTCCAGCTCCTCAACACATCGACGCATGCTCGTATCTCGACCCAACCTCCTGTCACACTCCCTTAACTCAGGATACATTTCCCTCACTCGACTGATTGGTTCTTCTCTGTCAAACACCCCATGCCATCTGTTACCACCCTCCTCCTTACTCCTGGGGTTCCTTTTCTCCCACTTCTCCTTTCTCCTCGCCTCGCTAGTCTGGGCATTCTCCTGCACCCCCTTGTTGCTTCGACACGCCACCCTTCCAAGGTCACCCTTCTCAGTCTTAGGGCCTCCCTGTACCACTGCTACCATTTATGTCTTTCTATGGCCAAATGTGCCCACTCCTCCAACCTCCTTCATTGACCTTTCCCCTTCTTCTCCCAGGATATACCTCCAATTACCTCTATCTGCATATCCTCTTTTGCTCCTTTACTATCACCTCCAACTACCACTCTCTGTATCGCTCCTCCTCCCCATTAATATCACCTCCCATCTCCTCTTTAAAACACCCCTCCATCTCTCCCCTCAAAGTATTTCTAACAACTTCCCCTTAACTCTGCCTGTTGTTCCTTGTCGCCTCCACTCCACTCCTTTCTGCCTCTTTGTCTGATTTGTTCGTCTTCCACCTCTCTTCCTCACCCCTTGTATCACCCTTCTTTCCTTTACTGGTCTTCCTCCTTTCCCCTGTACCCCCCCCTTCACCCTCATCCTCTCTTTTACTGATCACTCTTCTTGGCAACTCTTTATTCTTTGCCATTTCCAAACTACTCTCCTGCACTCTGATCGCTTTCCTCCATCTTCCATCTGTTCCAACTAGATTCTTCAAATGCCGCTTTTCCACCTCCAAGTTCCCACTCCACAGCTCAGTAAAGTATCCCCACCCCCATTGCGTTCCTGGGGTCCAGCTCTTTTAAACCGTTGTGGACTAAGGACAAGGCATTTATCGGCAGGAGAGGTCAGATATTATTGGATGGGCTGCTGCTGCTGCTGTTCTGGTTCAGTTTGTTGTTGGTAGGGTTTGGAGCTAGATTTCGGTAACCCCTCTGTGGACCACAGGTGAGTGGGTGAGCTCAGCATGTGTCTTAGCGTGGATGTTTCTCCTGTCAGTTCAAATGAGGGTTGGGGCTGCATGGGTCTCTTTCCCCATGCTGCCAGCCGCTGTAAGAAGGACACAGACTCTCCCGCTTCCAGGCCCATACTCAGTGTTGGAAAGAAGGGATCACTCTCTAGATATCCTGTGACTACATGAGCCAGGACCTCGTTTTATTCTGTACCTTTGGGTATAAAATGGGAGAAGGGGGGTATAAAATGGGAGAAGGAGGACACAGGTTCCCCATGGACCTCCTCTTTGGGGATTGGGAAGTACTCCTGTGGGTTACACCCAGTCTACTCATTGTCCTGCCTCCAATCTGTGACTGCCTTTCGTTAGACCAGTCCAGGTTTTCCTTTTGGACAAAAATCTGATTATGGGAGATTTTCCTTAAAATTGCTCTCTTAGACCTGGGCCCGGAACCTATTCTGCTTTCCTCCTGACTTTACGCACTTGACTAGTGTCTCTTCATCGCCCCCTTCCTTTAAGATCTGTAGTTGACTATGCTGCATCTGGTCCAGAACTTCCCTATGACACCATGGTGATTTCTGAGAGATGTAGGTTATGAAAGGTATATGTCCTCATTTGGGCAGGGTAATATGGACTGGAAATGAAGCCCTCCTGTTGGAATTTGGGGACTTGGGGATGTCATACCTGGGTACATCTGACAATGATCACAAGGTCACTTCGCTGCAGCTTACACTTTTCCAGGACCAGCAAACTACAGACTTCCCAGTGGGGGTTCCCTGAGTTACCTCTAGCCACGAGCTATCAGCCAAGAGTAAATCAGGCCCCCACTGTCAAACAGCAGGTATTTCCGGCACTGGTTTTACTGGTACCGGAAATACAGGCAATCCTCTCCATGGATCCTAATGGGACTGCATGGAATGGGGATTTACCTACCTGTAATATCCTGGTAATTCCCTGATATCAGGTGGTGAAAACAATAGGGCAGTTTGCCGGTATTCCGCCGGAATTACTGGCGCAATACTGGCAAGCTTGTAGCGAGATGTCCCGTTGTGGTGGGTTGATGGAGGCGAGCCTTTAATGCATTCCATGGAGAGGACGGGCGTGCTGCTAGAATGCGTACGGAATGACCATGCCTGCATGAAGATTGGTACCTAACCCAAGGACCGTGTAATGGGATGATTCTACTAGGCAGCGTGCGTGGAGGAGCAACTGGGCCTAGGATTAAATATAGAAACGCGCAGCAATCTCTGTCAAGCCACTCATTGCGAGTCTAAGTAAAGATCTGAAACTGGTGCATGGTGTCATCATCTTCTCCGACCGAGCTACAAAAGAATAGCAAAGACATGGTAGAAAGAATACAATTTGCGAAACGCTAAGCCACGAAGGGGCAACACACTGTATGCCCAAGAAAGTGTTAAACGTATTATAAAACACGATTTGTCTTGGTTATAAAAAAACAGTGCACTGAACATTCCTCACAAATGCCAAAAATCAGCATTTAACTAAAACACACGAAACAAGATATTTGTCACTCTCTCCCTCAAAACAAAACTCCCAAATGATTCAATTCTGTAAAGTAAACAACCTGGCATCACCCTGTGTGCTTGAATCAGATATTAATTCCATCTGTGCGCGTAAATGGCGTGGCACATTCCGTATATCAGGCTCTTTTTAGGGACACTGCATCTCCACGAATGCAATATTTTTTAAATATAAAGCTCTGTGGTCATTCTTATGTTTCCAAAATGCTTTTCGAAGTCATGCAAAGTAGGCTGGTACCCTCACTGGTGTTATTTGTCCCCTTCCCCTTTCTCTTAGGGTTTTATTTTGAAAGCGTACACTAGGAGTGTACCATACTGCCCACACACCACACCTCTCTCTCAGCCACTAATACTGCTGTCACACCGTCCATTTCTGATCACTCAATTGTTTCCACCACCTTCCTCTTCCCACCCTCTGACCTTTCTGTTCCGTTTGCTCCACCTATTATTAAAAGGATATTTAAACCTTCTCCCATTCCCCCTTTCTCTCTGACCTACAGTTCTCACTCTCCTCCTTGACAACAACCTTGAGTGTGGTTGTAAGACTCTGAAACCTCTTATAACTTCTGCTGGGCTCATTTTTGCCAAACCAACCAAAACACCTGTTTTCTCATATGCCAATAGAAATCACTAGAGTGCGATCTCAAAAGCTAACGTGCGCACGCACAATCAGTGGCATGACGAGTACAATAATGCAATGGAAGTACTAAGCAAACTTAAGAGAGCTTTTCTTCAGATGGTATTCACGATGGAGGCGAGCAGGAGGTCATCTTTGTAAGTGGTGGGCTTGACAGCTGCAAGGTTATTGGTCAGGACTTCCAGGGTTATGGTCGTGAATTGGGTTTGTCTTGCTGTGTCACCTGTTGCGATGTGGGTATGCCTGTGGTGGGCTCGGAGCCCTTTGTGTGACGCCTGATCTTGTTTATTTTCTAAGGAACTCGTTGGTGGGATTGTACTTGTCTGTGGATTGAGGTGCTACAGGTTCTGGTAGAGGGTTCATGCACTGCTTGTTGGACAGAAGGGGGCTCTGCTTTTGTGGGGGGGCCTGGTAATGCTTGGAGAGAGGTGGCTGGTTGGGGCTCTGTTCCTGCGTGTTGAGCAGACGGTGTTCAAGGTTGAAGTTCTTCTTTTTGTTGGCAAGTCTTACATTGCTGGTGAAAATGATGCTTGTTCTGAGGGTTCCTGTCTATCCCAGGGTGCAGAAGGCTTTGGTCTATTTACTCCGGGTTTCAAGAGTGCATGAGTGTAGACCGTGTCCAACATGAGGTGGTTGGCAATGATGAGCCTGGTGTTGATGAATGCTACAGGTTGGAGAGTGTATGCTTAGAAGAGGAGGTCTAATAGTTCACGCAGGGGGGAGCTCTTGAAGGGATGATGTAGTGTCTTGAAGGGATTTTCTTGTCTGTCATATTTGGGGGGGTGCTGATGCATGGGTATCGGGGCATGGCCTAGTTAGTCTAGAGGCAGAGGTGGTGGGCAGTGTATATCCGTGTCTGGAGATATGATGTGCATGGTACATGGCCTACCTGAAGAGCCAGGGGCAGGAGTTCTTGTCCTTAGTCCTTTCCAGTTTCCTAGTGGGACCAAGCAAGAGATGGATTGATCCTGACTGCCCATTGACAAGGCACCCAGGAAAGGGATGCCCGAGGAGTGTGGAAGATGACCAGAGTGGGTGCTGTGAGTGGGTTGGCTAGGGTGTGGCTGGACCATCTGAAGTAGTGATTATGCCTGGATAACATTCAGGATGGCTTGTGCTGCAGCATGGCGCAGTGCCAGACCCGGGAACTGGTATTGCTTTCGGAAGTATCCTAGCAGATTTGCAATCTGCTTCTACCCACTAGTGTTTCTGATTCAGGCCTGCACATCCTTTAATTTACAAAAGCACACTCAAATGTTTTCAGCCAGCTACAGTTCATCCGATTCATAGTTTGGAAGCTGCCAGATGCCCAAATAACGGCATGTCATTGTGCATTTGAGCGTTTTCTTAAAAAAATAGCAGAACAAATGTACATCAAGGAAAAAAGTACTTTGCAGAAATGTCAGATTTTTCAGTGTTTTTTGTTTTTTGTGCATTCCTAAGCCCCGCCCACCTGGTTCCTTCCTGGTTGCCGCTCTTTTCCCCTATTTAAGGAGCCCTGCGGCCTCTTTTCCTTTGCAGATGAAGAGCAGATGCAAGTGGATCTTGGTCACCTGGCCTAAGTCCCGCCAACCTGGTGCCTTCCTGGTTTCTGTTCTTTTTCCTCACTTAGCAAGGCCCGCCCACCTGGTGCCTTCCTGGTTGCCGCTCTTTTTTCCTACATAAGGAGCCCTCCAGCCTCTTTTCCTTTGCAGTTGTGGAGCAGGTGCAAGTGGATCTTGGTCACCTGGCCTAAGCCCCACCTACCTGGTGCCTTCCTGGTTGCCACTCTTTTTCCCCATTTAGCAAGCCCCGCCCACCTGGTGCCTTCCTGGTTGCCGCTCTTTTTTCCTACTTAAGGAGCCCTGCGGCCTCTTTTCCTTTGCAGATGAAGAGCAGATGCAAGTGGATCTTGGTCACCTGGCCTAAGTCCCGCCCACCTGGTGCCTTCCTGGTTTCTGTTCTTTTTCCTCACTTAGCAAGGCCCGCCCACCTGGTGCCTTCCTGGTTGCCGCTCTTTTTTCCTACTTAAGGAGCCCTCCAGCCTCTTTTCCTTTGCATTTGCGGAGTAGGTGCAAGTGGATCTTGGTCACCTGGCCTAAGCCCCACCTACCTGGTGCCTTCCTTGTTGCCGCTCTTTTTCCCCATTTAGCAAGCCCCGCCCACCTGGTGCCTTCCTGGTTGCCGCTCTTTTTTCCTACTTAAGGAGCCCTCCAGCCTCTTTTCCTTTGCAGTTGCGGAGCAGGTGCAAGTGGATCTTGGTCACCTGGCCTAAGCCCCACCTACCTGGTGCCTTCCTGGTTGCCGCTCTTTTTCCCCATTTAGCAAGCCCCGCCCACCTGGTGCCTTCCTGGTTGCCGCTCTTTTTTCCTACTTAAGAAGCCCTCCAGACTCTTTTCCTTCGCAGTTGGGGAGCAGGTGCAAGTGGATCTTGGACACCTGGTCTAAGCACCACCCTCCTTCTTAGCCCTGCCTCTTCCTTCCTGAAATTAACTCTTAGATTAAGGGCGTTTCTCGCCCAGGCATCCGAAGCGAAGGGCAGACAAAGAAAAGGGCAAATCCTGTTTGGACCAGGAGGATCCAGGGCCTGAACCCCTGTTCAGACAGCAGGTAAGCATGCACCAACATGTGTTACTCCCTCTGTCCACAAAGGCCAACAACCACCCCTCTTCCCCCCCTGTGATGCTCCCTTGTATCCCCCCTTCTCGCACTCTGGTGTTGCCTGTTTTGCTTGATTCTTCTACCCTGCTCCCCATTGCCCCCCTCCAGCTTACTTCGGCAGGAGTCTTGCCTGATACATTCTGGTTTCACCGTCGCCGTCTTGTGGCCAATGCTGGATTTGACTTTTATGGACCTCATTGATTCACAATGCATCACCCTTTCTCATGGCGGCCCTGAATCATGCTGTTCCCATCTTCATCTTGTATCTAGGCTTGCAACATTATGTGTTACTACTGACTTCTGCAATTGTATTCGCTCTTCCCTCTTCCTTCTCCACTCTTTTTGAATGCTTACTCTCTGTTCTTTCCTCCTCACCCTTTCTCCCTTTTCCTATCTCCTCCCCTCCTCCCCTTACATTCTTCTATGCACTTACTCTATCAGAATTGTCCCTGGACCTAGTATGATAGCAACCTCGTCTGTCTCCTCCCTCCTACCCTTACTTGTTTTTACCCACCCCCCAGACCCCCACCTCCAGCACTATCTGAAATATTGTCAGGCCCAGTGCGATAGTCACTTGTTTTGTTCCTCCCCTCCCTTTTTGCACCCATCTCCCTCACCTTTTGTTTTCTCCGGCTCTACCAGAAATGTCATCAGGCCTAGTACAGTAGCCGCCTGTCTGTTTCCATTTCCTTCCCACTCTCCCCCTCCCTTCCTTATCTATGTCTTAGCTCTCACACTACCTGAAATGTCATCAGGCCGAGTATGATAGTTAATTTCGCATCCTGTTCATGGCCTGTAAGAATGTCATTGAATGTTCCCTTGTTCCCTTCCTTGCCTTGAAGCGCTTTGAAACACATTGGGCCTCATTACGAGGTAGGAGGTAGTCATGGTGCATTCCGGGACATGGGTTCCCGAAATAGGGATTTACCGGGTCATTCCAACCTTGGAGAACCCGGTAAGTCCCCATTCCGGGAACCATTCCCCATTCGAGCCCCCATAGGGCTCAATGAGAATGGGGATGGAGCTAATAACGGTACCGCAATATGCGGTACCGTTATTAGCTCTGAAGTCCCTTAACGGGTCCCTTCCATAGCGCCTGGTAAATCCAGGCATTAAGGAAGGGACCCGCTAAGGGACCTCGGAATAGGGTGGTAAGGGATTACTGGGACCAGTGTCCTTACCGGTGCCGGTAATCCCTTGCCACCTACCTCGTAATGAGGCCCATTTTGTTTATGCGCTATATAAATAAACTATCATAAGATCCCCAGAAAGAATTACAGTCCGTTTTTTTCAGAATAATTTTATCTATTTATTTAATATTTTTTCCTGATTACTCCGTGTATTTGATCCAAAAACTGACTGTAATTCTTTCTGGGGGTCGCACATCTCAGGAGTACCAACTATATTATCTGCTAATTTGGTTCATATATTGTTTCAGCCACAATATAGCCACTCCAAGTGCAGACACTGGAATCTTAAAATTCAAGTGGCACAAAGGATTTAAAACTGACACTGGCTGAAAAATCTGTTTTTCAAAATAAACTATCATATGCCATGCCAATCAATACCTATTGCAAACATTATTTTTGGAACCCCTATAGTTTATGACCCCCTTCTTCAATCATTACCAAATTTAACGTTATGTTATTTTCCATGCACCATCTTATTTAAACGATTTGGTGCAGACTGGTCACGGTACAGCAATGATTACATACCATATGCATTGCCCTTGATCATGGATTACCTATTGCCGAGTCTGTAATAGTACAGCTGGATGTGCCTGTGTGGGTGTATTTGGGTGTGCTTAAGTGTCACGAGAGGCTCCTGGGGCCTGCTTGGCACTTCCTTAAATGAAATCACTCTCGAATTTACTGGAAGTTGAGCATGAAGAGCGGTAATGCCATTGCTTATGGCTATACTTTTCAACAAAAGAAGAACTATGTAGAAGGCAAAGGTAGATAAGGAAAATGTGAGCGCTCTAATCAATGGGTAGGGTGACGTCTTGACAGGATTGCTGTGAAACTGGTAGAGCAGCATTCTAACCAATCTCTTGCTGCCGAACAAGGGCCTTCCGGCTGTTGTAGCAAACACAGGTAGGACTGTCAACGAGACACATGACACAGGCCCTCATTACGACCCTGGCGGATTTCGCGGTGCTAAATGCACCGCGAAGCACGGCGGAAAGCCGTCGATAGCGCCATGGGGGTTGGCGGATTCACCACCCCATGCCGACCTTGGCGGAGCGGTAAATCCCCAATCCCCATTTTACCCTTCCCCATTCCCATTCTTGCCCCATAGGGTATAATGGGAGTGGGGAAGGAGTTAATTACGCCGCCGTAAAGTACGGCGGCGTAATTAACAACGAGGTCCCTTAGCGCCATGGTTTTCTCCGCCCGGCAAAACCAGGCGGAGAAAACCTCCATGGCGCTAAGGGAACTCGTAGTACGGCGGACGGGTCCGCCGCGATTAGCGCTGGCGGAAACCCACTCCGCCAGGGTCCTAATGAGGGCCACAGAGTTAAGGCAGACTAGTCACAGAAAGCACAGAGGGAGCTGCCAGTGTGAGCACAAAGCATGTCTCGCCCGTCGTGGTTTGGGGTGATGCTGCTCTCCCTCAGCCTAGGTGAGTTTGTATGTTGGTCATCCGATGTGTGTGTGGCAATCGTTTCAGTTCAATGTGCATTAGACAATTGGTATTCTCAAAGTTAATGGCCAAGACTAGTGCAGATGTTGGGGCACCAGGAATATAGGTCAGCTGTGACCAATTGTGGGTGATCTTGAGAGCATTTGGTCCTTTAGGAGTTGTGTTAGAGTGAGGCAGTCTCCTCAGGGTGCTGCGGTTTCCTTTGGCCTCGGAGTGGGGACCAATGTGGACGAGTTTACGTCACCGACATCTGAGAGTTCCCTTTGCGCTAAAGCCTCCACCTAAATTAAGGACTTCACTGATGGCCATCAGGGCGAGGCTTCTACCAGCTGTGGTCTCCAGCACTTAAATGTGATACAACACGGCGGCTCCAGTTCTGTACACATTGGTTTGATCTGGGGAACTTTTCACTGTCCATGCCCTAGACGGTTGAGTGTCTTCCTACTGGGTGACCCACAGTGCCTCTGTCATGCACACATAGTTGAAGTTGCACACACGTGCCTTTCCATGACACATACCAGCGTTAATGGACCTATGAGGTTTCCTCGACTTTTTTGCCCTAATTACATTTTGCTGTTTACTGTTAAAAGCGGGAATCCCAGTCCCCCCCGCCCCCCATCTCCTTCCTCCCCCTTTCCATAACCCTAGAAAAATGTAATTCTGGGAAATGGTTGGTCAGAAAAAGTGGGGGCTCCCGTGTTAACCATTACTGCTGACCCCCTGGTGTAGCTGAGCCATCAGTGGGAACCGAGTACACTGTACGCTAGTTTTGATAGAGGATTATGGGAACTTTAAGCAGTTTCGGTCCAGTTTACTATACATTATATTTGGGATCAACGAGCACTTACAATGGTGCAGTGTGTTTTGTGGTTGTCTGACATGGGAGTGATGCTCATAAATACAATGTCCACATTTTTTTCTCCCGACCCCATAATATTCGTTCCCCAAATATTCTAGGAAGGGTATAATTATATATTATACAAATTATTACCTCCAATCCTAGAACTTTTGTGGAAAGTGTTTGATTTTTTGGAGGTTAAATTGTAGCGAAATGTCGCCATCTGGCGGCCGTTTTCACTTGATACTGGAATATTGACCAGTTGCAGCATAGCTCAGTGGGTTAAACACCCGCTCATGAGACCTGGGTGCTGCTTGAAAGTCCTAGGTTCAAATGTGGAAAAGCCAGCCTTTTACCTCCTGTGTGTGATGAAAACAGGGTCGCAATGACCCCCAAAGACTTCTTTGCCAACATACCATACGTGGCTAAAAAGTTCTTCTTTAAAACATTGGATGGGAAGGTTGGGGAGTTATTATGGAATACTGGGAGGAGGAGGGTATTATTAGCATACAATACCTATGGGTTCAAGAATGTTTTCGAAAGCGACAGGCATGGTGAGTGCATTCATTGCCTTTACCGCAATCACTCACCTGAGTAGAATTGGTGTGGTATAATAATCCCAGAAATTCACAGTGGTTGTGCATGTGGAAATAAATGATATACGGGTGCAAACTCATTAGTTGAAGAAATCAAAATAACGTTGCACACTGCCCATAAGCAGACCTTGGGATGGTGGAGCGGTGTTGGGGTTGTTTACATGGGCTCTATGGGGGTCAGTGTCTTACCTACAAGCCCTCCACACGGATGCCCCTAACGCTATGCTGATTGACAAAAATGGCCTTGTTTCTATTTCAGGAGCATTCTAATTCTAAACAAATATTTTGAATCCAATAATTCTACACGAATCAGTGCAATTTGCAAATCGTGCAGACATGATTCACTGTCTGTGCATTGGGAACAGAACATGTGCACATCTACCATTGACCTGAGGAAAAATCTGTTTGGGAAAAGGAAACCTTATCACCAAAATATGTTTTGCACCGAATAAGAGAGACTGATGTTAGAGCTATATAGTTCTCACTGCAAGAGCGTGAGACCACCGGACTCTGTATATATGGTCCAATGTTACCAACATCTTAAAGTTAGGGTGAGTGTTGTGAAAAATGAAGTGAGCACCAAGTCCAGAGTGCATTGTGTAATTAGTGATTCAAGCATAAAACCCCTTTTTCTCTGCAACATTTTTTAGATATAAAGATCTGTGGTCATTCTTATGTTTCCAAAATGCTTTTCGAAGTCATGCAAAGCAGGCTGGTACCCTCACTGATGTTATTTGTCCCCTTCCCCTTTCTCCTAGGGTTTTATTTTGAAAGCGTACACTAGGAGTGTACCATAATGCCCACACACCACACCTCTCTCTCAGCCACTAATACTGCTGTTACACCATCCATTTCTGATCACTCAATTGTTTCCACCACCTTCCTCTTCCCACCCTCTGACCTTTCCGTTCCGTTTGCTCCACCTATTATTAATGATTCCCAACAAGGGTGAAACACGTGTATGGGGTTGCTGGTGGTACTCTCGTTCAGGTTGGAATTGCCATTGCATTTCGGTGCTGGGCTGCCCCTGGGCAGGACAAAGACTGATATGCAAATGGATATTTCCCATCTGTGAAAGGCACAGTGAGAAAAAGCAGTGGCTGCGAACTCTCAAGTGGTTAATAACCACTGAACAGGTTATCAAGCCTTGTTCTATTGAGAGAGGGGCGCCCGCTACCTTTGCAAACCAAATTTCAAGGAACCTGGGATTGGTAACCCTAGGTCTCCTGGGGGCAACCAGACGTGGTCTCCCTCTCACTGTGCTTAGAGAGGCATCAGCTTCACCTCACTGATGATCCCCAACAAGGGTGAAACACGTGTATGGGGTTGCTGGTGGTACTCTCGTTCAGGTTGGAATTGCCATTGCATTTCGGTGCTGGACTGCCCCTGGGCAAGACAAAGACTGATATGCAAATGGATATTTCCCATCTGTGAAAGGCACAGTGAGAAAAAGCAGTGGCTGCGAACTCTCAAGTGGTTAATAACCACTGAACAGGTTATCAAGCTTTGTTCTATTGAGAGAGGGGCGCCCGCTACCTTTGCAAACCAATTTGCAAACCGTGCAGACATGATTCACTGTCTGTGCATTGGGAACAGAACATGTGCACATCTACCATTGACCTGAGGAAAAATCTGTTTGGGAAAAGGAAACCTTATCACCAAAATATGTTTTGCACCGAATAAGAGAGACTGATGTTAGAGCTATATAGTTCTCACTGCAAGAGCTTGAGACCACCGGACTCTGTATATATGGTCCAATGTTACCAACATCTTAAAGTTAGGGTGAGTGTTGTGAAAAATGAAGTGAGCACCAAGTCCAGAGTGCATTGTGTAATTAGTGATTCAAGCATAAAACCCCTTTTTCTCTGCAACATTTTTTAGATATAAAGATCTGTGGTCATTCTTATGTTTCCAAAATGCTTTTCGAAGTCATGCAAAGCAGGCTGGTACCCTCACTGGTGTTATTTGTCCCCTTCCCCTTTCTCCTAGGGTTTTATTTTGAAAGCGTACACTAGGAGTGTACCATAATGCCCACACACCACACCTCTCTCTCAGCCACTAATACTGCTGTTACACCATCCATTTCTGATCACTCAATTGTTTCCACCTCCTTCCTCTTCCCACCCTCTGACCTTTCCGTTCCGTTTGCTCCACCTATTATTAAAAGGATATTTAAACCTTCTGCCATTCCCCCTTTCTCTCTGACCTACAGTTCTCACTCTCCTCCTTCAGACCCAATGCTTCTTCGACCAACACCGCTTTCTCCAGCTTCCAATCCCTACTATATGACTCATCCTCTCCTCACTTCCCACTACTTACGTTCACCCCTAAGTCTCAGCCCCCCTTAACCATGGTTCACCCCATTCATATGCTCTCTCCACATATCCATCGGCTGCTGCATAAATGGAGGTGTACCCACTCGGCTGAAAACCTGCAAATCTACCTCTGTGCCGAAAAAACACTCTGAAGTCCACTCTTGTTAGAGCAAAAATGGAATTCCACCCAGCCCCCATTGACTCTCACTGCAACCATCCTACAGGGCACCCTAAACTCACTCCTAAATCTATGCTTATCAACTTCATACTCACAGCTAATGACCTAGCTGTATACTTTGCTGCAAACATTTCCAGAATTAGAGACTCCCTCCTGACCTTCCTCACACTCCCTCCCCCTATATTTTACACTCTGCCTCCTCTACCATCACTCTTTGCCTCTATCTCCCACTTTAGTCACACTAATACTGATGAAGTTCTGTCTCTACTGATGGAGGTTAACCCCTCTTGTGCCCCATCAGACCCTTTTGCCCCTCAGCTAGTCAAGCCCAGTGCCCTCTCACCTCGCTGAACTCTTCAATCTGTCCTTTGACTTGCTTTCCTTCTGTTTTCAAAACAATCACAGTGATCCCTCTCCTAAAAAGCAAGGGGCTGCCCCAAACCTACCGGCTAACTTTCACTGTTTGTGTCTCCTTCTGCACTATTCTAAAGTGCTTGAAAGGGTTGTGTTTAACCGTCTTACCAATTTCATAGACATCTACCACCTTCGAAACCCCCTGCAAGCAGGTTACCACTCCTGTCACTCCATAGAAACTGCTCTTATGTATGTGCCCAAATTCATTGTCTCTGCTTCCAACCTATCCTCTATCGTAATTCTCCTAGACCTGTCTGCTGTCTTTGACGCTGTCGATCACTCTGATATCCTTAATACTCTTTTTCTTCTTGGGGTTCGTGATCGAGCACTTGCCTGGATTGAATCCTACCTCGCACCTTGCCAATTCTCTGTCTCCTGGAGCAACAAAACCTCTAAACTCACTTCTCTAACTGTTGGTGTTGCACCAGGCTCAGTCTTGGGTCTGCTCTTGGGACACTAATCACCTCCTTTGGGTTCTCATATCAACTATTCATGGACAACACCCAAATCTTCTTCTCTTTTCCTGAACTCTCCTCTGATCTCTCTATCAACATTTCTAACTGTCTCTCTGCCGTTGAATATTGGATGGCTTTGCTTTCACTCTCTGATGTTAAACTCTATCAAAACAGAGATGATCTTCTTGCCTGCCAAAGCTCTCTCTCATCCTCTGCCTATCCAGTTCCCACATGACAATCTCCCCTACTCTTCTTCAGCTAGAACCCTTGGCGTAATCTATGACCCTTCTCCCACTTTCTCTACTTACATTTCCAAAACTAGAGCAGCAAAACTGGAGCAGCTCTCCCCAAGTATGCTTTCTGTCCTCTCAACAAGATAATTAACTTTGCTACCAGAACTCTGTTTGAACTCCCTCACTTCACACCTATTCCATCGTACTGTCACCAGGCTGGATGGATGATGATGCAAAACAGGGCCAGATTTAAAAGTCTTCTCCTGGTTCACTAATCTATCCACAATAAGGCACCACTGTATCTATCCCCCTATATCCAACTCCAAAAGCCCTCCTGTAATCTCTGCTCTGCCTCTTAAACTACCCCATGACTCTTTGCCCTCCCTGTGATTCCTCTTTCTTCTGCTCTTTCTCTCTTCTTGCTCCACTTGCATGGAATTCTCTTCCCCCAGACATCCGAGAAACAGTCCACACATTTGTTCAAAACCAAACTAAAAGCATACCTCCTCATCTCTGAGTTACCCTATTAACCTACCTCTCATCTTTATGTTACCTATAGAACTATTGATGATATTGTTGAGGGGCCACTGTTGAAGAGTGTCGAGTGGCTATCAGGTCACGAAGACCGAGTGCCCTTACATGCTGATGATCTCCTACAGTATATGGGAAACCCCTGTCGTTCCAACCCCAGGGTCATGGAACATCAGCAGGCTCTGCATCACTTCAAACAAATCAGTACTGCTCCCGGTTCCGGGGGGCTCCAACGCGATTATCCCTGGCTATACCTTCCAGTTTGCTACGGATACCTTGAAATTCCTCAGCATTCATGTTTGCCTGAACCCCAGCTCCTTTCTGTCCCACATCCTGATGCCAGTTACCAGCAGGTTCCAGGCGATACTCGATTTTGATTGCCTCTGACTCTCTCACTGCTCGGCTGCGTGGCCTAATTTAAAATGATGTCTCTTCCCAGATACCTATATGTCCTTCAGAACACTCCCGCTAAGATCTCGACCAGTGAATTATGATAGATGGAACAGACTCTATGAAAATGACTGTGGGTGGAGGTTACAACCTAGGGTAGCCCTTCAAACGCTTTGTCGATTGGCCTAGGAGGGATGTATTGCTCTTCCAGATATCCAGAAATACTATAATTCTATTGGGGGCATAACTGACTGTGGCCAATGAGTGGCTGCACTGCAGCCTCGCTTACGCACACATCAGTCTTGAGTGATACTGGCTATGGCACTACAACCTATGTTATAATATATGGGGGAGTTCGCATCCACGGACTGCCACTCCCATCACTACAATTAATTCACGTTACTAGTCAAGTGACAAAAACCGATGGGCTAGGAAGGAGTGATAACCCTTGTTGCCCCCTTATGGAATAATTGAAACCCACCAGAGATATACAAAGAGATGGCGGATGAAAGGTATCCGACTTGTGGAGATGTGATAGCTGAGGGTTGACTCACAACATTTCAGGACATACAGGTACTTTTACAGTTACTGCT
The DNA here is from genome assembly GCF_040938575.1 of Ambystoma mexicanum. NCBI lineage: Eukaryota > Metazoa > Chordata > Amphibia > Caudata > Ambystomatidae > Ambystoma > Ambystoma mexicanum. Next base: position 811,614,028 of record NC_090925.1, on the reverse strand, counting down.
ATCAGACAGTTATCTATATATCCGATTTAGAGACAATCTGTATGCCCAATTTCACACTGCGTAAGACTGCCAAGAACAAACCCCTTTGGAATCCAACCTCAACACTGAATTAATCCCCAAATGGTCCATTTCTACCCCCCATTATCTCTTGAGACTTAAATTAAAGGGGGAGGTGGATGTAGGACCCATAGATGAGGGGGACTGGCAGGAGGCACCTAAATGTCTCAGCCCGGTCCAGATTGATTCAGCATAAAGTCTCCTCTAAAAAGATCTTGCTTTTTGCAGCTAATAGCTCAGATATTGGCTCTGAGGGTACTGGACTGCATGGACTTTCCATACATAGAGTGGTTGGAAACTACCTGTCAGATCACTTCAAAGTTCCACTGCTGATCATAAGAAGTGGCCAATATCGTGAAGGGAAATGCCCTCTCGCTGCTAGAATTAGGTTATGATATCAACCAACATATATGTAACGAGAGGAAGGGAAGGACTTCCCCTACTGTGGAAATTCCTTTGAAAATAACTGTAGAGGATCGAGGACGCTTGGTCCCAAGACCCAAGACAGACGGGTTAATAGCACACAAGAAGGGACCCCGTGGGACTGGTTATAAGCTTTTCTGCCAACAAACCCAGAGAAGAGGCCGTGATCTTAGGTGATTTAATCTTGGAATACCAGAGTGCACACACACTTGCTAAATAACGAATGGGGTCCTCAAAGATGTTGATTACAGCAGACATTGTCATGCTACAAGAAACTTGGCTCTTAGATGATTTGGCAAAAGATGGCATTGCTGTTTATGTGGAAAGGGCAAAAGAGGGGGTGAAAGGACAACCAATGGTTGGCCTGCTAACAGCATGCCTTACCTAGTTGCAATCAGAAATGATAACGCATGAAGATGGGGAGCCACATGTTTTAATAACTAGACTGGTGTTAAATGATGCAGTCAAGATATATAACCCTCTTGGTGGCAAACACACAAATAGGATCCAATCGTATATTTATGAAGTTTGTTAGAAAGGTATATACTGGAATATACTGGAATTGGACGACTGGGTGATTGTCGATGAGGACCTAAATGCCCATTGTGTTGATGTGGTCAGGGGGCATAATGGGGCAGGAGTATGTGCAGGTATTAACAGTCAGAGCAGGATATAGAGTGCCTTCTTCGCTGATTTAGATCGGACTATGTTGAGTGATCTAGGAAAGGTGGATGGGAATCATAAATACACCTGGAGACGGGGGAATAAAGATACTATCTTGAACTATATTTATGCCAAAGATAAAGTAATGAATCACACGATGAAAGTAGAGGGGATTTTTAACAATTTCAGTGACCATGCGATCTTAGTACTGACCCTATCAGAGCTGTTGTTTCATTATAGGAAGAAACAGTTGGGAAAAGTCACCTTTAAACACCGGTCAGAACAGAGTGGATTGGACTGATCGTAATATCCAGGTAATTAGTGAATATAGACAGAAGCTACCCAAAGAGGTTTTTATACCATTGGTAGGTCTCTCTCCCAGGAAATTGTGGATTGAATGAAACAACTAACATTGTCCTTTATTCCTCTTGGTAAGGGTATAATACACCAAGATCAGGAAAAAAGAACACATTTGACCCAGAAATTGCTCGCCGTAAGAGACAACTGAGGAGTGACATAAGAAACCTTAGAAACAGTGATTTGGAATGGACAATGTATTTTGTAAATTTAGAACAGATTAATAATATATTCCATGATTGGATAAAGGGGTATAAAAGCTCCCAGAATAAAAGTTACTGGCAGGAAATGTGTAGTCTTTTAAAAAGTGGAAAGGGCAAACAAATGTGTGAGCTATTTAGGAATATAAGAAGCAGCGCATCTCCAGGACTAATTAATTGTGTCCAGGAAGAACCTGATACCACTGGTCAGGGTGTGGAAGGTGGAGACTGTTACACACGTGCCATGATGTTTTATTTAGCAGGAAAATAAAGGAAAAACCCTAACTAACCCTATTACTAAGAGGGGTCAATACTAAAGATGTTGTCAGAATGTCCATAACTAAAAGTCCACCATCCTGTGTCAAAATCAATTTCTTTCCCTTAGACTTTTAACCAAAACTAAAGGGTTGTCTAGTCTTCTTGATGCAGAAGAATGCTTTGCCCCTCCTGCAGCGCTGGGCAGACCCGCTGTTCTCCCCTGCCAGGTACTGCCACGAGGAAGATTCACCCTGCAGGAAGTCTCTTTCACTTTTCTGGACTTTCCCTAAACCTTATTCACTACCCTGCCAGGCTCCTTCCCACTTCTTCTTTCTTATCTTTGGGTCAGAGACCCTTTTAGTAGTGTCACAAGGTTTCTTATTTTCTCTCTCTGGACCCCAGACCCTCTAAGTGGTATTCCAAAGTTTTTTATTTTCTCTCTCAGCATCACAGACCCTCTTGGTAGTGTCCCAAAGTTTCTTATTTTCTCTCTCAGAGTCCCAGACCCTTTTGATAGTGTCCCAAAGTTTCTTATTTTCTCCATCAGGGTCCCAGACCCTTTTAATATTTCTCCATGGCTTTTTAGTTCCCAAGCTCCTTCCCTGAGCTTTCTATAATTCCTCGGAAAGCCCCGTACTTTCACAGCGTGCTCCTGGTCTTGTTTCTTGGTCTCGGTCTCCACAGGGACTCCTGAGTATGTCTTTCCTTCTACTCGGCTGCACACGTCTCGTCAGCACTTCAGTGGAGCTGGACTGCGTGTCTTCCTCCAGCCGCATGGTTTGACGTTCTCGCAAGCCTCTGCCTTTCTCGGTTCCTCGGTTCGGTCGGCCTGGGCACGGTGGACCCCATATGGATGACCTCTTCCTAGCAGACATGTCAAGTTCAGCAGCTTCAGTATTATCGGTTGCGGAACCAGTGCTTTCCTTGCATTGCCTCCAAGGGGGTGGACTGACAAACATGTCAGTCCTTCTTTCATTTTTAAACAACTTGATACTTGGAAACAAGAATGTTTGTTTGGTTTCTCAGAATGATTCACAATGGCTCCACGCTTCCTCCTCATCCGAGTAGTTTGCAAGAGGTTGTCATCATTATCAAACCTGATCTTCTTTGTAACAGTATATTGAAATGGTTTTACAAAGGTAGCGGGCGCCCCTCTCTCGCAAGAACAGACATGATAACCTGTTCAGTGGTTATTAACCACTTGAGAGTTCGCAGCCACTGCTTTTACTCACTGTGCCTTTCACAGATGGGAAATATCCATTTGCATATCAGTCTTTGTCCTGCCCAGGGGCAGTCCAGCACCGAAATACAATGGCAATTCCAATCTGAACGAGAGTACCACCAGCAACCCCATACACGTGTTTCACCCTTGTTGGGGATCATCAGTGAGGTGAAGCTGATGCCTCTCTAAGCACAGTGAGAGGGAGACCACTGATAACCACATGATAACCTGTTCAGTGGCTGCGAACTCTCAAGTGGTTAATAACCACTGAACAGGTTATTAAGTCTGTTCTTTCGAGAGAGGGGCGCCCGCTACCGTTGTAAAACTATTTTTCAAGGAACCTGGGATTGGTAACCCTAGGTCTCCTGGGGGCAACCAGACGTGGTCTCCCTCTCACTGTGCTTAGAGAGGCATCAGCTTCACCTCACTGATGATCCCCAACAAGGGTGAAACATGTGTATGGGGTTGCTGGTGGTACTCTCGTTCAGGTTGGAGTTGCCATTGCATTTCGGTGCTGGACTGCCCCTGGGCAGGACAAAGACTGATATGCAAATGGATATTTCCCATCTGTGAAAGGCACAGTGAGTAAAAGCAGTGGCTGCGAACTCTCAAGTGGTTAATAACCACTGAACAGGTTATCAAGTCTGTTCTTTCGAGAGAGGGGCGCCCGCTACCGTTGTAAAACTATTTTTCAAGGAACCTGGGATTGGTAACCCTAGGTCTCCTGGGGGCAACCAGACGTGGTCTCCCTCTCACTGTGCTTAGAGAGGCATCAGCTTCACCTCACTGATGATCCCCAACAAGGGTGAAACATGTGTATGGGGTTGCTGGTGGTACTCTCGTTCAGGTTGGAGTTGCCATTGTATTTCGGTGCTGGACTGCCCCTGGGCAGGACAAAGACTGATATGCAAATGGATATTTCCCATCTGTGAAAGGCACAGTGAGTAAAAGCAGTGGCTGCGAACTCTCAAGTGGTTAATAACCACTGAACAGGTTATCAAGTCTGTTCTTTCGAGAGAGGGGCGCCCGCTACCGTTGTAAAACTATTTTTCAAGGAACCTGGGATTGGTAACCCTAGGTCTCCTGGGGGCAACCAGACGTGGTCTCCCTCTCACTGTGCTTAGAGAGGCATCAGCTTCACCTCACTGATGATCCCCAACAAGGGTGAAACATGTGTATGGGGTTGCTGGTGGTACTCTCGTTCAGGTTGGAGTTGCCATTGCATTTCGGTGCTGGACTGCCCCTGGGCAGGACAAAGACTGATATGCAAATGGATATTTCCCATCTGTGAAAGGCACAGTGAGTAAAAGCAGTGGCTGCGAACTCTCAAGTGGTTAATAACCACTGAACAGGTTATCAAGTCTGTTCTTTCGAGAGAGGAGCGCCCGCTACCGTTGTAAAACTATTTTTCAAGGAACCTGGGATTGGTAACCCTAGGTCTCCTGGGGGCAACCAGACGTGGTCTCCCTCTCACTGTGCTTAGAGAGGCATCAGCTTCACCTCACTGATGATCCCCAACAAGGGTGAAACATGTGTATGGGGTTGCTGGTGGTACTCTCGTTCAGGTTGGAGTTGCCATTGCATTTCGGTGCTGGACTGCCCCTGGGCAGGACAAAGACTGATATGCAAATGGATATTTCCCATCTGTGAAAGGCACAGTGAGTAAAAGCAGTGGCTGCGAACTCTCAAGTGGTTAATAACCACTGAACAGGTTATCAAGTCTGTTCTTTCGAGAGAGGGGCGCCCGCTACCGTTGTAAAACTATTTTTCAAGGAACCTGGGATTGGTAACCCTAGGTCTCCTGGGGGCAACCAGACGTGGTCTCCCTCTCACTGTGCTTAAGAGGCATCAGCTTCACCTCACTGATGATCCCCAACAAGGGTGAAACATGTGTATGGGGTTGCTGGTGGTACTCTCGTTCAGGTTGGAGTTGCCATTGCATTTCGGTGCTGGACTGCCCCTGGGCAGGACAAAGACTGATATGCAAATGGATATTTCCCATCTGTGAAAGGCACAGTGAGTAAAAGCAGTGGCTGCGAACTCTCAAGTGGTTAATAACCACTGAACAGGTTATCAAGTCTGTTCTTTCGAGAGAGGGGCGCCCGCTACCGTTGTAAAACTATTTTTCAAGGAACCTGGGATTGGTAACCCTAGGTCTCCTGGGGGCAACCAGACGTGGTTTCCCTCTCACTGTGCTTAGAGAGGCATCAGCTTCACCTCACTGATGATCCCCAACAAGGGTGAAACATGTGTATGGGGTTGCTGGTGGTACTCTCGTTCAGGTTGGAGTTGCCATTGCATTTCGGTGCTGGACTGCCCCTGGGCAGGACAAAGACTGATATGCAAATGGATATTTCCCATCTGTGAAAGGCACAGTGAGTAAAAGCAGTGGCTGCGAACTCTCAAGTGGTTAATAACCACTGAACAGGTTATCAAGTCTGTTCTTTCGAGAGAGGGGCGCCCGCTACCGTTGTAAAACTATTTTTCAAGGAACCTGGGATTGGTAACCCTAGGTCTCCTGGGGGCAACCAGACGTGGTCTCCCTCTCACTGTGCTTAGAGAGGCATCAGCTTCACCTCACTGATGATCCCCAACAAGGGTGAAACATGTGTATGGGGTTGCTGGTGGTACTCTCATTCAGGTTGGAGTTGCCATTGCATTTCGGTGCTGGACTGCCCCTGGGCAGGACAAAGACTGATATGCAAATGGGTATTTCCCATCTGCGAAAGGCACAGTGAGTAAAAGCAGTGGCTGCGAACTCTCAAGTGGTTAATAACCACTGAACAGGTTATCAAGTCTGTTCTTTCGAGAGAGGGGCGCCCGCTACCGTTGTAAAACTATTTTTCAAGGAACCTGGGATTGGTAACCCTAGGTCTCCTGGGGGCAACCAGACGTGGTCTCCCTCTCACTGTGCTTAGAGAAGCATCAGCTTCACCTCACTGATGATCCCCAACAAGGGTGAAACATGTGTATGGGGTTGCTGGTGGTACTCTCGTTCAGGTTGGAGTTGCCATTGCATTTCGGTGCTGGACTGCCCCTGGGCAGGACAAAGACTGATATGCAAATGGATATTTCCCATCTGTGAAAGGCACAGTGAGTAAAAGCAGTGGCTGCGAACTCTCAAGTGGTTAATAACCACTGAACAGGTTATCAAGTCTGTTCTTTCGAGAGAGGGGCGCCCGCTACCGTTGTAAAACTATTTTTCAAGGAACCTGGGATTGGTAACCCTAGGTCTCCTGGGGGCAACCAGACGTGGTCTCCCTCTCACTGTGCTTAGAGAGGCATCAGCTTCACCTCACTGATGATCCCCAACAAGGGTGAAACATGTGTATGGGGTTGCTGGTGGTACTCTCGTTCAGGTTGGAGTTGCCATTGCATTTCGGTGCTGGACTGCCCCTGGGCAGGACAAAGACTGATATGCAAATGGATATTTCCCATCTGCGAAAGGCACAGTGAGTAAAAGCAGTGGCTGCGAACTCTCAAGTGGTTAATAACCACTGAACAGGTTATCAAGTCTGTTCTTTCGAGAGAGGGGCGCCCGCTACCGTTGTAAAACTATTTTTCAAGGAACCTGGGATTGGTAACCCTAGGTCTCCTGGGGGCAACCAGACGTGGTCTCCCTCTCACTGTGCTTAGAGAGGCATCAGCTTCACCTCACTGATGATCCCCAACAAGGGTGAAACATGTGTATGGGGTTGCTGGTGGTACTCTCGTTCAGGTTGGAGTTGCCATTGCATTTCGGTGCTGGACTGCCCCTGGGCAGGACAAAGACTGATATGCAAATGGATATTTCCCATCTGTGAAAGGCACAGTGAGTAAAAGCAGTGGCTGCGAACTCTCAAGTGGTTAATAACCACTGAACAGGTTATCAAGTCTGTTCTTTCGAGAGAGGGGCGCCCGCTACCGTTGTAAAAGTATATTGAAATGGACCTCTGGTGGAGTCAGCCTCATTCTTCCTTGTCTCAGTACTTTCCATAACGGTTGGATGGTCTAGCCTACACAAATACATGGAAGTGTGGGGAACTAGGGTGTTCTGTATTGGATAGGAGGGCGGTTTGTAATGCTTGAATAACACATTCTTCCCGCACGTCGTCTATAGTCCCACACGGGAGATCCCCCCCCATGAGATCCACCAGCTGACTACCACCCCCAGGGGGACTATTGGGTAGTGACCTCACCTCTCTGGCCTCATGGGAAGGGGATCCCACTAGGGGAGAATGGACGACATTCAAGGATTCATCACACAGTTTATTTTAAATAAGTTTGAGGCAACAGAGGAACAGGTCTCAGGATGGCCCCCTTACACATTAGAGATAGAGTATGAATATATAGTAGACATTATTGGGAATTTAAAAGTATCGAGGGCCCTATGGCCTGATGGCCTGGCCAACGTTGTGTTAAGAAAAGACCCAGAAAAATGGGCAAGAATTCTCATGCTATTACTAAAGTCTGTGTTAGAACACAGCGACATTACTAATTCTTGGAGGATGTCCCATATCATCCCCATCTTTATAAAGCGAGAAAAAGTAGATCCTAGTAACTATAGGTTAATCTCCCCTCTAGATGTTTCCAGTAAGATTTGTTCTACAATTTTACTGTGTGTAATTGAAAAGTGGGTATCTAATGCCAAGGTGTTATCGATTTTTCAGATTGGATTTCACCCGAGGATGTCCACCATATTTAACATATGTTTACTAACCTTGCTTATTGAATAGACAAAAAAGAAAAATAACACCCTCCCCTGTTTGCTGTGTTTAATTCGGTCAATCAGACCACTCTTTGGAGAAAGCTAGCACTGCTGGGGATGCCCTTGGGGTTGTTAAATGTAATCAGAGCTCTCTCCGTAGGTACGAATGCCAAGAGTTAAGTTGAATTGCATGGGGAATTTTTCAAAGGAGGTGCCCTTGAGAAAGGGTGTTAAGTAGGGGTGAGTTAGGGGCACCCATGCTAGTCAACTTGCACCTGTCTGACTTGAAGGTATGCCTTCGAAGGGTGTTGGTTTTTCTGCCCAAACTAGGGCGTTGGCATGTATTGTGTATTTTGTATGCAGATGATGTTGTCATTTTGAACCATACCTTGGTTGGTATTAAAAGAAGTGTGAGTGTGATAATGGAATATGCCAAACAAAATGATCTGATTGTTAATATGAATAAAACAAAACCAACGTGTTTGGCAGTAGGCGGCGCCCATCAGCGTCATTTGAAGTTGTAGGAAGGACCATTGAGAATGTTAACAGCTATACCTACATGGGTTATGACCAGGGGTAAGCTGCAGTAGAAGATTTAAGGAAAAGGGCCCTGTGGGCAAGATTGACAGAGGACCCTGGGTAGACAGAGCCTAGGGTGGGAGGACTTAATAACGGTCACACGTGCGACTAGGGACACATGTTTCATGCATTGTAACTTGGCAACATCACTAATCCCCTCCCATTGTAAAAGGGATAAGATCTCAGTGGTAGGCCCGGTGCGGCACAGGCTGGGCATTTGTCCCATGTCCAAGTCTTAAATCCGCCTCTGGTCAGCTGACTGAGGGGCTACGACGCCGGAGGACAAAGGCTTTGAGGATTGCTGTGCTGATTAAAACCTTTGCCACAAGATATGCAGGATATGTATTACCTGTTGGGAATTATAAGGGTCTATAATCAGAAACTGGTGCCTAGAATTATATATGCCCTTGAGACTTTTCCTGGGAATGCAGATAAGTGTCTGGACAAATTAGAAGGAGTCTTGTGGAAGAAAGTCCTAGGCTTGCCAATGGGCGTCCCGATGCAAGCAATCAGAGTGGAACAGGGCCTTACCTCTCTGGCAGCTTTGGTGAAATTAAATAAGGGGGAGCTCTATATTAAGATAGTAAAGGCTACAGAGCACTCAATCCTGACGGTCCTTCAGAGAGCTATGGCAGAGGAGGGGGCCCCCTTACTAAGGAATTTGAAAATACCTAATACCATTTTCTTCAATCAGATTGTACGGGATCTTAATTGGGATGACCATATTGGAGTCTTCCTTAAAAACCTGAAGAAACGGTTACAACTGTGGGACTGGGCTTGGAACTTTGACCACATTGAGAAGTTGGAAAGTTTAAATACTTTTTCAGAACTAACCTTTTACTATTTAAAGCCTCAACCCTATATTAGCCAATTCCCAAACCCTGCCTTTAGAAGAACTTTGTTGCTACTGAGGCTGAATCAAGTGAAGACACGAGCGATTTGGGGGGCCTGGGGCAAGGTCCCAGTGGAGGAAAGATTTTGTAGGGTCTGAAATAAGCAGGATGTTTTGGAAAAGCCTAGACATCTGATGACGGAATGCAAGGCATTAGTTAAAATTCGCACACACCATGTATGCCCCCTTTAGAGAGGGAGAAGGTGCAATAGGTCTGCAGCATTTCTGGGTCAGGTGTCTGAATGGGTCTAGTGTCTCTCTCTCTGGTTAGCTGTTATTAGACTTTGGGGAGAAATGGAAAAAGAGTTGTCTAAATATGCTATTTTTGCACAAGTTGAACAACTGGAAGAGTAATTGTGGAAGAATTCTTTATCTTATTATGATAAAGTATTAGTAAATGGATCTATGTGATTATTGCGACTGCCGAAAATGCAACTTTTATTTTAATCCTTTACACTAAATATATATGGGGGGGGACCCCCCGCACCCCGCCCCGCCATATTAATATTATACTCTAAACCACCCCACATATATATGTGGTGTAAGGGGGGGTTAAAAAAAAGTCAGCATTTCCAGCCGTCGCAATTCCCAGGTTGACATTTTTGTACGATTCCTTAGTAAATGTTATAGATTGATGATGAATTGGATATAAGCACAACGAAGTAATGAAAGGTTTATACGTTTATCTTTCATTGTGTTTATATCTATTATGTATTTTATATGTCTGTTTGAAAGTTTTTGTAACAGAATCACACTACATAACTAAAATAAATAAAAAAATAAAGTTCTTCACAGGGTGTATTATACCCATGTGTTATTGTTTAAATGGGTCCACACCACCGACCCAGACTGTTTACGCTGTCATAACACACCAGGCTTCTATTACCATATGCTCTGGCAATGCCGAAAGTTAGGAGATTTTGGCTTGCGATACAACGGTTAGCGACAGGGACGTTTTCATACCCAATCCAAGGTTACCCAAAATTTGCTGTACTGGGCATAAGGGAGGAGGCTGATTAGGCTAGATTCAAAAAGCTTTTCATATCCAATGCTATGATCACTGATAAGAGGATGTTGCTATGAAATGGGGAGCCAAAGACCCGCCAAAACTTTCTAAATGGATACAAGATATGGACTATTACATGTCAGCGGAAGAACGGGTGTTCAGTTCCCGGGGGTGCCGTCATACATTTGCCAAAGTTTGCGACAAATGTGGAGAACAAAGCTGATTGGTTTGGAACTGAAGGGTCGACACGGCTGTGTATAGGATATGTTACCCGCATTTGTTGAAAAGCTATTGTTTTTACACCACTGCTCGATTTTGTCTGTGGAGTTGCTCATTAACCAATTTTTATTCTATGAAAAATCATAAAACACAATAACAAACGTGTTAAAAAATGTATAAATAAAACAAGTCCCACCAGGATTGAACTGGGTTTATTTATTTTTATTTATTTGTCATTTGTAAAGCGCACCTTCACCCAGAGGCATCAGGGCGGGTTGGGTGGCATATTCACATACTGAGTTCAAGTATCATTTTTAACAGGGATCCATTGGGGTACTGTGATGAACTCCCATGCTTGACCAGCCAGTTGGATGGTGGGGTTGCAAAAGGGGCCAGTGCTGCTACCAATTGCAACTACCCACACTATGCCATGACCAGAGGGTAGGGGCTTGTCACATGGTGCCACCGGGACACAATGGTGCCCCCAGAAGGGTCTGCCCCTTTTATGGAACTGATAAGGAGTGTACTGGAGTGCTAGTCGAGCACTATGTCTCTTTCGGAGACTTAACGTTGGTCTTTCACCATGTACAGTCTTTCTTGTGCCCGAAATTGGCCCCAATGAACAGTAAGTACAAACAAATATGCACACAGTAACGCATGAACTGAGAACCTCATTTAAGCCATGTGAAAAGCACCCTAAGCGCAAGCAGGGGTGTTGCTAGTTCTCGAAAAGATCCGGGGCTACACTAATGTCGGGATTGTCGGGACTCGGGGCTAGCTAGACTTTTGGTTGTAGACCCTGAGATTCTATCCGGGGCGAAAACCAAAAGACCCGGGGCTTTAGGCCCCTAAGCCCACCCCCCCCAGCAACGCCTCTGAGCGCAAGCAAGCCCAGCTCGCCATGTGCCGAGATGACGGACAGGCACTCTTAGAATAATTGGAGCAGCTTGCTGAGCTCGGGAAACGGGAGCATGTAGGCGCTGCAGCAAAAAAGAATCCGTGCGCAAGCGATCTGCCTCACGCTCAGCTAGCAGGAATGTCTGGTTTTAAGATGGCGGGCCCAGTGGATGCTCACTCAGTCTGCAGGTTTGTGGTGCAAGGCACCGCCCATTGAATCCGGCTGACAGATTACTAACTGACACTCAAAGTGGTCCATTCAAACCACCCATGGTAAAAATAACAGGTTAAAGATATAACTGTGTTAAAAAATAAGCTGGATTTAGGTCACAATTACTGGACTCAGGAATGCATCTACAGTGGGGGTAACTTCAATTTTGGCTCTTGGAGGAGAAGTAAGTTCAGAGAGAGTTGGATAAAAGAGTAGAGAGTTTAGAGGAGACATAATGCAGGAGGTTGGAGGGGAGTTGGGAAGCAGAATTGAGTTGGATGTGGTCTGAGGATCTGAGAAGAACACAAGAAGAGTTAAAGTGAAGGCAGAGAGCGGAGTGGGGAAGGGGGTGGTCAGATAAGCTAAGTAGTAAGACACAGAGACAATAGCTGAGCAGCAAGAGGTGGAGTTACAAACAGAGGGGGTTGGCCAGAGGAAGCAAGGAGGGCAGGGGGCAGACGTACCATACATCTATGGGGTGTGCAAGTTGGAGGGGAGGGTGAATGAGCACATCATGGTGAGGTGCTCAGGAGGTTCGGCAACAGTTGAAGGATAGAAAAGCGATTCAAAAGAGTTAGGTCGATGTCCCTCAGGAATGAGCACGTGGCAGCGTGACCAGGGTGAAAGAGAGGCTAAGCTGCTGTGGAACAAGACCTTGGTGCATGCAAGGGCTCAAGAGTCAAGGGAACACCCTTTGGAGCCTCAACGGCGGTCGTTTATCTGGCAGAAGCTTTATGTCCCCTTATTTCATTTATTTATTTATGGTTTGCTTGTTAGGCGCTTATACAGCAAGAAAATACAGTTTCATTGCACCCACATAGCGAAGGGAGGGAACAAGGGAGTGAAACACATTACAAACACGATATTTAAAGCAGTGGAGGTAAAAAAAGAACTAACCTATAATGCCTTGTGAGTATTAAGAACGTGAAAGTGCAGCAAGGAAAAGGTTAGGGGAGGTAAATGCTGGACAGTCCAAGCTCATGGGTGAGCCACAGATGAAGTGCTTGGAATGTTGAGTGCTACAGGGCCAGGTGTCATGTTAGGTGTAAGTTCGAACTTCCAGGGCGGAGGGTGTGCCAAGGCAAGTGCTGACGGTAGACAGGAGCTGGGGCGATTGGGTGTGTGAAGTCAGGGGCTCTGAGGATGCATAAGGGCCCCGGACACCAATTACAGAAACTGTGGGATTAGCAGTGATGGGAAGAAGGGAAGGGGGAGGTAAAGAGGAAAGCCTTGAGGAGCTTCTGGAATTTAGGAAAGTCCTGCTCAAGGCGCAGAGGGAGGTGAGTGCTGTCCATCTGAGGGAGCGAGCTGAGGAAAGCGACCACCTACCCTCTGTTTAGTTAAACGCTTTACACACAAAGAGTTGGTGCCAGAGGAACATATTGGTCTTGAGGAAGAGTATTTAGTAAGATAAAGTTGAAGATAGTGAGGTCCCCGGGCCCAGATAGCTTTGTGGATGATGCAGAGGTATTTGAATTGAATCCATGCAGCAACCAGGAGCCAGTGGAGACTTTTTAGGGCAGGAGAGATGTGGTCGCTGGGTTTAAGGCCATGGATGTGTCTTGCTGCCCTATTCTGGATTAGCAGGAGGGATTGCAGAGTGGAAGAAGGTAGATTCAGGAGGAGGCTGTTAAGGAGAATTCTCAGAAATGTGCTTATTCCCTTCACCTTAGTGACCCCCAGCAACTTTTCTGTATTTTCAGGACTTGTTTTTTTTCCCTGGAGAGAATGTGAACCTTTTTCCCCACTCTCTCATGTATTTTGATGTGTGTTTTACTCTTGTGTTCTTTGGTTATGGAGTTTTAGATAACTCCATAGGCATTATCTTTTCATTGTTGTGTCACACAGCACCTTTAATGCAGTGGCACAGGGATGTCCTTTGGACTTCCCAAGGTTGTAATACCTTCTCTGGGATGAACTACTGTTCCCCAAAGAATGTAAAGTTAAATTGACTTTACTAGTCTTTTTAAATTCATAGACCCACCACTGGAAGGGTTACTTAGTATCCCCTATGTCTAAACACTCCTGTAGCTGTCAAAAGCTACCCTTTCCTATTGAAATGGCTGGTGGCAGTGGTTTTATAATAAACTACCATGATTTTTCCCTACCGTGAAAACCGGTAGCTAAAAAGCGGGGCCGCCATGTTTTTCAATATGACGCCCATAACCCCTCTGTAAAAACAGACTACGGCCATCTTTTTTTGCCGTTTCTTGGTGGAAAGGTCCTTCTGGTGTTTAACTCTGCATGCCAAACCGGGTTTGATCCCTTTGTTCGTGAGCCTTTGGCGGGCTTCAGGACTGAAGTCTGCTCCTGCCATCTGAGTGTCTGCGGTGCGCAGGAAGTGAGGGAGGTGCTTGAAACTCCCTGTGCTTGGTCTCCTAGGAGACCCGAATGCACTCTGGCATGATTACCTGGCTGACTGTCCAGCAAGGACAGCCACCCTGCTGGGTGAGTGACAGCTAGGCTGGAATGAATGGGAGAAAACTGTTTAAGAGGCGAGCCGCCAGGACTGGAAGGCAGAGTCGACCACTGGAACGAAAGAACCAAACACAAGCTGGAAGAGGACGGCTGCTGCAACCACTGGACCATTGGTTTGCCCGGTGAAGCCCAGCTGCAAATCTGAATTGCCAGATCTCCAATCGACAGAGAAGCTCCATCAAGGACGGCTTGGCCCCTTGAGTTGGTGGGACCAATCAGCTCAGAAGACACCTGCATACCATTCTCAATGCTGGTTAAGGTTTAGCCAGGGAGAAGGAAACCAGTTTGTGTCTTGAAGCAACGGCGACTGAACCAAAGTGACTCCATTTTGTTTGCTCCAACGACGTTCCCGTGCAGTGCAGGAGTCCTCCGACATCCTCCCTCTTGTCCCCACAACTGAGCCTCAGGAACAGCGAGATCTGCAGGAACTGCCAGAAACCATCGCCTTCAGCTACATCTTTTTGCTTCACTTTAAGGTACTATGCCATCCAGTTGAGAGATCCTAACTCTCGCGGTGAAAGTTTGTGAAACTTTAGCAACTTGCAGGCCTAATCAGTTTGCAACCCAGCATATCTTTCCTTTTTGCCTAAACTACTTCTAAGAACTTTTACAAAGACTTCTCCATTTGTACCAGAACTGATCTGTCCTATTCAAGAACACTAGACTATTGACTTTGGCCTGGCCTATTGAATTGAACTGACCCTCCTGGTACATTGAACCTTTGCATTATCTAATAGAAGTGTTTTCTAATCATTTGTACAAACGTATGTCTTTGTAATCCTATTTAAAGTAATTGAAGTGTCATTTGGCTCCTTTTTCAGGGGAGCTCAAACTGTCCCTACAACTTAGAGTTTTGTACTGTAGTATATTGGTGTTTAATATTGAGTTGATTTCTACTAGTGAATGTTTTCTAAATGACTGTGTAAATAAATGTATAAGTATTTTTTACCAAGAAACCTTTATTGTAATTGTCTACTTGAACCACTGTGATTGTGATACTTCTGTGTAACCTCATTTACTGCTCACATTCCCTCTTGAGATAAGCCTGGCTGCTCAGCTCGCTACCACAAGTGTGTGGTACAGACTTATACCAAAGGTTGGTTTTGCTTACACCTGTAGTCCTAATTGTTTGTGGTGTTCCCACAGGGTACTGCATTCAATTCTGCCTAACAGAGGCTACTGCAATAGTCAAGTCTAGAGAGAACCAGGTCTCAGGTAATATTAAGCCTCTAGGTGAAAGTGAGAATAGGGAGAAGTCCTTTGAGAAGGAAGAGCTGAAAGTGGGACTTCTTTGCAATGTCCTGAGTGTGAGGGAGGAAGGAGAGAGATGAGTCGAAGATTACTTCAAGGTTTCTGTTTTCAGAAGAATGAGCAGGGGGAGAGCCCAAGCAGCGTGAAGGGAAGAAGGAGGGAGCAGGGGTCCCGATTGGAAGGATCTCAGTTTTACTGGCGTTGAGGCAGAGATTGTTGGAGGTGCTCGAGGACAGGATAGCAGATAGGCAGTCAGGGATGACAGAGGGTGCATGAGGGTCAACAGGAAGTTTGAGAAAGAGTTATGTGTCGTCTGCATAGCACTGGATGTTGGAGGAAAAAGAGGAGGTGAAGCGTGCAAGCTGAGCAAGGTAGATGTTAAAGAGCCAAGGGGAGAGGATAGAACCCTGGGGGACACCCCAGGTGGTGAAGGAAGTAGGAAAGGAGAAGGTGCCCAGGATGACTTGGGAAGAGCGGTCAGTTAGGAAGGAAGTCAGCCAGTCCAATGCCCGTTCCAAGATACCAAGGGCATTGTGGATCCTTTGTATGAGGATGGAATGGTTGACTGTGTTAAAGGCAGAGGAGAGATCGAGAAGGATGAGGACGGTTCGAGTTTTGGAATCCAGAGATGCTAGCAGTTCTTCATGGGTGTTCAGAAGAGCAGTTTCCAGGCTTCTGGATGCTCTGAATCCAGATTTATGGTTGTGGCATCCACCAAAAAGTTTGGTGTTCAAGTTGAGTTGGGGCAAGACCAGCTTCTCCAGCAGCTTCCGCAGGAAGGGGGTGATGGAAATAGGGCAGTAGTTGGCAGGACAGGTAGGGTCTGCTGAAGGTTTTTTCAGGCGGGTGCGCACAAGAGAGTGCTTAAGGGAGGAGGGGAAAGTTCCAGTGGCAAAAGAATTATTGCAGAAATCTGTGAGTGCGGGGGCAAGAGAGCCAATGTTATCCTTGATGGCACTGGATGAGCAAGGGGATACCTCTTTAGAAGAGACCTTCATGGAACAGACAACTCTGGTAACTTCTTCAGGTGTGACGGGGAGATGGAGGAGAAGGAGGAAGGAGGAGGGTGAGGGGCCAACGGAGGCAAGGGATTGTGGGATGGGTTGGGAGGGTGGGTAACAAGGGTGTTCAGGATACCCTGAGTATTGGTGGTGAAGTGAGTGGCCAGTGTGTTGCAGATGGCCTGGGAATGAGAAGGGGAGGAGGAGAGTGCAGAATGGTTGGCTAGTTCCCTGCCGATCTTGAAAAGTTCAGCCGTGTTGTTGGATTCACCAGAAACCCGTGCCTGTATATGGGCTCTTTTCTTCGCACGGATGGAGAGTCAGTATTGCCTTTGGAGCAGGCGGCAGACCAGTTTGTGAGAGGATGAGCCTAATGTTTGCCACTTCCATTCAGCTGCTATGCACTTTCATTTTAGGGCCGCAAGTTCGGAGTCATACCAGGTTTTACGCTTAGAGGCAGGTTTCAGGTAGATCCTCATGACTGGGGAAAAAATGTCAAGAGTATTGGTGATGGGCAAGTAGAGGATGATGAAAGCAGAATCAGAGCTTGAATCTGAGACAGGGAGGTGGGGGGATGAAGGTGGAAGCGAAGGCAGAAGCTGCCACCTGTTTCATTGGGCGGATGTTAGTGAACAAGGTTGGCAGGGCTTTTGGGGGTGCAGTCAGAGGGCCAAAGGAACCCTGGTAGGAAGAGAGGAGAGAGCAGTTTAACCAGGAGATAGGGGTGACTAGAGGGGGGGAGAGGTCAAAGTGTATGAGGGTGTCCAGAGTGTGTCCAGCCAAGTGGTTTGGACCAGCAGGGAGAATGAAGATGGAAAGAGAGGTGCAGAGGCCAATGAAGAGAGAGGATGCTGAACCAGGGGAGTCCGGTTGGATGTTGAAATCACCCATGTGGAAGAGGTTGGAGGTGGATGAAAGTAAGGAAGAACAGAAATCGGCCCATTCAGAGAGGAACAGGTGGTGACAGGACGCCAGTAAATGGTAGCAATGGTCAGGGTGGAGATGGGAGAGATGACCGACTTGCAAACCATGCTTTCAAAGGAAGAGTAGAGCTGAGGGGGTAAACTGGAATGAGGAACCCACTCAGGGAAGACTAAGGCAAAACCGCCTGCCAGTGCGGTGAGGTTGAGGCTTGGAGATGATCTTGAAGCCGTCAGGGAGGAGGAAGTCAAAAGCAGTGACTGAGCTGGCATTGAACCATAACTCGGTAAAAGCGAAAATGTCACGGTCAAGGTCTTCAAGAAGAAGGCAGATGTCAGTGGAGTGTTTGTTGGCTGACAGGGCGTTAAGAGATGCCAGGTCTCTGCCTTTGAAAGTTTTTTGAGGTGGAGTACAAGGGTGTGGTACACCAGTCAGAGGAGGGATAGTGAGAGTAGTATGGGAAGATGCAGGAGAAGGAAGGAAGCTAATGAGAGAAAGCAGGATCCGGTTAAAGTGTCACGATCCTACTTGCCTGCCACCCAGCACCGCTACATGCTTCTATGCCTTTATTTCCTTGTTTTACCGCTGCAGTTTTGGACTAATCTAATTGCATGTTCCATTCCAGCTTTTTGGTTAAACCAGCAGATGCATTCTGGGACATGTATTCTGTCCAAAAGGGAGAGGGCTGGAGGAGGCATACTAAATACATTTGTTTGCAGCAAGCTACTAAGAGCTGAAGAGGGCCTGATTGCATTCACCTGTTCCAAGCTACTGCAGGCTAGGCTGCAGAGAGCTGGAGAGCACTTGATTAGAAACCACTGCTGCAGGCTACTGAAGCCAGGGCTGGGCTTAATTGAACACAGCTGCCAGAGTCTGCAATCAGCTCCACCCTGCTGGCCTGCTGGCTGGGAGGGCCTTTATAAGCTCACTTTGATCAGAAGCAGTTGTCAGTCAACTACTTTCTCTGGGAGTTCGTGCTGGTGCTCCTGTTACCAGTTTTTCACCTTTCCTGGAAATCCTCTTTTGGCCTTTTGATTCCTGTTGCTGTTGATGCTTGCAGCTCCCTCTCCAGTCTGCTGCAGCCTTCTGCCCTGCTCCTCTGGGCTCCCACCTGGTGGCTCTACCACACTCTGCTGCCTTCCGTCCTGCTGCTCTGGGCTCCCACCTGACGTCTCTGCCGCACTCCTCTGTCTTCCGCCCCTGCTCCTCTGGGCTCCCACCTGGCGGCTCTGCCACACTCTGCTGCCTTCCGCCCTGCTCCTCTGGGCTCCCACCTGACGGCTCTGCTGCACTCCGCTGCCTTCCGCCCTGCTCCTCTGGGCTCCCACCTAGCAGCTCTGCCACACTCTGCTGCCTTCCGCCCTGCTCCTCTGGGCTCCCACCTGACGGCTCTGCCGCACTCTGCTGCCTTCTGCCCTGCTCCTCTGGGCTCCCACTTGGCAGCTCTGCCACACTCCGCTGCCTTACGCCCTGCTCCTTTGGGCTCCCACCTGTACCTTCTGCCCTGCTCCTGTGGGCTCTCACCTGCCAACGCTGCTGCACTCTGTTGCCTTCCGCCGTGCTCCTCTGGGCTCCCGCCTGACAGCTCTGCCGCACTCCACTACCTTCGGCCCTGTTCCTCTGGGCTCCCGCCTGACAGCTTTGCCACACTCCGCTGCCTTCTGCCGTCCTCCTCTGGGCTTCCCTGCCTGGCAGCCTTGCCACACTCCTCTACCTTCTGCCCTGTTCCTCTTGGCTCCTTGCCTTGCTTCCTGCCTGTTCCAGCTTCTGATATCCTATCCTGTCCTGTACCTGGTTATTTCTTCCAACACTGCTTTCTACTTGTATACATCTTGGTCCACTGTAGTGTCTCCACTTGAATCCGTTTTACAGTGTGACCCAGGGTTGGTCTCTGTTCAGATCAGATAAGGGAAGACTTCTGTTGCCTTCAAGTAGTCCGTTGAAGTCGTACCTGCCTCCGTATATGGTCTTTCAGTTTTACCCTTGCACTGAGTACAACAGTTTCCTCGGCACGCCTAAGTCATGACGTTGCTGTATGACTGTTGTTAAGAGTAATCTGCTGGTACCTATCCCAAGGGCTTTCCTTAATCCCTGGAGACCCCTTACCATATTCCAGTACACCCTTATTTCTGATCAATCCAAGTTGCCCAGTGTACTTGCTTGTCTTTGCCTTTTCTCTGTCTCTTTGTTTACAGCCTGCTCCTGCAGTTCCTGTGAATACCTGTTTCAACTAACAGCTTGGTATGTACCTTTAATCTGTTATATTCTAGCATTGTCTCCAGAATCTCTCTTAATCTACTTGCATACAGTGAGAGATAGCCTCTGCCCTGTACTCTCCGCCTAGACTTCTGACAGATTGACTGACCAAAAAGAAAATTTTGATTCTTGGGCCAATGCTTGTTCGATTCAAGATGCCTCTGAAGAAAAACAAAAACCCTTGGCGAACCCCTACATCCTCCAAGCAAACCGCCAGCACCCAGTTACTTGAGACTTTTACCCACAATGAAGCTACCGTCCTCAGAGAGAATAGGTATCTCCGTGCCACATTTTCTTCACATTCTTCTGCCAAACCAAGTACTCCGAGATGGTTCTCTGTGTTTTCTGCTAATCCCGACTTGATGACCGCAGATCAGTTACAGGAAGAAAATAGGTATTTGACTCAGTCCTTGGCATGCCCCTTCAAGTCAAGGGCTGGATGGGAGGCTTCAACACATACCTCTGTGAAATGTCTTTCTACTTTGTACTGTTCTAGTGAACCTGTAAAGTATTGCCCTGTCACTATTCAGTGTGTTAGGGCTGACGTCATGAAGCAAGATTCCAAGACACTTTATGTTGGTGCTATACATTATCCTGACAAACAAGCCTGTAGTCACAACAATGCCACTCATGCCTCTAGACTTGGTTCTGTTCCATAGATCTACTCTGAAACCTCAGAATCTTATGCTAAGATAACAGCAGATCCTGAGCCTTCTACCAATAAACATTATGTTAAAGAAAGACCAGCTAAGTCCCCCAAGGACATCTTTGATTTGGAAATATCCAGAAACAGCTAATTGCTCTAAAGAGGCAATTTATGGAATTAAATGACGATTATGCCATACTGTACAAGCTAAACGTAAGAGAGGGATACATTTCATCTTCAGATAACCCTTGTCACCATGAACCAGACATTCTCTCTCTAATTATTGATGACATTTGGGTTCCTAATGAGTTGCGCAAGTTAAAAGAAAGAACGTTGGAGCAAATAGAAAGATTGAAGCAGGAATTTGCTTAGCAGTTGAAGGTTAACTTGGAGTGCTCTTCTCCTTCTGTTCAAGACACCAGACATGTTTTCCCAAACTATGATCTATTTGGGGAAGACCTGTCCTCCTGTACCTCACTGGGTGACTCCTTTGAAAGGCCTCTTCTGTCTCCTGCTGAGTCTACCGCTGCTATCTTTTCTGACGCTTCAGCAGACTCGGTACAACACTTTCTTTTTCCAGGAGTCTAAACATAGTCTAACTCCAATGCTGTCCTCGACCCAAACTCCTTCCCTGGTTCCAATGCCAGTATCCAGCACTGCCGTGCACACAGACAGCAATGCAATTGACATTTCTAGTGTTTACAACCCCACAATTACTGCAGTATCCGAAAAAATTACCAGTCCAACCACCCTATTTTTCAAAGACTGTGTTTCAACGCTTGCTCATGCCTGTGACCTGAATCAAGACTGTGCATCCATTCTTATCCCGGTGTCCACTTCAGCGCCACAAAGCCTTCGGTCTGCTGTGCGCTCAACAAATGGGAATAAATAAATAAATAAACACCCGAAGTAATCCAAATGCCCATAACTGAAATTAAATCACAAGAAATGAATAAAGATTACCTTGAATGCAAAAGCATATCATTCAGTTAAAAGGAAGATTCAGTAATGGATTTAGTGTTTCAAGACCTTATGATCAGTATCATTGTTAGTGTTATGCTGCTTGAACATTTAAACCAATGGAACGAGATACCTGCACTCCCTGTCAGTAAAAAACTTTTCATCAAGCCTCCGCTAGCCTTGCACTCAGCAGTATCTCCTTCCCAAGTACTTGAACACTCCAAGCCTGTAACCAATTACATGAGTGTGGTATCCACGGCTCAATGCCAAAGCCTACCTATTTGAATAGTAATGCCATCAGAATACCAGCTCTCTGTGACAAACAATAAACTTACCCTTTCTGAAAGTCACCAAGATAGTTCAGTTATGCCACAGCCATCTGAAGGTAAAACATGTTCTTTGCATTCTGAGTCACATTCACAACCGCTGCATCCAAATAATAACCTGAAACCAGCAATTCCTGTGTCTGTGCCAGCCTCTATTGCTGTATCCTCTAAAGAGCTTCAGTCTACAATTCTGTTTTCCTGCACACCCACCTTACATACTGAGGTACCCTGCGAGTCATTTGGTAGGGTTGTGAAGAACAATCATCCCTTTGCATTTTCTGATTGAAGTACTACGCCGAAGGAATAAAAAACCTTTACCTGGGCATGGATTTCGACTTTAGTGTTTCAACCCTTACTCTTTCTACTGCTTGAAAGACACAATGGACTATGCCTTCTTTTGGGGAACCAGGAGGGGCCATGTGAGGGGGGCATACTGTCGATCCTACTCGCCTGCCACCCAGCACCGCTACATGCTTCTATGCCTTTATTTCCTTGTTTTACCGCTGCAGTTTTGGACTAATCTAATTGCATGTTCCATTCCAGCTTTTTGGTTAAACCAGCAGATGCATTCTGGGACATGTATGCTGTCGAAAAGGTAGCGGGCTGGAGGAGGCATACTAAATACATGTGTTTGCAGCAAGCTACTAAGAGCTGCAGAGGGCCTGATTGCATTCACCTGTTCCAAGCTACTGCAGGCTAGGCTGCAGAGAGCTGGAGAGCACTTGATTAGAAACCACTGCTGCTACTGAAGCCAGGGCTGGGCTTAATTGAACACAGCTGCCAGAGTCTGCAATCAGCTCCACCCTGCTGGCCTGCTAGCTGGGAGGGCCTTTATAAGCTCACTTTGAACAGAAGCAGTTGTCAATCAACTGTTTTCTCTGGGAGTTTGTGCTGGTGCTCCTGTTACCAATTTTTGACCTTTCCTGGAAATCCTCTTTTGGCCTTTTGATTCCTGTTGCTGTTGATGCTTGCAGCTCCCTCTCCAGTCTGCTGCTGCCTCCCGCCTTGCTGCTCTGGGCTCCCACCTGACGGCTCTGCCGCACTCTGCTGCCTTCCGCCCTGCTCCTCTGGGCTCCCACCTGGCGGCTCTGCCACACTCTGCTGCCTTCCGCCCTGCTCTTCTGGGCTCCCACCTGACGGCTCTGCCGCACTCCGCTGCCTTCCGCCCTGCTCCTCTGGGCTCCCACCTGACGGCTCTGCCGCACTCTGCATTCCTTCCGCCCTGCTCCTCTGGGCTCCCACCTGGCGGCTCTGCCACACTCTGCTGCCTTACGCCCTGCTCCTTTGGGCTCCCACCTGTAGCTTCTGCCCAGCTCCTCTGGGCTCCCGCCTGACGGCTCTGCCACACTCCACTACCTTCCGCCCTGTTCCTCTGGGCTCCCATCTGACAGCTTTGCCTCACTCTGCTGCCTTCTGCCCTTCTCCTCTGGGCTTCCCTGCCTGACAGCTTTGCCACACTCTGCTGCCTTCTGCCCTTCTCCTCTGGGCTTCCCTGCCTGGCAGCCTTGCCACACTCCTCTGCCTTCAGCCCTTTTCCTCTGGGCTCCTTGCCTTGCTTCCTGCCTGTTCCAACTTCTGATATCTTATCCTGTCCTGTACCTGGTTAGTTCTTTCAACACTGCTTTCTACTTGTATACATCTTGGTTCACTGTGGTGTCTCCATTTGAATCCGTTTTACAGTGTGACCCTGGGTTGGTCTCCGTTCAGATCGGATTGGGGAAGACTTCTGTTGCCTTCACCTTGTCCGTTGAAGCCGTACCTGCCTCGGTATATGGTCTTTCAGTTTTACCCTTGCACTGAGTACAACAGTTTCCTCTGCACGCCTAAGTCATGACGTTGCTGTATGACTGTTGTTAAGAGTAATCTGCTGGTACCTATCCCAAGGGCTTTCCTTAATCCCTGGAGACCCCTTATCATGTTCCAATACACCCTTATTTCTGATCAATGCGTGTTGCCCAGTGTACTTGCTTGTCTTTGCCTTTTCTCTGTCTCTTTGTTTACAGCCTGCTCCTGCAGTTATTGTGAATACCTGTTTCAACAGCTTGGTATGTACCTTTAATGTGTAATATTCTAGCATTGTCTCCAGAATCTCTCTTAATCAACTTCCATACAGTGAGAGATAGCCTTTGCCCTGTACTCTCCGCCTAGACTTGTGACATAAAGAGATAGAGGTTGGTTTGAGGACCCTGAACCAGCATAGTGCCTGTGTGATAGATATTAACGAAGCAACGTGAAGATGAGAAGCTGGCCAAGAAGACTTCCCACTTTTATTGAGAGAGGATGTGGAAGGTGAGAGAGTAGAGATTAAATGGGGGTCCATAGATCTAGAGAGGGGATAGAGAGCAGGATATCAGTGAAGACCTCTTTGGAGGAAGCGCTGACAGAGGTATCTGCAATGGGAAGGCTAGGGTTTGCACTCAAGATGTCTTTTTGGTGCTTTTTATTACTGCACTTCATGAGAGAGGGGGAATAAGTGATAGTGTAGCAGTTAGAGAAGATGGGAGAGATGGAGGGAGCCACAGGGGTGGCAGAGGTTAGTCGGGGAGTGAATGAAGAATGGCTGCACGGCAGAGAGCTAGCTAATCTCACCAGGAAGCCTAGTGGAAGTAGTCACAAAGGCATAATTGCAATCCGGAAGGAAACAATAGGTGCACAGATCTAAAAGTACACACACTTAAATTCATTTTTTAAAACGAAGACACAAATGCAATGCTAGAGGTGCACAGATGTAAAAGTACACACACCTAAATTTGATTTTTAAAAGGAGGCACAAATGCAGTGTGAGAAGATGTAGGTTATTGAAGGCAAGGAAGGCAGGGAACATATGTGAATTGTTCAGAAAGATTGGAGGAGGCGGCAATTGAAGAGTTCAGCCATCACTCACTTGCAGATCTGCAGGGAGTGTAGATGTCCAAGGAGCAAAAGTGAACACATGTGGAAGCAGTAACTAGTCAAGAGGACAAGTCATAATTTGTGTAGGGGGCCCCCAGGCCCTCCTCTGCCCGAAAGGCACAGACAGGGCCTTACATGTGGGCCTTTCGGTGGAGGGACCGTCGTCCGCCTGCCGGTGCCCCTGATTGGCCTAAGAACAGTGAGGCATCCAATGGTAGAGTGGGTAGGCATCCAAACAGACCTGCCTCCTGAGCCACGCCCTGCAGCAACAGCGACCCTTCTGCCAAGTCAAACAATCCAGCTCTACACATTAAAGATCAAACTAATCAATGCTGAGAAATTCAGACCCACACTTAAGAACTTTCAGACTGAGTGGCGCCAGGGAGAGGCCCAGCGAAACCTATGAATAATCATTTGACAGCCATTTACCATTTTGAAGAAAACATTGCTATGTTGTCCACCTGTGTTTTGAGTATATTTTGCCCTGATCTTGTAAATGGTATGTTATGTTATGTTAGCAGCATTAATTAAGCGCTGCCTATACCAACTAGGGGATCATGACGCTGAGAGGTAGCATATGCAGGAACCAGGAATAGGAAAGAGAAGCTCAGGCTGAAAACAAAAATGTTTACAGGGCATGTGGAAAAGACAGGTGATAAACAGTCGCCCGTAAAGACAGTGGGGAGGAGTTCCATAACAGGGCTGCAGCCACAGAGCAAGAACAAACTCCCACCCTTGAAAGTTTAAATCGGGGAACAAGGATGCGCAAATCGGTTGAAGAGCGTAAAAAGCGGGCGGGGACATACTGAATAAATTTCACTTACAAATATTTCCGGGCAAGGTTTGTAAAAAACCTGATGCACTGGGCAAAGGGCCTTACACTTCACCTGTTTGGCTACAGACAGCCAGTGTAAGGGATGCAAAATCGGAGGTGCAGAGGCATAGCGGGCAGCACCAATTAACAGCCTATCAGCAGAATTCTGAAGGACCTGTAACTGGTAGAGTAAAAAAACAGGCTGCCCCAGAAGAGCAAGTTACAATAATCCATGGAACCAGATGTAAGAGAAGAAACAACCAAAGGACGGAGAGAAAAGGGAAGGTTGAATGCACAATTTAAAATGAACTTGACTGGTAGATAGCACTGATCTGGGTCTGCATGGACAATGACGCAGAAAGCTTCACTCTCACGTTTTTTACCACTGTGGACGGGACAGGAAGCAGGCTGAGTTCAACAGGCCAGAAAGCTGAGGACCATACTGAGGACTTTGGGGAGGAACCAACAATCAGGACCTCCGTTTTATCCCCATTAAGACAAAGCCAGTTTTTGCCCATCCATAAGTGGATGACTGACAGACACTTATGACACCACTCAGCTGTGGCAAGAAGAGAGAGATCAAGCCACACCAAGATCTGAGTGTCACCCGCATATGAGAAAAACAAAATCTGAAAGAGTGAATCACCTTGACCAGAGGCAGAATATAAAGATTGAAGAGAAGAGGAGAGAGGGCTGAACCCTGAGGCACACCACAAGTGAGGGGCTTGGGAGGTAAAAGAAAGGGCGAGCGTAAAAGGGACTGTAAACGGTCTAGGAAGAAAGACCCAAGCCAGTCAAGGAGTGGGCCAAAACCCCCCGCAGATGACAAACCTTCAAGAAGGATGCCGTGGTACACAGTGTCAAAAGTGGCAAAGAGGTCCAGCAGGATTAGTGTGCCAACACCACCCTGATCCACAATCTGGGCCAAATCATCCACCGCCGACACCAGGACCAATCCTGTGCTCCAGCCAGGGCAAAAACCAGACTGGTATGGATCAAGAAAGCCAGCATCCTCCAAGAAAGAACAGAGAAGGGGAGTGACCAAAGATTGCAAATATTTAATGGGATAATAGTTCGGAAATTGGAAAGGACAGATGGATCCAGTGTAGGCTTTTTCAGAAGAGGGATAATCAGGGCTTCTTTGAGTGAAGAAGGGATGTGTGAGTTGGAAAAAGAGAGATTAACATCTCAAGTGACAAGAGGTGCAATAGCAGGGATGACAGTTTTGAGTAGGCTGATTGGGTCTGCCGGGGAGGTAGACTTCATATTAAGAGTTGCTCGAACCATGTCCGCCTCCTGAAAAACCCGGGAACATAGACCGGGAATTACCAAACTGTATAGGAGACATGACGGCTGAGAGAGCAACCGCAGGGGGAAGTTGATCAGCAATCTTCTGTCTGATGATGTTAATCTTACCATCAAAAAAAGAGGGTAATGAATTGCAATGGCTTGGTCAGGGTCCAACCGGATTGGAGGAAGGTAGAGTAGAAAGCGACTGAACCAATTTAAATTGTTCCTTTGGGGAGTTAACAGCAACTTCAATCCAAGAGGCAAAGTAGGAACATTTAGCTTTGACTATTGTCTGTTGATGCAGGGCCGTCGCTTTGCGGAATGCGAGATGAGCAGCAGGACAGTAGGAGATCTGACATTTCCGTTCCGCTTGTCTCCAAGACAAGCAGAGGCTGACAAGATAAGCAGAAAACCATGTCTCGGAGGGACGACCCTGGGTGTGCACCTTTAATAGGCGCCAGATAATCAGCTGCAGTGAGCAATTTGACGTCATATATATATATATATATATATATATATAGACACTGATGCAAATCGTACCTAATTTTCGATTTGCTTAGTTACAATGACAGATTGGAAATGGACCAAAATATAGTCCAGCAAAATCTTTATATGACTAAGGCCTCCTCATGGGTTTCAGTGAATGTAGGAACATTAGAATGTTGGCTCAGTTGAATAAAATTGTATTGCAGGGGGCAATAATGTCCGAATCTCCAGTAAAACATAAAATGAAGATGGCTGCCACCATAGTAATTTTCTATTTCTGTGCTGGACGCCAACGATAGACCGAGCAAGGTGACCACAGCAAAAAGCTCTTGGTCCAGCAGGTAAGGGGATAGGGAGGGAGAGGGTGGTAGAAAGGTGCACAATGTCTTGGGGGTGGGGGAGAATGAGGGAAAATGTGCGGGTGTGGGGGGACAACAGGTAGGGGCTGGGGCACCAATGAGACAATCAAGATGGCAGACCCGGAGAAGGGCCACAGGTGGCTCGTAAAATGCAGGCGATACACTGGCAGCCCTGGCCTGTTTCTCCAGCCATCTGATTGGCTGAGCACCCTTGCCCTGTGCGAATGGTTGGTATATGCCTTTTGTCCCAACATTCCAATGATTCTCCTTTGACATTGCTCGTTGTAAACATAATATTGTAACCTCATTGGGTGGAATGTTTTAATAGGAATAATACCTCCCCTCTCTGAACACCTACTCTGGATGCAGTACACAGATCGAGAAGGAAAGCATCTCGGTTCTTGTGGCTATTGAAAGCATGGATCCCACATTCCTCTACTTCCAGTGTCATTTGCATAAGAGTAGAGGGCAGGATTTCTTCTTTCCTGCACAGCCCTCGTCTGAGAGGCTGGCTAGAGCACTGCACATGAGAGAGAACATCTACAGTGCTCCCCACGTCTATGGACAAGAATAAACCTTGACAAATGGCATGTGTATGTTGTCATATGAGGACATCTGTCAAATTATATGGGTACCTGAACATATGATGCAAAACCTAGTACAATGTTAGAAACAATCTCTGAAAATAGCATGTGTATGTGGCCTTATGATGACAAACACTATCAAATGGTGTGGATATCTGAATGAACATGTGATGGCAAAACCAGGCAGAAGGCATGAGTACTTGGGTATGTGATGGCACATCCCTCCATGTGTTGTGAGAAGCTAGAACTTGATGGTAAAACCTAACATATGGTGTGAGTGTCCTGGATATGATGGCAATACCAGGCAACCAGTGTAAGCACAGAGGACATTTTGGCAAAAGCTGGCATACACTGCGAGTGCCTGGGCATGTGATGGTAAAATGAGGCTTATGGCAGGAGTACCTGTGCATATGATACGCATGGAAAATGATGGAAATACCTGGGCGAGTGGTTGGAATATTTGAAGATATGTTTACAACACCTGCCAAATAGTGCTAGTTAAAAGTGATTCATCTAACTACTGGGCAAACAATGGCAATAGCTGGAAAATGGTCTTCGTACCTGGGTATATTATGGTAGTAATTGGCAAATGGTGTAGGAACAACATGGGACTAGCTGATGTCAGTAGCTTGTAAATTGTATGAACACCCTGGCATATGACGTCAGTAGCAGCCAAATCACATGGGTGTCTGGGACATAAGATGAAAATGCCTGATTTAATTTCAGATGGTGAATTTATCTGAGCTTGTTTTGGTAATAACTGACGTAGTTGTGTGGACCAATGATTTCAGCACCTGGTACATGATTGCAAAACATGCCATATTTTCTGAGTATCTGATTATATCAAAGCAAAACATGGCAAATTATTATAACCAGAAGAAAGAATATGTGTTTCTGTGACTTTCTTCTTCTTTTTTATGACCCCGTCCAGCACCTTCTCATGTCCTGATTGAGGAGAAATGAGCTGTGTGGTGCAGAGTCACCCACCTTTGTCTGAAACAGTTCAGAGGCAGAATACATGGATTGTCTGCAAAGTTATTCCTTAGTAGCACCCAGCACTCCTGCTGCAACCAGTCAGATTGCTCACAATGCATGCCTGCATACCCAGTTTATGCCTATATTCTAGGCCATCCAATGATTGATTGCAGTCAATTTTCTGCCTCCGGTGCCTCCCCTTGCTTCTCCCACTGGCCACAAACCCCCATTACTTTACCACACCGCACACACTCACAAAACACTCATCCCCCACCTTCTCCATAATTCCACACCTCATCATCGCTCAATCGGCTAGTATTGAAATAGAAAAGGGACTTTGCTAGAGTTCCAATTTCTTTTTCCCAGCGCCCTACAGTTTGTGTGCATTTTCCCTCTACTGAATCAATGCTGCCACATTATTTTGATGTACTAGTCAAAAGAAAAGATTTCACAGATATTGCTACCAGTGCGTGTTCGTGTGTGTGCGCGCGATTGTGCGCGCACGTGCATGTGTGTAATTTAAGTCGAAGTTAGCTTGCCTCAATTCCTGGAATGTTGTAGTGTTGCCAAACGATGCAGTCTTTCGCTAGAGCTTTAAAGCACTGAAGCCATTCTGTTGTAGTCTTCACAACCTCTTGCCTAATATACCCAGTGTGGGATATCAGTAATCCTCTGAGGGATGGTTTGCATATTCAGCCTATATAGTAGAAATGTGGTGTCATCTTCAGTGTTGATAATGAATGTAGAGTGGGAAGTATATTCAAGCTCTCTAGGGTGTAGTAGTTGCCAAGCAATGAGAGAGGAAGACAGGACATTGTGTCCTGTTGGATTCTGTGGGTTTGAGTTTTTGGGGAATCTGGAAGTGGACCTTTGATCTAAATGTCCATCATGTGGAAAATGAAACCCCCCCTTTCAATAATGCAAGGGGTGCTCCCTCATTAGTTTCTGAATCCTGAAATAGTTGAGTATAATGACATCCAATACCTATTGAGAAATACACTGCTGAGCCACAATCCATCTGCCAACAGTATCTGTCTCAGTGGGGCTGAGAATGGGATTTAGAGATTGCCATACACAAATTGCCTTCAATCGGTGGTGGGCATAATTTAGAAGTAGACATCCAATCTCTTTGTAATTTGCTGGATCCTTTCCCATTTACATGGGTTTGTTGGAGCAGAGCTACTCCACAGCACAACCTATGAAGGTGAGGCGGAACTGTGGTTCATTTGACTGGTTGTAACAGTCCATGCACTTTCCATGAGGTGATTTTGAGGAATCCCATCAAGTAGTATATAGGTTTTGGGTATCGATGCAAGGGATGGGTGGAGCATTATAAGTGTGTCCAAACCGGCATTGCTGTGAGATTATGTGAGTGTCTGTGCCTTAACTGCAGGTGTTGTCTGAAAGCAATATGCTTGACTATATGATATCTATATGGATGTTCCCATTGAAATCAGATTGCTTTCTCAGGCCAAGTTTAGGTTCCCTTTGGTTTATGAGGTGAGAATAGCTAGTTCACCCTAATAGCTGCTGTAGAAATTTGTTGATGAATGGAATACTTTTAGTACCTTTCAGTACTCCAGCACCCGGTAGAAGCACGGATTGTTCTGCCTGCTGCGGTTCTCAAGATTTTCCACTGCTTACTTTAAAGACTTTGGGCCTCATTACGACCCAGGCGGTAAGTTACCGCCTAGGTCGTACCTTTACCGCCATGGCGTAAACTATGTTTACGCCATGGTGGTTGGCGGATTTACCGCCCCATTCCAAGGTGAGTGGGGCGGTAAATCCCCATTTCCCATTTACCCTTCCCCATTCCCATTTTTGCCCCATAGGGCATAATGGGAGTGGGGAAGGAGATAATTACGCCACCGTAAATTACGGTGCCGTAATTATCTCCAAGGTCCCTTAGCGCCATGGATTTTAACGCCTGCAAAAAGCAGACGTTAAACTGACCATGGCGCTAAGGGACCTTGTAATCAGGCGTTAAGGGTCGGAGCCGTTTACGGCGCCGTAAACCCCTTAACGCCTGGGTTGGAATGAGGCCCTATTTCAGTTTCCATCTTTTGTAATTTGACGATGTTACCCTCGATCTCTTCGCCCCATGTGTCGAATTTCACCTGACACCTTTTTATTTTGTGCATCTACAAATAAAGTTTGGTGACATCTTCATTTGTCTGCCCCGTAAATGGGAAAATAACTCCAAAATACAGCTACTACCTATGACAGTGAAGGTTCTGTTGGAGTCTCGGTAGGCGACAGAAGATCTGATTTCCTTTTTGCACCAGTGATCTTGATTGTGCAGATATATTTTCGCTTCATTTTTGGGTTTGCCATTTTGGTCAACTTGTGTCCATGATTCCTGCTAGACCTGGGGGAGAGGTGATGACCCATGGTTGCTGGAATTATTCTGCAGACCTTGTGAGGGCCCCTCTGCAATAACCACTATGTATCTTCATAGTTGCATAGCAGGTACACACTACCATATTAGGTTGTCTATCAAGCTGTGTGGGTTCCTATGGGCACCCACCCTGCAGTACAACCAACCAATGCCACAATGGTAGATATGGACTGAGCTAGGTGCCCTTTGGCGCCATGGTTTTTCAGCAGAAGAGGACTGCCATCAGCGCACAAATGAAGATGACATTTTCTATGCCAGCATAAGCAACTCATCTGAAATCGGTACCCCTATGCGAGCCAGTGCTGTTATAGGAAGTTCTGCAGCAGGCTGGCTGCCTGCACAATGAGGTATATTCATTTGAATGCTAATTGTTGTGTCTGGTTTTCCTGCATCAGGCCACAGGGTGCAGGTTGAGAGCAAGGATTCCTCTATCTCAAAGCAGAGATGTGTACAATCCATTTCCCAAGTGCCAATAAAGGCCATGCACATTTTACTAGACAATAGCAGCCTCTTCAGCTGGAATGCCCCGGGTGCCACAGACGCCCAGTGCCAATCTGCAGCTCCTGCTTCCCCACACTTGTCAGAGATAGCATTGCCAGTTATTAGGCACTCCACTTGGGGCCACTCACCCTGATACAGCCACCTGACGCTGCAAGTGTTTCATTATGGCATCCCACAGAGAGTGAGTCTAGTTCGCCGATCCACCTCCACCAGTTGGTTATCTCAGTCAAAGTACCACCTTGGAGGGGCACCCAATCCCCACAAGCCCTTGAAGATGGACAGCACTGGAAATTAGCACCACCCTGCAAGTAACCATTCATGTAGATATTCCTTAAAATTGAGGTTAAGATGACGATCTTGACTGCCTCTCGCCCAATGACCTCTTGTCTGGTTCCCCTGAAGAAAATGTCAATTCAGCTTCCCACTTCATACGCACAGGATTAGTGTGGATTCAGCTTTGACTATCTTGGTGCTAGACTTACTGTTGGACAGGTCCTATTCAGAGCTTGAATCGCAGGGTGTTGGAAGGGCTGGCTGTGATACTACCTTTGGAGTAGTGAGGTCCTTAAGAAAAGCTGGGGTTGTTTTCTGCTTTGGGTTTCCTACTTGTTCCCAAATTGAAAATATGGGTATCTTGATCAAACCAGCTTATCTAGGCAAGTTGATCCCACTTCTGACAGCATGTCATTTGCCGAGCATAGATCAGTCATGGGCCAGATGCTAACAAGTTTTCTGAACACCACTTTATTGGGATTTTCAGACATAGAGAAAGCAATTTAATCACGCTGTAACAAATATCTGCAAATAAGTAAACTTAATCTGAACCACAAAAGTAGTTCCCCTAGAAATTACACAGGAGCTAAGAGGTGCGGGGGAAGGTGGGGAAGAGAAGGGGGCGCAGTGTACCCAGGCTACTCGGAGCGTGGTCTTGTACCATTCAATAAAGCCCGCATTCCGAACATCCTGATTGGCCAGCGCCCCTTACAGTTTGCTAATAGAGAAAAGCAGTTCATTGAGACTTCTCAGAATAGAACTGAAGGTCTCCTTACATAGCTCGACTCTGCACAGAAAAAAGAACACCCAATAGTCTCATGCAATTTGATTAGTATTTATTATTATCAGGTTTTTTGTTACAGATACCAACTACTATTTCCACGCCAGAAATAGGGGATTAAAGTGTGATTTGTGAAGTTACTGGCAATTGAGAGTCTGAGAATACTGTATGCTGGAGTTCCATATTTCTGCATGTTATCTGGGTGAGCAGTTTTGGGTACAATCATTTGTGTGCCATGTGACCTGCATACGTATGTCGATGTCCAGTCCATCCTGGATGTGTGCATGCTGAACCATCACTGCAGTGTGGGGGGCTTGTAAGTACCTCTAAATCTAACACTAGTGAATAAGAGTGATTAAGCTTGCTCACAGATCGTCTCGAATGTACGTAGGAAACCTAGCAGAGAGACCCTCCCTTCTCTTTCAAGGACTGTAGATGTTTCAGCCGGTGCTATGGGTGCACACACTTCCGAGTAGTTGCACATTATAGGTTGTTCTTGTTGGCAATGCAAAGAGAAACCTCCAGTCTTTGTACCCACCAAGACCAGAGGTTTCTCTCTAGGCTGCTCTTTTGTGTCGCAGTCTCCATGGAACAGGTGCTGACAGTTTTCAAACCTCACTAAATATTATTTGAGCATTCATTTTTTTAAGAATCTTGTTAGCCAGGGACTAGGTTGGCTCTGTGTTTCCCATAACACTGTGTGTAATTCCTACAGGTTGGCAATGACTTGATGTCATCTCAGAGAGTTGCTGCCTTGCAAGAGCTGCTTGTTGCCTTATATGTTTAATGTTTACAGGGCTACAACTCAATGTGGATCTGTTTTTTTGTGTGTTGCAAAAGCTCTTTATTGAGCCGGACTATGCGGTTTCAAAGCTTAGGAGCGACTCGCTGCAATACAATCCAAATTCCGACAGGTGTCACTGTTTTATATAGCACCTGCAGCATGTTGAGTTCCTTCTGTTGTCTTACAGAGACGAAATGGTAGAGGTGACTGCAGTGTGTAATATCACTTGGCACCGGAGAAATGTTATTGTAGATCCAATAGAAGACATCTCCTTTGCTGTCAGAAATCTTATAATGGGTAAGACTTATAGATCACTAATGGATAGAGGACCATGAACATGTTCTTAAAGTGGCAATACTGGCATATTGTGGTCTGGCCAGCATGCCAATGTCATCATACACTGTCAATATTGGCATTACTAGGCACAGTCAACATGTATGTTTCCTTAAACTGGAAATACTGTCATTTTCTTGACAGCCAGCATGACAGTGTCGTCCTACAGTGACAATATTGCCATTTCTAGGCACACCTGTCATCTGTGTTCTTAAATCAGCAATGTTGCCATATTTTGGCACAGCCAGCTTGACAATATCTTCTTACATGGAAGTATTGGTATTGTCAGGCACCGCTAACATGAGTGTATTACAGGCACAGGCATCATGAAAATGTATTAGATACTGCTCCTGTATACTCTTGGTGCTCTGGCAGCTGGAACTAGTTGGACTTTTTTCTTGTGTTATAGTTAAAGAGTCGATTATAAATTGTTTGACTTTAACAACAATTTTCTCAAAAAGTGTGCTGCAATAGGCACCATTTAAACCCATTTTGTTTCTATCAGGTTTTTATAAAAAAAAAATATGTTGCTCTTTACTACTATTAATCGTTTATTTTCTGCTGATTCGCCAGCAAAACATTCTTCCCATCTAACTAATTTTTAAGCCTTTGATGAAAAGCTAGCAAGATTTTAACCCCCATTCCTGCTATAATTGAGCTGCGGTTTGCAGGTCCTCTCTTCCCATGATGTCACTTCCCTATAAAGGGATTGAAAGAAGCTAAAGAAAATGGGACGCAACCTAAGTAATACACGTTTAAAAAATGTGAGGCCATTTTGGCTGGGAAATCAGCAGAAGATAAAACGTTACGAGTGAAGAAAAGCACATTTTATTTTTGGAATTAACAAGCAAAGGAGGCAAAGAAAACGGTCAGGGTGAGAGAGGCAAATGGAACAAGCAGAGACCAGGGAGGAGGAAACAAGATTGAGGAGGGATAAGAGTCATTTTACGGGTTTGCAGTTTACTCCTCTGGCCACTATTCCTTGTCCTCGCTACCCACTTTGTGTTTGACGCTCTGCATGTCCCATTTGGGGCTACTCTTCGTGGGGGACAGCCCAGTGCCCCACTCTTCTATTTGGAATTCCTCAGTAAGGTAAAGTGCGGGAATAATGCATTGATGTAAGATGACCAGGGACTATCAGGTGGTGTTACCTAGTCACTTACCACATACTGTTCAGCATGTGCTACCCTATCTGATCACAAAGCCTATATAGAAGCAAATAGAAGACCCAAAACGCATCTTTGCCATGCCCTTGAGCAAATCTTTGTGAATCTTACTTGCATAATTAGCATCTCTGAGAAGGTCAAGACATCTGACTTGTCACAGACAAGGGATAAACAGAGGACACTTACACTGTAGTTGTAGTATCAAAGGCGGTTCACTGGAACACGCACAGGCAGGTTTGGCGTAAGGGAAACAAAAGATGGATAATACTCTACAGAAATAGTGGGTCCAAGTAAAACCACAATATGTGGTGCTGTGCTCTTGTTGGGGCCATTATCCTGAGTCCAAAATTCGACTAGTGATAGTTCATAGCCACAGTGGGGCCTTCCGAACCAATTTCTCAGAATTGTCACTCCCAGTTCCCCAATTGCAAGAGTGGCAGGCGGCTGCTAGTGTATGGTATCCCTCTCAGGTAATGACAGCTTGTTAAACGGGATATGATATTGTGCCTCCTTTATTGTATATATTGGCCTAAACCCAGTCGCTCTGGGAAGAAAACCACGTAGCAAAGTTTCGATTTTAGATATCTGATACTTTGTTTCTTTGTAAACTGTACATGCCCTTGAGCAAATCTTTGTGAATCTTACTTGCATAATTAGCAACTCTGAGAAGGTCAAGACATCTGACTTGTCACAGACAAGGGATAAACAGAGGACACTTACACTGTAGTTGTAGTATCAAAGGCGGTTCAATGGAACACGCACAGGCAGGTTTGGCGTAAGGGAAACAAAAGATGGATAATACTCTACAGAAATAGTGGGTCCAAGTCAAACCACAATATGTGGTGCTGTGCTCTTGTTAGGGCCATTATCCTCAGTCCAAAATTCGACTAGTGATAGTTCATAGCCACAGTGGGGCCTTCCGAACCAATTTCTCAGAATTGTCACTCCCAGTTCCCCAATTGCAAGAGTGGCAGGCGGCTGCTAGTGTATGGTATCCCTCTCAGGTAATGACAGCTTGTTAAACGGGATATGATATTGTGCCTCCTTTATTGTATATATTGGCCTAAACCCAGTCGCTCTGCGAAGAAAACCACGTAGCAAAGTTTCGATTTTAGATATCTGATACTTTGTTTCTTTGTAAACTGTACAGTTATAGACTAAAGATCTGTGAATCTTTATAAGCCCGTGTTTGGTGTATTTCCTTTTGGGGTACTCAGCCTCGATATTTCCTTGTGCTTTTACAGATGGCGCCCGAATAGGGACCCTCAAGATTGATGCAAGCTCGTTGACGGTTGACGCAGCTATCGGACCAGGATCGGATGGTGTAAAAGGGGGCCGCTTTCTTGGATGAGAAGCGACACCTCAGCAGCGCTGTACGACCCGATCCCTGGACGGTGAGCCCACGGTCCCAGTCAGCATCTTGATGAGGGTCCATATATTGAGGCGGGCATATTTGCCGAAATCACCAACCACGTGTGACCTTAGTTTGAACTTTATTAATCTGATCGGACCTCCTTAGGATTTGATCAGGTGAGTCATGACCCGAGTATCCTGATAGTTTGTTTTGGCGCATTACACTTGCAAGTGCAATTATTGACCAGGTAACACCAGTATTCTGATATGCCTGGGGAAATTGTCTGCCTGCTTCAGGGCATTATTCCGCAGTGACAGACAATCTTTGGAATTTGGCCGACCGGCACCAATGGAGAGGTCGCTGGCGTGTACTATGTACTGTAAGCACAGCATTGGTAATATAGTATTTAATGATATTTGTCACAGACAAACTAGACACGCTTCCGAACTTCAGTGGCCAATCAATGGTAGTTTTGAAATTCCTTGTATTGAATACTTAGAATCCATATTATTGAAGAAAAAGGCTAGACCTGCAGCATTCAATGTATTACAGAATTGGATGAAAGAAGCTATGCAGCAGCTTAAGAGTAGAGAAAAGCATGCGCACCGTCATATGACGAATGCCGAAAAAGCGTTGTTATATGACCAGAATAAACAGTCTGATTCAGTTAGGAATATGGATAGGGCTTTTTCACTTGGTATCCAGAAAATGTACCCTTCTAAAGACTTTCATGTATCCGATGAGCTTATTGACAAACTTTTAAATGAACGAAGGCCTGGTGCCACTGCGCCACCTCCGTATGTTCCTCTTCAAGCTGTTATTCCTCCTCCCGTAGCTCCTCCTGCTCCTCCACCTGCTCCTCCACCTTTGCCTGCTGTTACGGGTCCGGGGGGGTTTGCCTGCCGGAAACCTGTTTCCAAATGTATAAAATGTGCCTATTCTCCCTCCTCCAAGTGGTTCTACACCACTTGGAGTAGATCGGGGAGCGGGATCGAGGGTTGTAACTCGTAATACTGTGTCTTTAGAGAGAAAGCATGAATTGACTGCATGGGCTAAACATTGCATGGAGAGAGGTGAACAAGCTGATGTTCTTGCCACACTTTGTAATTTGGACAATTTTCCTGAGAAAAACGTTTTTATTGAAGGATTAGGAATTCATTTATGTGTAATGTGGAACAGGCTAAATGATGTAGATGTCCCTCAAGGGTTAAGGGATCTGAATACTTTAGCATTCTCTAGAGATTCTGCGGAGAACGTACAAGAGCATGTCGAGAGGGTTTTTGTGTATAGAAGGGAGTTGGAAAGCTTAAGGAATGAAGATGTAGATGATAATAGTTTGGATGCTATGTTTGTACAGAAATTATTTTCTTCCTTGTCGTAAATAGATTAATGAGGAAACACGAATTTGTACGAAATATGCGATTAGGTGGATCTCAGACATGTCGATAACTCCCATTGAAGCATATGACACGTGTAGTCAGTATACGCCAGAAATGCAGAGGAAAGTGATACAGGTAATGGTAGAGTACCTGCAGGATGAATGTGTAAAAAGAATGATTTGTTGTCCCGCAGAGTTATTGAGTATTTATAAGAGGGCTTTTTCATTTGACACTTGTTCGGCTGCTTTAGCGCTCGATTTAGCTCTGTTGCTTAGTAAACGTTTGGAGTTGCCTACTTCTCAGTTGCCTATGAGGGAGGTTCCTCCGACATTTGTCCCAAAAGTAGAGATTCCCGCTGATCCTGCAGCAGGTACACCTGCTCAAGATATTCCTACACATTATGTGTCACAGTTTGTTCACGTCCGGTTCTCGAGACAGGAAATGAACACCATAAAACAATATATTCCCGATATTAGGAAGAATCTGACAGGGTTCTACAAAGAAATAGAGTCTGTTTTGCAATCATCAGTATTTACCTTAAGTGATATTGATTTGTTATTTCCCGTGCTCCTGCCTATTTATTTGTGGAAACAGATTAGGACTGTAGATGATGTACCAGGGTTAGGAGATACATGGGATAACATGGTTAGACTTGATAGAGAAAGGCCAGCTGGTGAGAGACAACCGCAGGTAATACTAACTTTGCCTGATAGAATAGTTACAAAGTTGAAAACTATAATTCCTGAAAGAAGGATTATTTGGGACAAGCGTACTGCCTGTGTCCAAGGAAAGTCTGAGGGTCCTAACGAGTTCTTTAATCGGTTCGAACAAGTATTTTCTGATTTCAGTGGGCAAGACTTAAGCACAGAGTCTGGGAAACGACTATTCATGGACAGATTTGTGCGTGGATTGCTGCCTGACATCCAGACACAAATTATGTCTTCAGAGAGCGCTTGGCAAGCAAAGTCTCAGTCAGAAGTACTGCATATGGCTCAGTACTATGAGAATCATGTCAATAACGAAAAGGAAAGAGTTGAAAAGAGAAAAGGTGACTTAAAGACAAAATTATTATTGCAGCAAATTGTTAGAGGCCCTAGAGGGGGTAATTCGCAATTTAGGGGTCTGTATGTTACACAGGGAAATGTGCCATTGGGTCCTGTAAACATAAACCAGTGTGCTTATTGCAGACAGGAGGGTCATTGGCGTGCACAATGCCCGATCCTCCAGCAGAGGTCGAATAACACATTTGGGAATATGGTTAGACGATCCAGAGGCCGCCCAGGTGCAGAGGGTCCTAGTAGAAGTCCGTTTTCACAGGATTCAAAGCAACCTTTTTCACAGGATAATCAGGCACCAAGTTTGGATAATAGAAACATTTTTGATCATCCTTCTGCCGCTTACCTCTCAGAAGAACTTCCTTTCGACGACATTCTGTTTCGCTAGGATTGCCCGAAGCAGGGTTTGGAACCAACGCCTATTCCCGTTAATCAGAAAGGTCCCTATGATGAGATGATAGTGGGAAATAGGAAGCATCTATTCTTGATAGATACAAGGGCACAGAAGTGTTCCATTGACCATTCACGGGTTCCAAACATTTCACTGTCAGGGCAAACCAATGTTTCTGTAGGGTTTTCTGGCACACCAGTTGTTTGTCCGGTTTCTTCGCCGGTACCTATTTCTTTGTGTCCATTTATGGACCACTGACCATTCCTTTTGACTAGGAATTGTGGAGAGAATTTGTTGGGGTTGAATCTGTTGAAGGAATTAAATGCGGTAATTCATTGTTCTTCTGATGGAGTGCGTTTGACGATTTCACCACAGCAACTTTCTGTCTCTCAATTCTTGACCAGACCTTTGCCGCAGGAATTTAGTGATGTTCCGGAGTGTTTGTGGGCAATTGACGACAATGATGTCGGTGTTTTGCAAATTGAGCCCGTTAAGATTATTTTGAAACATGGAGTGAAGTTGCCACGTATTCCCCAGTATAAGATCTCGGTCGATGGTGAGCAAGCTTTGAAATGCATAGCCTCCGATTTTGTGCACCGTGGGGCGATTGAGGAAATTGCAGGTAGTTTGTGCAATAGTCCGATTTTGCCTGTGTACAAAAAAGGCAATAATGCGATTCCCTTTCGTTTCATTATTGATTTACGCGCCATCAATAAGATTGTTGCTCCACAATTTCCCATTGTGCCTGATGTAACGACAATATTAACCATGATTCTGGCTTCAGCTACTCACTTTAGTGTGGTGGATCTAAAGAACGCCTTCTTTAGTATCCCTATACATAAAGACAGTAGATATTTGTTCGCGTTCAGCTTAGGGGGACGCTCATTTACCTTTACCCGTGCACCGCAAGGTTACATGGAGAGTCCTAGCATCTACAGTAGGGCTTTGAAAGAGCATCTCGACACACTCGAGTTGCCCACTACTTGTACACTGCTCCAGTATGTAGATGATCTTCTCTTAGCTGCTGACTCAGAGAGCACTTGTAAGGAGGGCACCGTGTTGTTGCTTATCCACCTAGCACAACATGGA
The DNA here is from genome assembly GCF_040938575.1 of Ambystoma mexicanum. Taxonomy (NCBI): domain Eukaryota; kingdom Metazoa; phylum Chordata; class Amphibia; order Caudata; family Ambystomatidae; genus Ambystoma; species Ambystoma mexicanum. The sequence continues at coordinate 811,573,614 of NC_090925.1, read as the reverse complement.
TACAAAGCTTTGCTTAAAAAATTTCAATATTGTCGACAGGAGGTCGCCTATTTAGGCTATCTCCTGTCAAAGGAGGGAAGAAGGTTGATACCTGAACGGATAAAAATAATTTCTAGCATGTCTGTCCCAAATACACAGAAGGAAGTCCGAGCCTTGATAGGAATGGCTTCTTACTGTAGGGAGTGGATGCCGAACTTCTCCTTTGTGATTAAACCAATGTTGGCTCTGACGAGAAGGGCATTTCTTTGCTATTGCCGTGGAACTTGGAACACCAGCGAGCATTTGATCTGCTCAAGACTGCATTGTGCTCGCCACCAGTTTTGGGCACACCAAACTATGAAAAGGCCTTTGTGTTGTATGTGCATGAATGTGATGGATGTGCTTTGGCTGTATTAACGCAGGAACATGGAGGGAGGAATAGGCCGTGCGGCTACTTTTCTTCCGCCCTTGATCCTGTAGCATGCGCTTTGCCAAGGTGTTTGAGAGCTGTCGCTGCTGCTGATGCATAAGTAAAACAGAGCGAGGGAATGGTCCTAGGCCATGCTTTAACCCTGATGGTACCTCACTATGTAGATGTTCTATTAAACAGAACACAAACGCAACATCTCACCTCCGCACGATTAACGAGATATGAATTGATCTTGTTTGCACCGCACATCGAAATAAAGAGGTGTTGTGTCCTTAATCCGGCTGAACTTTTACCTTTCACGCAAGGTACTGCTTGCAGTAACAAAGAGTCACATGACTGCCTTTAAACTGCAGAACAAGAGACCAGAGGCAGAATCGATCTAAGAGACATTCCTTGGAACAATCCACAAGGGGAGCTGTTTTGTGATGGCTCCTGTTTCAAACTCCCGGATGGTACATCCACAGCTGCTTATGCAATCACTGCATTGAGCACGGTCGTACAGACCAAAAGAATCATGCATAGCTCCGGCAGGCCGCAGAGATTATAGCATTGATCCGAGCTTGTGAACTTTCCGAAGGGCTTACCGTAAACATATATACTGACAGTCAGTATGCCTTTGGGGTGGTTCACAACTTCGGCAGAATTTGGGCAGAAAGAGGTTTCTTGACCTCACATGGCACTAAAATCCAACATGGCTCCTTGATAGTACGGTTACTCTCAGCGCTTGCACTCCCTACTCAACTAGCAATTATGAAATGTGCAGCACATCAGAAGATTATAGATAATGTAGGAAAAGGGAACACTTTCGCTGACCACATAGCCAATAACTGCTACTGATCTCTCTTCAGAAATGTATACTTCAAGGGAAGCCACAAATGCCTGTACTTTGGATGAGGGTATTGAATCCATAAAGAACATTCAATCCGATGCCATGTCAGAGGAATCTAATAAATGGGCTGAGGGTTTGGCGAAATTGGATGATGACGGGTGTTCGGTTGACAAAGTTGAAGGGAAATGGTTACTGCCTGACGCGTATATTATGACGATGGTTGTTATGGCTCATGGTCCCACCCATATTTGTGCTCGTAAGGTCACCAAAATGTTGCAAAATGTGTGGGTAAATGATAAAATCCCTAAGGTAGCTCAGCGCTTCGTTCAAGGGTGTATGATTTGTCTGCAACATAATGTGGGAAAGGGCACACCGACTCCTAGGGGTAGTTTTGGCCCACCTTCTGTCCCCTTTGAAGTAATTCATTTTGACTTCATTGAAATGGAGCGTTGTAATAACTTCAAATACGTACTAGTTGTTATCCGTGCCTTTCGCAAATGGGTCGAAGCTTTTCCCGTCAAAGATGCCACAGCTATGACCACAGCAAAAACCATGCTGAAAGAATATTTTCCAAGATTTGGTCTGCCAAGAGTCATCTGGTCGGACAATGGTCCACATTTTATCGCTGCTGTAATTCTGCAGATATGCACGGTATTACAGATCGATAAACGGTTCCATTCGGCCAGACACACGCAGAGTGCTGGACTAGTAGAAAGACACAACGGCATCATTAAGAACAAGCTTGCTAAGATGTGTGCCGGCACCAAACTGAAATGGCTGGACGCCTTACCGATCATGTTATTGTACATGAGGACGACCCCTCAAAATAAGACTGGGCTCTCTCCCTTTGAGGTGGTCATTGGTAGGCCAGCTAACATTTGGAATATGCCAAAACCTCATTCTTTACGAGAGGTCGAAAATGTACTTCTTTCTGATTACTGTGGCCAGTTAACTAAAAATCTGTATTTTATTTATCACTAGGTGCGAGAGACTTTACCTGTCAGGTACGAGGGCCCCGGTCACAGCATATGGCCGGGAGGCTGGGTCCTCACAAAATCATTTGAGCGATCTTCTTGCCTCGCACCTCGTTGGCAGGGCCCCCATCAGGTTCTCCTGGTCACAAAGACGGCGGTGGAAGTAACAGCAAGAAGCACTGGATCCACACGACTCACATCAAGAGAATTCTGTACCCTTTGCCGCATGCTACGAAAGATACAGAACCCCTCACCAATGATGTAACCAAAGATCACGAAGCAGCAACCATCATCGGGAGTGCGTCAGAGACTCTCCCTGAGCCCGTGGGGCCTGAGGAAAAACAGCCACTTCATCTCCACACTCTCCAACAGTTCCGTTTTCAAAGGTTGCTCCGAATTTTGTGTCCGATCTTGCTTTGCATTCGTCGCTTCCATCAGGAAGTGACGACACGTTGTTCACAGATCATTCAGTACCAGGGATCACAAGGTACGATCTGCGTCCGAGGAAGTAGACTTACTGCACGGTTCGGCTGTGCCATCAAGGAAAATCATCAAAGGGCTTGCTTTTTTGGCCCGATATAGAAGGGGATTCTGTTGGCTAGGGTTTGTGAAAGGACTAAGAAGACGCTCGGTTTGGAGATCGCCAGCAAATAAACTTTGATGTAGTCGTTTGAAGAAACAATGCCTGCAACCGCCCCCGCTCGTACGGAACAGATAAGAGACTGTGTGACCAGCCGCGAAAATGAACAATCGAATGCGTGGGCCCCGAAAACATATTGTTGTCTTGCGATAATTTTAACTGGTTTTACAATAGTCATTGTCTTAGGATTCTGGTATCTAGAAGAAGTACATCCGCTTGAAAATATGTTACCTACTGAAAATGTACCTACTGTTTCTACGCCTTTTGTGCATCTGCACACTCTGTCTCCTAGAGATTCTCAGCACAGACAGAGTTACTACAACAACACTCTATTACTCATTATGAATGCTACACATGCCATTTTGTATAAGTCCAATTGTTGGGTCTGTTCGCATTTAGCGCAACACGGGGATAAGGGGCTGGGCTGGTATATTCATCCTTTACCTTTGACAACTTCTTGCTATGCTTCTCTTAGAGCGCTATTTTTTGGCTGATGGAACGATAGCGTCTCAGGGAACTTTGATGGAACTAACCTGAATGATTTTGAGAAAAGTGTTCTAACGCCCCTCGGATTCTCACTCTTTGCGAATAGGAGCAAGCTGTAACACTCACCTGATTCCCACGGAGGCGCTGGTCCCGGCTGAACTGTTATAGTCTCTTCAATTGAGAAGCGTAGAGCTCGGATGACTCTCTGGACTGGGCTTCCTCTTATTGACCATCTGGCTTGCAGGTTAAGGTTTCTGTAGGCGGAAGAAAAAAGGGTTAATGACCGTTTGGCTGGACTTCCTCCTCACTAATCGCCAACTCTCCGAAAGTCCAATGTCCTGGTGAGCTCTCACCTTAGGCGTATAAATGCTGGGCTCTCCATCCTGCGACTTATGCAGGGGTGCGTGGGTTCCAGGTACGTCACTGGAGGTCCTCAAAGTCTTTTGTGGCCTTAGAAGTGGCACAGGTGCTGAGATGCCAAAAGGTGATGCCGCCGTTACTGCACGAGCGGATGCCAGTAGGTATAAAGACTTTATATTCTTGAAGAAATGGGCACCTTTAATGAAGTCTTTGCATTGTCTTTTTCAGGTGCCTGGATGCTGAGGGCATGGTCACTGAGAGTGCGACACGTGCGGTTGTACGTAGGTATGGGAATTTCAATGACACCTCAATAATGTCCCTTGTTTTCTGTTTTCAGGTCTTGAGATGTTGCGGGCGTTGTTCGTCCGTTGCCGTTGCACGTGCGAAGTACGTGAGTATAATGATCTGTGACCTTATTATAGCACCTCTACCAATGTTCTTTTCTTATTTGCAGGTGTCGGGACCTTGCGGGCGTTTTCCCAGTCGCGGATGCACATGGGGAAACACGTAAGTGTTAGGCTTTCTTGCAGTCTTTAATGGCACTTAAATAATGTCTTTTCTTGTTTTCAGGTGCCGGGCTGCTGCGGTTGAAGAGATCGTAATACGCGCACAAAAGCAGGTAAGAAAAGTAAATGCGGCCGCCTTCACCCGATTCCTACTTAACAATGTTCTTTGTCTTTACAGGTGCCGTTAGGCTGCTGAAGAGAAGGCCGCAAAGAATCCGTGAAAGCACAGATGGATCAGTTAAGCGAGCGCGGCTGCGAACATGTTGCAACTTGCTAACCTTATGTTTCTTTTGCTTGCAGGTTCTGCCGGTGTCTGGATTGCTGGATGGTAAGTATAGTTCTCGTGTCTTTCTTCCACAGGTTGCTGAGCTGAAGCTGTAGATGTCACTGGAATGCTGGAGCTGACTCGGTGAGCGTCCTGCTGCAGATGCAGAATAACGCGAAGCACGTTTTCCCAATCGGGTGTGGTTTAAATAGTGTTGGAGTGATTGGGTGTCTTCTTCCTCAGCCTCGCCCAGGTAAAAGAGTTCCTGTGTTCCAGAGCTAAGGAGTGGCACCAGCCCCACCCAGATAAGAAAGTAGTCCCAGTTCAGGGAATAGTTCCTCCCAGCAGAAGGCTGGGGACTTCATCCTGCCAGCATTTGCAAAGGTGAGTATGCAGCATGGTCTGCTACAGGTAGGTCCACCCAAGCACCTTTGCAAGAATTATGAGCCCGGCGCCCCTGGCTTGAGGTTCCATATGAGCCTGGTGCCAGAGGCACCAGGACATGGTCGAAAGGGCCCCAATAGGGGTTTGCTGGAGCCGGGGACGAGGGTCGTGAGCCTGCTTCCAGGGATGCTGGGCTTGACTTGGCTTCTCGGGAGCAGTGCTCATGACACAAGCCTAATGTTGCTTCTATTAGGCCTTCTGACAGACTGTCCCGTCCTTTTCAATCTTTGATCTCTTTCAAGATGGCTCCTATAGGCAATAGGGATGCCACACCACCTTCTTATACTGTCAACCACAGCCCCGATTCAGTTTCTTTCTGCATACAGAGGAATGGTGATTTCAAAGGTTGCGCCAACATTGCGAATTTGACCAGTGAGGACAGACCTTTGTATATAGGCGAACCTGTCTACTTTGTTTGCGGTAATGTAGCATTTCCATGGTTACCCAGGGTTTGGCAGGGAACCTGTTATTTAGGAATTCTGTTACCCGGGGTATTCATTGCTAGCACTGTAGAAATTTCAAAGGCTCGTCCATGGCGGGACGAGAATGGAGATACTTCAGCACAAATTCTGGGCGATGCAGCTAAACCCGTTGTGCCATTTTGGGGACAAATGCTGAACCCTGAAGATATCAGGAGACTAGCGAGAGTACTGGAGAGGACCATCAACCGGACTACTGACATACTCTATAATGACGTTAGAACAGAAAGCAATAAGGTTAGTGGCACTTCAGAACCAGATGGCATTAGATGTCATCCTGGCTGAGCATGGTGGGGTATGTAAATTAGTGGGGTCCGCTTGCTGTGTCTTCGTGCCAGATTCTTCCCCAACGATTTTCAGAGCTATTCAAAATCTGCACATCCTTAGTTCAGAAGTGCATGTTCCCGAGGGAAACTGGGATCTTAGCGCTTGGTTCTGGGACTTCTTGCGATGTTGGGGATGTAACCTACTTTCGGTCTTGCTGATTATTTTAGGTATTCTGTAGTTTCTTTGTTGTTGTATACAATGTCTTCCTGGTATGTGTTTGATGTTAGGAGGATGTTGTGCACAAGCGATGAATACATTAGGGCACAAGGTATACCCCCCAGAGAAAATATCCAATGAATTTGTGCTGAAGGAAATCTCAGTATCTGACCTCATGGCAATTGATATCTGCGATAGTGATTCAGGATGTATGGACATTGAGACGTGGAGTTACTCGTAAAGTGACTAGAGGTAGTTTAGCGCTTGGCTTAGGCCAAAAGGAGGGTTTGTTAAACGGGATATGATATTGTGCCTCCTTTATTGTATATATTGGCGTAAGCCCAGTCGCTCTGCGAAGAAAATTGCGTAGCAAAGTTTCGATTTTAGATCGACTTACCCTACATTTTAGGTCCAGCCGCCATTTTGATTTCCACTCCAAAGTAGTTCTGTGTTCTAAAATGGTGGACAGTGTTTCCCGCTTGTAACTTAGCCGTCCTGACCTTTGCACACAAGTTAATGTCCAAACTGTCCGTTGGCCGAATGTTTGGGTCGAGTAAAGAGACCTTGTCCTATGTCTGACTTGTAGACAGAGGATTACCTGCGCCAACAAGTCTGATCCGCGGACATACATCAACTACAATGCTGTCTAAATGCTGAACATGGACACTTCTTGAACTACATTGTATAGGACGTGAGTTAAGACTTATTGTTAAATCCGAGTATACACTGTTGCCATTGTGACTTGTTGTACAAACTGAAGATAATCCACATGCATATAGTTGGACAAACTAGAAGTGAACTCGGCACAAACCCTAGACCGAGAATTATTAACCTATAGGGGTGATGGACATTATGATCAGAACTGTATAAAAAGTGTTAATGTCTAGACATCCAGTACCTCTCACTTCTCACACCGAAAGGGCTGGCATTCTCTGTGATGTACTGAGGGCCAGATAGCTATCTGATACTTTGTTTCTTTGTAACCTGTACAGTTATAGAATAAAGATCTGTGAATCTTTATAAGCCTGTGTTTGGTGTATTTCCTTTTGGGGTATTCAGCCTCGATATTTCCTTTTGCTTTTACAAGCTTAGCAATCTGCTTCGTTCCCACCTGTTCTGTGTCCGTTTTCAGGCTTCAGCCATGGTAGGCCCCTCAGTCAAATGCAGTATCACAAAATCTGAGCTGGTCGCTGGCTTCTGGTCAAACGCGAGCCCAGCACAAGCCCCAGTCATATTGGAGCCTCCCACAAGCACAGAGTCCAGAGAAGCCCTTCCTGCTCAGGCCACACAGCCTCAGCCGGTCCTCCTGGCTCCAGTGTCTCTGTGTCAGTAAGCCCTTGTTGGTCCAGTGTCTCAGTGCCATGGAGCACTCCTAGCACTGTTACCTCAGGTACACCCTGTCATTTTGATCTTGTTTTTGATGATCGTGGTCCTTTCTATAAAGACTAGATGTTTACAGGACTAAATTAAGATGGATTTTTAATGATTGGTTTTCAGATAAAGGAAGCACTTTATTCTGAAATTGGGTAAGACTCTTTCACTCTTCGGTATTCAGTGGGGGTCATTCCGAGTATGGTGGTAGGGGGTTAACGGCACCGGTAAGGATGCCGGTGCCATTAACCCCCAACCGACGCATTCCGAGGTCCCCTAGCGGGTCCCACTAGGGCCGGCCGGTTTATGGGGGCTGAAATGGGAATGGGGAATGGTTTTCGAAATGGGGACTTACCGGGTCCGTATAGGTCGGAATGTCCTGGTAAGTCCCCATTCCGACTACCCGGACCCGAGGTTGGAGGCAGCCATGGTGCCAATAGCACCATGGCTGCCTCCAAACTCAGAATGACCCAGAGTGTCGTTTTCCTATCCTTATAGAGGTTACAACAGACTTCACACAGGACTCTCTGTTCTAATTCACACGTTAAACATACCACAGGATTTGGGTGCTGGTTCATTTCCTAGGACACCCCACTAAGATTAAGGTTCCCAACACGTTTTTGCATGGTGACTAGTCGGTGCTGTAACACACTAAAATTCACATTTTGAACGTCAATATACCTTTTGAGGAAATTTTCAATAAGCTTCATTGTGTGAATACTCAATTGACAACCTTTTTGTAATATCAAGATATTGTATTGCTAACTCTGAAAAAATCTTTGCAAATGTTTTCTTTTCAAATCCCTGACCATGACATTGCAACTCTTTGTTCGAAACCCCATTGTATGGTATGGTTTTTGATTTTCTTTTATGTGTACATCTGTCGTAATATCACTTATTGAACAAAGTTTGTTTGCAATTGACATGTGTATGGATATTATGATTTTTCACAGCCTTGAAAACGACCAGGGTGGTCGAAACACGTGTCGGCTGTTTTTTTGTTCAACAATAATAAAGACTATTCTAAGCCAAGAGAATTTGGTTCATATTGTTTTGCGAATACAAACCTAGAAGTTTCAAGATTATACTTTTATGGACATTGAAAAACCTTTCTCCTGAGCGCGGTTTGATATCCCTCAACACAATTCTGTCAATATTGATATCTATACAGGCGCTGGACATTTCAAAGGAAGAAGTAAAACATGTTTATTGAAAATCTAATATTCTGCATCTGTGTCAACATTGGGGTTCAGCGTGCACATGCTACTGATCCACCTTCTCTGTTCCCTGCCACCCCCTACGATGGGGAAATTGTTTTGCTAACCCAAAGAAATGTAAAAGAGTAGGATCAGGATCATAAGAAAGTCCTTCAAGCGTATAGCCACAGGGTGTCTTGCTTTTAAATTGCTTGACTATGCTCTAAAATTCCTTGTATCAAGGGGTGGATTGGAAAACCAATGTAAGAAAGGGAGCAATAGTAAGATAGCGTCATCTGATGATACACAGTGATCATCTGATAGATGGAAAACTCACTGGATTGTCTACATAAGATAGTCAATTTGGGTTGATCTGCTACATTGCATCTTGGCGATGCCCACATTTATGAAAGCGCATTGCTTTTTGTGTGAGCCATCTTGAACCATCTTTACGCTTTCTTTAGCTAACAAGCATGCTCGGGCTCACTAGATTTTCAGTAGCTGGTAGTTTGATACAGAGGGACAATTTTTCAAAATATCCTTCAAATCAGCATGTTTTAAGAACCTGCCAATGTTTTCATATTATATTTGTTACTTCCTGAGATGTGTTACTAAATCTGGTTATGAAAAACACCTGTGTTACTTTATATAATTGCTCTTTTTTGTGTTTCATAGTATTAACAGGTTAATTCAATAAATATACCAAGTCCAAAGAGTCAACATGATGAAAACAGTTAGCAAGAACTGAGTGTAGATATCCTCTTAATCTCTAAAAGCTGAAACCGCACATTTTGCAGTCAGTCATTTTTTACAAAGTATTGGTCCAGGTGTGTTCCTTCCCCCACAAATACATAAAGAGGTTGGTGTAAATAGGTGCAAACGTGGGCCTTATAGCCATTCCCTCAAGTTGTAGACATCTGGGGTTCTGATTATTTAATTTACGGGCAATTTTCACTGGTGCAAATCAATTTTACTTACCATTTGTAATGATCGATTAATGGAAAAATAACATTTGCCTGGAACAGATGAAATTTACATCACCCGACCCAATATTTAAAAAAATACAGTAACCCTAACCTGTGATGTCTCAGGAATGAACGGAATAAGTATATTATAATAATGTTCCATGCGCAGTGTGAAAAATACAGTGGTAAGACAGATATCCAGGGTAGTCATTTGGGCTGGCCTTTGTCTGTAGGCCAATTTATACAGATTGTACTATTTGTGTCTATGATTCCAGAAGAATTTCAACCAGTTATAGACTGTTCCGAAAATGCTTTTTGGATGATAGTATTTTGTGTAGAATTTTATGGTGATTTGTGTGAACCACACAATAGAACAAAAAGAACTAGGCAGAAGTTTAGTTTTGGTTGTTCTAATCCCGAAGAAAGACAGTTGATTCATCCTTGTCACACCTAACTTCTAAATAAGATCAGACTTTTCATCTATTTAGAGAATATTGGTTCTGAGTGATTGTAATATTACAAATGAGCTATACTATACAACCCCCAAAACAAACTGAATTGTCTCTTAGTATTTAATAATAGGTATTATTACCCAACTCAATAGTACACATTTTACCAACCTTGGATGGATGAAAATCTGAGTTGGCCTCTTTGGGATTTAAACTTGTTACATGTAGATTAAGCATAGATGTATATACTGGTGCCCCTATCCACTATGCTGTCTAACCAGTATCACACTCATACATGGCACCATAACCAATTTACAGCTTGGTTACTAATTCTTCATTTTAGCTCTAATAGCCAAAACACAAGAAGTCTCCCGCTAATTATCTGTGTCTCTTTTCTCTTAACAGGATTTGAAGATGGCCAGGTTGCAGCATCAAGTAAGAAAATAAAAGAGTATTTTTAAAACACTGTATAAGTGTGCGATTGCTAATGAGGACATGACTCTGTCACTGGAGGTGTTTGAGAAATTGCTCATCTTGGACAGGGGATTAAAGGACCAGACACAACATCAGACTCAAGGGCATTGACGATGGTGGGCAAAATAATAAACAGACATGTAGTACAACTCAAGTAACTCATCCGCTTCAACTAAGTGGGGTAAAATAAAGTAAAGGTTCAGTGCAGCATTTCCAGGATCCGGGTTCTTCTCAGGATTCCCTTCCCTGGTCGAGCCTTTGAATAAAGTCTCTATCCAATGTCTCTAGTTTCAGCGGAATGCTCCAGGGCCTCCCCTAGTCCCACCACATTTGGTTTCATGTTTTCCCTCACACTTCTTCTCTCTTATCTCAGGCTCCTGGCTTTTGAGTTTCTGGAATTCAGATTTAAGGGCTTTCACACCCTGATTCCAAGTTCAGGACCTCTGTCAGTCTCAGGCTTTTGGGTTTCCTGTAAATAAATTCTTCCTCCTTCAGATCTTGGTATTTTTAATTGTTTTAGGTCCCTGGCAAGAAGTCCTTGTCTGCTCATCAGTGCAACTCCCAGAGCCCTATATGGAGGCCAGGAGATGTAGGGAGGTGGGGACAGTGACCACCTCTCTGCCTGTGGTGCCACTCCTAGACTTGGCAAGTGACTCCTTCTGCCTTCCTCACTGTCCCAGAAACTTTGTGGGACACAGTGAAGCCCTCAGTCTGCCAAAATACTTTGTAACCCACCACCTCTGCTTCTCCTGCGCTTACTCCGGTGTTTTGCCCATCTATTTCCCTTAGAGTCTCCCGGTCCCTATTTTCCAACTCACCTCACATCAGTGAAAAATCTCCCCCCTTTTTCTTACATTCTGTTCCATCTTCCCTTACCCCTTTGGGCACCTGATTCCTCACAACCCATACATTTCAACGCTCCCATGACCCTTCCACCTTTACTGATGGGGGCACCTCTCTCCTAGCAAGTAATACACTTCAATGTTCTGACCCTGCCAACTTCTTCAATACATCCAGCATTGTCCTGACTCTACTACCTTCTTCAACATTTTAAACATTTTAAACACCCTTTTACTCACATCATTTCACCTCCTGATGTCTACCTCACTCCATGTTCAGATTGCCCCCTTTCTCCAGCTTTTGATATTCCCCTCTATCCCTTTTCTGATACTCACCTCTCCTCCCTGGTAATTATTACTCTCTCTTCCTAATGATATCCACCTCTCTCCATCTACTGCTATTCACCTCTCCTGATATTTACTATCGTTGTCCACCTCCCATGATACTTGCTCTTCCCTACTCTGGGACTCCATCTCCTCTCTCCTGCTCCAGGTTCTGCTGCTCCTGCTCCTTTCTCTACCCTTCTGCAAAGTAGCCCTTGCTTCATACAGCCACCCTGCCGTCCTGGAAACTAGCCTTTGTATAGAATTGGTGAATAGCTCCTCTCCAGCTATTTGGAGGTGTCATCTAACAGGTCAGAGTATGCTTAGTGTTAATGTAGCTTTGCACCTCTGTCTTCTGGAGGATGTTTTTAAATAGGCCAGCTGCCACCTAGAATGTTCTCCAAGCTGGCATGGAGACAGCTGTGGCTCTCCCTCCCATTCTGCTATGACCAAGTGCTTAAAAGCGAAATATTTAGGCCGTCAATTGTGATACAAACGGAAAAGATGAACTTTAAAATAAATTACATTTGGATCTTTACCCTTAAAATGCAGCATCCACACACCCAAGGCTCTGCCCACCCAAATTCCCACCCTATCACCTGTCCCGTCTTGTCATTCCAATTATCCTAGGGCTACCTTTGTCATTCTTGCCCACGGGCACTTGTTCTTAGGTCTGCCACTACGGAGTACGAACCTGTTCCCCTAAACAAGACCACATTCTGCGCACAACAAAAACAATTCTGCCAGCGCCATCTGCTCGTAACATTCAAGCCTAACCTAAACCATATTATCCTTCAGTGCAGTTTCCTGATACCCCTTCCCGGCTCTCCTTCACGGGGTGGTCTAGCTAAACTTAATTTGGGCAACAAGTTAATTTGAAAAACTAAAGATGTTTCTAGGTGAGTGTGAATAAGCAATAGTGGTGATATCGGCTGTTCTTACCCTCTGCCTCTAACTGGCCACATTACTATTCATTTGAGGGATGCAGAAAACGTCTGTCAAGTGGTCACATTTGGACTTTTCTGCTTTGTCGGATCTGGCAGAGACAGACATGTCTAGACTCCCCTTGGCCTCCACATTCTGCACCCACCCATGTCCCCTTTTGCATTACGTTTGTGAAGAAAATGGCACATGCCAAGGACTTGTCAGTGTGCCAGCCACTAGTGGAAGAACACGAAAGGGCCTGTGCTGACTGAACTGCTGATAGAGGTTGATATATAGGGGTCACCTAGGAGTTCATCCTTCATTAAAGGTGGGGAGAGGGGGCTCATCTATCTATCATGCACCTCCTTCCGCAAAGGAACCCGCAATGGGCTCTGGGAGGTATCAGTTAATATAGACTGGCTCTTCTGTGATCTGTGTTTGGTAGTGCTTGTGTTGCTGTGCTAGCGAGGATGTGAATCATTTGTGTGATGGTAAACACAAGTGGAAGCTGGAGTGGTAATGAAACGGTTGGGATCTCAAAAGATAGAAACATTAGGGACCTGCTTGGAAGCGAGAGCAGAGGCGTGAAGTTCATGGTTGTGATGAGTTCTGGTATAACTGTTTTGCCAGTGGAACACTTTCGGACAGATATGCTCTGCAGGGCTGGCATAAAAAATCAGCTGGCATTACAGTTAAGGGAATGTGTTTTCTCCTCTGGAAACAATTCTTGGCATAATTCCCCTGCTTGCAAAGAAGTCCTGGCATAATTGCTCTCCAGGTGGAACAATTCCTGGCAGTCTACCTCTGCTTGCACCACAATTCCTGGCATAGCTGCTCCCCTCGCATTACAATTCCTGGAATAAATGCTCTCCTCCAATACACTTCTTGGCATACTTCCACTTCTTGCATAACAGTTCCAGGCCTCATTTATATATTGGGTATTTATAATGCGCCTATACACAATGTGTTTCAAGGCGCAAATTGCTCTCCACTTGGAATCATTTTCGGCATAATTGCTCTACTCGCAATCCAATTCCAGGAGAAATTGATCTGCAGGAAGCTAGGTCAATTTGATTCTCAGTTTGATACCATAAACCTCATACCTTTGACATAAAGGTCAAAATTGGCAACATTTTTGATGGCACACGAGCTGGCAGGAAATCACTGATTTCACCAAGTCATGAGTGAGATTGAGACAATGGCAGTGAAATATTCTAAATAGAAATGGTCACTACTCACTGTTCACACGAAATAACATTGCAATGTACATATTTTGGGACACTGCTTGTGTGTGATGGCCTGCATTTTTGTTTCTTACTAGTTTGTGGGAAGCCTGTTATCTCGAGTCGCATCGTTGGTGGGCAGAATGCACAGGCTGGAGAATGGCCCTGGCAGATCAGTTTGCGGAAAAGTGGGAGCCACATCTGCGGCGGGTCCCTAATCAGCAATAATTGGGTTGTCTCAGCGGCTCACTGCTTTGAAAAGTAAGTACCAACCAGCTGGCACTTTGATAACCAAATCAGTCACCTAAAAATGTTTCCAGCCCTGGCTATCTGAAATAAAAATCCACACAGCATTCGAAGATTATGGGGACAGTTGAACCGAGGCCCAGATTTTGATTGTGTGTAAGGCTAAGGAATATGACCTCCTTAACTGAAATCACTCTCTCTCTCACACCCCTAAATAACTATGCACTAAGACGGACCCGCTTTCAGTACATAAAGGGCTTATCTTTATACGCCGTTGCACAGGAAACTTTCAAGGTAATTAGCCCTAAGCATGGTACACCCATGCTCATTGATGTATAATAGCACAGCTTATATGTAAGGATAGGCATCCATCCTTTAATACTCATGCACTATAGCATACCTACAGCATAATAATTAGGCCCAGCCACTTGTATTGTGACAGAGGGTATGTAGAAACGCCTAAAAACCCTTGTTTACATTATAAATGACATATCATATCATTACATGCTCATAAGCAGACACAGGTTTAGAAGACTAGCAAATTAGTTATCTTGTAGAGAAATGTATGTCGCACTATCGAGATTATAAACAATAATTGCGAGATGATTACTTGGACACCACAGCTCTCCCTAATGAATGATTACCAAATGTAGAATTTGCTCCCTAAAACCCTTTGCCATCAATCTTCCACATCTCTACTCTACCCCACCTGCTTGCCATCAATCCTTCTTATCTTCACTCTACATCAGCTCCACTTCTCCTTGCCATCAATCTTTCACACCTCTACTCAACCTCTCCTCCGTTCTTATTCAACTCATCTAAATTCTTCTTCACCCCAAGTTGCCTTTCTCCCTGGTCTCCTTCCTTTCTCAATGTCTTCCTTTTAACATCAATTTTTTGATCTCCCTTCTTTACCTGCCTCCTTTCTGTCTCCTGATCTTCAGCTCCTTTATTTCTTTTCTCTCTTTCTTCCCAGGCACCTCATCCCATTTTTCCTCTAGTTATAGTTGCCTATTACAGAGCTCACGCTCACTCGAGCTTCTTAGTAAAGCCGAAATAGGCCTAGTCTCTCCACAGGCCATCATATTTTGAGATCTATAACTTATCATATGAGCGTACCATAATTGGTTGCATTCAACCATCACATTCTTCTACATCACCTGCAGCACACCACTGGAGTGTATTGTTCACATCATCCCTGCAAGATGGTTCAACCTATGTAAATACTGACAATTCAGCTCAACACCCCAATCAACAACCAGCAGAGTCCCGCAAGGAACAGCACTAGCAGTGTGGCTGGTGTACGCATGCATACAACTATTTGCCATGCTCAATGATGACTCTGCCATGCATTTACAAATGTTGTGTGGATGATAAACAAGTCATGATTGCCTAGAGGAGAACCAATCCCTGCTGCCGCATTCAGCAAAGTTGATCTTGTTGGATTACAACACATCTAACTAAAATCTATTAAAAAGGATGCTTGGCATCAGCCTATACCCCAGCGGGTCGAAAACTGAAATACTGCTCTGTGGCACAACTAACCCCTGTAGCTTACCTTTTCATGGACCTCACTCAATCTGCTCCTCCAGGATACAAATGAACTTTGGGCCTTAACTGTAGTGCAATGCTTACCTTTGCTCGAGACGGGCCCCGAGAAAAACAAAACCCCTTCATCTAACTACACCTCCTCAAGCAAATCCATCCTTTTCTGATAACTGATTCAATGATGACTTCCTAAGAGCCTCGGCACGTATTTGCTTAGACCATTGCAATAGTGTCAATCCTGGCCACACTAAAGCCCGAATAGAACAACATAAGTTACAGTAAAACAGTGCAATATGTATGGTCCTCAACATATAGACACACAACAGTCGCACACTAAAAGTGCACCCCTGACTCCAAGTGGAATATAGTATATTCTTCAAATAGCTAAATGTCACTGACAAAGCTTATTGGACTGCAGGATCCACTTACCCAATGCATATGGCCCGGAATGTGGTTGTATAAAGCACTGCATCGAAGAACGTAAGCTCTGCTAATGAATGCAGATCGCCCTGCCAGCATTAAGGAAAAGCAATGCAGTGGAGCAATGCTATGGGCACTTGGCATAGATTTATGGAGCAATCTGCCTCTATGCCTAAGATTGCAAAAGGACTACCTAAGATCAGGATGGTTCAGAAGACCGCCCTGTTCCAAAAGATCCTCTTGGAATGAGAGTCCATGTACTACTTCCTCAGAAAATATTCTGTGAGTATATACGTCCATAGTAATCATGGTCTGTATTAAAGAAGTGCTTGAGCACAGAGGGCGCTAGAGGGCCAACCAAGATGGCGGATCCCCTGTAAGCTCTCGGCTACCTCCCACATGAATCCTGTTTAATCGCGGCAATCCTGAGGCAAAATCACCAAATACGCAAGAATTACACTATTCCAGCATGGCACTTCATCCCTGCAGAAAATCTGGAGCAAATCGGACTCGCCTTCTGCGAGATATCTGCAGCGTGGTACAGGCCACACAATCGCGAACCACGTGGGTCCCTGGAACACCGGCCCGCCCAGCATCAACCCTCCGGGGATTAGTAGGAGGAGCCGTGGACCCACCCGTGAGACCTGCCGGGTCCAGCAGCAGCAGGGAGGAGGCACCGTTGGGCAGCACTGCTGGAGTTGGCCCACTGCGTGCAACCGTCCAAGACCCGCAGTGCCTCGCGGTGCCGAGCGGCTGCCCGGCCGAGCCAAGCCGCGAACAGCCTGCCTTCCCGAGTGCGCGGAGGAGATGCGTGAGACGGCAGTGGCGCTTCCCCAACCCTGCGGAGCAGCTACAAGGCCCACACGCAGAAGAAAGACGGTGTCGGAGTGGACACCGGCAGGTGAGAGGCGGGAGGCGCGCAAAAGCACACAGAGGCACGCAAAGCAAACAGGACAATAAGCCAACAACAGGACTGGCAAGAAAGGGGACACCCTGCAGAGGTATCTGCTCCCCGAGGCACTCCCGCCGTTTCAGCTAAGCGACGGGATATAAAGACACTTCACGCAACCCGGTCCAGGCCCCTCCTAGTGCGGCACACAGCAGCGAAAATCTGCTTGTTTAACACCAGAAACCAGTGACACCCCCTCAGGGTAAAGAACTTGGGCTAGAGACGGACAGCTACTAATTACCCCAGTCCCCCATGTGAGATTATCATCCGTGCACACTTTGCCAGCGCCCCACAAGGTACACGCAGCAACCGGACACAGCCACAAGTGCTGGCACAGCTATTCCGTCCTGTCCCACGTACAAGGCATAAAACGCAAAAACTGGACGCTCCGACCCTGCCTCCGACAGCACAGGACAAACAGCCGAACAGCTCCCACATATCCGCCAATGCCGAGATGGGGAAGACGGACAAGTCCCCGAGAAAACTCAACTTTGATGCGAGCCCAGCACCCAAAACGCCCAGATCGGATAACCACCCAGAATCCCCAACTAATCCATCAGAGGAAGAACACCTGCAACAACTAGACATTAGGGAGATCTTATTGGAACTAAAAGCAGGGATAGGCGGCTTGGACTGCAAGATAGACTCGCTCTCGTCCAAGGTGGACCTGCTGCAACACCGCCTCGATAAACACAGCGACAGGTTACACTCCTTCGATCAAAGGGTCTCTGATCTGGCTGATGGCGCATCAGCACTCACCACCCAAGTCTCCATGCTTGAGGGCCAAATGAAAACTGTTTTGGCTACAAATGAGGACTTGGAAGGTTGCTCCAGATGAAATAATATAAGGATAGTCGGAGTCAGGGAGCAACAGCTACCAAACAAAAGCGCACATCGAGCACATCGAGAAACTATGCACCGAGCTATTTGGCCCCACTGTGCTGTCGCAATTATTCGTGGTGGAAAGAGCCCAAAGGATCTCTGCAACCAGACCCATCCCGGGGACACCCCCCTGTCCGATCATCGCCAAGCTCTTAAGCTATAAGGACAGGGATGCGATTTTAAGAATGGCAAGAGAGAAGGGCAAACTCCACTACGACGGGGACGACATTCAGTTTTCTCCGGACTTCTCTCCATCAGTCCAAGCCCAAAGGAGGTCGTTTACCCATGTTAAACACAGGCTGCGCGACAACCAAATCACGTATTCGATGCTCTTCCCTACGAGACTACGCATTCAACATGAGGGAAATACTAATTTCTTCAATTCCCCCGAGGAAGCCACACTGTTCCTCGACAGGCAGGGTTGTAAACCCACAAACCAGAAGGCCGGATCTGCAAGCAGAGAAAGGGCGGGGAGAATCCCACCTTGATGAACACCCGCGACACTGATCCAAAGCAATATGGAAACAAGCCATCAGGTCAATCTTCGCAATCGGGAGGTGGGGGCCTAAGTCTTGGAAGGCCACCTGCCCCCCGTGCACCGCACGTTTTGTGTTCTAGTTGGGGGGATTCCAAACGGACAAGTTGGGGGTTGTCCGTGTAAGGAAAGTTGTTATAATGTTGTTGTTGGTCAAAGTGCGCACCATGCACCACCGCCCAGCCACAGACCTCGCCCCGGGCCCCGGGGCCGCCCCCCGCACACCCTCACATCTGAAGAAGTTCCCATATGACCCAGTCGGTCGAAGTACCGGGACATCACCGAGGAGAAGTCCACCGCGACTCCCTCAAACGGGTTCCATATAAAACATCATTGTGCCAATTCAAAGTAGCAACCTGGAACATTAGAGGGGGCAATATCCCACCCAAGACACATAAGATCCTGCAACTGCTCAGACGGCACAAGATAGAGGTGGCAATGATTCAAGAGACCCACCTTCTGCCTCAAAATGAACACCTCTGGGCCCGCAATTGGGGATGCCACCGTTACTTCTCTTCTTACTCATCTACACCAGGGGAGTCGCAATCCTAACTTACTCTTCGCTGTGTTTTCGCTTGATCAAAATGGAAAGGGACACCGATGGAAGAGCACTCCTGGTACACGGGATCGTGGAGGGAGAGGACGTGGTATGATCGTGGAGGGAGAGGACGTGGTATTCGTCAATTCCTACGCCCCCAACACAGACGGCGCTAACAACTTCGACTGGGTGCTTTCCCGCCTTACGCAAGTGCGTAACGCAACCATAATCTGGGGAGGCGACCTGAATACACATCTTGACCCACAGAAAGACAAGTCACAGCCAACAACAGTGAACCCATCTAAGGCCAGCCTACAAGTGCAAGAGATCTGCAGAGCATTCGACCTATCTGATATATGGAGAAACCACAACTGGGAAATCAGAGACTACACATATCACTCAAGCGTCCATAATACAAGTTCTCGTATCGATTACCTGCTAGTTTCCGCATACAGCAATTGGCAATGGGGCAGCTGCCAAATACTCCCCAAAACATTCTCGGATCACGCCACTGTAATACTCGAATGCTGCCTACTGGATACTAGACCACGGCCTCCCCAATTGGCGCTTTAAACCTAGATCACTTGCGGATCATGTTTTTGCTACAGAACTACGCGAGGAAATCAGCACCTTCCTTGAAATTAACCAGAGCACTGTCAACTCCGCAGGGGTGCTGTGGGAGTCACTCAAATGCTATGTAAGGGGCGTCTGTCTGGCTAAAGAAAATGGAATTCTGAAACTTATCCGATGAGAACTAGGCACCAGCGAAACTCACCTGAAAGGCCTGGAAAATCAGCAAGCCATCAATAATTCAGACCACATCCAGGCAATGTTGAAAGAAGAACTTCTCAACTTCAGAAACCTAGCGGAACGTGAGTTAAAATTTCTGGGCCACAATCACAGAATTGGACAGTATGGCGAAGGCCAGAAACCTGGAGCCCTCCTTGCACGTCTCATAGCTGCAGATAGGAAGCCAACCAGGGTGGATAGTATCCGATCACCGCAGGGAAATATACTACACAAAGAAGAAGACATAGTCGAAGTGTTCAGAGCATTCTACCAAGAGCTATACAGTGCCAGGCACCCAACAGACACTGAGGCGATTCAGAACTATCTCAACGACACAGAACTGTACTGGGTGGAGAGGGAACTCCGCGAGCCACTGAATGACCCCATTACACTAGATGAGATTCAAGAATCAATAAAAAGGCTAGCGCCATCCAAAGCCCCAGGACCCGACGGGTTAACCGGTGAGTTCTATAATTTTTTCGCCCCAGTCATAGCCCCCTGTGAGGTGGGTCCCGTCAGGCGAGGGGAAATGGGAGAACGTGGAGTCGTGGCAGTGGACCACAAAGCTGCCCATTAATTCTGCCAGCCCTTACCTTGGTTCGCCGTGGCGGCCGTCGCGGGTGCTGACCGGGGCTCAGGGCTGGAGACGACGAGGACGCGGGAACCGCGGCCAGCCACGGTGCAGAGACACGCGCACCCCGGCGTGTTCCTCTCGCCGCCGGAGCAGGCAAGAAGAGAGAGACGGCTTGCCAGACGGAGCGGGCCGCTCTGCGGGTGCAGTTCGCTCGGCGGGAGCGGGCGAGCGGGGACATCAGTGCAGGGGGAAGGAGGGGCCTCGGGGCACAGATGGGAAGGTGGACGGGACTCCCCTGGCAGGCGGGAGAATCAGGAAACACAAACCCAGACGGCAGCCTTTAAAGGAGGCGGGATGTGGCAGGAACAACCAAAAGAAAGCCAGATAGACGGGGAAGGACCCTATTGGAGGGGAAACAAGTTACTCACAACACATAAAAGACCGGGAGCTGATCAACGTGTTGTTGTTTCCTTTTCTAGTCATACGGAGAGGGCGAAGAGCGAAGGAACGACTGGTGGGCCTATCCGGACACCCAAGAGGCTTAGGAAGGAAGGTTATATTCCTGGAAAGCGGCCAGAGAAGTGAAGTAACTCTCAGCAGCTAAAAACAATTGACTATAATTTCATTTGGTTAAGTTACAAGAATAAAGCACAATTTCAGCAACTAACCACTTGGTCCGACTCTTGATTCCTACACCCCCCTTCTCCTAAATGTCTTCGAAGAAGCGATTGAATCCGGCATCCTCGCACAAACACTAAGGGAAGCCAATGTAATTCTCCTGCACAAAAAAGACAAACCTCCCGAAGAATGTAAATCCTATCGCCCAATATCACTAATCAATCTCGATAATAAAATCCTGGCAAAGATTCTCGCAAATAGACTACTTCCACTAATGCCCACTTTGGTACTTGCAGATCAGGCAGGATTCGTGCCTGGCCGAAACACAACATTGGGATACGTAGAATGTTCGGGGTTCTGGCAGCACTGGACCCAGATCAGCAGGCAGTAGCAGTGCTGCTGGATGCTGAAAGGCGTTCAATTCCGTCGAGTGGCCCTTCTTGTTTGCTGTGCTGGAGCAGCTCGGACTTGGGAAACAGTATATCAAGCTGGTCTCGCTTTTCTTTAATTAGCCCCAATCAGCAATCCCCCTCGGGTTGACTCGGTCGGCATATATTAATCTCCAACACGGCACCAGGCAGGGATGCCCATTATCCGCCATGATATTTGCCCTCGTGATGGAGCCCCTAGCGGCTGGCCTCAGAGAACGCCAAATTCAAAGAGGGCTCAAAATAGGACCTCACCGTTTGATAATATCCCTCTATGCCGACGACATAGTCCTGTACATGCAAAACCCCAGCAAAAACCTCAACCCGATCATGCGTGAAATAATAAAGTTTGGGTTGGTATCAGGGTTGAAAATTAATCAAACCAAATCAATCGTATTCCCCTTAAGCACTAAGACCAGAACATTTAAAGATGATTTCAACTTTCACTGGGAAAAAGCTCACGTTCGATACCTGGGAATCCTGATGTCCCTAAACCACTACGACATATTCAAAGACAACTACGAAAGCACACTGAGAACACTAAGGAAAAAGGTGAACAGGTGGACAACTCTCCCGCTCACCCTCTGGGGAAGAGCCTCGTTGGTAAAGATGGTAATTCTCCCCAAACTTCTGTATCTATTTTCCAACATCCCTATCTTGTTGGCACGTCACTTTCTGGGAAATCTGAGAAGTCTGGTTCTAGACCTCATTTGGGCGGGCAAACCCGCAAGGGTGGCATACACATCCCTTGTTCTCCCTGTCACCAAGGGCAGCCTAGCGCTACCCGATTTGGTACGGTACTACTGGGCGGCCCAAGCCCAGTTCCTCAGCCACTGGTACGAGCCCCAGTTCGTAAGACCACATGTACAGGTCGAACGGGCATTGGCCTCACCCAACTTGCTGAGGGCCGTGATCATCAGTAAACGGGCCGTGCCATACTCGACACTGAACATAGTGCAATCCACATACACAATCTGGTAGAAAATGGCCCAAAAGTATGGGATACAGTTCAGATACTCACCTCTACTCCCCGCAAATTCATCCCCGGGGTTCCACTTACTGCTGAGAAAGTGTTCCTAAACTGGGCAGACAAATGCAAAATAAGCACACTAGGCGACCTTTTCATACAAGAAACCTTCATAACACCCCAGCAAGCGAAGGAGAAAGGTAGCACCACTCCCTAGATATTTCCATATACTTTAGAGTCTGTTATACCCTACAAGACCTCATCCCATCGTTCCCACAACAATCACCCACTTGGCAGCTACTGCATGGAGTAATTCAGGCACAAGGGGAGGGCAAATTGGTTACAATCTACAAAACCCTGCTCATGGACACACTGCCATCAATTTCCAAAACAAAAGCAAGATGGGAAACTTTGTTACAAACGCCTATCCCAGACGAAGACTGGGATTACATACTACGACACACTCAAAAAAGTGGCACTTAACTCACGCTTTAAACAAATACACTTCAATTTTCTGCACCAAACATATTACACCCCCAAAAAGAGAAACAGACATCACCCTGAGTCAAATGCATCATGCGACAGATGTGGTACACCTGACGCTGACTTTCTGCACCTGGCGTGGAGCTGCCCGACGGTGGCCAAATTGTGGTCAGATGTACTTGGTGAAACCGAAGCAATAATCAGCGAGGAGGTGGAGCACGTCCCAATGGTGGCACTCCTAGGGTTGACGAAATCCTTATCACCAGTTAGAAAACTAGCAAGCGTACTATTGGTACTGGAGGGTAGAAGAACAGCCATGGCGTGGGGACGGGGTCCATCTCCTAACCTAGCGAGCTGGAGGAAAGACATTCTCTATTGTCAAGAAACAGAAACGGAATTCATAAAGACACTGCCACTCCACGCGAGGCCTCCGGACATTTGTGGCCCATATGTCTCATACCTCCTCTCCAACGCCGTTTCTACTGAGTCACCAGCTCAGTCGCCACAAACTGCACACCAGTGGACTTAAACGCAATAGAAGCTTGTTGCAGAATGGGACCGACGGAGCGAAATGTACACGTCGGAGGGTGTGGGGGGCAGCCGCGGGAGGGGGGGGGCAAAGGCAGCAAGTTTGCATCCACTGGTTTGGGCTTGTTTATATACATGTTTCACCAAAATGCAAAAATAAAGTTTAAAAGGAAAAAAAAAGAAGTGCTTGAGCAGTACACTGCAACTGCTCAGTCACTCCACTGAGATCAAAGTTGTCTTGTGCATGTGCATTGAGACAATACATGTTTGCCCCAGGACAATGATTTCTCTGGAGCAAATGTGTGAAAAATTGCACTTGCACCAGTGCAAAGTTTCTATGTTATGGTTTGAAGTTAATGTTTGTGAGGTCGGAGACGCACAGGGACCGCCCGTCGTCCTGCCAAGACACAGGTGAAGGAACGACACGGCACAAGAAACGCCTTTAACAACGTCTACTTTATTCTAAAACCCAAAATAAACTGCCCCTCTTCCTCCCCGCCGCCCGCCTCCCTAACCCCAACGTCACTTCCCTTGGGATGGTGCTCCAACGCGGGCCGTCCCACACACTGACATGACAAAGTTGCTCAGTAGACGTGCTCAGAAAACGTTGCTATGGCCCTTCCTCTAGCCTGCAGAAGGATTGGCGTAGGAACGGATCAAGTGGAGTGAGTGTGCTCTGCTCTGACTGACATCTCCCGGCCCCTTGGGGGCTATCGCTGGCCCCACCACTGTGCCTGCTTCTGATGTGGGCTGACTGAGGTCGGACTGAGACTGGCCCGAGACCGGAGAAGTTGTGAGTAATCCAGCAAGTAAATCCGCAGTGTAGATTTGTTCTTAAATGTGATGCCTTACAGAGAGTGGCGAGGAACACTTAGACTGTGGCCTGTGCCCCATGTCTTGTGCCTTGTGGGTCTGCCTGCCTGAGTCCGCACCTTGCTCTTCTTCCGGCACCCTTAAGCCCAGAAGTGGCATAGTGCGGTGGAATGGCTAGTGAAGCGGTAACATTCTCCCAACCCAAATAAATACAATTGTAGATTGTAAAAAATAACTCAGGGAGGTGGAATGGGGTGGAAATATATGGCCGTAAGTTTTATTACCCACATAACATTCATGGCAAGAAACAGTACTGGCATAAAACATGAAACACAACAATAATAACTGATATGCTTTTGGGGATCAGGTGCGCGGGGGCCATGTTCCATCGTAGGGCCAACTCGGAGCTGATCCATGCCGCCTTTTGTTTCACTTATGACTTTTGCACAGCATTGAGCTATGCACCTCTTCTTTTCCCTTCTGTTTGAGACCCACTGTCTCTCCTTAAGCCAAAAAAGGGGAGGTGCCCAAAGTGTCTTTGCACCATTTTCCAGCTGCTTGAAGAGACACCCTTGGCTGTTTTAATTGTACCAGGGCATTTATGACCTCTCTACGGCTCAATTGGCCGCCCAAGCGAATTTGCGTCATTGTGCCATTTCCAGGCTGCTTGGGAGGAAGAACCATGCTTTACCAGCCTTTTATAGAACACCTCCAGTTGTTTTCCCACTTCCTGAGCGTGTTTATTTGTAGTAGGCCATTTTCTGGCAACCTGGGAAGGGAAGAAGGGAGATTGCTGTGCTGCCAATCACTTCCTTTATTCCACCCGTCGTTCCCCTTTTTGTTCCCTTTACCCAAGTGTTATATTTTACTTCCATTTTCTGGCAACTTGGGAAATTTTGGATGCTCCTTGGTGTTGTAGCACCGTTCAGCATCAGCGAGAAGTGAGAAGGGGGTTGCTAGCACCCCCTTGCTCTTACAGTGAAATCTTTGCCCGAGGGCATGCAGGAACCTCGGGTGCTACTTCTGTATAACTGATGCCATGTCCTGTTCCTTTGGAGACCCTCCTCTTGTCTTTGTTTCGCTAGCCCTGTGATCCACCTTGAAACACTTATAGGTGCGTTATAATTGCCATATCATATCCTAACCAGTGAAAGGTGAGTGCTCACTCACATCCCCTATCTAAGACAAAATCAACGCCCAGGAGGCTGGGGTCCCTTTTGTTCATCCGTGCTCCTTTGGCCCATGTGTGCTCCAGCAGAAATGGCCCAGGTGTGGCCCCTCAACCCGCTAACCACCCCACCCTTGTTATTTTCAACAAGGTCGGTGGGGGGTGTCCCTTCCTTCCTTCATGTCACATCCAGGCTATTTCCGCCTGAGCCCTCTACCTTTGGGGTTTAGCCTGGAAGTGGCATAGTGTGGTGGAATGGCTAGTGAGGCGGTAACATTCTCCCAACCCAAATAAATGCCATTGTACATTGTAAAAAATAACTCAGGAAGGTGAAGTGGGATGGAAATATACGTTTTATTACCCACATAACAGTCATGGCATAAAAGCAGTACAGGCAGAAACATGAAACACACAATAATAACTGATATGCTTTTGGGGATCATGGGAGTAGGTGAGCGGGGCCCTGCTCCATTTTAAGGCTAACTCGGGGCTGAGCCATGCCGCCACACCTGAGGGGGTACACGGCCACTCAGGTTCCCCCAAAAGGCCCTCATTTGCATCCTCTTTCTGCCAATGTCCCCAAAGATTTTCTTGTGAATATCTCCATAGCCGCGATTGAAAGGTGGACCCCGTCCTGATGGAACAATTCCTTGTTGTTCAATGAAATAGTACTGACAGCCTGAACAACGTGTCAGTTTCCTCCTGACAAATGTGTGAAACCAGTGCTGTGAGGCCATCCCACCTAATACCGGGCATTGCCCACCAGAAGGTCATTGCTTTTTGTAGCTGCCAACCTTTGGAGGTTGGCTGCTAGCCTTCCTCCCACTCTGTCCCAGAGTGTGACCTACAACCCCTTCCTATTTGAAAGGGCCAACCCCTTATGTAATACATCATGTAATCTTGTTGTATTCCCAAGGTTCCTTGGGCTCCTTCAACCTTTCTTTTTTCTTTCTAGTCTGGAATAAACCAGGAGGGCCTCATTTATTAGAGTACTGTGGCTAGTGCCAACACCCCCTACTAACTTGTTATGGTAAGTCATTGCTGCCAACTGAGCTGCTGCCCAATACTTTTCCCATGTCCTTTTGAACGCCTGTTCCATACCATAATTTATCAAGTATGCCCGTTCCCTTGGCCAACTCGTCTTTGCCAGGCCTATTCTTAAATATAGAAAATTAGGCTTCACTTGTAAAACAACCTTGTCTTTATGAAAGATTGTATGAGGAGGTTTGCAAGATAGAGCTTGTAATTCGCTCACTCTTCTGGCAGATGCTAGAGCCACTGGAAAGACTGTTTTAAGAGTGAGAAATCTTAATGAACAGGAATGGAGTGGTTCAAAAGGAGTACCCATCAGAAATGTTAAGACTAGATTTAGGTCCCACAATGGAACTTGAAAAGGCTTTGGGGGATAAACATTAGTTAACCCTTTCAGAAATTGGATTACCAAGGGTAATTTGAAATATGAAGGCTCCTCAGCAGTACGCTTAAAGATTGACAGCGCTGCGAAATACCCCTTGATTGTACCAATTTGAAGACCTGAATTTGCTAAGTAAAGCAAGAATGATAACACCATTGGTGTATTGTATGAAAAGGGTTCAATATTCTTTTCCCTACACCAGCTGCAAAATTTGTTCCAATGGCAGCGGTATAAAGTTTTAGTTGCTGGCCTTCTGGCTGAAATCAACACCTCCATGACGTCATCCGGGAGATCCCAATCCTTGTATCTCAACCTTTCAGAAACCAAATGTGAACGTTGAGGGTTCTGATGTCTGGATGGAGAACCTGACCTCCCTTCTGCGAGAGAAGGTCCTCTCTTTGCGGAAGACGAATTGGAGGGCAGATGGACATGTCCAGAAGGTCCGGGTACCACGTTCTCCTGGCCCAATCTGGGGCAATTAGGATCATGGCTTTCCGGAATCTACTCAACCTCCTGATCATTTAAGGAATGACAGGGACTGGAAGAAACACATACAGGAGTGAAAACTCTCAGTCCACTACGAACGTGTCTCCTAGAGCTCCTCTCGGGGGAAATTCCCTTGAACAAAACTGATTTGCACTTCCTGTTGATTCTGGTGGCAAACAGATCCACCTGAGGGGTTCCCCAAAGGGTGAAGATCTCTTGAAGGACTTCTTGAGCTAGCTCCCACTCATGGGAAACTGCTCTGCCTGCTCAGAGCGTCCACCGTCAAGTTCTTCTCTCCGGCTAGGTGAACTGCCGATAGAGAGATTCCTTCTTGAATTGCCCAAAACCAGAGCTGCATTGCCTCTCTGCACAGTGGGAATGACCCTACGCCTCCTCTTTTGTTGAGGTAGTAAATGGCCACTGTGTTGTCTGTCATTATCAGGACCTTCTTTCCCTGTACTGATGGCAGAAAAGCTTTCAGCGCTAGTCTGATTGCTCTCAGCTCCAACAGGTTGATGTGTAGTCTGGACTCCGATGGAGACCAACGACCGCTGATGGTCAAGTCATTGGCATGGGCTCCCCACCCCGTGAGTGAGGCATCCATGACTACTGTTCTCTCCGGCCATGGTTGCCAAAACTCTAAGATGTTCTCACGACAGACCCACCACTGAAGGTCTTGAGCTACTCTGTCCGGGAATTGAAGGAGATCTGACATTCTTCCTGAGAATTGCGACTTTGTGTCATATTGTTAACAGTGTGTTGGTTCCTGTTTCAGGAGGCAGTCACTGTTTAGTTCCTGCTGCACCTGTACAGGCTTCGGTTTTGTGAGTACTGTTTCCTTGTTTGTGCCTTAGGGTCCAGACACAGATATCCACTCCTGCTGCTCCTTTCCAGGAGCATTCACAATGGGGCCCTGTAATAGTTTGCCCTGACCCTGTGGGAAACACTTCCACCATTCTATGTACACCACAATTGGGAACCTAACGTGTTTGTCTTACTTGTACTCCCTGCCCCTTTCTGTTCACTGCCTTTGTTAATGTCTGTAGTGATTGCCTATCCTTTCTTGTCTACAGGATTCCTTACACTCCTGTCTCTAGTGTGATTTTCTCCCCTTGGCTTTGCGGGCGCGTCTCTGCCTTCAGGCCCCTGACAATACCCCTGCTTAATTTCAGAAAACCAACACTGATCACTGTGGTGCGTGCAGTGATCATCATGTGTTTTCTGCAATTTAAACACGATAAACCTGAAATAGCTGCAGGCAAAGCTGTGTGTGCTTAATGGGTGAGAGCAGGCTAGCTATTCTCCTCGGCCTGTTCCTGTGCTGCAGACGGTGGGTGATTGAGAAGGGTAGGGTGCATAAAGCTGCATGTTGTGGGGGACAATGCTTGAAAGTAATTGTGGACATTTTATTTGTGATGATAGCACAGTTGTAAAACCCTGTGTTTGGTATTGAGTCTAGGAAAGGAAGAAGCTACGAATGGGGTTTGTATTGGGGGAGAAATGAGAATGGATATGGGTGGGCGGGGAACACATGGGGTGGTGGGAAGGTCAGGAGAGTGCGGGGCATAGAGGAACATAGTTACACTACTTTTCTTTACATATTGACCCTGATGCTGTTACAGATTAAGCAGCACGTTTTTTTTAAGTGCTTCTGTGCATGTGAGTGTATGTGTGTAGGTGTGTGGCACAGATGGATGAAAGGCTGAGAGGGAACACCGCAATGGCCCACACCACCGTCCAGACAAAGTCACATAGGTTCATGGAGACATACTGCCGAATTCTTCGACAACATACATATGAACTCACTCACAAGCGATTTCATGGCTATATAAGACTGTAACTTAGTACTTTGGAGTACAATATGTATTCACATCCTACAGATTTATTTCCAAGGGATATGATATTACATGGAGACTTCAGCCTGCATTGTCTTCCCAAGTGACTACATGGATAAACTAGGCTGCAGTTCTGACAACTAACTACTCAAGTGGGACCCCACTACATTCTAATGACACGGGATGATTTTATATTTGACTTAATAAAATTAATACAATGATTGTGTTCACATAATGGCTGCTAGTTGATTATTTTCTTTGGTTTTGTATAAACTAATTAATCATAAACAAAAATAAAAATAAATACAAATTAAAAAATGAAATAAATGTCACCAGTCTCTGTTGCTCATTGGGATATTCTGGTGTTGCTGGCACACTGGTAATTATTACGTCGGTATGTTAGGATTAGGCTGCAGCTAATACTTTTATGTTTAACGCAAAGCCTGCTTCCTTATACTAATAAAGCTGCTTTGGCCATATATTTGTCTCATTCCTATTTTATGTGGGTTCTTGTCGTGGTCACATTGCCCGCGTAATCGCATACTGCTCACATCCAGCCCTTTGTTAGAGGATGCCTGAGTAACCCTTTGGTGTGGAGAGACCCAGCTGCTGATATTGGTTTACCCTGCGTGATCTTCCACAAGTAGGTAAAAGTAGCCTTGGTTAGTAGTAGGCCTTGCCCAACCTTTCCTTGCTCAGAGCTATGTATCGGGCGAGTCGGGTTTGTGGGAGGAGACTGAGTGCAATCTCAGTATCGGTGCACTGTTCCTAAATATACAGAGCGTCAGAGCTTCACGCCTTGTCCAAGATATATCGTTACATTTTAATCACATCAACATTGGCTTTGCTGTTCATTCATTCTATCCTAATGTCAGCCATTTTCCATTATTTGTCTTTGTCAATCTACAACTGTTTCCTCAACTGCTATTTCTTTCATACTTTTGTGGAATAAATAGGGTACCCATTTTATTTTGACAGCTGTTGCTTCTTTGGGTTGTTCCTGGATGAGGCCAATGCCATTATCTCCATGACCACTGTATCAACGGCTGGCAGATGCAGGATTTCAAGAAGGGGCTGGGGCATTTCAGATTAGGGTTCAGGGGTCTGGGTTGGTGTGATAAACTGGACGATAGGATGAAGGGCAGAGATTTGTTAAGCAAAATGTACATGTTTATGTGTTTAACTGCACCCGCTGTCTAGAGGTTAGAGTTGAAATTACACATTTTGCAGGGGTGGCTGGAATCCAGCGTAAGATTGAAAAAACACAAGCAATATGATGGGAATAAACTGTAGTCTGTTACCATTTTCGGCTAGAGGAGGGGAAGACGAGTGGGGCTCTGTTGTGCCCCCCGCGGGGGATCAGGATATCAAAGAAACACAGACACTGGATGCACGTCTTACTTTCTTTAGTCTTGTACATTAACTGCCTCCTCCATGTGCGTTCCCTCCCCTTCCCTCCCCCTCCCTCAGTCCCTTGCTCCTCTTCCTTAAGCCTTAAGGGGACCGTGCCCTATTAGGCTCCAACACCCTCCCCTTACTCATCACGATTGTTTATGGTCTACATCTGTTCGATGAGGTGGGGCAGCCTGCGTATGTTTCATTGTGGCCGGCCGGGTGGTCACCAGCTTCTTCGTCTGGCACTTCTGGCGGAAGGTCCTCCGGGGGTTCCGGCTGGGCTGCCTCGCCCTCTGCGTCTCCTTCTGGCACGGGTGTCTCATCTTCCTGATCTTCTTGGAACAGCTTTCGTAAGAATGATGCATTCCTTGTTATGTCCCCTTGCTCTCCAGTGTCCGTGATCATGGGTCTTCTGACTTCGGTGACCACTAGGGGTTCAGGTCTGTACCTGGAGTCTGCCTTCCTCTGTTGCATCTGTCGGTCCAGTACGACCTCAACTACAGGGATCTGGTGTTCCTTGGCTTTCCCCTTCTGATCCGTCCATTCTTTGATCTTTCTTCTCCTCTCTGCCTCCCTTTCCCTGATCTCAGTGTCTTCCCCTGAAGTGTAGTTTTCTAACTGTGGTAGTTGTGTTCGTGGCTTGTATTGGATCATGAGTTCTGCTAGGGTTTTGCTGGAGAAACACGTGTCGAGGGAATTAGGTACTAAAGGCCCTTATTATGAAGCAATACCAAGGACCCTATCTGTGGAAACAACATCAAGAGATACAATTTGACAATAATGGACCCTGAGAGAACCAGGCAGTAAAGACCTTACTATGAACCAATAATAAGGACTCTAAGGATACAAGCAACAAGAAGGATCCCTTACTGTGGAAACAACACTAAGGGTAACAAACCATAAGAACCCCGCTTGGTACAAATTCTATTCCCCCCTTTTGTGAACGTAACATTAGAGACCTGGACAAATATCACATGCAAACCTTACCAAGATCGGATTATCAATAAAAATATCAATCCCTTCTCATTTTTGTGCTTCTGCTCGTTATTCCTTAATTACCCTCCATACGGAAGTCTGCAGGCGCAATGTAAAAGGTAATATATTATTCTTTACTCACTACTTTCAATCATTGGGCAACCTCAATGGCATTATTACCTTGCAGCCACAGATACCTTACCACCAAATACTAATAGCTAACAATAGTGAGCTCGCTTTTAAGATTGTGATTAAGTTTGCAAACAATACTTACAACCTCATGAGGGGTGTTCCGGTAGCTCCTCAGCATCTGGGATATCGATTGAGGCATGGACGCCAGCTTTGCAGCGGCCTTCTGGCACACTCTCTTTATGGTAGCCATGAACCGCTCTAACATGCCATTGGCCTGCGACCACAGTGGGGTGATTCTCTGATGTTGGAATCCCAGGTGTGCAGCAAACTTCTTGAATTCTTGTCCTTGAAATGACGGACCGTTGTCCGTTTTGAGAATGTTGCGGACGCCCCACTCACTGGAACAGTTAATCCACTACTGTCACTGATGGAATGCTGTGGATGTGACGTGTTTCACCAGGGGAAATCTGGAATATTCCTCAACGGCCACTAGCAGATGACCTCCTTCCAGGGGCCGTAAAAAGGTCCATGGCTACCCTTTGCCAGGGGCCTTCAGGTAGCGGAACTATCTGGAGCGGACAAGGCAGTGCGGTTGTCGCTGTCACCTGACATGGTATGCAGTGTCTCAATGTGTCCTCGACTATGGTTTCCATGTAGAACCTCCTCGAATAGTTCAGGCAATGAGGATCCCACTAATTTGAATTTAGGGAATCACCCTTTTCAAGGAAGGGGCGGTCTCAGAGGCCGCAGGAATTTTCAGCAGGGCAGAGGACGTTACAGACAGCCTCATATGCAAATACAGAATGCCCCTCCACAGGGCAAAGGGCACCGGGACTTTCAAACTCGCAACCGGTCATACAGGTGGTAAATGAGATATTACCTATCTTTAATTTATCACCTTGAACCCTTTCTGAACCAGAATTAGCTGTATTAAAACGAGGCCTTTCGTTTGTCCCTACACAAACACCTAGTGCGATGCACCTTACTAGCGAGATCCAACAGTTTCTGAGAAAAATTAGACTGAAAGTATTCTTTGCTGACAAAGAGAAAACCAGTGAAAGTAACATTTCTGGTCTGGCGAAACCTTCTACTTTTACACCGAATTCATCAGACCTCCCACCGGAAGTTCTAATTTTTGAAACAATCGTGTTGAAGGAGTTAGAAAAATGTATGGCACACTCAAGAAACAATATAAGACCCAATCTTGAACTTGTGGAGTTTCATGCAATCGACTCTTTATCCCAAGGTCCTACTATAGTGATCAAAGCTGCCGTTAAGGGCGGGGGGATTGTGGTCTGGGATGCTGAGCTTTACGATCAAGGGGCTCTCAGACTACTCAATATACCGGGTCATTATCAAAAAATCACTAGTGACCCCTCTCCATCCATAAAAAAGAAGATACTTGCGATTAGCGAAAGAGGACTCCGAGAGGGGTTCTTGTCTACTAAGGAATTTGACTTCATCAACTTCTCAGAAGAAAGACTCCCCTTTCTACATCATCCCAAATGTCCACCAAAATATTTTGAGACCACCGGGTCGGCCTATTCTTTCTGGTTGCAGTTCTATTTTAGAACCCTTGTCTAAATTTATAGATGTTTTCATCAAACCATTTCAAAAAAGGTAGCAGGCGCTCCTCTCCAGAAAGAACATGGCATGATAACCTGTTCTGAGATGAGAGTTTGCAGCACACGCTTTTTGCTCACTGTACATTTCACAGATGGGAAATATCCATTTGCAAATTAGTTTTTGTCCCGCCCAGATGGGCAGTCCAACACCGAAATGCTATGGCAATTCCTCTCTGAACAAGAGTACCACCAGCAACCCCATACATGTGTTTCAGCCTTGTTGGGCCTCATCAGTGAGGTGAAGCTGTGCCTCTCTGAGCACAGTGAGCTGGGAGTCCACGTCTGGTTGCCAACAACTTCTCAGAAGAAAGATTCCCCTTTTCTACATCATCCCAAAAGTCCACCAAAATATTTTGAGACCACCGGGTCCGCCTATTGTTTCTGGTTGCAGTTCTATTTTAGAACCCTTGTCTAAATATATAGACGTTTTCATCAAACCATTAGCAATGGCCACCCCGACGTTCCTCTTAGACTCTAGGGATGTGATTGATTTAGTGGAAGCTCGCCCCGTTGATGCCTCCAAGCAAATTCTGGTCTCATTAGATATTGAGGCGCTTTATACGAACATTCCTCAGGATAAAGCTGTCTCAAGTTTGCGTGTCATGCTAGACAGACGTCCCCTACCACACAATGTCCCTACTGATTTCCTCACTAACTGTGCTGAACTAGTCCTGTCCAACGGTTTCTTCAAGTTTAAGGACACCTATTTTTTACGAACTAAAGGAACAGCGATGGGCTGCACTTTTGCCCCTAATTTGGCGATTATTTTTATGTCCTTGTTCGAGGAAAACAATGTGCTGAATGCTACTAATCCCTTTGCCAAACACATCAAGTTGTACAGTCGCTACATAGACGACATCTTGTTCCTCTGGGAAGGGGATTCTTCCTCATTGGAAAGATTTATGGTCTGGCTTAACCAGGTGGACTCCAACTTAAAATTCACTTTTGAATGTTCCACCTCTAGGATTGCCTTTCTCGAATTTATCCATTTTTGTTGCAGAAGGGGTTTTACAAACAGAGTTGTATAGAAAACCCACAGAATGCAATACCACCTTGCAATTCGAGAGTCAACACCCTAAAAGTTTATTATGGAACCTGCCGTACGGTATGTTTTTACGGTTACGGCGTAATTGTTCCAACATCAACCACTTTAATAAACATGCAGATGTGTTACAAGCTAGACTGTTACTTCGGGGACATCCCAAAAAATGTATTAAACACTCTAGAAAAAGGGTGTGATACATCAATCGGGATGCCTTACTCATTGAGCAACCCAAAAGCACAGAAAAAGAACAGATAGTCTGTGTCTGTACATTTTGCAAATACAGTGAGACTATAAAGGGCATTGTCCTTAAGAATTGGAGGATCTTGAATTCTGCTGAAATTAAACTACATAAACCACTTTTTGCTTTCAAAAAGAGCAAAAGTTTGGCACAGAAGCTTATACGAGCCAACAGATCACCTCTACAACGCAATTTGGTCAGGGACACCAACCTTCAACCTGTGCTAGGTCACTATCCCTGTACCACTTGCATGGCATGTAGGTTTTCCAAAAAAACGACACATTTTTTGAATGACGGTAGGACTTGGGATTTGCGTACCTTCACCACTTGCAAAAGCAAGAATGTAATGTATGTCATCCAATGTCCATGCCAGTTGCTCTATGTAGGCAAGACTTCAAGAGAGATACATGTGCGCATCAATAAACCCCGTTCAAAGATCAGGATGCGCTCTCTCACTGCACCTTGGTTACCCATTTTATCGAGATGGGCCATGAGGCAGATACATTAAGATGGTTTTTTATTGAAAAAATCTCAGCAAGTGGGAGAGTGCAAACAGCTAACAAACTGGCCTATAAAGAACAGATATGGATTTTTAATTTAAAAACTCTCCACAAATGCTTCAACTCCATGGAAACATGGGAGTTCACTGCCAGATAGACAGTCTCAGTTCCTGGCACCCTTGTGTCATCTGGGAACATCTCTATCAATTAACTATTAAAATTGCAATAATTGAGGAGGCCCATTTCCACCTTTTCTCCTGTTTAGAAGGTCTTTTGCCCTTCATTGACTTTATTTCAGTAATTTTGTAAATGTTTCTATCTAGGCACGTATATTTAGCTTATAATAGTCTGTGGGGGCCTTTTGTTAGCCTGTTGTTCAAACCGGACCAAGCATTCAGTCCTCATTCTTTGTCTTTGAATGCACTATTTTCTATATGGCTGATTATGGGTTTTGTACTGGCCACGGGCTTCATGTGACACACCTGGACTTACCTAGCGTGGCCATGCCGCGCTGCCACGATCACGTGATTTATGGAGGTGTATTTAGTTGGCTGCAGTCAAGTCGCCGGCGGAGCACGCCCATTGTGCATTCCGCGTCGGACGATTTTGAAACTGACAGCCGCCTACGCCACGCGTGCTCTGGCATTCGTGTAAGTATTCGACCTCTTACTTGGCCCTTGTTAGTGATTTTAAGCAATTTTGGGCAACTGACTACCCATAGTGATGTATAGTAAATTTTGGGAACTTGGCAGCGCAGTTACTGCAGCACAGGTTAAGATACGGCCCTGTTCTCTGTGCTCTAATATCGTTCTGTGGTCATTTGCTACGGCCCAGAGTTATATTTAGCCAGTTGGCATTTCCTTCTAAGCCACATTGTGCCTCAAGTTGGCATTATGTAGTCAGCTTTTTAGTACATTTAGCATGCATGGCGAGTATGCAATTTGGATTGGCTGCCCATTGGGTTAGCTCACCGCCACCCGGGTTGCCTTGGGTATCTCCTTCATTCCAATATTATGCTATATGAGAACTTAACAGCAAAGAGGCTGTCCCCTCTTGGGAAGGAGCCCCTATGCAATTCTTCTGTTCTACAGTATTACTGTTGTCGTGCAGCCTATGCAGAGCTTATACTGATTGGACTCTATATATCTTTTGCTCAACAGTGAACCAGGCTTATTTCTGCTAATACGCCTTGCCCGGCTGCACAAATCATCTAGCAGGTCACCCTTACATATCCATTGTAGTAAGGTGGTGCATATAGCAGCGCGATTCCAGCTGCAGGTGAGCAGGTTTGCCCCATATGTTACAGGTTAATCCTGTTCAGTGTAGTAATCATGTCGTCTTAGGCATGCCTCAATTGTTCTCTTTTTCCTTGTTGTCCAAATTAAGATCTCAGTGACTGCTTTGGGGCCAGACACCAGCAACCTTACCTTGTCTTTCTATTCTGGCCGAATATGTGTTCACAGATGAGGTCAGTTTTGTTGCACATTCGTGTAGTCCTCTATTTGATATTCGAGTGTACTAGCTCTTTCTGTCATCTAAACTTTCTGCAGTTGAGGTCTTCTGTAGTGTAACCTACTTGTCATTTGCAGCACGGCTCTTTTGGGTGTCACCTTCTTGCTTTGGTTTAAAAAAATCCTGCACTTGGGGTTGTTTCTGATTTTTTCACTTCTGCAGCATAATTTTATCTGAATACATGGTCTGTAACAGGTGGCACGTGGTGTAGACACTTTTTGGTTTTTGAGTTTGGTTTGAGATAGGGCACTGCCGCATATTTATGCAGTATTGCTCTTTCTTTGCAGCTTTTTCCGACCACTTTCTCCTGATGAAGACGTTGTCCAAAGTACATTCTACGTCGAAACTGGTTGAGCTTACTCTCCAGGGATGTGATCTACATAACATCTTTTCTTTCTAGATCCACCCTTGCGATAGATTATGTACTATTGCTATTTGTGTACAAATTTCAAATGTTTAAATAATTGGATGGGACGTGAGGAATGTTTATCCCCACCTCCTACTATTAATCCATTTTTATCATGTTTTTTACTATTGGTTGGTTGAATGTCACAGTGTTGTGTATGGTCTGAATGTTGCACTATGAATGGTTGTTGTGATTAACTAATTTTAGCTAGTTTTTATGCATACCCATGTTGTCGTGTTATGTGATATAATAATGTAATGCTAAGTTATATGCAATTAACTGATTGTTTCGAATTTTTTGTATCATGGTGAATCAAATTTGATACACCCTTGTGGTTAAAATATTTTTGCTCTCTGGATATCTCTTCAGTTTTGCGATTTATAATAATACTCTGGTCCAGAGTACAGAGTTTTCCTGCTTCTTTCTGTAACTGTGGTGTTCCATGTAGGGGAACCACATTTGATTATGCAAGATCTTCTTGGTATTGGCTATGCCCCTGTGCCCTTCATGTGCGATGATGACAAGGGGTTTCCTGAGACTCGTGGGGGCCACTAGCCAGTTCCCTCTCAGGAGTGTCCCTTGTTCTTTTGTGGCCCGCTCCCTCTGTATCCTTGCCATTCTCTGTAAGTCTCTCCTGTCCACCTCCCTCATTTCAAAGCGTTCCCTGGACAAATGGCGCCATCTGTTGGTGTTCGTGAGGTGAATAGCCGCCTGAATGGTAGGGTCAGCTCTGCACTTCTCGGCAAATTGCTCCCTCGTAACGGCGAGGGAGGGCATTCAGGGCAGATAGGCGATGTATGATTCTGCCTCCAGCTCTATATCCGTGTCCGGGGCACTGCTGGGGTGTCTCGATAAGTGGTCTGCCGGGTTGGCTTCGCCGCCCGGCTTGTGGATAATGGTGTAGTCCTACTCCTGGAGGCGAATGCTCCACCTCTCTATGCGCGGTGTCATCTTGATATTCGGATTACCAAAGACTGACAGGAGTGCTTGGTGGTCTGTTATGAGTACAAAGGTCCTTCCGATCATAATGTGGTGAAGCTTTTCACATGCCCAGACCACTGCCAGGCTCTCTCGTTCGGGCTGGGAGTAGGCCTGCTCAATGGGAGTGAGCGCTCGGCTGGCATATGCAACTATGCGTGTCTCTGACTTCTGGTGTGGGTTGGTCTGGCGCCCAGTCCGAGTGGGCTGGCGTCGACTGTGATTTCGGTATCCCACTCTGGGTTGAAATACGCACGCTGGTGGTTGTTTGCCAGTTCCCTTTTGATCGTGTTAAAGGCCTCTTGATATTGTTCATCCCATGTGAAGGGGAGGTCCTTCTTGAGGCGCAGTCTGAGTGGGCTCGTCAGTGTCACATAGTGGGGCAGGTACCAGGTGCAGTAGCCCATCATCCCATGGAAGGAACGCAGTTCAGATACATCCTTCGGGGGGTCCAGGTCGACAATGACGCTGATCTTTTCTGGGTCCGCTCTGATGCCTTGATCCCAGAATATGTGTCCGAAGAAGCATAGGCAATGCTTGTTAATGGTGCACTTCAGCAGAGGCGTTGCTGTGGGGGGGGGCTGAGGGGGCTATAACATCTGGTCTTTTGGTTGTAGCCCCGGATAAAATCGCAGAAGCTACAACCAAAAGGCTAGCTAGCCCCCAGTCCCGACAATTCCGACATTAGCGTAGCCACAGGTCTTTTCCAGAGCTAGCAACACCCCTGCACTTTGGGCCATTGAGAGTGAGGCCTGCCCCATGGAGAATAGTGGATACTTGTCTTAGTGGGACGTTGTGATGTTCTTGAGTGACTCCAAACACCAAGATATCGTCACTGTAGTTGAAAGCATTGGTGACTGGTGCTATCAACCTGCATATCATCTCTTGGAATATCTCGGCTGCCGAGGATATTCTGAAATTAAGCCACTTATAGTGGAATAGGCCTTTGTGAGTCATGAAGGTAGTTATCAGCCTTGATGCAGGCTCGATAACCAGCTGGTGGTATCCTTGGTTCAGATCCAACTTCGAGAACCGGGTGGCTTGGTTCAGTCTTACTACCATGTCCTCGATGTTGGGTCCAGGATGTATCTCCCTTTGGATTGCCGTGTTCGGTATCCGCATGTCGACACAGAGGCGTAGGTGCCCATCTGGTTTGGGGACTACCACCAAGGGGGACACCAACGGGGTAGGTCCTTCCACTCTTTTGATTATGTCATTTTGTAGTAGTAGTTGCAGCTCGTGTGTCACTTTTGCTTGGCGATGGAACCCTCTCCTTCGGGGGTTTTGCGGCACGGGCCGTACTGTGGGATCAATATGAAGGCGTATGACCATATCTTTCAGCATGCCTACGCCCTTAAATAGGTTGGGAAACATCTCTTTCAGTTCGTCCATGTCCATTGCCTTTTGGGTTATGGCTCGTATTGTTGGGGCCTGTGGCGGGAGGCCTTGTATCTTCTCGGACTGGTCATACTGGAGGTTGATGAGTTGTAACGCAGTGGCCGTCTTGTAACTGTGGAGACATCTTCCTGTGGCTGGGCTCTTGATGACATGAATCATGACAGGGACTTGGTGCTCCCTGTGTACTAAATCACACAGAAATTGTCCTTTGGAATTCAGTGTTAGGGGCGCTCCCCACTGGAAAATGCGGGCTTGGGATGAATACAATGGGTATATGCCTGCCATGGTCTCAGATGTTTTCTCATTCATCACATTGACGGTGGCCCCTCAGTCAGGAATGGCATGTCGAGTCCTCCTAAGTGTACCGTCACCTTCGGTGCCGTGCTATCATCGGAGGTGTCGTATATGAGCCAGAGGTATTCCTTACTATACCGGTCAAACTCGTAGTATGGTTCTGCACCTGGCGGTTCTTCTTCCGTCGGAGGGTTCTCGTAGGGGACATCTGTGAGGAATTCTCGTGGTTGGTCTTCCCCTTGGTAGGGTTGTGTGCAAAAGGGGTGCTCTGAGGTGTCGAAAGCTCTGTCTGGGATGTCAACTTGAAAGTTCTCGACGGCTCTAATGAATCCCGGGTGCGTTGTATATGCTGCAATGTTTCTGCTGACGCCGGCTCTTGTGCTGTCTCTTTCTGGGTATGGCCGTGGATTGGGCGCCCTCATCGGGTTGTATCTCCAGGGTGGAGTCAATTGTGGTGGCGGTTTGTATGCTGGTAGTAGTGGGGCCCTCTCTCGGCACATGATTTGAGAATGATTCTCTTGACCGCATCTCATACACATTTGGCCTATGGCGGGGCATTGGCCCTTGTGTGGGAATTCAAACCCGCATCAATAGCGTTGTCTTTCGGGTTGGGCTCAGCGAGTAGCACTCCAAGTGTAATGGCAAGGCTGTGCGCCCATCTGGCGGGCTTGCCCTTGGGGGCTATTGATCATGGCGGCAACAGTGTGTTTTTTGGGTTCTCTATCAGGGCTGCTTGTACATCGACCCGTTCGTAGACTCTTGCCAGTTCATCTATTTCCTGCAGTGGGAGGGTTTTCTTTAACAGATGTTTCCTGAATTGCGAGGAAATACAGGTATGCAGTAATAAAATCGTGGCAAAAATGTCACCTTTACAAAAAAATCACAGCAAAAATGCCGTGGTTTGACCCGGTAAAGGTGTACCCCATTATGCCATTTAAAGGGAGCAGGGTTTGCGGGGGTGTCCCCCTTTCCCCTTAAATGGTAAAATGGGTCTGGGGTTTGCAGGGGTGTCCCCCACATCCTTTACATGGATTGCGGAGGCAAAACCACAGCGTTTTTGCCACGACTTTTTGTGTAAACGGCAATTTTTGCCGCAACTTTAACACATGGAACCGATCTACATCCCTCTATCACCCTCAGTCGGATGGCTTCATCATCGTTAAAGTTTGCAAAGTCACAGTATGTCATTTTTCTCTGAAGACTTGAACTGTCCAATCATTTTGTGGCGGGCCTGGGTGCACTGATTGAAGGTGTACCTTTCGTAGTCCCTATTGGTGAGTATGACTAGTTGACCATGGATTGCGGTGATGAGGAGTTGGTAGGTAGACTTTTCTTGGGGAGGAATGGTTTTAATTATGCTTTTCATCTCTTTCCCAACCAGGTGGGTGAAGATATCCAGTTTGTTGGGCTCATCTTGGTTTCCCACGGACCTCATGAATTCCTCGAATTCTTCCATCCACTCCTGCCCATCTTTGACCTTGATTCTCCTGTGGTTCCAAGGTGAAGGGGTTCGGCCGGCGTAGGAAGGACACCGGATTGGCGGGAGCAACTCCTGCCGCTGGTTGTGCAGCTGCGCCTGCCGCTGGCAGTGCAGCTTGATCTGCTGGTGCTACCACTCCTTGGGACATCTTTGCTTCTCTCCGACCGGGTGTTTGGTTGCAGCGTCTCCTATTACGCGTCTATTGGGTGCCTTCAGTGAATTCACCCTTCATGGATCTCCTTGTGTGCATGTCGGCGTTGTGAGGAACGCGCAGGGATTGTGGTGACATTGCTTGTGTCGTGCTCTCGTGGCGCAGTGCAGGCTATGCAGTCTTTAGAGCCACTTGCTATGTGGTGTGGCTAAGTGCCGCCTTTGGCTCCATGTTGATGAGGCTTTGTGGCTTGCGTCCTTAAATGCTCAGTGCAAAGCAGTCCTTGCCGTCTTTTAGTTTGTTTGTCCTCGCGTTCTAGTAGGTTTATGCAGATATGGACGGTTTTCCGTTCATTAATCCTCGCGTTCTAGGGGGATTAATATGCGCCATAATCCTTGCATTCTGGTGGGTCTATGCGGTCATTGCTAATGTGTCCATTTATTGCTCCTCGCGTTCTAGGGGTTTGGTTTGCTCGTCCTCGTGTGCCGTAGTTCCTAAAGCGGCTGCCGCTTACCGTTGTCTTCTTTGCAGCAGGTGGCTCACCTCGCTGTCAGGTGACGGATCTCCTCTCCCCCTGCGGCTGTTGCTGGCACGTCTCCGGCCTCCTGGGCTCGCCTCCTTTTCTTGCCATAGGGTTTCTGCTCCCTCCGTAGCATGGCTCACCTCCTCTGCCTGCTGTGGGGCCTCCGCTCCCTCTCAGCTCTACGTAGCTCGGGCACACCCCCTCTTCTTTGCAGCTCTCTGTAGCTTGGGCACACCTCCTCTTCTTGCTGTGGGGTCTCTGCTCCCTCGCAGCTATGCCTGTCACCTCCCTGGTCCTGGACGCTGGTCTCCTCCGCCTGTAGCACGGTGCAGGTGCAGAATGACGTGCACCTCATCCAATGCGCCTCCTTCTCCTTGAAGACGCGGGCATGAGCCTCAGGCTCGTCGCCAGTTGTTTTGGCCCCCGCAGGAGCTCAGGATGTCAAAGAAACACCAACACTGGATGCGCGTCTTAATTACTTTATTCATGTACATTAACTGCCTCCTCCATGTGCGTTCCCTTCCCTTCCTTTCTCCTCTCTCAGTCCCTCCCCATAGTCTCTTGCTCCTCTCCCTTAAGGGGACCGTGCCCCATAAGGATCCAACAGGTTTCAGCCACCAGTGGGTCTCGGGCCAGGCAGAGCCAAGTGGCTTGCTTCAACTCGACTTTCAAGTCACTGCATGGGCAAAGCATGAGACGATCCCTGCTTGCTTGGAAAAAAAGTACACATTTGTTTTAAAATCTTGCTACGAGCTGGCTCTGCTGCTCCCCACATCAAAGCAGCTGGCACACTCGTTGTTAAAACCTCCCTTTATTTTTTAAATCGATGCAGGAGCAGGCTGGCTCCTCTTTCAACATCTGCCTCTCCCAAAGAAATGAGACCCAGAAAGTGTTGCTTTTCTCACACTCATTATACCTGTTGCGATCACTGTCAGTCCTCTACCTCTACTCCCATCCCAGCTCGCCGCCAAAAAAGCCACATGCACAAATTGACCCGCCTTTGTGAGATGAGCTGGTCAGTCCACTCAACCTTACCTTTCCCCATCAGAACCTTTCCCCTCTGAAATGCTCCCTCACATGATACCCCTGATTATTGCAGCAGCATCGGCTGCCTCGGCATACTGTCTGTTTGCCCTTCCGGCGTCCCCTATGAGCAGGGCCCGCTGCTTCCGAGCTAGGTTTGCATTTGACATGCAAAGGTGCAGTCAGCAACATACGCCCAACACAAATCAGTGCATTGGACTGGAACAGTAGTCCAATTGAGTGACCATTCTCCAAGTCAAATCCTACTAATAAAGGGCATGTAAGGGGCATGCTTAGTGATAAGAACAACAATAGGCGCATGATGGGACATTGTTATGGTAAAGCCTCACGCACCTCCAAGTAGCTACCGAAATCTGTGCTTTCTCTCAAGATAAACTGAGTTGTCTATCCAAAGCCATCTGTTCTAAATCGTATTCTCAATGTCAATGATCTTTGCATACGTGGTACACCCAAAAACATTTTTATTTTTTGTTGAACTTCACAGTTTTTGACAACATGCAGGATAACAATCTCCGTTCATGCCCGTGTCCAACACTGACTTTAAGCAGGTGACCGTATCACACGGTTTCATTTATATCTCTCAACTCACCCGTATTTGATGGGTGTCGCTGCATAGGCTTCAGTGGGTTCTCACCTTCCAAAACCAATACCATCATTTTACCACCTGCCTTGGGGGTCTCAAAAAGTTGAGAAGTAGGTTCATTTGTTGGGGGGCTTGAAAGGGAATAGTTTCTTACCTGTAACTCCATTTCTCCAGCATTGGTATCTTTCATGGATTCATATGCTTAGAATATTCCCCGTCGTCAGGCTGGGAATCCCCGGTACATTATATAGACCCTTTCCTGTAGGAAAACTTTTTCGACGCTTATGCGTCCTATCCACCTCGTTTTGTATCATGCGTGCCCGCGCCGTCAGGACGCCATGATATAAATACAGGACCCGCCCCCGCGCTCCCTCAGATTTCGGCCCCCAAAGTAGTGGGGGAAACCAGTTTGCATGGCCAGGGGAGGCAGGCGGGCGCATGTGAATCCATGAAAGATACCAATGCTGGAGAAATGGA
The DNA here is from genome assembly GCF_040938575.1 of Ambystoma mexicanum. Lineage (NCBI taxonomy): Eukaryota > Metazoa > Chordata > Amphibia > Caudata > Ambystomatidae > Ambystoma > Ambystoma mexicanum. Next base: position 811,529,997 of record NC_090925.1, on the reverse strand, counting down.
GTTACAGGTAAGAAACTATTCCCTTCTCCAGCATTGGATCTTTCATGGATTCACATGCTTAGAATAGATTACATAGCAGTACCATCCCGAAAAGAGGAGGCGTGCATGCAAACTCACATACTTTCCTCACAATGCCAGTTCTCTATGGTCGTGTACCCATCGGCAATAGTTTACATAGAGAACGAATAACATTCAATCATAATTGCAACCAGAACTAACCCCTCAAGCGGGGCTTACCTTATTGGAATAGGTGTCGAAGCACCGCCTGTCCCATCCGAGTATCTTCGGCATGTTGTTGTGGCAGGCAGTAATGGCGGGTAAAAGTGTGTGTAGCCGCCCAGGTAGCCACCGCGCAGATGTCCCCCAGAGGGACTCCAGACCACAGCGCCGTCGACGATGCCGCCGCTCTAGTGGAATGAGCTCTTGGGCGCCGCAGAAGAGGCTTCCTAAGCCTTGGAATGGCAGTACGAAATGGTAGACGATACCCATCTTGACAGTCCTTGCTTTGAAATGGCTTTGCCTTTAGCACCCAGACCATAGGCCACGAACAATTGCCTCGTTTCCCTGAAAGGTTGCGTGCGATGAAGATAAAACTTGAGGGCCCTCTTCACGTCCAATGTGTGTAACGTGCGCTCCGCTCCCGAGCATGGCTCCGGAAAAAACGTAGGCAAGGCAATAGAGGAATGTTTATGGAACACTGAAGGCCCTTTCGGTATGAACTGTGGGTTAGTGGCAAGGACCACCTTGTTCTTAAAAAATCTTAAGTATGGTGGGTCTACCATTAGAGCTTGGATTTCCGAAATACGTCGGGCTGAAGTGATGGCCACCAGGAAGGCCAATTTCCAGGACAAAAACTTTAGAGACGACAATGACATTGGTTCAAAAGGAGGTTTCATAAGAGACGCTAACACCAGATTGAGGCTCCACACCGGAGGAAATCTCTTCTCGGGAGGGAAACTCCTGAACAACCCTTTAAGGAAGTGCTTAATCAGGCGGTCGCTGAATAATGGTGCGGAATGTCGTTGACGTGTAAACCTGGAGATGGCGGCCAGGTGTACTTTTATCGACGACACCGATAAGCCCTTTTGAGCTAAGAACAGCAAGTATGGAAGGAGCTGTTCCGGCATAATCGACTGCGGAACCAAACCTGGTTGATCCCCACACCACTGCCAGAAACTCCTCCATTTGTACGAGTATGAAGTGTTTGTGGAGGGTGCTCTTGCCGCTTGCAGAAGACGACGACACTCCTCCGGAATCGTTAGCTGGCCAAATTCGGCGAAGTCAGGAGCCAGGCCGTCAACTTGAGGCTGTCCGGGTCGTGATGCCAGACGATACCCTCCTGTCGAGACAGAAGGTTGGGGATCTTCCTGAACCTCATTGGCTCCGCCGCAGCCAAGTGCAGCAGGTCTGAGAACCACACCTGTCTGGCCCAATACGGGGCCACCAGAATCACCCGACATGGGTACTTGAGGATCCATTGCAGCGTCCTCCGAATAAGAGGAAAAGGAGGGAATGCGTACAGGAATTTGTTCGTCCATGGGAAGGAGAACGCATCTCCCAGGGAGCCCTGCTGAGGCCATCTGCTTGCATACTGCGGGCATTTTCTGTTGTCCTTCGTCGCGAACAGATCGATGGAAGGATGTCCCCACTTCTTGAATGCCTGTTGTAGTTGCTGGTCGTTCAGCACCCATTCGTGAACCTCGTTCATTTCCCTGCTGAGGGCATCTGCCTCCACATTTCTCACGCCTGGCAGGTGGAACGCCAAGATTAGCATGTTGTGTTGCAGGGCCCAATGCCAGATTTTCTGTGCCTCCGTCGACAGGGACCTGGAACGTGTTCCTCCTTGTTTCCTTAAGTAAAACATTGTAGTCGTGTTGTCCGTCATGACACGCACCACAGAGTCTCTCAGTTGAGGAAGAAAAGATTTGAGAGCCCACCGCACTGCTCTCAGTTCTAGCAGGTTGATATGCATGGAGGACTCTTGTACCGACCACCGGCCTTGTACTTGTAACGTCTCCAGATGAGCTCCCCATCCGCTCAGCGATGCATCCGTCACCACCGTCTTCTGGAACTCCGGTTCCACCAGAGGCATTCCTCTCGTTAGATGAGTAGAAACTCTCCACCAGCGGAGTGCTTGTACCAGTTGTTCGTCGATGACCAGTCTGTCGGAGCAGCGACCTTGGCTCTGCGCCCAACGGTCCGCTAGGAATTCCTGGCAAGGCCTCATAAACAGACGGCAGTTGCTTATCAACGGAATGCAGGATGACATGGTCCCTAGCAGGGACATGTATTTGCGCACCAACACCCTGGTACCGCATCTCCATTCCGACGCCTTGCTTTGTAGCTTCTGTATTCTTTCGCTGGATGGTCTTACAAGGCTTGTGTGCGTGTGAAACTCCGCTCCCAGAAAGACCAAGGTCCTCGAAGGCTCTACGGAGGACTTGCTGAAGTTTATCGCGAAGCCCAGTTCCTGTAAGAGGGACATTGTGGCCCCCAGACTGTTTCGTGTTTGTTCCATGGACGAACCTCTGACCAGCCAGTCGCCTAGATAGGGATAGACATGGTGACCGTCCTTCCTTAAATGGGCCGCTATAGGGGCCAAACACTTGGTGAACGTCCTGGGGGAGGACTTGAGACCGAACGGGAGGACCTTGAACTGAAAATGCTTTCGCCGGACGACAAACCTTAAATATCTCCTGTGTCGTGGACGTATTGGGATATGAAAATATGCGTCCTGAAGGTCTAGCGACGACAGATAATCCATGGGTTGCACTGACCTGATAACCTCCTGGAGCTTTAGCATTTTGAATTTTAAGCTCTTTAGCCATTTGTTGAGTACCCTCAGGTTGAGAATGGGCCTCCATTTTCCATTTGGCTTCTTGACGACGAAGAACCGGGAATAAACCCCCTGTCCTTCCTGTGCCACAGGAACCCGTTCTACCGCCCCTTTTTGTAGCATAAGCGCCACCTCTTGTCTTAGAACTCGAAGGTGGGGCTGGGCCGAAAACACTGGCGGAAGACTTGGAGGCTTGTTTTTGAATTGCAGCGCATGACCCATGCGAATCGTGTCCAGAACCCATCGATCTGTGGTGATGCATTTCCATTGGTCGATATGATGAGAGACTCGACCCCCCAGGACGTTCCGAAGGCCGTCATTGGTTGCTGGTTTGCTTGTCCTTCGTCGACGAGGGACCCGAGCCGCGTCGTCTGGAGGCTTGATAATCTCTGCCTCTACGTGCCGACTGGGATGCCCGTCTGTAGCCTTGTGAGGAGTATGAGGGCCTGTTAAATCCACGGTCCCTAGAGGCTCCAAAGCGGGAGTTTCCGGAGGCGCCCCTGAAGGGGAGAAAAGAGCGAAAGCTTCTACCTGTCTGGAGGGCGCCAAGAGACCTAGCAGTATCCGTGTCTTCCTTCATCCCCTTCAAGGCTTCATCAACCTTGTCTCCAAACAGATGTTCTCCTTCACATGGCATGTCTATAACTTTGTACTGGACTTCAGGTCTAAAAGTAGTACATTTGAGCCACGCTTGTCGACGAAGTACTACACCATGATTGATTTGTTTGAACCCCGACTCTGCTAGGTCCACCGCAATATTAATTGCATGGTTCGAGGCCTCCTCACCATCCCGTACCAGTAACATGGCTGCTTTGCGATGTTCTTCCGGCAGGTGTTCTAGGATAGGGGGTATTTTATGCCACATCTCCCTATCGTAACGCGATATAATCGCCAAGGAGTTGGCTGCTCTTACCGTTGTGGCGCCGACTGAGAGCACCTTTTTCCCGAAGGCGTCCTGTCTCCTTGCCTCGCTTTCTGGAGGGGTTGAACATTTTTGTTGTACTCTGGCCTTCCTAGCCGCTGCCGCCGATACCACAGAGTCTGACAGTGGCTGTGATGTTAGACATTTTGGAGTGGACTCCGGACGTTTAAACTTTTTCTCAATACGCCCCTTAATAGCCGGTTCCGAGAACGGATGACGCATCGTCTTGAGGCCTTCTTGCCATACGTGGTCCAGGATTGGGATGGCAAATACCGATTTCCTCCTTTGACCCATGTGATCAAAAAGAAAACAATCTTTCTTTTGCTCCTCAGGAATTAAGCCGAACTGGGAACACGCTTTCCCCATCATTGCATGGAAGGCTCCCACATCATCCGGAGGAGATGGTTGTGCCTGGCTCCTCGTAGACTCTACCTCTACATCCGAATTCCAAGTTGGGTCTCTCGACGGTGACAGGGAGATGTCCGACCCTGAGTCACCTCGTATAGAATCGGACTCCGATAGCTCACCCTCCTCCTGCACTCGAGGACGATCTTTCACCACCTGGGAGGCCGAAGGGCTTTTGGTCGTCGTGCGAGCTGCTTGAGCTTGTTCGTCGACGGAAGGAGCAGAAAATATCGACGATGAGGTGCCAGGCTGAGGGATCTGCGTATCCAGACGCTGCAGGAGCTTCTGAAGCGTATTAAGCACATCCAGAGACAAAACCGTCTGGGGGGTCAGCAACGTCGAGGATAGAGGGACCACACCCCCACTCGCACTCGTCGTCGACGTATTGGAAGGCCGTAGGCCCAAGTCCGACGGCTGCATAACCATGTCACCTTCTCCTTCCACCGACGACCCCGGCAAGGCCGTGTCTTGCAGTAGGACCTCAGGGGGGGCCGGTTCACAAACCTCTGGCTGCCAGGCCATAAATTGAGTCCCCGTCGACGACGGAATCCCCACCGCTGCTGCCTGAATAGTAATCGGCATCGTCAGCGATACCGGGGTCGACGAGCCAGTCGCCGGCACCGAGCCTTTAGACTTCGTAGCCGATTTCGTAGCCGACTTCCCTGCTGAAGCGTCTCGACTCACGGAAGACCTAGGACGGTCCCCTGAGGAGGATTTTGATGCCGCTTGTCTCTCCGTCTTAGATGATGAGGAGGAGGAGGACTTTTTGTGTGATGAGGAAGACCCAGCATGCTTCCCCGCATGCTTGTCCGCAGGGCATTTTTCGACAGGCCTCACCTTCTTCGAGGGAGGTTCTGACTTGCTCCTGGAGGCCGTGGAGCCAACTTCTGATGCCGGATAGGCACCCGCTCCGTCGTTAAGCCAGTCGACCAACCTTCTTTTCCGGTCTTTAAGGGTTTTTTGGGAGAAACCCTGGCATATCTCGCATGTATCCGCCGTGTGGTGCGGGTGGAGACAGTAGATACAATCCATGTGGGCATCACCTTCATAGACTTTTTTGAGTCCACATGTCGCACAAGGACGGAATAAAGCTTTTCCGGACATATTTTCTTCAGAACGTAACTTCGCCAAAGCGAAAACACAACCTAACTTCAATTAGCAGTAACCGCGAGGATCCCACTACTTTGAAAGACGGTTGAAATCTGAGGGAGCGCGGGGGCGGGTCCTGTATTTATATCATGGCGTCCTGACGGCGCGGGCACGCATGATACAAAACGAGGTGGATAGGACGCATAAGCGTCGAAAAAGTTTTCCTACGGGAAAGGGTCTATATAATGTACCGGGGATTCCCAGCCTGACGACGGGGAATATTCTAAGCATGTGAATCCATGAAAGATCCAATGCTGGAGAAGTAATGTCGCAAAACCCAGAAGAGAGTTGTTAAGTTCACATTAAAGTTGTATGTTGACTACTATAGGAAATCAAAAAAGTGAATTGTTAAGAACTTTTGACTTGTATGACGAATTTGGCTGAAATTCTGCAGACAAAATTGTACACACCGGCCCCTCAGAAAGGACATTTTGAGAAAGATCTGTTAAAAAATAAAAAAGTTATTAGGAAAACTAAAAAATGTTTCGGCCTAGTACCCATTCATTTTTCCAATTTTTGCTCGAGCACACAACGAAAAACGCTGGATGGAATTGGACCAGGTACGAAACAACTTTGGCACAAAGTGTTGACCCGTGCTCCTTTGTGGCTCTGGGGTTATTACGTCCAGTACTTTTTAAAATATTTGACGAAGAAGGGGGTGTCCCCTTCTCCCAAAATTATAGAGATATCTCCCATGGTGCATTGCAGCAGAGAGGCTTTTCAGAAATGAAAAAGCCATCATCTTTCTTTTCTTTTTCTGATGTAAGTGATAACTGCGGGTATACCCGCGGCTACCCGAACAACAAAAAGCCATAAAAATGGCATTGGGAGGTAAAACGTTGTGAAATGGTATCAGGCTAGAGGTGGGGACAGTGGAGGGGAGAGGACACCATGTCAAATTTGGGAGTTGGAGGTGGGCTATGGTCCAAGTTAAAAACATGAACGATTTCCCGTAGCCTCAGTTATACAGATGGATGGTGAGTGGCTGCACGGCCAGGAAAGCATTTTATTTTTCGCCTTTTTGCCCAATAACCGCTGGTATCTAACAATTACAATTAACCGCGACTAGCTATAGTCCATTGTTTATATATCCGCAGTTGTGAGGAAAAAGTTTTTAGAAAGATAGATATATTTAAAGCTACAGTGAGGAACGTGGTGAAAAATCACGCCTTGGTAGTGTTTTAGACAATACAGTGGGCCGTGGCCAAGGCTCGTAGTGTTGTAAAATATACAGTGGGCACAGCCGAAGACCATGGCCATGGGCCATGGTCGAAGACCATGGCTAGAGGCTTGGTAATGTAAAATATACAGGGATCAAAGTTAATGGCTAGTGGCCTGGTGATGTTGGAAAATATACTAGCCAGGGCCTTTATTAAGCACAATACACATGTATAGTGGCAACGAACCAAGGTCGCACTGGATGTGGCCTTGTAGTGTTGTAAAATCTACAGTGGACATGGTCCAAGGCCCTGCCCACTGGCCATGGCCAAAGTGGCTTGGTAATGTACAATATGCAGTGGGCACAGCCGAAGTCCATGGCTAGTGGCCTGGTAATGTTGTAATTTCAGTTACGTGCATTCATCAATTTTTTTCTTTGTTCTATTGCCCTTTCTGTTAACATAACTTTGGTGTTTTTTCAAGGGTTCTCTCTCCCTAGTCCTTTTCCCAGGTCATTTACCCATTGCTATGGTTACCTCTTGCTCTTCAGACAGGCCTGCGTGGCTTGCTGTGGCGACGCACCCTAACCCCCTTATTTATGTCTATTATCCGTCACTATGGCTACGTTAAATACAACAGACACGCATGTGTTGACTGTAGCAACGACATACGCCTAGAGATACAGCACAGTGACTCGCAAGGCATATGCAGGTCAGATTTCTCCCTGCATCTTCTATATTTAACTTGCTCAGAAGGATTTACTTCCATTACTTAGGGGCACTTGTGTCTTTTTGCCTTGCTGGCTCTTCAATTGGTTTTGGATATTCTGTTACAGCAATTGCAACACCTTTGGTGAAGGCTGCTGATAGGAATCTGCTTACTGGTCACAAAACCGTTTTGTGGATTCAGACACTAGAATAACGGTTGCCAAAGATATTGTCAAGACACTTAACTATATGACCAGGATGACGGAGTCATCCTCCTGGTGTTCTATATTTTTGTGGAACACAAACTCTTGGTTAAGACTTTTTAAACACAATCACCAAAGTGGACACCAGTAGACAAGGAGAAGGGTGTCATTCCCCTGGTGTTCTTTATGTTGTTTGTGTATGTAGTGATAGGGCTAGAGTTATGTCGTTTTGGACAGAGGACAGGACTTTTTTATTTGGATAACCACCCTGGCGACGAGCACCTGAGTTTTCCTTAGGTAGGAAATACTTTTAGAATAGAGTTAAGGCTTGTTACTTATTGTTTAATAAACAAGTGCTCATATCATGCCACCCTTTTGTCCGACTCCTTCCTCCAGCACACCACACACTCCACTTTATCTCCAGAGTAACTCTGCCGTCACATCCTTTCTTCAAACACCCTTATGCCCCCTCTCTCTCGCCCAACCTTCAAGCAGCCTTTTCGTCATTTCGCCCCCACTTTGCTCAGAATCCCCAAACCATTGTCCATAAAAAGCAATTCCTGACAGTTTCCCCGCTATAGATACCCTTGACAAGCCTTTATCAATCATGTTCAGGATGTAATTCACCACATCCTCCCTGCTTCTTTCCCCTGTGTCCCCTCTCCCAGCCCAGATGCGAGCCCCCCTTACAAATTCCAACCATGCTCTCCTGTATGTCACCCTGGAGTCTGCAGCCAAAGATTTTTCCACTATTTGCGCAGTTCTCAATCTCCCACCTTCCACACGTCCATTGGGATCTGGTGCCCTTCTTGATCCGCCTGCGGTGCGAACCCATGGAACCTCTGCCACTGAAAACAAGACATAGCATCGGCAATGGCGATTTCCTTACCTGGGACATGCAAATCTTCAAACAAAATATTATGCAGAAGGCACCGCAGTACAAACTCTCTCAACATTCTGACCACCCTCTCAACCCTGGCAGAATGCCTGTTCCACTAGCGCTGTATTGTCCACATTAAAATTAACTTTTTTATTCACCAGTTAGTTCGCCTACAGGTCCAATGCCACCGCCAGTGGAAATAACTCCAAAAAGGCAATGCTTCTGCCCTCTTTTTTCCACCGCAGTGGCCAGCACCTGGTGCACCACCTCCTTCGCCAGCACACACCAAAACCTCCCTCCCCTGATGCATCAGAAAATATTTGCACCTCCAAGATACTGGGTCACCTGGGAGCCACATGGAGACACACTGTTGAAATTCTCTAAGAACTGTAACCAAACCTTAAAATCCTCCCTAAGGTGCCCGACAACCATATTCTGCGGAGCGGTTGCGTAACCTGACATGGAATGTGCCATGTTCCTGCAAAATGTGCACCCCAGAGCAATCACCTGCATGCAAAGTTCAAGTGTCCAAACAATTTCTGCATATCCTTCAACATTCTCAGCGCTCTCAACATCCCCACCGGCGTACTCAAGTTTTTCCTCAGGGAAGCGAGATGCCATTGCAACAGAATTCAATTCTATGCCTAAAAATGTAAATACCAAAGATGGCCCTTCCGTTTTCTCCTCTGCCAGGGGAACTCCCAACTTTTCCATTTATCCCTGGAAAGCCGTCAACATATCCTTACACTCTTCCTCCTTTCCTGCCCTACCGATAAACAAGAAATCCTCCAAATAATGCAATACCCTTTGAGAACCAGACCTATACAAAAAATACAATTTCAAGAATTAGCTAAATCGTTCAACTAGAGAACATGATATTGCACACCCCATGGACTGCGCCTTTTCCACAAATATTTAATCCTTAAATTGCATGCAAAATAACCAAAAATCCTCTGGATGCACTGGCAACAACCTGAAAGCAGATTTTTTTTTTTTTTTTTTTTTTTTTTTTTTGATGCTGCAGTTTATTTGAAAACTTTTTCATCATTTACTTGATTTAGAATCGGTTTTTAACTTTTGTTTGTTTAGTTCGAGTATAGAAGATAGGAAGAGAGCAATTGTGTAGGTGTACTTGTTGTTGTGGCCGCTTAGGAGAGCGGTCCATCTTTCTTGCGTACACATTTGTGTCGATGAGAGTTGAAAGAATGCACCGAATTCTTTGCGTTGTGTGGCGAGTTCGTTGCATTCCATTACGAGGTGAAAAATGGTTTCCTCGATTTTTTGGTCTTTACAGAACCTGCAGTAGTTGTCTTCGGGCTTGATCTGTCTTTTTGTGTATAGGTATGCTTTTGTAGGAAGAATGTTTAGGCGAATTTTTAGGAATGTTGCTCGAATGGTTTGGTCTGGGAAGGTTTGCAGGTACGCCGGTGGTTGGTGGATTCTCCTATTATCTTTTGTGCATTGTAGGTTCTGTTTGTAGGTATTTTTTTGTTGGATGGTCTTTATCCAGTCGTTGTGCAGCAGTTTTGTTTTTGCGTGTTGTGGACGAAGTGTGAGCAGTTCTTCTGTGATATTTTCACTATCCATTTCTTTTCTCATTGTATCTTTCCATTTTTCCAATATTGTCATGTTGAAGGTGTTTTCTTTGTGTCGAAGTATTTGAATTGCTGGAGTTTTCCCATCTGTCAATATTTTCCGAAAAATGTCTAGTCTTTTCCATTGTACGACTGATTCGATTGATTGAGTTGCCAGTTCGTAGCGTATTCTTGGCATTGGGAATGTTTGCGGGAGTCGAAGGACTTTGCGCCAGAAAGTCGCTTCATATTTTGTCCAGTTGACTCTCTGAGCGTTCAACATTGCTTCGGTACCGTAGGTGAGAATCGGAATATACTTGTGTCTGTAGTAGGAGATAATTGGCTTAAAGGAGAACTTGCCGTATTTTCTGTGAAGGAGGCAGCCTTGTCTTGATAGAGTTTGAGATGTTTGTTCGATTTTGTCTATCCACTGCTCTTCTGATTTTGACTGGTTTATTGTGATCCCTAGGTATTTGAACGATGTAACATTTTCTATTTCTGAGTTGTCGATCGTGAAGATATATTGGTTTGTTCTTTTTTTTGATGGTTTGGTGAGGGTCATTGTCTTTGTTTTTTCCGTATTGATCGTTAGTTCGTTTTTTTTCATGTAATGGCTTAGATCTGCTAGTGTCGTTTGTAGCCCAGTCGGTGTTTTGTCTAGTAGCACAATGTCATCAGCGTATGCCATGATTGGGACTGGGATCGAGTTGATTTTGGGGGGATTGGTTTTATGTGATTTTAGATGTTCTTCAATATCGGCAGTGAACAAGTTGTAGAGTGTCGCTGCAAGAGGACAGCCTTGTTTAAGTCCGTTTTCTGTTGGTATGGCAGATGTTGTAGCTCCTTGTCTCGATAGTCTGACTTTTATCGTGGTTTTTGAATACAGCAGGATAATTGGTTCTAGGATATCAGATGGACAGTTCCATGTTCTAAGTTTCGACCATAGTTTTTCGCGTGAGATTGCGTCAAAAGCCATTTTTAGGTCAATAAATGCTGCGTAGATTGTCGAGTTGGAGTTGATGGCTTCATGTTTGATTGCTTGTAGTAATATCAGGTTGAGGTTTGTTCCAACATTAGCCGTGAATCCTGTTTGTCTGGTCGAGAATTTATTGTTTTTTATGGCCCACGCGGTGAGTTGGTTTAGAAGTACTGCTGCAAATAATTTTCCTAGCGGATCGAGCAAGGCGATCGGTCGGAAGTTTTGGGGGTCTTCTCTAGGGCCTTGTTTGTGGATTGGTACGATTACTGCTGTTCTCCAGGAGTTTGGTATTCTGTGCAGTTTATTGATCAGTTTTGTGATGTGACACAGGAGGGTTGCCCAAGCGTTAGGATCTTCTTTGATTATGGCATTGGATAGTCCGTCAGGGCCTGGGCTCTGGAAGTGTTGAGTTTGTTGATCAGGAGGATGTAATCTTCAAATTCTGCGTGTACTTTCCATGTTGGGTCTGTTATGGGTTGTGTGTTCTGTTGAACCGTTTCTCGTGATGCATAGATGGTAGTGAAGTGCGTTATCCATTTTTCTTGGGTTACGTTAGCTGTAAGCTTCTGCTGTTTTTGTTGATTGTCATTGAGTAAGTTCCAGAGTTCTTTTGTATTGTGGGATTTGTGGATTTTCAATATGTTCTCTGCATCTGCCTGCTGAATGAGGCTTTTTTGTGATTTAGTCCAGTTTCGATGGTTGTTTTTCAGAGTTTTGATCTGGTTTGGGATATCGAGAGCTGGGGTTTTCTTTATCTGTCTTATTGTCCGATTTAAGGCTTTTTTCCTTTCGGCAATTTCTTGGTTGTAGAAATGTCGATGGTCTTTCTGCGGGCGATTTTTACTGGTTTGTCGGAACGGAATTAGGATCCATTCGTAGTCAATTTTTAGAGCATTTGTCAGACTTGTCTGTAGGAATTTTTCCGGTAATGAGGCTAAGGATGCTTGTGGGATTCTCAGTCTTGTTGTTGTTCCGTTTAGTTCTAATAGAGGAGATGGTAGCCCCGTCTCTATTTTTTCCAGTGCCGCTTCAGAGTGGGCGGTAAGTTGATTATGGTCGCTCCTATCTGTTAGTATCGTCTGCACGTTTGTGACTGATCGGTGAAGTTTTTCAGATAGGAATATATAATCGATGATCGCATGGGATGAACCTCTGCTCCATGTTGGTGTATAGGGTTTCGAAGTGTTCCCTTGACTCAGAAGGAGTAGGTTTCGTATCGTGGTTTCTTTCATCCATCTCTTTGCGTTTGCCGATAGGTCTGAGTGCTTTAAGAGGCCACCGTTCTTATCGTATAGTTTGATGTTCAGATCGCCACATATTATTACTTCCGATGACGGATGTTTAGTTGTGGCCTCATCGACTGAGATGAAAACTCCATCTAGGAACATATCTGTTGATATTGCTAATGGGTTCCAATAGAGATTTAGGATTAGGATTGTTGAGTTGTCTTTCTCTTCTCGTTTTTGCTGGTTTTTTGTATATATTATTGTGGTCAGTTGAATCCAGGGGTTTATGTTTTCGGAGAGTATTACTGTGCTGTGAGGGTTTATCTTGATTAGGGTGAGTAAGCCTGAAGCGGGTCTTCCTTGTTTTTGTACGATAGCTGGGTTTAGGAGTGTGATAAAACCATCACATGCTGGTGGGTCGCTGAGCCAGGTTTCTTGGAGGCATATGAATTGGTATTGCTCTAGCTCAGCAGCTGAGTCCGTAAATAGATGGAGATTTCCTCTGGTGTTCCATGAGCACAGTGACCACGTAAATCCATTGTTCGTTAATTGTTATGAGTTAGAGTTCATTGAGTATTCTGTAGATTCTGTTTCTGAGAAGGTGGTTTCGAAGTCATAGATTCTTCTAATTGCATGGGCATCTTTGTCTGGTTGTTGGCTTCTTATTGAGTCTTCTATAGATTCAATGTCTGATGAAGGAGTTTCAAAGCTTGTTCTGTTAGATTTGTTATTTCTGTTTAGGTATGCTTCTTCTGAGGCACGATTTGAGTTTCTGTCGTCAGTTGCCTGTTTTTGTTTCCTTTGGTCGTTGTTTTTTCTTTCGTATCTTGCTGTTGTTTTATATTTTGGTTTGCTTGGCATTCTTGTGGATGTTGAGGCCCAGCATGAGAAGCCCAAATTGTGCAATTGTCTTCGTGTTGATATGATGAGTTCTTGGTTATTGGGGTCCGAAAGCTCTATGACGATTTTATCCAAGTTTCGATCGTCTTTAAAGGTTATCAGATCAAGGTCTTTTGTTGTGAGTTTTTTCAAGCAAGGTATTACGCCAAAAAGGCGTAGTAGATTTGTTCTATTTAGGATTACCGGTTCCAGGTTTTTATTTGCATTTTCAATGTGGATTTCATATATTTCATTTTGTCGTAGTGGATTAACAAATGTTGGTCGCATCTGGGTTTGTTGACTGGAGTCTTGTGGTGTTGTTGTTATCGAGATCGACGAGATGGGGTCGTAAGCTTCGTCTCTGGTTGTGGATATTGAGATGTTTTCCATTGATAGCATCGAAATTTCTTCTAGGGAGAGTTCAGTAGAATTGTCTTGATTTTGTTTCGCATGTTGATCAAGGATTGTGGTATATTCATCGATTATTATGTAACTCGTCTGGATTATTGATTGCGAAGCCTGTTGATTGTTTTCTGATGGTTGTTCTTCGTGGGTGGTCATGTTGAGCAGTTCCTCATCGATCGGCGAGTGTGGCAGGATAGGTCCCGCTAATTTGGGTTTGGTCTGGGCTAGATGAACTTGAATGCTTTGTGTGTTGGCAGCTGATATTTTCTTCTTTGGTTGTTGAACAGTTTGGGCGTTCTGGTTTATATTTCGTAGAAATGCTCGAGAGCCTGTTTGTCGTTTTTTGTTATTTTTCTGTTGGGTGGGTTTTGTTTCATTTGTTATTTTTTCTTTTTCGAAAATCTGAAAGTTTTCATTTGGGTTCTTTGTTATGTTACTTGGGGTGATGGTTTTTGTTTTTTTGTTAATAATATTTTGACTCGGTTCTTTTGGTACTTGTTGGGCGAGGTCCGAGGTGGTTTCAGATAGTTGTTGTGTCTGAATTGGACATTGTGACGCTTTTAGAGACGGCGGGATTTGTAGTCGTTGATCGTTTGGTCTGGTTGCTTGCTGGTGATGGTGTTCTTTGAGCATCTGTACTAGTTCTCCTGTAAGTTTTGTTTTCTCTTGTCGGTCTCCTCTCGCAATCTCGGCTAGTCTTTGTTGCCACCGGTGTTCTCCTCTGCTTCTATTGTGAGTCTTGATTCCACTGTCGAGACAAAGTGTTCGATGTGTATCTGTTTTGAGTGAATTAGCGCTAGAAGGGTCGCCTGATCTTTTATTGCATCTTTCATATCTTCATGTAATTTCAAGAAGGGGATCATCGACTGGGAAAGTGTTGCGATGAGCATGTTTTGCAAATCTAGCATTGTTGTTGGGATTCTTGGGTGTGGGTCTTCTTCGGCTTGTTCGTGGTTGTCGTTTTTCTGTTGGGGGTCTTTTGATTTTTGATTCTTGATTACTGGATCTGGAGTATAGTAAGATTCATCTGTGTCATAGTTGAATCGGGATGGGGCAGTTTTACGTTCATCCAATTCTGGTTGACGTTCTTTTTTCATCAGCTTGTTTTGGTTGCCCTGGGGGATACATGGTGTTGATGTTAGTTGCATTGGGTTTGCTTCCGTTAAGTCTCCAAATACTTCTTTTCCTTTTTCTGCAGTAGTCATGATTGACTCAATTTCGGTGATGTCCAGTGATAATTTTTCCGGTCTGTTTCTTGTTTTTGATGTTGTTGGTTCCACTGGGCTGGTGGATTTGACGGAGTTGTGGGTTTTAAGCCACGCAAGTCGTGCTAATCTTGCTTTTTCTTTTTGCTTCTGTTGTTCTGGTGTTGGGACTGCTGGTTTTGTAATTTGGTCTTGTGTTCGTTCAATTTGTTGGCAGTTTGAGGTAGGCTTGAAGCCGATATGTTGAGCTGTGCGTTTTGGTTCTTGGTTGTTAGCAATTTCCCGAGGATTGCTGACTATTTCGTGCGGTTTCTTCAGTTCCATGGATTGTTGATTTCGGATTTGTTTGTCCGGTGTTAGATCCTGTTTTGTCGGTGTCTGCAACTGTTTGTTTGTAAGGTCCATGGGTTTTTTATTGCTGATTATAAGATTTGTCAGGGTGTCTTGTGTCCTGTTGTTTGGAGGGTCTTGTTTTGTGGACTGGTGGGTTGTGTTCAGAGCAATTGGAGGATCGATCAGTTGCTGTTCAGGTTCGAGTTGAAGAGCCGATGATGATGATACGGACATGGTGGTTTGTCCAGTTGTTGTGATTGGATTCTGAGCTTGAGTTTTAATGTCCGGACTCTTCATCTCGGTTGAGGTAAGTTGCTGATTTTCAACTGTGCTGTGTGATTCCGCTAATAGTCGAGGGGATATCACAATGGGATTAGCAGATTCAAGGTTTCTTTCTTTGAAGTCTTCTGAGTTCTGTTTAGAGTTTGAATTCTGTGTCAGGGACTTTGGAATTTCTTTATACAATGTCACTTTCTTGAAGGATTGCTCCAGTGTTAGCTGCAGTAAATTTTCGTCCGTTGTGTTAGCGCTCACGGTCTTGGCTGTTTGTCTTGTTTTTGGACGTTGAGTTGGGTGTTGTTTGTTGGTGCGAATTATTGTCATTGTTTCCAGTTTGTAGATTGCAAAGTTTAGGTTTTGGGGGGTTCCTATTTGGTTTCTTAGAATACTGGCCCCCTGGTTGCGGCTTGCTACTGTTGTCTATTTGATGAGGTCAGGATCCAAGGGTCGAACCCTTTCGGTCTCCTGATCAGCGGGGCTGCGCAGGTTTGTCTTCGTTCTGCTTTTCTGTAGAGGGTCAAGTTGCGCTTTCAGGATCCAAGGGTCGAACCCTTTCGGTCTCCTGATCAGTGAGGCTGCGCAGGTTTATCTTCGTTCCGCTTTTCTGTAGAGGATCAAGTTGCGCTTTCAGGATCCAATGGGGGGACCCTTTCGGTTTCCTGATCGGTCAATGGTACGGGGTTGTGCGATCGTTTTGTTCCTGTGGGGCGGTTAGAGCTAAGTTTTCGGGATCCAAGGGACGCACCCTTTCGGTCTCCTGATCAGCGAAGATAAGCAGATGTTGGAGTCGGAGTCCTGACAGGTCTGGTATAGGGCGTTGAGGGGGCTGCTGTACAGCTGCGGGTGTCGGGAGTCAGCGCGTTGAGTGGCCGGGGCGGGGCTGCGAAGGCACACGCGGCAGAGGACCCTGTTCGGTGTTAGGTGGATGGAGCACGAGTACGCCAGGCACAGGCAGGCTCCGGTGTCAGAGGAGAGTCAGAGGGGAATCGTTCAGAGGGGTCGTTCAGCTCCGGGCCAGCCGATACGGACACACGAGGGGACAGCGCAGCTGTCAGCGGCGAGAGGCAGGTCACTTGCAAGGTTTTGAATGTCTTCGAGTGACTCGGTGGGCGGATTTTTCTGGGGGGGCGCCGCGGAGCCTGCAGAGCCTAAAGACCAAAAGACTCTGCAGCAGACTCCGCGGCCGCTCCGCGGTCTTCTGGGTATTTTAAAGGCACCAGGTGAAAGCAGGTGAAACAAAAAAAGGACAAGAAGCAGGTCCTCACAGGGTTCAGGAGCAAAAGCTGTAGAGTCCTCTCGCAACCGCAACCAAAAGACTCTGCAGCAGACTCCGCGGCCGCTCCGCGGTCTTCTGGGTATTTTAAAGGCACCAGGTGAAAGCAGGTGAAACAAAAAAAGGACAAGAAGCAGGTCCTCACAGGGTTCAGGAGCAAAAGCTGTAGAGTCCTCTCGCAACCGCAACCAAAAGACTCTGCAGCAGACTCCGCGGCCGCTCCGCGGTCTTCTGGGTATTTTAAAGGCACCAGGTGAAAGCAGGTGAAACAAAAAAAGGACAAGAAGCAGGTCCTCAGAGGGTTCAGGAGCAAAAGCTGTAGAGTCCTCTCGCAACCGCAACCAAAAGACTCTGCAGCAGACTCCGCGGCCGCTCCGCGGTCTTCTGGGTATTTTAAAGGCACCAGGTGAAAGCAGGTGAAACAAAAAAAGGACAAGAAGCAGGTCCTCACAGGGTTCAGGAGCAAAAGCTGTAGAGTCCTCTCGCAACCGCAACCAAAAGACTCTGCAGCAGACTCCGCCTAATATTGCATTTTGCCATAAATGCTCAGTGGCCACTCTCCTGTACCAGCTCAATCGACTAATCCACACTTGCATAGGACACAGCACAATCTTCTTCCATGATCAAGTAATTCACGGACATCCCCTCCACCCATGACAAATGATGAATCAGCCTAAACTCTTCTTACGTCTTCTTAGGCATCCCCCCCCAGAGGTGACTAAATCCCCTTCTAACTCTTTAAATGGGCCCATCACTCTCCCTTCCGCAAAGTCTGCAATTTCTTTTGCCAAATTCTTTTCTACTATCTCAGGTCGCTCCTTTGCCAACCTTAAATTCTCTGCCCATATTTGCACCCTAGGCTCCTGGTACCCCAACCTAAACCCTTCCCTAAAACCGTCCCCCAAATTCTTTGCACGATCCCAATAAAAGCTCAGCCATTCTTCCAACTTTTTGTATGTTAACTGGCATATTGGCATTTTCCCACAATCCCTCTCCCCATATCCCATCACCTACCCCAATCTCCTGCTGTGAATTATTGAGCAACAGGGGGCCGTCCCACACACCTGCTGCACTTGTGTTGAAATGTGCAAATTGCCCTGAAACAAGCCTCCTTATTGAATGCCCAGCATTCTGTTGATGGCTGCCCCCACCCCATCTGGAGAGGGGTGATCAGGAACGGGCTGGTAAGGCTCGGGCAGGCCACTCGCCGTATGCAATATTGGAGCCCGGCAGTTTGACGCCATCCATTGCAGCCAAAGATCTATGCCAATCTTGCCACACACCGCACTCTGATCTTCTCCCATCCTTGTCCTAAATTCCTTGTATCTCAGCCACGTAATCCCCCAAAACTCAAAGGCCTTTCTAATTAAGTCCATGTATTTAAAAAACACTACACTCCTTTCTGGATACCTCTCACAATATACATATATAATAAATGCTGATGTCCAATTCTCAATCATCACTGGTACCCTAGGCCTTGATGCCAGCTCCTTCTCCTCCTCCTTGGACCCTTCTTTCGCCCATCATTTCTATGAAGCAGCTTAAATATAGTCAACCAACTCCACCCTCCATATTTTCTCCTTTGTTGATGCCATTAGATGTGCCCCTAACGGCTTAGTTATGCCCATGTATAGCAACTTTTTTCCCTTCTCCTTGCCCTTACCGTCCTCTTTCTTGGCTTCCCCATCCTTCACCTGCCTCCCTTTTTGTTGGGCCATCAGGTCCGTTTGTACCTCCACTGTGTTTCGTCACATCCCTGCACATATCAGTGCACACACCCCTCCCCCACAACTGTCATCCCCCAAACCCTTCCTTTCCCCCACTCCCCTGGGATCCCCACCTTGCCCCCAACCTTAGCCATGCTGCCAACCACTCTCTCCCACGCTCATCCCTTAGCGGCTTTGCTGCCCCTTCCATCTGCGCCATCCTGGTCGATCCACCTCCTCTCCTCCCTCCCTCTGATAGGAACTTGCTGCAGGAATAAAAAACATCAGCAAACCTACTCTGCTTCTTAGCTTGAACCCTAGGTGAAAACTCCCTCCTTCTCTCCTTTACCCTTGCCGTGCTCCGGTCCTCCCTCTCCACCTCTTCCTGCTCCACCAATTAGCCACCTTTGATACTCTCCTCTTCCTATCACTCCCCTTGAGCACCTTGTCCCCAAACCCTCCATTAGACCTCCCCCAAATCCTTCTCCCTCACGGTAAACCAATCCTGTTCTCCTAAACCAATTGGTTCTGGTTGGTCCTCTTCTTCCCAGCATGGGGTGTCCATCCCAATGCTCCTGCATCCTTTGCCAAGGGGAGCCGTCCAGGCTACCTCCCAGGCCTTGCTTACGAGTCAGGGCATTCCACCCTTTACCCCTCCTTCAGATGTCCTGGGGGTCCTACCGACCCCTCTCCGCTGGCCTTTTCAAAACACCGGGAGAACCGCCCCAATTCCTCCTGCACTGCGGCTCACCGATAGGGATGGCGTCCCACCTCTTCCCCCCCATGCTCTTCGGCAGGAACTTTCTCCCATGCCCTTTCCTCACAGCTGAAGGCTCCTGGGATCTTGCCCCAGTGGCCCCTACTTCTTGTTCACTTATATCAGCCCTTCTCCCCAATTCCTCACCCCTCCATCTGCCAAACTTGGTCCCCTGACTACCTGCTGGATGCATTATACTACTTTGACCCCTACTAATACTGCTAACCTGACCCTGGGATGGCACTACGGAGTCCCTGGGCTGTGCAACTCCATGCTAAATTGGCCAGTAGGGGAGGCTCCTTCCTTCTTTGTCTGGGCTTTGGGCCTATTTCTACTCAGGACGATGATTTAGTGGGCCCTCTCATGGTTTTTTGTGTTTCCCTTGCACTTAACATGGGGAGGTAGGGGCCACCTCGCCTGCCCTTTTACAGGCTGCAAGCCCCCGTTCCCTCTCTGGGTTTATAAACCTCTGCACCCAGGTGCAGGGACCTTCTCTTGCCCCTACAATGCCTCGCTGAAGCCTGGAGGTGCCTTACTGTTGCGGGCCGCGTTGCTGACCCCCTTGCCTCCGCCCTGAGTCTCTGCAGAGGTTCCCACAGGTCTTACCGGAAGACTTCACAGTGGATCCCAGGTGCCCCAGAGGGCTCTGAATGGCCATGCAGGTCCCCTTTCTCTGTTCCTAAGCTTCAGGACCACCCAATGGGGTTTCGCCGAAGAATGTGATCCTGCCTGTTGCACTTGCTTCCATTTTCTCCTTCCGCTGCCTGTGGGTGCTTCCCTCGGAGTCACAGGCCTGGCTCTTCTCTGTTGCATGATAGAATCTGGGCCACTTCTCGAGTGAGCAGAGGATGTTCAATAGCCCCCAAATTCACTACTCCCTCAACCGAGCTAGACATTCGCTGGCCGCCTGGTTTCTCTGTCTCCTCCCCCATTGTATCCACAATTCTCTCCTTAATCTCCATTGCATACTGAAGCTGGAGTTCAGCTCTATCCTTTCCTTACAGGGTCCTAGGTCATGTCCCCATCTCCTTTAGTACCTGTTCCATTCCTCTCATGCCCCACTCCAAAACATTCAAGTACGCCTCCGCTGAATTAACCAACCTCCTCTGTTGAAAGGTCACGATGGAGAGATTCACCCTGGGCACTGGGAGTTGTTCTCTGGAAGGCATAACCTTTTAAGTTTTGTAGAGAATGGGAAAACAAATCACCCGTCTTACATGTTGTCCTCTTGTATGCTATATCTGCAGCCCAATCACCACCTTCACCTGCCTCCGCTGATCGATCGTCCCATTGCACGGTCCCCTGTAGTGGAGGCAGGTTTTGGTGCTGGGGGAGGTGGTTGGCCAGCTACTGAGGGAGCAGCAGGATTCTCACTGATTCATGGTCAGCCATAGGCTGGAGAATATTTTCAAGTGGAGAGGCCTAAATATATCTCCAAATTGGTTCGAGATACTGAGCGAAGTGAGGCGGCCCAAAACAATAGTGGGCTGTTCGGGGGGGGTTTCTCTCCAAGATCATTTTTATTATAATGTTTTGAAATGGTGCACTTTAAAGCCCTTTTTTTAAATCAGAAAAAGTTACGCAATTTACAATTGTTCTCAAGGGCAACATCCAGTAAATGCTCCACTTGTATGAAGCTGCACCAACAATCTCTATAGGCCAGTACTGGTCATTGTAAATCATTTGCATGAGGCTGCATTCACAATCTATCTATACAGGAAATGGTCATTGTAAATTACTTTCATGAGGCTGTGGCCACACACTATTTATGGCAGCAATGGTCACTGTAAATCACTGTAGTGAGGCTGCCATCACAACATATTTGTGCCAGTCATGAAAGTGATTTACATCGACCATCACTGCCACAGATAGATTGTGGCCCTGCTTCATGAAAGTGATTTACTGCATGTAACTGTCTATCATAAAGTTGTGGAACAAGAAAAAAGTTCCCTGTTGGGAATAAACACAAACTGTATTTAATGAAAAAACCACTTCAAGCTACAATTGTGACATAATGAATTGCTGCTCTTTATGAAATTATTGATGAGGAAATACTATTGAAATGTATAGAAGACTGTATGATTCATTGTCCTTTAAGGACTAACTTCCTAGAAAGTTTGGCCTCAGTATTGGGCCAAAGACAGTGTGTGGAGGACGGGAGTTCCCCAACAGGGAACTTTTTTCTTGTTCTGAATCATGAAGTTGTGGCCACAATCTATGCCTGTAATGGCCACTGTAAATCACTTTCATGAAGCTGCGCAACAATTAATTTATGCCAGTAATGGTCACTTTAAATCACTTTTGTGAAGCTACGGCCACATTCTATATATGCCAGTATTGTTACTTTAAATAACTTTCATGAAGCTTTGGCCAGAGCGCCAAACCCTCTGCCAGTAATGATATTTGTAAGTCACTTTCATGAAGCAGAGCACACAAACAGTATCAGCGTTGACTACTACTGCTGACCCATGCCATAAAAACACAAATGCATGAATTACATTCACTATCATACTGCTAGCCAGACACCCGCAATCTCAGTAAGACACACGCGTGTGCACACACACAGTCACTGACACTAAAATACACATACATACAAGCACAGACTTACTCAAAACTTGCTAACACACACATTCTGCGTGCAATGCACTCATACAAGCACACCTACACTCCAAAAGCGTTAAAAAAAACAATCTTATTTTAGATCTTCACTTCGGGCGGGGAGGAATCAGGCACATAAAAATCCAAGCAACAGATGGTTGGGTGCACTGGATGCATTACTCGCAAAATGGCTGGTTGCTCGACAGCGCTGGAACCAGCAAGGCATGTGTGATGCAGAGACGTCTTTATGGGAGGGCAAAAGGGGCACTTGCCCCTGGCACCTACCTTGGAAGGGGGCCCCACAAGGCTGACTAATCTAAAGAAGTCAAATACCATGGTTTACAAAACTCAAATAGCACACGTCAAGATATTTTATGGCCTGCTGCTGAGGCTCTGAACCTATTGGCTGTCTGGTGTTGACAAATACATTCTGCTCTGATCAATTCATCCTGTAATGCTTTCTGTGTTTACTGTCCTATACCTAGTTTGTGTGTTCACTATGAGAACTCCTGTAGCATTCTCACCTTTCTATGGGAATTATATTGATCATGTGCAATAGACAAATTTGAAATGCATACTGATAAATGTGAGTGTTGTGCTGGTTCAGAAGATAGCTCAGTGTGTTAAGCACTAACTGCAGAGATCTGTGTTCATATGCAAGATTATATTACTAAATTCTTGCAAGGCCAATTTAGCTTTCCCGACGCGTGAAGTTGATTAATTCTGCAGGTATCTGTACTGTATTTCGTAGCGCAACAGGTGCCATTATCAGCAATGTACCTGTACCATATAGCGATTGCTATAAAAAAAAATATATAGCATCAGTATGGTGAAAGCCTAGAAATTGGTTTCTTTAGATGGAGGCTTGTAAAACCTAGGCAGCCACCTCCAATGAAGACTATAAAGTGTTACTCCGAGAGGTGATTAGGTATGCATATTCACATCTGTGGAACCAAAGCGTTCATGCTTCTATCCTGGCTTTGCCAGCAGACGATACAGTGATCCTGGACAAATTATCTTATTTTACTGACATTACTGCTTCCTTAAAAAGGTTGTCTACTCACATGCTAGGGTTATTGTTTAGCACATTCATTAACTGATCTGACTTTTTATGTAGGCCATTTCAGTGGAAGGGATCCTAGACAGAAGAGAGCGGATCAGATATCGAATGCCTTTGGCAAGCATATTTTAAGGTCTGCTCATTTGGCACAAACAATGGTTTGCTTTTTTGTTCAAGTGAAAGGTTTTTGTGCAATAACAACAAGTTTTGGGCCCATTTAAAGATTTACAATACAAAAGAGAAAGCCAGATGTAATCTTTTAGGATCACATCGATTAGTATGTTGGTACTTGTATACTTCCCTTGATGATAGAGACAATTAATCTAGCATCATTCCCATTTTGCATAATACGCTTATATAACGTTTTGCTTTTTAAATTGTCATGTTAGGTTATGTGATATGTGTACTTTCCAAGTCAGATCTATAAAATAGGATTATTTTAGTTCATGGTACGTACTAGAAATGCGAGGGATAATGTGCAGAAATTGCAGAGTGGGTGCAAATCCCAGCTTCACCTTTAACCAATGTGTAATCCTGGGCATCTCATTTAATTTTGCATTGCCTGATCTGTACAAATTGCCAGTCCCTAAACCATTCACAATTGTTACCCTTCGGAATGATTTTCTTCTCGGGGTATTATCTTCAAAACAGCTTCACACATGGTTTCACTGACTATAGTGTTGCTGCCTCTATAATGATATTGAGCATTGATATATTGTGCACCACTGCCACTTGTTTCTTTGCTTTCTAATGGCAACCCTACTTGAAAACCATGTCCCTCTCCTAATCTCAGTCCGTCTGGATACTGGTACATTCCTAGTAGTGTCTAATCTGCATTCACTATCTATGCTATGGTAGGTGTATCTTTCTCCTTGCTTCCTATTGGTCTCCTGTGTCCATGCTTAAAGGCATGGTCTAGTAAAATGTATTATTGTCCCTATGGGTCGGCCATATTTTTTTAAGCCTAAGTGGCTCGATTTTTAGAAAACTTTCCTATGGACCTTACCCGAGTTTTTGTCCATTAAACGCACGCGAAAACAAGCACCAGGGAGCTGCCATTTTCTGATAATCCTATCTTTTCCCCCATCGCCCTGGCTGACCTGCTTTTGCGGCACTAAATCAATTCCCCCGCCCCTGACCCTGTCATCAGCAGACTCGTACCGCCCATTTCCCAACGGCAAAGCACGTCTCGTGTCAATATTCGCTGCACTTCAGCTAGTGACGTGTCACCATGGAAATGGCAGGACGCCTCTTTGCTCAATAAGTATAAACAGACCGTTTCACAAGACACAGCAGCAGATTTTCGATTCCATTCCTCTCTCTGTGTTACTTTGAGTATTCTGTGACTCGTTTCAGTGCTCTGGTCAGCTACCTTCGCCGCTTGTAGCCCGTGTGACCACCTGTACCATCTCGGTAAATTATTTTACTCTGTTTACCACACAATGGCTACAATAATGCCCTACATGTACGAGCCCGAGTATACTGAGGAGGAACTACTGGAAAGGGAAGCACTCGAAAACGATGGGGATTCGGACGGCAGTTGGCAGGACGAATCAACAGATGAAGAGCCTGGGCCTATTCGAATGGACGGCGTTTCCACCTGGTGCACATGCAATCGGTGCGAGCTAATGCCAACTGAGGACGAGAACTGCTGCTGCCGAGAAAACTCGGGATGCCTGGCCTACATTTCGGAAGGCGAGCCACGACCGCAATGCATCACCGAGCTGCCAGACTTCAGGGCAGCCTGCCTCACACGGGCCGTGTTGAGAATAATGGTGGTGCTTATGCACGAACTTCGCGCAACTGTTCGTCCTCGTAATCCGAGTAACAAGTAAGTATACTCTGCTTGTCATGCCACTCCTATTTCATGATCTTCTACTGTATCCAAAATTCCAAAATTACATCTACATATCATTGTAACGCATGTAAGTCGTTCAATAGTGTGCATTGTCTAGATAGCATTTGTCCGTGCAGAATGCCATTAGTTACAAGAAATGTCATTGACAACAAACGTTTATTAAACTTATCTTGGTCATTTAAAACAGTTTGTTTAATTCCTTTTCACAGGTGGTACAGGCTGGTGGCCTATCGTTCCTTTACATCTTTACATGGTGGCTCCACGGGAGGCTTGGACACTGCGTTCGAAGAGTGATACCCGCCTGTGCCGTTCGTGCCATTAGAGAAACGTTCCCGAGTGACAGCGGTCAGTACAGGGGATTTTCTCTCGCTGTGCTGCAACCTGACCTGTATAATCTTTAAAGTCTTGTATTTTTGTGTCATGAAAATAAGATACAAAATAAAACAGCACATATATTTTAACATTTGTTTCGATTTTTTAAATGAATCAAGTGTGTCTCCATTCAAGGATGGACGTCAGACATCTGTGCTCCGAATGGGTGAAGGTCTGGTCGCTGTGAAGCAGGGTGGTCACTATCTATCTAAGCTAACATAACATATTCTCGATAATGCATGCACTAAATAACACTTGTTCATAGTTTTTCAGTAGGTTATGTCTCTATAAAAGTTACACATATATCTATACTAACAATTACCATTGGATTATACAGGCCTTAGGGTCTTGACCACTATAATACACCGGTTGAAGTGTGGGTCTGTGCTCACAAGAATCTCCGGTATGTGGCATTTGTTATTGATAAGCAACGATATACTATCATTGATATAAAGGCGATATACTATATATTGATATAAAGGCGGTTCGCGCCGGTGGATGCGCGCTGGCATGGGGGGCTGTCAGGGGCGCGAAAGGCCAAGGTGCCAAACTACATGTACACTTCAAAAGTTGTCCCACGCCAAGGGGCCATCGGTCACATGGCCTCCTCAGACCCCGTGTCTCCAGCCAGGCCTCCCCTTGAAGCAGGCCGCCCCCCTGCAATCCACATAAGTGTGTCTCCATTCAGCAGTCTTCCTGTGCCTTATCTGCACGCCCCAGGCCCATCCATCCCACCCCCCTGTATCAAAGGCGGTTCGCGCCGGTGGATGCGCGCTGGCATGGGGGGCTGTCAGGGGCGCGAAAGGCCAAGGTGCCAAACTACATGTACACTTCAAAAGGTGTCCCACGCCAAGGGGCCATCGGTCACATGGCCTCCTCAGACCCCGTGTCTCCAGCCAGGCCTCCCCTTGAAGCAGGCCGCACCCCTAATACCACGACATACATACGTCATTCATTCACAAACACACCCCAGTTTCTAATACTTTAAAAACCACTCAATATGTCTCATGAGAACATCTTTGTGCTTTGCAAGTCAACTCCTGAACGTGCTACCTGGGAACCACTGAGATCTATGCTAATCTGCTCGTCGTTGTGCTATCCGTGAACTTCTGTGACAGCTTCGAGCATACCCATCAGTGCGCTACCTGTGGCCATCCACCTTTTCTCCCGCAACATACTGCTCTGCTTGCTGAATCCAACTGTTTGTTGGTCAAGGTAAGGCCATGTATCCTGGTCATATTTCGCAGATTTTTAAATTTCTATCTATTTGCGAGTAGAGTACCCAATAGTGCGATGTTCATTGGTCTCATTGCTATTGACTTGAATTTCCATTGCTATGCTAACAATAGATCTATTTATTTTCATCTGTGTCAATTGTCATCAAATTGCATCCTTCGGGGGTCCAGTCTATGATATAAGCATGTTTCCTTCTCGTGCAATACAGAATATCCAAGGGATGAGTCGCATGTTCAGTTTTTAGTCACATCATTTATACATTTCTGCAACTTATGCAAATACTAAGCCGCACATAATGAACTGGTATAGTTCCTGCGACCAAAACAAACCTTGCATTGATCATTGTATGATTCATTTACTTTTGTATCAAATCTTTATTCTTGAAGATTGTATAATAATGTCGATATTTACTTTTCAGATTTATCAACAATGCCTGCCTGTTCGATTAGCGGTTGCCCTTCGAAGACCCATGCGAAATCTGAAGGCACTACAATGCATGTTTTCCCGAAAACTGTTGATCGAATAAGAGAATGGGTCAGACATTGCGGATATCCACTGGATGAGCTGGAAAGTAGAGTCCAACAAGTCTTACAGGACAAAAGGGGTGATCGATACCGCATCTGCAGCCGGCACTTTTCCTTGGACATGTACACAACATCTTGGGTAACAAAGAAGAATAAACGGCGAACGACACGGAAATTGCTCGACAACGCTATTCCCACTCTATTCGTCCACATTCCGCCACCGGTGAGTCAAGTGTCCGCATTTAGCTTTAGGCCTTGCGGTAGTGTGTAGGTATCCGAACGGATTAATTGATATTGTAGGTGTTCTATCCCTTGTAATAATTTCGATATTGATATGATTGTATAGTTTTTGGAATAATGACATTTACCAATATATTCTTTTTAGATTTCATAATCCACAAACGCAATGTATATATATGGGAACAGGGAACTGTGCTGTATTGAGCATTTTACAAGTATTCTGTCGCCTTACATGGCTATTTTTAATATTGGCATTTCATTATCAATCATTAATTTACCTTTACAACTTCTTGACTATCCCTTGAATCTGAAGCAAGAACATTCTACATCCTTGACGTGGTCGCAGTTATCAACCACTTCTAGCGCGTATCAGGTAATCTTACTAGGCTAATCCGCTACAGACCTGTTTTATGCATGTCAAGTAATATTTTTATTTTATCGTGTAATCATTTTACTGAATGTTTGGTTAGTGCTTTACAATTGATATACACCTTAGTTATCGTCCATTGGTGTTTGTTTTCGGTTATAATTAGTGTTATCCATACTAATGCAAGTACTGTCTTTCACGGAGATGCTGAAGCGTCCGCCACATCTACAACATTTCTAGATGTTCTTCAACAGCAGGAGGTATGGATACTGACAGCTCCATCGAGCGTCATCATCAGAGCTGGAATTATTTTCGTTTGATTGTTCTACACAATGTTTAATTCGTGGTTAGCCGTTGATATGTACCGGTGCTGTCGACCCCGGGTGTGTGTTATGTTTTCACTACTGCAATCCTCACTAATTCAAGTACTATGTTTCAGGCAGTTGATGGAGCGTCAACCACTGCACTTGATGCAGAGCCTGACATTCAAGTAATTCCAGGGGAAGTGGAAGCGGGACCATGCGTATACGAATCGGCGCAACAGCTTTCGGAAGTGCGCACTACATTTGCAACATCCATAGATATTCTTCAGCAGCACGAGGTATGGATAATGACAGCTCCATCATGCGTGATCATATAACGTGATTCCATTTGCTATACTTTCTTCCCTATTAACGCAAGTGCTGTGTTTCAGGGAGACGACGAAGCTTCC
The DNA here is from genome assembly GCF_040938575.1 of Ambystoma mexicanum. Taxonomy (NCBI): domain Eukaryota; kingdom Metazoa; phylum Chordata; class Amphibia; order Caudata; family Ambystomatidae; genus Ambystoma; species Ambystoma mexicanum. The sequence continues at coordinate 811,502,154 of NC_090925.1, read as the reverse complement.
ACTACAATCACAACATCCAATTTAGATGATGCAGATGTAAATAAATCGGAGAAATAAGTCGATGAAATGTGATCATATTTAGATTTTCCTTGATTCTTTTGGAAAATGCATCATTTGCGGTTATCTCTTTATATGTACCTGTGCGTTCGACCCCAAGTGTGTGTTATGTTTCCAATATTGAAAACCATACTAATCCAAGTACTGTGTTTCAGGGAGACGACGGAGCTTCCACCACAATCACAACATCTCATTTAGATGATGCAGATGTAAAGGAATCGTTGAAATAAGTCGATGAAATGTGATCATATTTGGTTTTCCTTGATTCTTTTGGACAATGCATCATTTGTGGTTATCTCTTTATATGTACCTGTGCCGTCGACCCCAAGTGTTTGTTGTGTTTCCAATATTGAAAAGCATACTAATGCAAGTACTGTGTTTCAGGGAGATGAGGATGCCTCCTCTCCAATACAACCATTCATGGCAGTCAATGCAGAGCCAGAGGTATGGATACTGACAGTTCCATCGAAATAGATCATCACTGGTCGAATACTTGTCGTTTGATTGTTGCACACAATGTTTAAATCGTGTTTGGCTATTGAGATGTACCTGTGTGGTGGTCCTCACGTGTGTTTTATGCTAACAATATTTTGATACATAGTAATGAAAGTACTATGTTTCAGGGAGACGATGGAGCCTCATTCCGTGCTGTCTATGCGGATACAGAAAATATAGTCGTTGCAGCGCAAGAGGAAGGGAGGACATGCAGAAACGAATCGGAGCTACAGCGTGCAGATGTTGAAGGTCGAGTCAAAAAAGTTGCAAAGAAAAAAAACAAAAAAAGGTTAGTTACAAACAGTTCATAACTTTAAAAAAAATGTTTGTGCTGGGGACTATTTTATGTTATTTTCCAGTCAATTCTACTACACTCCATCTTGTGTTTAAACTGAACATCCCTTTTCCAATTTCTCCTCCAGTTACCCGTGGGTGTCAGAACTATACACACACAGACAGTGAAGCGAATGAGAGATGTGGCTTGCCAGACCGTGTACACTATGGAGGAACTATTAATTGAGGCGAGGCATGTTCAGGCTCGAGATGCTCATGTCCAATGGCCAGAACATGAATTAACTGTGTTTGGAGACTACAGCAAAGTTGCATTGGACCATAGCTACAGTGCGACCGCACCACCACAAGAAGGTGTTATTGAATGTATTGAAGATAGCTCTGAAGTAGTTGCAGATCAATTTACACAATCTACACCCGCCAAAAATTTGCCACCAAAAAACCTGTCGACATTGTTGTGTTCTCCCATCAATGTTGAAGTAATAGATGTCGAAATGACAGAGAATGAACCAGCCGCAGCATCCATAGACGCATCAGAACTTGATATCAGCGATATTACTTTCCAATGTGTTGAAATCTCCACAACGTCACAGGCCGAAACAACGTTGACGCAGGATGATAGTCTAATGAAAGAGAGCAAATACATTGTATTCGACAGTTGTTTGATGGAAATTATAAGTATGCTGAAATGTGTGCATTCCATTAGAGGGAAAGTATGTGGGAAGCCATTGATTAATGTGACTCGTCAAATAAAAGGCAGTAACGTCAAAATAAATGCCGCCTGTAGATTAAATCATAGGTTCTCATGGTCTGCACAACCGATGCTGGGGAAACTGCCAGCAGGCAATCTACTGTGTGCAGCTGCATCACTTTTTAGTGGCTCCAGTTTTAGAAAGTTAGAGGCTTTCTTTCAGTTTGTGGGACTCCATTTCATTTCTAAAGCGCTGTACTACATATACCAACGTGATTATCTGTTTCCGGCCATTAGTGATGCTTGGAAAATTGAACAATTGTCTCTAGCAAGTACATTCGAAGGCAAACGATTCAGGCTAGCTGGCGATGGACAGTGCGACAGCCCTGGATTTTCTGCCAAGTACTGCACCTACCACTTTCAGGACATGGATAGTAAGAAAATTGTGAGTTCGGTGGTCGTGCAGGTAACACAATGTACATCGTCAGTGGCCATGGAGAAACTAGGATTTATAAAATCAGGGAAATATCTACAATCAAGGGGAATGCACATCGACCTCATAGCCACGGATAGACACGTTTCAATTGCCAAGACAATGAGAGAGCAGTTCCCACATATTGAACATCAATTTGACGTATGGCATCTTGCTAAATCAATCAATAAGAAAATCTCGGCTGCAGGGAAAAAAAAAGGTTTTGAAAGTATTTTGCAATGGTCACATTCTATCACCAACCATCTTTGGTGGAGCTCAAAAACTTGTGAGGGGTCAGTGGAAATACTACTTGAAAAATGGCGGTCACTGATGCACCACTGTACCAACTTTCACCGCTGGACAGCAAATGAACATTTCCACCAATGTGAACATGGCCCTTTGTCCCCAGAGGAGGCACGGAAGAAGAATTGGTTGATTCCATCTTCACCGACAGCCATTGAGAAGATTGTTTTCGACAAAACTCTATCAAGAGATTTGAGAGGACTGACAGAATTCTGTCACACAGGAGATTTGGAGGTGTTCCACAATATGTGCCTAAAGTACAGGCCAAAGCGCTTGCATTTTAGCTTTCGAGGCATGAAACATCGCACTCTACTAGCGGTCTTGGCCCATAACAGCAATGTCGGACGTGAACAATCTAGGACTAGGGGTAAAGTAAGGATGCCTCGCTACACTAAGGTGTTTTCAAAACGAAGTAAGCAATGGGTGATCAAACCAGTTTATGATGAAATGCAGTTCGACTTTGTGAAAGGCCTTATTGTTGCTGTGTTAGAGAAGCACAGATATGGAATTTTGGACGTTTCTGTGCAGAGCAGTGATCCATTGCCACCGAACATTGCGACTGTGCCATGCCCACCCGAAGCACAGCTGATTGTGAAGTACAAATCCCGGTTTAAATAATTGCAATACGATTGTCTTTTTGTAAATAAATGTTATTGTACAGTGTACCTGTAAACCTAACCCCTACCTTCACCATCATGGGTGGCGAACAAGCTGGGTGTCATCTTTGAATTCTCTCTATTCACCTCACATATGTGTATGTATATATTTTTCTCATGTCTCATCTCATGTAAATGTAAATTCTGCGCACTGTTAACGGAGGGGAGGCTTGCGTATTGCAAATAATAAAACAAACAAACAAACAAACAACAAATCTCACTTGTAACTCAACTCCTGTGGTACTTTATACTTTGCCTGACCTTCTGCAAAAAATTAAATGTCTCAATTTGGTCTGCAAAGCTCGCAGACAACGGGGACAAAATTGGGGCACTTAGAACGCGCCAGCAAAGTGGGCCGTGGCATTTGGGAGAGAAGCCAGTTCGCATTTGTACATTGAGGCGCACTACATAGACGGATTCTAAACTTCAAGATCTCACAGATGCCTATACTACGTGATGTTGCAAATAAAGAATGCGAAGGACAGCGCCCAGATGAGGCCCACAAGTCGCACTGGAAGTATAAGGGTCTATTGTTTTTTGACCTTGAGACAGGGACCATGCTGAAAGAACCACGTTTGAAGGGAGTGCGCAATAACGTAAGAGACGATAAGGCAGAAAATTCAGAAACTAGACCGAGTTTCATTTTAGTTCAGTATACGAAAAATCGTTGTCAAGAGCACGGTCCGTTTTACAGACTGCATTACGAAGAGACACAATGGAAATTTCAAATATAATGTAAGTAAATCTTTACACGCTTTTATACCGGAATGAAGATTTAATGAATGGATGCATGAATAAATGAATGAATGAAGAGCTAGGAAAAGCAAGTAAAACGTGTTCGTAGTGGGCACATGGGCATGCAGGTCCACTGGTCTCACCGATCTCGGTCCTTGGCCCAGCCACTTTTCCCTGCACTGCCTACCTGCACTACGTGACTGTCTCTGAATCCTTCAGCCCCTTCTCCCGGCATTTACCTTGCACTTGCCACCAGCTGGCCTTATTATTTAATTTGTATTCAACTAACCATGTACAGCCCTTCCCCATGCGTGATCAGAAAGACACCTGGCCTAGTAGGATCGTTGTCTGTCTGCCCTTGTTCCCCACCTGCCTCGTCACGCCTAGAAACACTTGAGTATAGGCGCGTTACAAATGCCATATCATATGTCATATCATTCCTCACGCATGTAGACTAACTGTCGTTTATCATTGTGTGTTTGCCTCGATTTATCTCGTTACTTTTTGCATTGATTTTAGAGACGAACATACTCCATTGAACTATCCTTTCAAGCAAATAGTTTCTGATCGGCCGTAATAAATAAAATGAGTAATATTAATGAAGTTCAGCTAGCGAGACTAATTATGATTTTTTTGTTTTCATAACAGGTATTTGATCCCATTCTGCCACTGCCATCTGTTTGAGACACCGGCGGATGGATTCTTCAGCAGACACCTGCAGCTTCGTGTCAACAACTGGAGCACGATCACCATATTATGGGACGATCGCCAAAGGGCCCACATGTCCTTACGCTGTACTAGTGGCTAGAAGCAACATATCAACCTTTAGGCTGGACTAGTGCCTAGTTGATGGAACAGCCTTGCGGTTCACCGTGCTTCCAAAGTGATTCTTTTTACGAAAATGAACACCCTGTGTACCATAAAGGAAGAGCGTGTGACTCAAGATGAAACAGAACAGTTATTGCGGATACAGATAAAAGAAAATAAATGGCTTCCGGAGTTTATATGGCAATTGCTGAATATTCTCTAAACATTGAATGTCAAATAAATGTACTTTACCAAATGTACCGTGTTGCTATTTCATTTTAAAGTACAGTTTCATATTCCGAATTGTGGCGCGTTGTGTTGTGAGTTGATCTGTGTTGGTTTCCGGGTTCTGTGTGGAGTTGCGCAGAAGACGACTGGGCGCGTTTGCCTACGCAGCACAGTAACGTCACGGAGAGAGGCAGGGAATATGAATGTTTGGATAATGTCATGCTCAGGGGCGGGGGAATTGATTTAGTGCCGCAAAAGCAGGTCAGCCAGGGCGATGGGGGGAAAAATAGGATTATCAGAAAATGGCGGCTCCCTGGTGCTTGTTTTCGCGTGCGTTTAATGGACGAAAACTCGGGTAAGGTCCATAGGAAAGTTTTCTAAAATCGAGCCACTTAGGCTTAAAAAAACATGGCCAACCCGTAGGGACAATAAAATGTTTTACTAGACCATGCCTTTAAGCATTTTTGCATTCTGGGAGGCAGCAAATCTGAGTTGTCTGTCTATTCTGGATTATGTGCACTTTTCACATACGATCTGTGTCCTGAATTTATACTATGACTCGTGTACCTCCCTCGTGGCTGCTAATGATGAAGAGTGTCCTGCACCTATGCTATAATGCAAGTAGCCACGTCGTGGACTGCTGATGTTGGCCTTGAAATGCTACTTATTTATCATTCTTATGATAGCAAGAATGAAGAGGGTAAGGGGACTGAAAGGGAGTACCGTTGGCTATTTTAATCGCTGTGAGGCAGCGTTTCAAGCTATGGGTTGTGATTGCCATGAGGGGGGCACGACCAGATATTCTGTATCCCTTCATTCCATTGGTTCGATGGAGGGGGGCCGCCAAAGGTGCCTGTGCCCCAGGCCCCAAAAGTGCTTAAGATGGCCCTGGTGTGATGCACACCCCAGTGTTCACACATGCTTTTTTCTTTTCTATTTCTTTTAAATTCAATTAAAGGCCACCTGCAGGAGTAACGGCAGCACTCTGGGCACCAAAGAGGTCCCTGGCGGGGAGGGTGATCTGTTCACCTCCTCCTGGCTCTGACTCTGACACTTCAAATGGCTTGTTCACCAGCTCCACTCCGGGCAGCAGAAGGACCAGCTCCCCTCTAACCATGAACTTAGCAAAAGCTTTGGTGCAATTCCTCTGCCAAGTCAAGAAACAGCTGCTTTGGATACAGCACTCGCACGTCAGCAGGCATTCAATAGCTGCTTGAACTTACACCATTCATCCAAAGGGAGGCCTCTCACTCTTCCCTCCTGATTTGATTGTGCGTCCTGTCTCTTTTCCAAATAAATAAAAGTAATACAAATAATGATATCATGTTTCAATATAGCACTTCATGCAGGATTCTGCCCACTTCTAACCACTGCAATAATATGTTTTATTATTACTACCCATGTAATGCCATTCAGTTCTCTGACCTCAGAAGGATAAAGCACTAGATTGGAAGTTCAGGCTTGCCCCGGGTCATTGGTGAGCACCTAGCGTGGGAGATGTCCTACCAGATCACCGTAAAATGCACGGCTTTCTCCTTTGTAATATTGTCACAGCCAGAAATTCCAAGTTAACCCAAGATAGCAGGGACATGTGTACTGTTTATCCAATTTAATGCAATTTTCTGTTGATAAAGGACCACCTCCTTTTTCCAGTGATACTGTCCTCCAGTGGAAGGGACTGTGCGGAAGCAAAAGAGCAATCAGAAACAAGATGGCTTAACACAGAATCCAATAAGATAGTCCGTTAATACCGGTGTGTCTAATGTTTTTGTACTTATCTTTGGTATTCTTTGTTAGCCTAGGTATCCACTGAAATTCATGGAATTGGCTAGTATCCTACGCATCCACCGTATCTTTGTGATCTATTGTTATTCTAGATATCCATTATTATCCATGGTATTCATTTTTATTCTGGGTATCCATGGTAGCAATGTTTTTGTTGCTATCCACTGTCATCCATGATATCAATTGATATCCTAGGTTTCTACATGTAAACAATAAATTGTGTCCAAACTGTGGAGCCAAACACTTATTCTCCTCCTTATTAGTCATGTGCTTAAAGATGTAGCCACAATGTCCAGTTGTGTTTACATGTAGCCTCTTTGTGATCTCAAACACTTGCACGTTCTTGTTTTGCAGACCAGTGAACACCGCACTGTATACTGTGCGCGTGGGGGCATATGCATTATCCAACAAAAGCCCATATGAGATGACATCAGCAGTCCTGCAGATAATCATCAACAGCGATTACACCAGTGTTGGATCCTTGGGTGACATCTCGCTCCTGAGGCTGCAAACGCCCGTCACTTACTCTGACTACATCCTTCCTGTCTGCCTTCCGCCGGCCTCCTTGCAGGTCCCAGCGGGAACGAACTGCTGGGTCACAGGCTGGGGAACGACCAGCTCATCTGGAGGTAATGGCAAGTGGCATCACACGAGAGAAATTGGGTGAATTCCAAACTGGCGGGTGTCCCTGTGCATTCCACAGGGGCCTTTCTTGGCATGCAAACCGCTCTCGAGCTGAGTTTGTCAACCCAGCTTCTGTGCTTCTCCGACAACTGCATAGTGATCTACAGGCTATAAAGGATCAGGAAATTGTATCAGAGGTTTCTGGCCGTATATAAAGCTAAGAGGAAAGTCAGTCATACCATATATTGCAGGTTTTTGGAAATTGTACAGTGCCTCAGGGGAACTCCCTGCCTAAAGTTCTCCTGGAGTTGCAAAAGTGCCTGCGACTGGAGGTTGCCTCTAGTACTATGCCTGCTGCATAAAGACTGACTGTGAGGTAATGGCGCCTTGCAGCAAAGTAGCAGGGCTGCTCTAAACCGAATCCATGATGCATCTATTAAGGTAAACAATCATATTGGGTTTCACGACTGTAAGAGCCTCGTTATGAGAATGGTGGGAATGGGTACAAATACCACCCACCTAAGCGGATGTATATCACCTGGGATGCATAGTACTGCAATGTGATGATAATGCTTATCCCATTCAGTACTTTCTAAGTACCCAATGCAGTTAATATTCCAGGCAATCGCAACTCATAATTAGGTGACATTTTAAAAACAAGTAGTATTTAAAATACCATTTTTTAAACGTACCACCAATCACAATGAGCCGTTGTTTAATCTGACTTGAGTCTTTGCACAGTGTTGTAAGCATTGGTTTTCCAGAAGATAAAATATTACAAAGTCCCATAATGGGAAAACACCGTGCGTAGTGGCTCGCAGTGTGCCTACCGGCCCCGGAGAAGGCAGGAATCACACTGGTATAGGAGGAGGCTGTTGTTCATTGAACATGGCTAGAAGTCAGAGAGTCCATTCTCTAGAACGACTGACTTGTTCCTCACGCTTTGGGAATGCTTGTGCGCCCTGAAGAAGCAATTCAGCTTGTACCGCTCCCTCACATCAATGCATACCCAACTGTTGCAAGCAAGTGGTAAGTAGGGAAAGGTGGGAAACAGAGCGAGCAATTGCAAGCCGTACCAACATAGCAATTCTAACCACTGGCAGAGATCCACACTGTTATTCTTACTGTCATATAGAATGTCTAATGCGCTCTTCTACATTGGTAGGACCTTGCAACTCTATTTACTGTTTGGGTGTACAGTGTTGGTTTCTCCCAAGTTTCTAGTGGACCATGGGCTGACATTTTATAACAAATGGCAGTGCAATTATAATGTACCTTGCAGATTGGTATGCATGAGAAGAGTGCAGGTAAATTCTGAGACTGCAGGGTGAGGATACAATATTTTTGAGCAATTACCTGATTGCCCGTAAATTGAGCTGAATATATATTTGAGTTGGGAGAGAGTTGCAGAGGTATGGCAACATGACAGAGAACACAGTTCTTCTGAGGAGCATTGTAGTCCTAGGACAGCAACTTAGGTACATCACAGTGGAAGGTCTAAAGTTATGTTTTATAGCAATAATCACCCGTCCGTGGGCTGGAATGGGGTATAATGGCCAGGGGCCCAAGTTAATTGACTTGAGCATAGTGAGGGCCTCTAATGAGTGCTCCCAGTGCCGTTATGAACTGTTCCAGCCCATGGAACAGGTGATTATTGCTATTAGCCCCCCGAGTTGCCAATCCGGTAACTGGGGTGCTATGTTCAAAGTATTTACTTTGAATGAACGGAATGCCTCCCGGCATTCTGTTCATTCAAACAAAATACTCACTAAAGATGACCACCATGGATCAGGAAGATGGGGTGCCGTACGGAGCTTCTCTTCCATTTCCATGGTGGACAGCAGAGACAACGGGAGGAGGCAGCAGCAGCAGCGGTGGGCTCTGCTGCTGCAGTAATCAGGTAAATAGTGCTGAGGGGGATTACAAATACAAAGGGAAGGCAAGGGAGGCAAGATGGCGGGTGCAGAAAGCAGCCATCAGGTTCCTCAGAACGTTGGCTTGGATCTGTAGATTCAGCCCACGATCCAAGCAAACTGATTGGTTGTTTCCCCCCAGATCTCCCACCTTGGGTGCTTATAGGGACATATCCCCTGAACACCGGGATTGGGATCTGTTAGGTCACTCAGCCTCTGACAGGGAGCTGTCACAAGGCCGAGCAGGATCAACACCCACAGCAACTCAATTGTTATGCAGCTCTTTGTCCTTGGTCCCCATAGCTAGGATAATGGCAACAATATAACAGGATGCCTTCTCCTAAAATCCCAGAACAAATGAATGTTATGTTATTATCATTTATACCGCGCACCGCTGCCATTTTCATGGCCTCCAGGCACCCTTGCGGATCTGAGTAGGGAGGGGGTTGGGATGGGTTAGTTAGTGGGATTGAGAGGTAAAGGTGCAAGAGCTTTGATGTGCTGTTGGTAGCTTCAGCTCCGAAACACTGGTCACTGTGTTCTGGTTATGTTGTTTTGGCTATTAGGTGGCGCTGAAGGCACTACCTATAAAGCCAAAACTATGGTCATTAAACGAAGAGCGTTAACATGAGAGCTTGAAATAGGGACTTTGGATGCAAGTTTGTAATGCTTTTCAGCAGGTTGACATATTAGGATGGATGTAGTTTGGCCATGTGTCCCACCCATTTAACGCCCATCGCCAAGTGAAATCTATAGGCGTTTCCTCCCATCTCCACCCATCTCCTCCCCCAACACACCTGTTTTTGGACTCTTTGGCTGATTTTGTACTGTGTGGTGAATTTTTCAGCCATTTTTCCTTCCAAAATGGCAGCCGCAATGTTTTAATGTTATTAAAAAGCTATTTAAATTGAATGATGCTTTAAAATTTATTTACTGCAGCTTTCAAGCTATGTTACACATTGCACTGTATTTTGTATTTAAAATAAACAAGTTACTGTACTACTTTCGTTTTGGTGGATGCTCTAGTGCTTTGAAATGTAAGCAGTAGCTGATTGGCTGCCCAGTTTGTTATTGAGGTCACTATTATGTGATTGGCTCTCAAGTATGTGCTTTTTCCCCACACGGCAGTAATTTTCTTTCACCGAATCTGAGCAGGGCGCTAGGGCTGTAGTGCCACCCAGTCTTCTCCAAGGACTGTGCTGATATATTGGGAAATATTGGTTGGGGCTTATGTGCATTTTCATCCGCGGCAGTGCTTCTTTGCAGCGGGGAAAGCCTTCATTGGACTCTGCCCAGGTGGGCGGAGTCAGAGGACACAAGCCGAAACATTGCATTTAGCCCCAGTCCCTCAGGGCATTGTGGCAGGAGCTCCATGTGAGTTCCTGCTTTCTCCACTCTCCCTGTCTCCCCCCAGGGAGAGCGGATTGCCTGCAGGTCCCCCAGCCGCGGTCTTCATCTTCACCGCCTGCCCTGCGTGGCCACAGGGTGGGCGGGCCTCCCAGCACGGCCATAATATTCACCCGGGCCACACCACGCATGCGGTGCAGGACTTCCCTCACCTCTGGGTTAGCCAGCGGGTGGCCTGTAGCCACCAAGCCACGCTCCGGTTCGGGCCTTCATCATGCGGCTCCGGACTGCGGCGTCATCTTCACCCATGTAGCACAGGTCTTTATTTTCTTCTGGCTCACCCGGGTTGGGCAGCGGGTGGGCCCCTGCCTCCCAGGCCATGCTCCCGCTCAGGGACCGCAGGCACACACGGCCTGGGCGTTAGTCTTTCCCCAGGCCGACCCACACAGACGACCTGTGTTCAACTTCTCTGCGAGAAGTCAAGACATTTCTGTTTTAACCTGCTTCCAGATCTTTCACCTTCTGGTTTACTGTTGTTTTTCACTTGCCTTCTTCCCAGCATCATGCACTGCTGATTATGTATTTGTGCAGCAATTCCTCTAATAAATGGAATTTCTACAGTGTGGTGGGTGAACATTTTGTGTATGGGCCTCTTTGTTTCTTTAGCCCGGTTTTATTGCTCAATTACTGTTGGTAGCGGGTTTATGTGCATGTTGTTGGTATTCACACATGCACTGTGATGCAGTGTATGTTGTTACTTGTGCTTATTAGATGTGTAAATACGCCCAGCTAGGGCCACATTGACCCTAGGATATACTGAGCACATCAACAGAATTTAAAAGCAACACAGAATACAGAGGCATGTGATTACTTTGGAAAGAGGTTCCTCTCAAGTTGGCACCTGGAAGCGAGATGGTTCACTATGCTCCTGGTGTTTTGGGGATAGTATTCCATAATCTAGCAGCTTTCACAAAAGAGGATCTGCTATTGGTCCTTTCACACATATTTGATGCAGAGCAGACACTTACCCTTACCCCTTGAATGTTGCAACATCTGGCCAGGGTCGACTATTTGATAAATCTGTGAGAATTGAAGGAGGACCCTGTGCAATGAGCCTCTGTTAGCCTACGCAATATCTAGGAGATATGGTCTCTAATGGGCAATTTTAGAAGCAACCTAGCCACAGGTTCTGCACTCTTTGCAGTTTTAGTTTTGTCTATAAGGTAGCGCTTTAGCGCCACCTATAAGCCGAAACTAATGCATTGGGGTACAGCTAGATAGTGATGGCATAGGAGGAGGGACACTATGCTTGTAGGTGTTGTTTGGTTATTTATCCACCCATTGCCTGCCAATGACCCCTATGGTCATTCCCACCAACTCCCTACCCCTCCCCACTCAAAGCACACTCTCTTGTGATCTCTTTGAGCTACCTTTATCAAGCATTAAACTCAAACTTTGCACTGGAAGTGCTGCCATTTTTTTAAGCAGTCTTGAGGGCTAATCATTTAATTGGTGATATAAACGTGCCACTGGTGTAATAAAAATGGCTTAACCAGGTCTGCCTTTAGCCACTTGATTTATAAGCACTATGGGTGTCCTTCACTGAAGTCATGTTAAGGACCAGCATTAGCAAAATCAACAGTTTCTGCTTCTTTATAGGTATTAGATGGGCATTTTCCAAGGCACTGCTATCGTATGCCCAGGAACATGCACCATTTTCAAACAACTACCATTAATGGCCAGTTGGTGGTGGCCAGTTGGTAGCATTACAGCAATGCCTGGCAAATACCTTTCCCATATCTACACAAAAAGCCAAACGTATTGGCATTGCCAATGCTTGTTTTTAGTTGGTTGATGTTGTGTGGTGTTTGGTGGGTGGTTGTAAATGGGTGTTTATGGAGGCTTGGGTGTGGTGGAGAGTAAGAAGAGTGCTTGTAGTTGTGGTGTTTTTATTTTGGTGGCAGAGGTATGTGTCCAGTCTCGTTTGTGTTGGAGGGTGTGTATGCAGAGTATTAGAAAGTTTTAAGTAGGGCTAGTTTCCGGTTGTCTGAGTCTTTTTCTGTGTGTTGGCTTGATCTGTTGGATTAATCTTATTCTATGGTGTTTGGGGTTGAGTGTTTTATTTCTCTGGTTGATCTAGTTTCAATATTCTTTATTGCACTGCGTTGGCGGTTTTCAAGTACCCCCTTTTTCCTCTTCAGCTTGGTGAGTTAAAGAGCCATGTTTTTAGCAGTTTCCTGAATTTGAGGTGATCTTCTGTTCGTATTTCATTTGGGAGCGAGTTCTAAAGTCTCACCGCTATTCAGGAGAATGCTGATCCCCTGAATTTGTGTTTTGCGTATTGTTTTGATTCGAAGCGAATGTCATTGGTGGACCTTAGCATTCGTGTTGGATTGTAGATGGAGATTTCTTCCTGTAGGGATTCTGCTCCTTGACCGTGGATTGCTCTGTGTGTTACGCAGAGCGTTTTCAAGAAGATTCGTTTTTTGACTGGTAACCAATGTATTGTTGTTAGTGCTGGTGTGATGTCTTTTCTCTTAGTGAGTCTGAGGAGTAGTCTTGCTGCTGCGTCTTGTAGTTGTTGGCGTTTTTTCTCAAGGTATTCTGGCACAAATTAATGCTGTTTCTTAACTGCTGCGTTGATTTGCGGTTCTAGTGTTAGTTCGTTGTCCCTTAGTATTCAACATTTTTGACCACGTTGGATGTTTCTGGTGGGTTACCCAGTTTGGTAGGCCATGGAATGTTGTGATTGTTCAATGGGTCATTGTGTGCGATAATTATTTCTGTTTTGTCCAGATTGCGTTTAAGGCTGTTAGAGCTCATCTACTGGTTTCATTCTGTGATGCAGTTGGTAAGGGTTGGGTTTTATTCCTCGCTGGCACTTATTTTGTAAATGATTTGGGTGTTATCTGCATAGTTGTAGCAGGTGAGGCCATGTTTGTTGATGAGTTTGATCAGGGGGGGTCATGTAGATGTTGACAAGTAGTGGTGGTAATAATGAACCCTGTGTCCACATGTTGTTTTACAAGGTGCTGACACTGAATAGTGATATCTGAGTTGTTTCCTCTCTTTCACTCAAGAAGGATTTTAGCCAGAGGACTGCTGTGCTGCCAATTCAATACCTTAAAGTCTTTTGATGAGTTTTTTGTGGTGGACTGTGTCGAAGGCTGCTGACAAGTCGAGTAGTATTAGTGCTGATATGACGTTAGAGTATGTGTTGGTTTTTAGGTCATCCCATATAGATGGTAGTGCAGTTTCCATTCTTCTCATGGGTCTGAAACCTAATTGTGCCTGGTCTAGTATCTGATTGTTTTCTACATGTGCCAAGTTTTGTTCGTAGACGTAGCTTTCTTGTAATTTCGCTGGGTATGGGATGTTTGAAATTGGTCGTAGTTGGTCAAGTCTTCTGTGTTTCCTGAGAAATCTTTAAGGAGTGGCTTGATTTACGCCAATTTTAAGGTTCATGGTATGGTTCCTATTGCTAGTGAGTGGTTGAAGAGGTCGAGGAATTATTCTGCAGTTGTTTTCTGGGTGAGTATAATCTTCTTTACGTCTTGTGGGCAGGGGTCGGCTGGAGAGCTGGCTCTGTTGGTTTTGCTCACCGGGCTATTGAATTTTTCTGTTGCGATCCGTGGGAGGTGGTCAAATCTAGTAGATGGTTCCAGTGTTGGCTGGTTGAGGTGGATTATGGTGATTTTTGTCTTGCTCTCAATAGTTTGCTGGATTTTATTTTTGAAGCGGCCTGCAAGATCATTGCATGGTTTCTGTGATGGAGTCAGTGTGTTGTTGCATGCTACCCAGTTTCTTAACTCATTCATGATGTTGAACATCTCTTTCTGGGTTGCTGGAGTGTGTGATAATTTCGTTTTAGTGTCTTTTTTTATTTGAGCATTTCTGCTTGGTATAGTCATATCTGTCTTTGTTATTTTCTGTTGGTCATAGCTTTTCCTTCATTCTTGCTTTAGTTTTCTGTTAATTTCTTTTCAGTGCTCTGAGATGGGGTGTGAACCATCTCACCAATGTTTTCTTTAGAGAGTGGGTGAATGGTTTTTCTGGTGCAATGTCATCCTGTGTTTTCGCTATCCATTTTTTAATTTTGTCCGTTCTTTCTTCTATGCTGGATGATCTTAGAACGGTGATTGAGGGTTTTGTGGCTTCCAGTATCGTGTTTAGGGACACACTGTTAATGGATTTCCAGTTTCTTTTCAGAATTGTAGTATTTTTTGGAAGGTAAGCAAGTAACCTTGTTAGCGGGTGGATAACTAATGGTATAATGAGGTGATCGCTCCAGAGGAATTGCATTGGTGGTGCAGTTTTGATCAGGTTTTTGTTGCAGAAGATTGCATCTAGTGTGGGGCCTGCTGTGTGTCGCTCCTTTCACCAGTTGTTGTAGATGCATTGTTTTTTTTAATGTTTTTTTTATTTAGAACCTTTGCTCTTAACACAGTGACCTCATTAATAAGATGACATAAAACAATTATAGTAATTGTTCTTTTATAACGCACTTAATGCCGGGGACCAGTCTCTAAGCATGAGCCTGGGATTCAAACCTGTGTTGCTATGCGTTGTCTTGCTTCCAAGACAAACCCGTTGCCCCTGAGCGGTCCTCCCGGCCCAATTATGAAACAAGAAAGAAAGAAAAAGGAAGAAAAAAAGAAGATACTCCACAGTTCCAATGGACATATAGCACAAATTACTTCAACTCCAGATCAAGGAATCTACTCTGTATTACTTTTCTTCTAGTTCCTCAGGGCAACGCTCTTCATATTTGAAGGGAGTACATCTCTTGTAGCCACATATCTCTGGTTGGGAAGGCCGTAGATATCCAGTGTCACAGGATGATTCTCTTGGCCACCATGGAGGCCCTAAAGAACTATTTTCTCTGCGGATATGTCAAGTCCTCTAAACGGATACTATGGTGGTACACCATGACAAAGTATGGTGTACCACCATTCAAGATGTGCTAGCATACAAATTCACCACCCTGCAAACCAAAATCAGCAACAAGAAAGCCAACCTGTCCTCCAAAGCATCCTCAGCCATCTCTGACAACATACCGGCCAACGCCTTTAACTTCGCCCCTTTAGCTTCAAGGAAATATCGCTAGAAGTAGTGCTCTCACCATCCTCACCCTCAAGCCTTGCAACTGCAAAGGGGACGCATGCCCAGCTCATATAGTCAAACTCTGTGCTCACACACTTGCCCCCATCATAACAAGCTTTGTCAACGCCTCCTTCTGCACCAATGAAGTGCCTTCCAACATCAAATCTGCATGATCACCCCCCTCTTAAAGAAGCCCACTCTTTACCCTTCTGTACCAACCAACTACCGGCCAATCACTAAGTCCAATTTTTACTCAAAATCCTGGACAGATTGTCCTACCTACAAGTGCAGAACTTCCTTGAGAAAAACCACTTACTTGGCAGGAGACAATCAGGCTTCTGTCCTAAACATACTACAGGGACAGCAGTCCTAGACCTCAAAATCCAAATGGACATCATCAGGGATTCCAGCCATCTCAGTAGCCTCCTTCTCCTAGACTTATCCGCGGCCTACGATCCAGTCAACCATAATACACTCAGCCAACACCTCTGCCAGTAATTCCACTTCTCCACAGAAGCCACCACCTAGATACATTCTTTCCTCAACGACTGGACCATCAGAGTATTCATAAGGGAGGCTGGTGATGACCCCATTCCAGCCCCCCTTGGCGTACCGCATGGGTCCTGTCTCTCACCTACACTTTACAACACCTATACCAATCCTCTATTTGTTCCCCTGCACTCCCTGGGTGTTATCTAGACCAACTTCGCAGATGACACCAAATATTCATTCCCATCTCAGGCAACCTCTCGCACGACAGCGCCATACAAAATTGGATGGCCACACATAACTTGTGCCTAAATTATGAGAAAACTGAGCTCCTCATTGTCGGCTCCACCCACTGCATAAAAAACCTTGACCTAGCCTTCTCCTCCATCTGCATTGATGGCACCTCCATCCCTGTCTTAAAAAAACTAAAGACACTCAGCGTACATCTCAAAGCCAATTTGACAATGACAAAACATATAAATGCCCGGTCCTCTACCACAGCCTACACTTCACAGCTCATCTCACTGAGCAGATAATTTCTGACTCCAACTAACTGTCTAACACTAGCACGTGCACTAATCATATGCAAATTAGATCATTGTAATGTGCTCATAATGGGCACCTCACCCACTAACGTAGCAAAACTACAATTGCTCCAGAACAAAGCGCTTAGAGCCGCACTGTGACTCAAGCGTACCTACCACATCTCTAACACCAGTAGAGCGTCCCACTGGCTCCCACTAAAAGCACGGATTGAATTCAAATCTCTCTCCCTCACACACAAATGCATCCATAAAGTAGCACCCACCTACCTCATTTACTCACTGACCTCAAAACAAGGAGGAAGAGTCCTCAGATCTAACTCCAGTACTTCCTTGGTCACCCCCGCTGCAAAAGCAAACACGCAGGCGGCAGCAGCTTCAGGGTCACTGCACCCATACTATGGAACTCTCTCCCTAACAACATCAGAAATGACCAATCCAATAATGTACTTACTAAAACTTGCAAAAACTTGGCTTTTCAACAAGTACGAATAACCATTGCAGTCTGTAACAAAGCAACGTTTATCATGCACTTGGAAACTTCCTGTTAACATGGCTTTCCAAATTGTGCTTATAACCAAGTCCATTTTGTAACTGTAATCTGCTATGTGATGAACGCTATGATACCCCCGGGTTTGGGCGTTATATAAATGTCATAAATAAATAAATCTTCTGCGAAGATCAAGGTCATAAAGTCATAGGGCCTCATTACACGGAATGTGGTAAGGGTTTACCGGTCCCGGTAAGGGCACCGGTACTGGTAAACCCTTACCGCCTTACTACGAGGTCCCTTTGCGGACCCAACCTCAACGGCTGGTTTTACCAGCCGTTACGGAACGGGCCCACAAAGGGACCTTGGTGCCAATTACGGTACCGCAATTTGCGGTACCGTAATTAGCTCCTTCCCCATTCCCATTGAGCCCTATAGGGGCAAAAATGGGAATGGGGAAGTGCCTTGGTGAATGGGGAATTACCGCCCCCGCTCACCTTGGAGTAGGGCGATAATTCCGCCATCCACCAAGGCGGACATGGTAAAATACCGGCGGCAACCATGGCGCTAATAGTGCCATGGTTACCGCATACCGTGTAATGAGGCCCATTTTCTTTGTCAACACCAAGAATATTGTTTTAAAACTGTGATTTCCCTACAGAAGGTCTTCACTTTAGAACAGTCCCATAACATGTGCTCCAATGAACCTTAAATGTGGTGACATCCCCAACAGGCATTAGACGCATTTCAGCCTTGTTTACATATCCGTTCGGGAGTCCAGAATACTCTGTTCAGTAACTTCACCTGCCTTGCTCTCTCACCAATGTTAATAGACATCCAAGGAATATTTCTGAAACAAAGTTCCCACCTTGGTAATGACATTACAAGTCCAAGTTGGCGCAAACAAATATTTAAGAGATTAGCATTCCATTCAGATGCTCCACTCAAGAGTTTGTATACAACCAAGGCCTTATGATCTTGCCCATCAAGTCGTCTGAAAGAATAGTATATATCGTCCTCTGGCAGCCCACCCAGTGGTGTAGCTGATGTAAGCGATCTGTATTCCCCATATGCACAATGTCCAAGGTCATACTTAATTTGCAAGGCCTGTAAGGAGAGCCAAGACCAATCCTGAAATAGGTCACAAATCTGCCAAACTGCTCCCCAGTACCAATTTGACCAGAACAACATTTTATTATTGACCTTAATTGAGGTATCTCTCGCAGGAACCGGCATAGATATTCAGTGAGAACAGAGGCATTTTTCTTTTTGTTGTTTTCCTAACTCAGTAAAGCTGATGGTTGAAGTGGGACATAAAGGCTCTGTGATATTTCATCAAATTAGTTATGCTCAGGCCCCCTTGTCACTCTGAAGCTGCAGTTTGCAGAGCTTCAATCTCGTTGGCTTATGATCCCATAGTAAAATTTGAATCAAGGTATCCAATCTTTTCATTAGTCTTCTTTTGCAGAATGTGGATGCATTGTTGCTTGTTGATTAGTTAAGGTTTTGGATGAGTTGATGGTCTCGTCTTCTACCCATGTGTTGAAATCTCCCAGTATGATCAGGTGATCATATTTATTGGCGATGCTGGTGCCGGCATCCACAAAAGTGCCTGTGAAGGTAGGGTTGTATGTCGGAGGCCTGTCGACGAGAAGAAACGTTAAGTTGGTTTGCTGATCTTAGGCTAGGTCCCGGAAGAGTAATTCACAATTTGGGCTGTTTAGTGAAAGTGCTGTTGTTATTTTTAGCTGGTCCTTGTATGCTATGGTGAGACCTCCTCCTCTTTTTCCTTCTCTATTGGCTTGTTTAACTTTGAAGTTGTTTGGTAGGCAATCATGTGTTATTACCTTGTAGTTTTGAGTTGGTCAGGTTTCAGCAAGGAATAGGACGTCTGCCACTCCATTGCTTATTGGTTTGTATATTTGTGTTTTGACATTAATCTGGTGATGAACAGGTTGCAGTGTTTCTTTTTATTTTCTGTGATTTGTTTTTGGCTGTGTATTTGGGAGATGTTTGTCTTGATATTGGTAAGTTTTTCCACCGGCTTGTGTGTTCAGATGTGTTGTTTCTATTTCTTCATTGAGCAGTTCAGCGAGGTTTCATCTTAGATTGATCTTTTCTTCGGGGTCGTCAGGTTTTTTGTGATGAATGGCATGTTGCTGTTTTGTTTCTGTGGGTTTCCCGTCTTTCCATTGGGCTTCCAGTTATACTCCTTACAAGTTTACGGTTTTTGAGGATGAATGATTGCCCGAGTGGGTGGTAGGATGACAGGTAGGCTGTTAATTATAGTGATTTTGGTCTTGTTCTAGCGAAGGGACTTGTTTGCAGTGGACGTGTAGGTGTGCCATCTCTTGGTATAGGGTTGGTTACCGGGGGTGGTGTTATGAGATTATTCCAATTGGTTTATTCTGTTTTGGTTATTCCTTATGTGTCAGTCTTTCCTGGTGCAGTCATTTGTGGTTGGGTCCATCCCGAAAGTGGGGTCTATCCCAGGGACGGGGACTATCACAGGGGTTGGGGCTATCCCAGGAGATTTGGGGATCCCAGGGGTTGGAGACTAACCCATGGTTTGGGGGATAACCCTGGCGGTCGTGGACTAAGCCTGGCACTCAGGGACTAACCCTGGCATTTGGGGTGAACCTTGGGGTCAGGGGCAGACCCGGGTGGTTGTGGTCTATCCCAGGAGTCGAGAGTAACTGGGTGGGTCGGAGTCTATCCTAGGGGTCAGGTCTATCCCAGGGGTTAGGGTCTTGTCCTTGGCCTCAAGCCCAGGGACCGTATCTCTCCAGGACTGAAATCTCTACACTGGCTCCCAGTTGCTGCGAGGATTAAGTTCAAAACCCTCTGCATTGTCCACAAGGCCTTCTGGGGCCTGGGGCCTAAATACCTGCAACTCTCTCTTCCCAAATATCTTCCTTCCCGAGCCCTTCGCTCATCCGTCTCCAACTCCCTCAGGGTCAGCCGCTTCTCGAAGCAACGAGCTGGGGGTAGATCTCTCTCCGCGGCAGGAGCCTCCCTCTGGAACAGCCTTCCTGCCTCCCTGAAACTTGAGGAGAACCATCTCCGGTTCCGGAAGCACCTCAAAACCTTCCTCTTTGCTTCTGCTTTCTCTCTCCCTCTCCCCTGCTAATTCTTCACTAAATTCTGCACTGAATCTGAAACTTGGCCACTCTCACCGACCTCGGTCCTGGGCCCAGCCACTCTCCACTTGCACTGACTCCCTGGCAACCCCTGCACTGCGGGACTGTTCTCTGTATCCCTACAGCCCCCCCTTCCCAGCACTTGTCTGCACTTACCTTGCACTTGCCACCAGCTGGCCCTATTTATTTATTTATCTATTTATTTCTACTCTACTTACCTTGTACTGCACTTTTCCCTTCCACCTACCCCTGCACTTGCGCGGTCTGAATGACACCTGGCCTAGTAGGATCGTTGTCTGTCCTCCCCCTGTTCCCCCCTCCCTGCCTCGTCGCGCCTTGAAACACTTGTGTATAGGTGCGTTACAAATGCCATATCATATCATATCATATCCCGGGGCCTAGCCGAGAGGCGTGAGCTGTCCCAGGGTCTGAAGTGTCCCAGGGTCTGAGCTGTCCTGTGTCCTTAACTTTTCAGGTACAGTATTCTCAGGAGTAAGCCGTTCCTGGGCTTGGCTGTTCCCGGCTGGAATATTTGCCAGAGCTACATTACTGAGTGATAGTTTCTTACCGTTTTATGGTTCATGGCCCCTTGTATTGATGACTGATTTAGAATGGTTTCATTCTCCTGATGGTTTGGTCTTCCCTTGTGAGGTCCTGCATTGTTATCTGATTCAGAGTGGTGAAGGCCTCTCTGTGGTGGTTGTATGTCAGTGTCAGAGTCTCACAGGGCTTGGGACCCTCAAGTCGCTGGAGTTTTGTAGTTGTATGGGGTTCCCAGTGCTGAAAACCTCACTGTGGTAGCAGTATTACCGTCTCAGACTTTCATGTGTTATATTGATGAGGGACTTAGGTTTTATTCTCCCGATGTTTTGATCTTCACTTGTGAAGTACTGTAAAGTTATCTACTTCACATGGGCAAAGTCCTCTCTGTGGTGGTTGTACTTCAGTCTAAGAGTCTCATGGGGCTTGGGAGCCTCAGGTTGCTGGTGTTTTGTAGTTGTGTCGGATTCACAGTGGCAAAAACTTCCTGTGGTATTGTAGCTTATTTCCTGGGCTTTGTGGTGCTTGTGAGCTCCAGTATTTCAGTAGCACTGTTAGGGCTGGGTTGAGGTTTCCAGAAGTGGTACTAGAGGTTCTGAGTGTTGGTGTCCAAAAGGTATTAGTTTTATAGTTGCAATATCAGATTGGATTCTTAGTGATCCGCAATGTAGGTGTAACAGATTACCGACATTGGCCAGACTTACTGTGGGGGTAAGGAAATGCAGTGTGGTGAGCACAATACTTGCAAGGTTGAGAGGCCTGAGTCCAACCCATTGAGCACTGTGGAAGGAAAGTGCAGCGTAGCAGAATACAAATACTATTGCAGTGGCAGACACAATGGCGAACATCAGGGCGCAGCAAGTTTTAAAGCAGTGTGAAACTTCAGAGGGTGCCTGGGTTCAGCAAAATGGATAACTTCAGAGTGCCGCAGGGTTTAAAGCTATTGCAAACGTCCAATATGGCCTGGATTCAACACAATGGCTAACTTAAGAGTGCAGCAAGATTAAAGCAGTGGCTAACGTCAGAGATCAACTGGATTCAACACAATTGCCAACTTCAGAGTGCAGCAGGTCTTAAAGCAATGGCAAACCTCAGTGGGCACCTGGATTCAACACATGGTTAACTTCAGAGCGCTGTAATTTTTAGAGCAGTGACGAACACAATGGCAAACTTCAGGGCACAGCAAGTTTTGGAGCAGTGGCAAACTTCAGAGATCACCTGTATTCAAAACAATGGCTAACTTCAGAGCACCACTGTGATTTTGTGCTGTGCCTTATGGTCGCTCAGAGACCACTGTGATTTTGTGCTGTGCCTTATGGTCGCTCAGAGACCACTGTGATTTTGTGCTGTGCCTTATGGTCGCTCAGAGACCACTGTGATTTTGTGCTGTGCCTTATGGTCGCTCAGAGACCACTGTGATATTGTGTTGTGCCCTATGGTCTTAGAGATCACTGTGATATTGTGTTGTGCCCTATGGTCGCTTAGAGATCACTGTGATATTGTGTTGTGCCCTATGGTCGCTTAGAGATCACTGTGATATTGTGTTGTGCCCTATGGTCTTAGAGATCACTGTGATATTGTGTTGTGCCCTATGGTCTTAGAGATCACTGTGATATTGTGTTGTGCCCTATGGTCTTAGAGATCACTGTGATATTGTGTTGTGCCCTATGGTCGCTTAGAGATCACTGTGATATTGTGTTGTGCCCTATGGTCGCTTTGAGATCACTGTGATATTGTGTTGTGCCTTATGGTCGCTCCTGACCGCCCACAGGCCCTCTTAGGATTTTTTGCTATTAGCCCAACAGTATTTCACTGCTGACTACTGTATCTAGCCCAATTGGTGCTAGAAAGCGAGCCGAGCCTCACTTTACACCACCCCCTATATCCCTAGCTATGTTAAGTTGGATATTGCGCATTATGTTCCCCTTCTGCCTTGTCCGAGCAGACACCCCATGCACTGACACTCACTTCCTCGCCCTCAGTAATGGCCCCACCAAACTAGCTTGCCCAAGACACCATCCCATCCCCTGTCCTTCCCCCTTCCTCCCCACCACACCTCCCTTCCCATCCTCCTCCATTCTCTTCTCCAGGCTCAAGGACTCCCACGCAACCAGTAAGGAACACCACCCCACCTCGACCATCACTGATGATCCACATGCACACCTCAACCCCTCAAGCAATAGTAAAACACACCCTATCCTAGGAGACGAGAGAATACCCCGTTTAAGAGCTCGCACAAGGCCACCACACCGCAACCCTACTACCATGACCCAGCCTCCCAGATCACCCAAACCCACGGCCCACACAACAAACGACAAACACACCCAGCCTAGAGCAACTAAAACTACCCCACTAAGTGGCCCACCAACCATAAATACTCCCACTAAGGAGCCCAACCCTCCCATTAGTCTCAAAAATGCTCTCATCAATGCCCGCTCCCTTGGAGCCCACGCCATTGATATTCATGACCTCATCATCGAACTTGACCTTGACATGTTAGTAATCACAGAAACTTGGCTACACCAAGCATCAGGCCCTCTGCTAGCATTAGCTATTCCACCAGACTACACCATTCTCAGATCTGATAGAACCATCACTCCAGGAGGTGGTGTGGCCATCATTGCAAAAAACACTATCAAACTCAGATCAAGTTCCATTGAAATAATCTCAGGGTACGAACTACTACTCGCCAAACTCTCATTGAATGAAAACACCACAATTAACATAGTGGTCATCTATAGAGCACCTAGCACAAACAGCCACCCAGAAACAGACATCCCACTAATACTGGCACCCCTCCTCAAACCCAAAACGAAATGTATCATCATCGGTGACTTGAATCTAGGTTTTAATGACAACCAAGACACCAAAGCAACCGCCCTCATCCTGGCACTAAATGACATGAACTTCCGCCAACATGTCAATGTCCCCACCCATACCAAGGGCAGAACCCTTGATTGGATCCTCACCCTCAACACCAACATCACCTTAAGCCCGATTACCGCACTGAATTGGACAGACCACTTCTGTATAGAATTTACTATCACTAGTGACGACCCTTGCACACCCAAGAACATACCTATGGATATCATCGAAAGTAGAAACTCCAAAAAGCTCACAGCTCAGAACTTCGACCCCACCTTGAACAAATTGCTAGATGCCAAATCAATCCTCAGCAATGACCCAACTACTCTCGCTGAGTACTACCATAAATGCCTCTCCACAGCGATTAACACCATAGCACCTGTAACCTCCAAACTAAGGCGCCTCAACAAAAAATCCAACTTCTGGTTCAACGAGGAACTAATCGCCCTTAGAAGGAAAAAACGCTCTCTTGAGCATGCCCATAATAAACACCCCTCCCCGGACTCAGCCAAAGCATTCAAAGACGCTAATACTCTCTACAAATCAGCTATCATCTCTCACAAAGCTAACGCCTATAATGCCCGCATTAGTAATGCAGCTTCCGACTCCAAAGAGCTCTTCTCTATCCTTAGAGAACTTGAAAATCCACTTCCTACCGTCACATCCACAAACACAAGCAAAGAATGGTGTACCACCATCCAAGATGCTCTTGCTACAAAAAAACCCCCCTTCCCCAACCCCTGTGCCCTTTCCAGTGACAACTCCAACCCCCCCTTCCAATTCACACCAGTCACCCACAATCTCGTACTCGATACTATCTCCAAACTAAAAGCATCCAACTGCAAAGGAGATACTGTCCTAGCCAAACTAGTCAAAGCCTGTGCACCCACCCTGACCCCCCTCATCACCAAATTTGTCAATGCCTCATTCAACTCCAATACAGTTCCGACTTGCATCAAAGAAGCTTGGGTTACACCACTTCTAAAAAAATCAAATCTAGACCCCACCATTCCAACTAACTATCGCCCCATAACCACGGTCCCATTCTTACTCAAAATCATCGACAAACAAGCCTACAACCAAATTCAAACCCATTTAGAATCTAACCAGCTCCTCGGCACCAGACAATCAGGCTTCAGGCCCAACCACAGCACTGAAACAGCACTCTTGGACCTCAAAATCCAGATGGATGCCATTAGAGACTCAGGGAAACTTTGCATTCTCCTGTTGTTGGACCTCTCAGCAGCGTTCGACCTGGTGGACCACGACAAACTTTGCAACTCACTTGCCCGTGAATTCAACTTCTCTGGGGCTGCCACTGCTTGGGTGAAATCTTTCTTAACTGACCGCACCTCCAGAGTGTCCATAGGCAAAGAAGCAGCCAACCCCATCCCAGTCCCCATAGGAGTGCCCCAAGGCTCTTGCCTTTCTCCCACGCTGTATAACGCATATACCAAGCTCCTGTTCTCAGCACTTGACGATATGGGTGTCATTTACACTAATTTTGCGGATGACACCCAGATCCTCATACCTCTTACAGGCAACTATGACCAGGACACTTTAGCTATCAATAAAATTTACGTCATCATACAAAACTGGATGGCTTTGAACAGCCTATGTCTTAACGATGAGAAGACGGAAGTCCTCATCGTAGGAGCTCCAGCCAAGTTAGCAACCCTTCAGCCAGAATATTCAACTATCAACATCGACGGCACCAATATCCCTATGTCAAAACAAGTAAAAACACTGGGAGTGTACTTCGATGCTAGCCTGACCATGACCAAACAGATCAATGCACTTTCCTCCTCCACGGCCTACACTTCCAAATTAATCGCACTCAGCCGACAATTTCTGACCCCAGCAAACTGCCTCACCCTGGCCAGAGCACTGGTCCTATCGAAATTGGACTACTGCAATGTATTACTACTGGGCACATCCAACACTAACCTAGCCAAAATGCAACTTTTGCAAAACAAAGTCCTGAGGGCAGCACTAGGCATAAAAAAATCAGACCATATATCCAAGACCAGGAAAGATGCCCACTGGCTCCCTATCAAAGCCTGCATCATTTTCAAAACACTATGCATCACCCACAAATGCATTACTAAAAAAGGACCTACCTACCTCAATAACACTCTGCATCCTAAAACTAACATAACATTACTGAGATCCAACGACAAACTCCTCCTGGACCCCCCTCGATTCAAAACCACTGGAGCAGGGGGCAGCAGCTTCACCACTTTAGCCCCCAAACACTGGAACACCCTACCCATCACCATCAAAACAGCATCCTCCTTCAAGCTCTTTAAGAAACAGCTAAAAACCTGGTTATTCAACCAATATTAGCACCCTAAGATAGGACCCCTCCATCGGACACTGTTGTAAATACTTAGGCCACTGTATATTTTTGTGAATATGTTGTAACCTATATCTTGTATTGCACCCTCTGTAATGTTTGATTGTGACTAATTCCTAAGCTATCTTATAACCTCGCCGTGACACCTGAGGGTCTGGGCGTGTAACAAATATACAAAATAAAAATAAATAAATAAATAAGTGTCAAAGCAGTGGCACACACAATGGTTTACTTCAGAGCACAGCAAGATTTGAAGCTGTGGCAAACTTCAGAGGGTGCCTGAATTCAACACAATGGCTAACTTCACAACGCAGAGTATTTTAAAGCAGTGGCAAGCTTCAGAGGGCAGCTGGATTCAACACAATGGTTTACGTCAGAGCACAGCAGGATTTAAAGCAGTGGCAAACTTCCAATATAACCTGGGTTCAAGAACAAAATGGCCCTCATTACAACTTTGCCAGTACATGGTAAAAGTGCTGATAATACTGTTTACCAGCTCTTTTATCAATCCTGCAAATTATGTGTTTGCCAGAACACAGTTGCCAGAATTAACAGTGCCGATATCACCTTGTCCAGAATTACCAGTGCGTTAATGCTGTTAATGAACATACCGGCAACATTGGAAACCTGTGCCAGTATTACTGGCACAATGGTATTACCGGCATATCATGAGATTGGATTTGCTGGTAATACCAAGGCAGAGATAAAAAAACACCTTAGAACAGCCAGTAAATGGACACAGGTAAAGGAAATAAGACCACAGGTCCACCCAATCCGCCCAGGTGCACCCTATGCACATAGGAAAAATGCAAAAGGGCCACATTTACTCCACTCCAAAACACTTCCCAACACAACCATGCTGCCACCCATTGCTGCAAACATGGAGATGGAGATGCTACATGCCAATATACAGCTGCAGGGGCTGGAGGACCAGCAGAGACAACAGGAGGCCAGGGAGAGAAGGAGGAGGAGGATGTTGATGATGATGGGAATGCAGGTGGAGAGGTGGAGGTGTGCAGTGATCCCTCATTCAAGGGCCACCCCCTGGACTCTCACTGACAGGCAGTTACTAACCCTGGACCGCCTAAACGGGGAGACCATACTTGACCTCCTGCCCCACATCAGGAGGACATTGAGAGCCGGATTGCCATCAGGTCAACCGTGCCACCACTGCTAAAGCTGGTGTTGGTCCTGCACTTCCTGCACTTCCTCCCCAGTAGCACGTTTCAGCACTCTGTGAGCCAACTGCACAGCATTTCGCAGATTGCCTTCCCCAGCGTGCCGATGAAGGTGATGGAAGCCCTCCTGCACCATGTGGGTCAGCACATCACCCTCCCCACCACACAGACACAGTTCAATGCCACCAAGGTCTGCTTCTATGCAATTGCAGTCATTCCCAATGTGGTGGAATTGGCCTTCACGCAGGTTGAGCTTATGGCCCCCATGCCTCATAGGAGGTCTACAGGAACCAGAAGCAGTTCTGGGGGTGCACTCATGTACAGGCTAGAGAAGGTGGGGCAGATAGTCTTGGTCTGTCCAATGTTGCACCACATCTGCGTCAGGCGCAACATACCCCTGCCCCAGATCTGGACATTCCAAAACCAGAGGATGATGATGCAGCGCCAGCCGGGCCCATGCACGTGCGCTTAGAGGCCAGAGATGGGTGCATGGCCTTCCAAGAACTGATAGAGAACTGATAGAGAATGATTTTGAGCATCCTCTCCACTCTGTACACCCCTTGCAGTTTTGTAGTCATCATGCACCTTTGTAGTCATCATGCACCATCACAGTAAGCACTTGTTTTGAAAAAAGGAATGTGCAGTCAGTGATGCAGGTGACAACTATGTATTAACTAACAATGTAAATGCACACAAGCCCTACACCCTCACCCCAAATACCCCTCCACAAACACCCATCACCCCCTCCGTAAATGCCCCTTCCATCTCCCCAAACATCCCCCTCGCATTTCCCCAAACATCCTGTAGGGCTTCTGCACTCATTCTACATTGTGTGTGTCCTGCTCTTGTCATGCAGCTTCTTTGGTCTGATTGCTCCGATAAGTGCTTCTATGTGTGGATGGTGGAAGTGCACATTGACTGTTGGTCTGCCAAGGTGGCATGTTGTTGTGTGTTCAGTGGGCCTATGATTCCTGTCCTCTCTTGGCACACATGGGCGTACATCATTTGTCCATGTGTGGGGCTGTATATTTTGGCAACCGGGCTTGTACATGGCTGCGTCTCCCTGCATCCCATTGCATGTGTGTGTGATCGGACAATTGGCTGTCACTGACACATGTTGGACCTGTTCTTTTGCCCATTCAGTGTTTCTCTGCCTGGAGATGCATGTATTTGGACTCAACGTTTGCATTTATATGGGGTTTGTTGTACTTAACACCATCACCTTGGGTCCATTCTCCTGCCTCTGCTGTCCCAACCACCTCTATGACCGTCTATGTGCATGATGGAGTTGCACCTCTCGTCCCAGGGCATGAGCTTTAGGGGTGCCACAGTCCCTCCTCCTTTGGCAGCAGATTCCCTCCTATGTGTAGCTAGGAGTTTCAAAGTGGATTGTTTACAAAATGGCCACCAGTGAGCTTCCCGTTCTGGCAGTGATGCTAAATCCGGTGCTGGTAATTCCGGCGCCAGTAATTCTGGCAGTTTGGGTGCCGGTATCGTTATTACCAGCACATTTCTGCCGGTAATACAGGCGTGCCAGTATTACCGTTTCTGTCATGGGGGTGTGCACGCACCATAGGGCCTGCAATTTGCCAGTATTACCCCTGCCGGAGATGGTAATACCGGCCTTTGAGCAGAAAAGTTGCAATGAGGTTCAATGGCTAACTTGAAAGCACAGTGAGATTTAAGCAGTGGCTAGCTTCAGAGATCAACTGGATTTAACACAATTGCTAAGTTCAGGGTGCAGCATGTTTTAAAGCAATGGCAAACTTCAGCAGGCATCTGGATTTAACCCAATGGGCCTCATTACAATTTTGCTGGTGCAGTAAAAGTGCTGGTAAAACTTCTGGTAATTCCGCAGCCGCACTTTTACCACATTAGCAAAGAAACAAGTTTGCCAGTGGGGGCACAGATGTACCTCCAGCCAAAATAATGCCCCCACTGGCAAAATAATGCAAGAATTACCAGCACCAGTAATTCTGGTGTCAGTAATTCCGTCAATCCCCTCCATGGAGTCCTATTGGACTGCATGTAATGTTGAATTACTTAATTTACTGACACACAGAATCTGCCAGAAATTCTGGCAGACCAAGTGCCAGTAATGGTAAGTCCGTTTGGTGGCATCCCTCTGGTAATGCCGGCAGGATACCACCAAACTTGTAATGACCCCCATTGCCTAACTTCAGAGCGCAGTAATTTTTAGAGCAGTGGCAGACACAATGGCAAATGTCAGGGCAGAGCAAATTTTGGAGCAGTGGCAATTTTCAGAGATCACCTGGATTCAAAACAATGGCTAACTTCAGAGCGCAGCACGTTTTAAAGCAGTGGCAGACAAAATGGCTAACTTCAGAGTGCAGCAATATTCAAAGCAATGGCAAACCTTGGAAATTCAACAAGAGAAAAACCTAAAAGAAGTGTGTGGGCTTTCAGCAGACTTAGAATTACCCCACACGCTGGCAGTCCTTTAAGGGGTTTTCTGCCAGTTTCATTTCACTTCTTTTCAAGTGTCTGAAAGTCATTGTAGTCTGCTTTTACACCTTTTTGGTAGAGTTCTTTTCCATGGGATGCCTGCTGCTGACGTCCACGTCTGTGTGACTACAGGAATGAGGCTTGATGTCATCAAGCATATGTTCAAAGATCCCCCTGCTAGTCTCTGGATGGTTGCCTAGGTTGGAGGGAGTCTCTTCTAGCCGTGGTCTGTGGAAGGCCTCTCTGATGCCCAACTCATGTTTCTGGCTACTCTCCTCATGCCTCTGTCATGGTCTTCTTAATTGGGAAACTTCCTCTGTTCTCTTAAGCTTTTCACTAAAATGGTGTTTCTTAATCTGATCTCCTGCTACCACCTCACTGCTTTATGTGATGACTCCTGCAGATTCATCACTAATCCGCTGCCTAAAGTCTCCTCCCATGTGGCCAGGGAAAGGCAGCCTGACCCTGGGGTGGTATTCTGAGGGTGGAGCACATGGGTGGAGATGGCTGTCGGCGGGAGGTGATGGCTCTTACAGGAGGGGCACTCTATTCTTCCCTTACATGTGAAAAAGAATCCCTAATCCCAGAATTTCTAATGACCTATTGTCATGCATCAGAACGCTTTCATTGTCAGAGCTTGAAACCTACTTTGGTTGAACCTCTTAATCAGAACTTTACTCCACATATACATATGCATAGTGCATCTAAAACTCTTGACATCTGTGAGACAGGCATGGTATCGAGAGATGACCCAGACAACAGATGTAAAAGTTTTGAAAACCTTTATTAAAATGCCAGGATGGGTGGGGTGGTGCTATAGAGCTCGACCAAGATGGCAGTCTCTTGCTGAGCTCCACGCAAGGCTCCCACTAATCTTGGAAAAAAAGCTGCTTCTGAGGCAGCCCCAAACAACAACCACTGCACGGTCAAATTTGATCACGCCCCTCTGAGCGGAGCACATCCATGGCATCAAGGGTGTGGCCAGCAGTCTGCGTGGGTCCTGTGATGAGTGCCACTAGGCTGTCGATCAGGGGTAAAGTTATGGAGTTGTTGGGCACATCAAACCAGATATTGAAGTCCCCCCAGAGGGTTAGTGCAGGCTGTTTAACTGAAGTGGCCACTAGTGAGTCGCATAGGCTGTTGGCGAAGTGTCTGCCGTATCCAGGAGGCCTGTAGACGAGCAGGAAGCTGTGTGAGAGAGTAGCCAAGCAATAGAGTTTGACTAGGAAGGATTCGCAATTAGCTGTGCTGGGTTGTGTTTCAGTGGAGGTGTTAGAGATGTGTGGTTTGTGGAGCAAGACTATTCCGCCTTCTCTAGAAGGTCTCTGGTAGGTGATGAGTGAGTAGTCTGGTGGAAATGCTTTGTGACCGATAGAGTTAAGGTCGTCCGAAGGCCAGGTTTCCGTGATGAAGATAAGATTGGGATTCTCTGAGATCATAGATGCTGTGTCTGTTTTTGACCACGGAGCAGGCATTGAAAAGGAGGCAGGTGACTTTGTGGCAAGTAGTTGGGCAGTGTTTTTCCGGCCAGTGTTGGCAGGGCTGGGGTGCTCGGAAATGCTGGTACGTTGGTGAAGGTGGCGGGGAAATGTTCGGACAGTGTAATTGGAAGGACAGAGGTGGTTAAGGAGAGGGATAATGTTGGTGGGTGCTTAGGTCACGGGTGGTTCGGGACCGGGAAGAGAGGGCGGGCGGTCGCAGGTCTTCGACAGATTAGTGGCATGCGATGGGCAGTTCAGCTGGCAGCGAATGGCTCAGAGGATTGAGGCTTGGTGGTGAGAGAAGCTGAGTTGTTCGGAGGTGTCGGGCTTGGAGATTACCACTCTCTCATTGGGCCTCATTATAGGTTTGTCGGTCCAGTAGTAACAGTGCCGGTATGCTACCAGCGCCGTTACTATCGGACCAGCAAACTACAAGTTGTGCTTGCGGGTGCCTTTCTGCCTGCCAGGTCTGACTACAACTGGTCGGATGCACCGGCACCATTCATGAATGGTGCCGGCGCATCCAACCTCCCCATTCCCATTGAGCCCTATGGGGCTCGAATGGGAATGGGGAGTAATGAATACCGGCAGCCAGCAATGGGGACAGACCGGATCCGCCGGGGTCGTAATGCCCCCGTACGTCCCCACTGCCATGTGCCGGTAATTTCATGAGTTTGGCGGCAGCCGTGCCGGATTAACCAGCACAGCTGCTGCCAAACTCGTAATGAGGCCCATTGTCCTGTTTTTTGACTGTTAGAATCAGACCTGTTGTGAACTGGGGAATGAGTGATTATAAAGCCTGCACTCTTTCTGGCGTTGGGATTAAATGTTTTATGCTGTACCCAACCTCAATGAATTATCCCCCCCACCCTCAGCCATCTGAGTTCTGCACTCCAGTCCTTTATAATTCAGCCCACACCACCCCACCCAAGGCGGAAAAATGGCATAAATCTGTAAATTACATAAAACCCTTCAATCATCATGTCACAAAAAAACTAAATAAACGATTACAAAATGCCTAAAAGAAGAAATTCACAGAGCTTACCTTTGACATCATTGAGCTACTGCATGCATGCCAGCCGCAGGGTTCAACTCTTCAACCAATGAAACACAGAGCATTTTAATATCCCTTCTTGGAGAAAATAAACACACTGTGCCCCTTAACTTTTTTGCCACTTCCTTTTCTAAAACTTACATTCATTAACAAGATTTTAGATATTGAGGATACAAACACACTCTAGTAATATGCACAAGAAGATAACTTGCTTCAAACTCAGTCAGGCATTGTGCCTCCTTGAGTTAAAAAAACACAATAACTGACAATAAAGGATTGCTTCATCACCAAAGACGATGACCAACATCCACATTGATACTAACAAGATGGCAGCCTATGATACGCTGTACCACATCATCCTGCTAGAGCATGCTGTGAGGAATCCAGGGAATTCGTCCCTTCTCCCCAAGTGGGAGACACCCACTTTGGGACTAGGAAAGTTAGCCGGCTACACTTAAAGCCCCCTAGGGGACGGGGCAAGCGGGATCCCAATGGGGCAACTCTCCCTTAGGACAAGGAATCCCCAGGTAACGTTTTTACTCATCCTCCCTCCTGTATTTCCATTTGTTCGTTGGTTATATGGGGATTGAGCAGGGCAATGATGTTCACAGCCCTTTTGACATGGCTGGTATGGTTTCTGACCCTTAAACAATCCCAGCGTTACGTGAACAGGAGAATCAACAGGCTGTCCAATCTCGGTTCAGCCTGAATTGTAAAGCAGCTGGACCAACAACAACGAAGAGACAGAAACTCCTGTCGGGCCATCCACAGAGGGAGTCCTGCATAGTCAATCACTGGTGAAGGAAGTCACGTGGAACCAGTCGCAGGCGCTGCACATCCTGTGGAGTCAGCCTCCAGATGAGATGACCTTGTGGGAGGTGAAGACTCAAGGCTGCCCGACAGAGGAGGCACGCTACGCTGCCAATCCGCAAAGCCTGCAGAACGCTGCTCTCTCTGATGCAGCGCACAGCAGGAAACTCTCTGCCGTAGGAGAGGAGAAGCCCCGACCATGCCAGAAATGGGAAACCGGCGCCTGCTGTTCCCATCTCCAACGAACTGTCAAAGATTGGCCGAGAGATGCTACACCAGAGAAACGAAGCAGAGAATCTAGCGGGAGTTCAGACGATGGTGCCTTGCCAGGCGAGGAGACTGCCCCTCCCAAGGAATACTGCTACAGCAAACCAGGTACACAGTTGCTGCAGAGAGGATGGAGAAGAGACCCGCCAAAGCCCAGGAGGGGCTGAGAGACAGAAACAAGAGACCCAAAGACCGGGTGGGAGATGAGGTACCCCAAGCCGGGCTGGAAGAGAGGAAATTCCAAGGCGGGTGAGAAACCAGGAACCCCCATAATGGGGTGAGTGTAACAATTTCCCAAAGTGGGGTACAAGAAATAGAACTCCAGGGAGGGCCATAAGAAGTAAGGTTCCAAAGTGGAATGTGAGAAGTGATTTCCCAAGAGGGGGAGAAACAAAAAATATCCCGAGGCGGGTGAGAGAATTAGTAACCCCAGATGAAGAGAGAAGCATGCAAACCCTACCTGGCCTGTAAGAAGCTATAGAGACACTTGGGTGGCGTCAGTAGCCAACCAAAACCAGAAAAATACGAAGAGTAAACAGATTTTTGTGTACTGTATGATCAGGCATGTGGTCTTTGAAACGCCAGAGAGGTATTTAGGGTGGGGGTCAGAAACCAGTCACCACATTTAAAGGGGAGAGAAAATACCTTGCAGACCTTGCTGGTTAAATGTACGTTCATCTTTTCCATTAGTGGTAGATTTGGATTGGACGGAGGACTGAATTTTGTTGTAAGACTTCCTGTCGAGCACCCTTTTTGTTATTTTCTTTTGTGATAGGGCAAATAAGACCTTAGATGTTTGGGATGAGATAGGCCCTATTTCTTTTGGTGTAATAAAGTTCATGTTACAAACATGACCTTTTGTCCATCTACCGAGTCTGATTTACCACAACACACAAGATTTGAGGAGAGCTTCATGGATCCCTCTGGAGTGGATCAAAATGTTATCCTGAACTATAGTCAAACACATAGCCTAGAAGTCTTCCAATTCTCCAATAAAAGGGCTACCTGTGAGGAGCTTCTAGAATCGTGCCCACTTGACTATCGTTGACCCAACCCTGCATTTGATGACACAGGACTGAAGTCCAACGTGGCTCTGCCTCATGGCACAATGACATCCAGGACACTCCTGAAAACTCATGGGCAATCCTTTAGCGAACAAGTTTCACTAGAATCTGCACTTCGGAAGCCACTGGGCCTTAGCATTATTCCGTTACCCAACCCACGCTCAAGGTGTTATGATGCCTGTTCCCCATCCTTTCCCATCCCCAGTACCACATCTATGCAACCACAATAGCCATCATCAAGCATTCGGAAATGCCCTTAACATGACATTTTAACAATGCAAAAATAAAAATGCTAAAGGATAATA
Source organism: Ambystoma mexicanum (assembly GCF_040938575.1). Taxonomy (NCBI): domain Eukaryota; kingdom Metazoa; phylum Chordata; class Amphibia; order Caudata; family Ambystomatidae; genus Ambystoma; species Ambystoma mexicanum. Next base: position 811,467,600 of record NC_090925.1, on the reverse strand, counting down.
CATTTCCATTATATGTGTATTTTTGCAACAGGGAGCATAAAAGGGTTGTCAGACAAAAGTAGGCTGCACCCTTACTAAAGTTGTTAGATTCCTCTGTGCTAAACAGAAATAGCTGCCATGCCTGGGAAGAAACCAACACACAACCAGGTGCTGGTAAAAACACAAGGTACAGTCTAATATATCCCAAGGCCAGCACACAGCGATGAGGCTGCGAGAAACTTTATATTGTAATAAAGAAAGACATTTCGAGGTTTTGGAATTATCCCATTGTCGATATATTTGTTGATTAATTTCAGGAAAAGGCATGGGATATATTAGATTGTACTTTTTTGCAACAGATGGCATGTCTGATTTAGGGCCTCATTTAAAGTTTGGCGCTATTTCAGCCCAAATACTGTTACCGCTTGCTACCTCCCGGAAGTGTTTGCATGATTTAGAGTGATGCAGACCCTTCATTCATTCCCCAATTTTTAGTCCTATTGGACTCATTTGGGGATTGCCTATTACTGCATGCAGTAACTATAGCATGTAGTAATATCGCATGTGCTAATGGTTTTGTGTGCAGGAAATTTCCTCCACAAAAAACAGGTGTTTTCATAGCGAGTTTCACTTTTTAAACTCAGGAACTTGGTAGTGCGGGAAAAGTGGAACACCAAAAATGTCAAGTAGGACTCCAACGAAATCCTAAATCAAGCAATCTGTTTTTTCTTTCCTTTTCTGCAGCAACTCTTCCTTACCCCTCGTATCTCCAGGAGGTGATGGTGTCTATTGTTAGCTGGTCGCAATGCAAGAAGTCATACAACAGTCTTCTTTATGACATGATATGTGCAGGATACAGCACAGGTGGAAAGGACTCTTGCCAGGTAAGGAAACCACACACATATCATGCCATGATTTAATTTGCTATCTCTCAATCTTTTATCACTGCTACAGAACGACAGGTGCACAAGCTGGGCGGATCTATGTGAACATATCCCATCCGTTACTGTAAATGCGATTACAACAAATGTTTTACTACGAATTTCAATTGAAAAAAATGTGGGGGGAGACCCACGCAGCCCCCCCCCGCATTCCCCCAGTTTATTGAGAACCCCAACCCAACCCCCATATATATTTACATTGAAATGTGTTGTTTTTGATGCGTTGTATTTGCATTCGCAGTGATGGAATTCAACATTTTTGTATGATATACGATGGGCAAAAGCAGAAGACATTATCTACCCCCAGTCGCTGCCGGCCAATAACAGTTGAGTAGAGCAAGGTTTCTACTACTCAAAATTAAAGGCTGGGAAAAGGCTCCCGCTCCTCAGATGACTGCAAAATCAGCCGCACCTGACATCAATGCTACCCAGTAGCATATGGTGTTAGTGGGCACGAGGAGGGAAAACAACCTACCACAAATATCCCTGCTTTCCATTAGCAGGAGGCAAAACTCGACTTTGGAAGGGACATAGAACCAACGGAGGGTTCACAAAAATCCAGTAACAGTGGGTAGAACTGGTAAGATGAGAGCAAAGACAATCCCTCTTGCAGGGTAGTACTGGAGCATAAAATTGGCTCGGGCACCAATGAAAAAGGGGCGCACAGTTGTAAATGGCAATTCATTCCTTTTGTAACAAAACTCTTTGGGTAGTAAACTGTGATGCAAATTGTGCATTTGAAAGAATATGTAACTGTTTAAAACTACTAGTCGTATAGTGAATTAACCTAACAGGCCCAAAAATGTGGCCCACTTTGACCAAAAAAACTGCTATAACCAAGTTCGTTGTAGCCTAGGAGGATAACACACTGCTTTTGGTATGGCAATTCACTCCTGGGGAAATTACTCCCTTCCCCAGAATTCTCTTCACATTAAAGACAGTTCAAAATCCTAAGGGCATGTGAACTCTTTGGGATTCTCTTTTCATTGTATAATATTTTTGGTGTGGGTCCCAGACTCACAGGTCACCTGGTATACACCCCTGTCAGGCTCTTTTCCACATTTACAACAATTCCAAATCTCAAGGGTAAGGATCTTCCTAGAGATTCTCAATATTGTAGTTTATTACACACACTTGACTTTTCCTGGTGTACGCCCCAGCCAGGTGTTGGATGCAGCCTCTTTCACTTACTTTCTTGCACTTGGATTTGCCTGGTATACTCTCCTGCCAGGACTTGTATGCAGTTACTTTGAAACACGTAGCATATTCTTATATCATGAGAGGTAAGCTTGTGCCTGCACCTTCCTGCGCCAAGATAGATCAGTAACAACAATGAAACAGCCGTTGTTTCTCAAGTGCAATTTTAATTAGTTTAGTTTGTTCTGTTTCTTAGCCCCTTGTGGATGACACGTGTTTCTGCGTATATACTGCACCTTTTTCAAATCCAGGCTAGTCCTTTATATGATGCTGAGGTTTGCCCTTAAAGGTACAATGTTTATCTTGTCCAGTGGCCAAACAATTCCTGTGTTCAATCCCATTCAAAAATTCCAGTGCTGAGGCTCCTCAGGAACCCAATGCTTTGGAGCCTCAGCACTGGAATTTTGAGGTGGGATTGAACCTAGGAACTAAACTAATTAAAATTGCACTTGAGAAACAATGGCTGTTTCATTGTTGTTACTGATCTATCTTGGCGCAGGAAGGTGCGGGCACAAGCTTACTTCTCATACTATTTACAGACGGAGTTGAAGGACTCATTGTCTCCGTCGTGGCCTTCACCCATGCGACAAACAATTAGCTAACATAGAAAGAACTACAAATACACAAAGAAAGTGCGACAATTACAAAGAATAAATAATACAAATCGCGCAGGTACAAACACAAGATATGTTTACAAAAAAAGTTCCTCAAGATCTAAAAAAATGTATTCTTCTATCAGGTTTCAGCATACAATGTCCCTCTGGTTTCCATTCTTGGTCTTCCCCAAGTTCGTACTGAGGGTCCCAGACCCCAGTCCCGCTGTCTAGGGCCTTTGTTATCTCACTTGAGTGCTTTGGCATCCCAACCCTTTCCCTGGGTTCACTGGTATTCTTCTTGTGGATTCTCAGCATTCCTGAGTCTCTCTGCACTTGCCGGCATCTCCGGTAGACGTTCAGGGTTCGGTCATCTCTCCAGCCTCTGCAGCAGTCGGGAAACATGCCTTGCTTCCTATCGCTTCGTCCTGTTTCTGCAGAGCCTCCCTGAGCGTGTCACTGACCAGACTGCCCTCTCGCTTCGCGTAGCGGCCTGGACTTGTCTGTCACTGGCGGAACCTCGCTCTGCCCTCAGCTGGAGAACTCCATGCTTCTCTTCCCGGCATGGCTTTAAACCATGTCGGGCCAATCAAATTTCCCCAGTAACTAGATCACTGACAGTGGTTCTCATTAGGAGTAATCATCATTGCTCCTTGCCTCTTCCTAGTGTCAGTTGTTGTCATACTGTTTCTTATGTGATGTTGAGGAATACTTACGGTAGACTTGGCAAGTGGTTGAGGGAGAGTGTTACAATATGCCATCAAGGCATGTGGAAGGCATAAGGAAGGGAGGGGACATCCCTAAAAGGGAATGGGGGTATGCGACTTTCTCCAATGATGTTGTGTCATCCTCCCTGAGGCGTGCCTCCCCAAATGCGGTCCTTCTTCACATAGCTGCCCCCATGGTCAGGATCAGGCAGCGGCTGCCGTCCCCTGGCCACATGAGCAGAGGCTGCGTCAGGGGAAGGAGTGATGACATCACCAGATTCAACACAGTGTGCAAAAATAAGCTCCTGAACCTAAATAATGAAAATGGGTCCTTTACGTTACATGTCCTCCATAACATTAGACTCCATGGTATCCACACAACTAGGCACACCAAGCAGTCTATAAACGCTAAGGCTAATCAAAGACCTTCTTTATGTGCTGCCTTAATTATTGCTAGATCAGCTGTTAAGAATACAGCAGCACTCAACGACCTCATTGAGTCCCAAAACTGGATCTACTCTTTGTTACTGAAACCTCGTTTACTACCAGTTCTGTTGCTCACTTTCATCTTTTGGTACCTAATAGCTACCAAATTAAGTGTCTCAACCGTGAAACCCAGAGGGGTGGCCATTATTGCTAAGTTTTATCTGTTAATGTCCAATCTGCACTCCCTGAATTGGGATGAGACCTCATAAATATTCATGTGTAATCCATCCCTATCACTGAACTACTCCTATCAATTAGTTCTCTGCTGTCTACCTCCTGACCCTACTGGTGTCTTTGCAGACAATTGCAAGTTTTTTTCTCAGCACAGAAGCATTGCACTACACCAATGTACTATTTATTGGAGATTTAATATCTGGTGTAACATCTCTGATGACCCAGACTATGTCAAGTTTAATTAAATTCTCTAGTCCCACCATCTTCTATTGCTTACGGTTTCTGCCTCCCATGAATGCGGTCATTGCTTAGACCTAGTATTGTATAAAGGTAAAACCATATCCCATCTCAACATCATGTCAGTAGTATGGTCGGATCACTGTGTCATAATATTCTCAATTCGGAGATATGGTGCAGGTTTTCATAAAGCCCCCCGCCCATTAACGTCCTATCACGTAGGAGAAAATACCTTAACTCGGTTACAAGTACACAACTATCGACTGGACTGACCCCTTTCAATCCAGGTCTTAATTGTGACTTCTTTTATCAGTCAACTTTACTGAAAGTTTGTGACACTAATGAGCCTCTTAAACCGATCACTAGACCCAAAAACAAGAGGAATACGTGGTACACTGGCTTACTAAAGGACCTCAAAAAAGAGGTTTCGAAAGAAGGAAAAGACTTGTTAAAATCTTGGGACCCTCGTGATTGTCATGCTCTGAAATTAGCACTGAATCAATATAAAAAGGGCATTTTAACAGCAAAATCTATGTTTCTACAGAACCAGATAGATACTGCCAACATCAGACCCACAGAACTCTGTGAGATAATAAAGAATGTAACAATCCCTTTCTCCTTCCCTCAAACTGACCAACGAATGTAATGGATTTTTCATGGAGAGAGTTAATTTGATTTGTTTGAAAATTGACTCTCAATGTACTAATATTCAACTTCCTGTGTCAAATACTGATCTTTCAACACGTATTACATCGACGTAATCCAAATTTCCCTTCACTCCAGTCACTCCTGAAGTAATAAGTACTTTAATTTCAAAATTAAAACCTACAAACCATAACTACAATCAAATTCCAGCTTGTCTTGCCAAACAACATGCTAGTTCACTGTGTGATTTTATCACCCCGCTCGTCAATGCATCCTTTGATCAAGGCTTCGTACCAGGCCATGTCATGACACTGAAACTGCTCTTGTGGCGGTCTGATGATGGCAGCCAGCAAAGGTGATCTTAGCATGATGGTCATCTATTGGCAGCCTTCGATACAGTTGATTTTGATATTCTCATCTCCAGACTGGCCAAAATTGCTTGGGTATCAGAAGAATCACTGAAGTGGTTCACTTCCTTTCTTTCCAACAAAACCCAATCGGTTATAATTGGAGCCTATTGTTCTGACTCTCTGCTTCTTCCCTGTGGAGTCCCACAGGGGTCGTCTCTTTCACCGCTGTTGGTTATTTGGTCTCTACTTAAATTAAATTGTGGAAATATTTTATCACTCATATACTGACAACACCCTTAAAAATCCCCCGTATGCCATTCAACGAATATTAGCTTGTGCTAAAAAAATAAAAAGCTGCATGCTGGAAAATAGACTTCAATTAAATCCTTCTAAAATGAGAATCATTCTACTCGGTCCAAAACACCTGTTGGCAGGCTCACATTCGTGTATTCCCTGACCTGCCTTATTTGAAGTACCTACCACCTTCTCTGCCAAAGTTAAAAACATTGGCTGCATCTGGTAGTCAAATCTGAACTGTAATTTACCCATCATTGAAACTGTTAAATCAATCTAGTATCAATGTAAAATACTGCGGCCCACTCTCCCCCTTGTAGCAGCTAAAGATTTCCCAGTTGTTGTTGGGGCAATGGTCAATTCCAAATTAGACTATTGTTATGCCCTTCTTACAGGGATTCTGGCTGGCCAGATGCACCGTCTCCAAGTGGCACAAAATGCGGCCATCACACTCCTCTATAGTGTCATATGAACCACATTAATATCCTCTTGTCACAGAAGTCTCAGCTGGCTCCCAGTACATCAGAGAATTCTTCTTAAGACACTCTGTCTCATCTTTAAATACCTCCATGGCTTAGCACTGAGTTACCTCATCTCCCTGATCAACTTTCATCAACCTAGCCGTTTGATCCGATTTCCGGCTCAAAGACCTTTAACAATCCCCCTTCTCATTTTGTTCACCACAGAGATAGATGTTCGTCTATCTACGGTCCTCGAGTCTGAAACTCGCTGCCCACTGAACTTCGAAAAATCTAGTCCTGGGTGCTGTTTAGAAAGAAGCTGAAGACATATCTCTTTCAATAACTTCTTCTCACTCTATGATTACTTTGGCTCTTGTTCATCACACTGTTGTAATCTGCGCCTAGATGCAGTTCCTGCCTGGTTCCCTTGAGAATTTGTACAATATAAATAATCAAGTCAATCAAATCATGCCAATTTTTGCTCGATATATTCAGTCCCACAATGTAACATATAACAGTGACCATCTGTGGGTGACCTTACAAAAATGTTCTACTATTCGACTCTCATTCAGGACATGTAAGGAATACTGCTTTCAAATAAAATTCCCAAATATTTTATATCATTTGTACACCAATAATTCCCCCTATTCCCTAGTACCATTTGCATGCAAGTTGGCGTGAGTGGAAACGTGCCTATTAGGTCTGCACATTCACCACGCACACGGAGAAAACTGGCATGACACTCCTCTGTCGATAGCAGGACATCATGACTGCACACTGACCTGACAGCTTAACTCCTTTCTCTGCTATTGTGATGTCTTTAATATTCTTAATTAATCTCACTACAAGCTGCAGGTGTTTCAGGGCCCATAGGGAAGCAAGGGCAAGAGGGCTCCCTTTCCTGGTCTTACACTTGTGTACCAGCCCGTTACTAATAAAATATCAATATCAATTACACAAAGCGTTTTGAGTGGGGTAAACTACTGGACCTTTGTGACCAATTGATCAAGACAGCCAGAGATGAGAGAATACTGCTCCTGCTGTTTCAGTACAGTGATCAGTAGTGGCTAACCTGCCTACTCTTCCCCACACTACTATAACATCATTAGTGGTCAAAATGATTACGGTGAAACAGGCACAGCCTGACAGGTGTACCTCCTTCGTCTTTTGTGAAAACATGGGCGTAGGGCAGGCTATACTCTTCAGGAGGGGTGTGAGCTGATAACAGCAACAACTCAAACAACTTAAGTACAATGGTCCAAAATAAAACTGTACACTCAAGGTTCAATAAAAATATAGACTTGTATTTAAACAATTAGAAATTCAACCAAAAAAATTAGAAAACACTAGGTAATGCCACCCCTATAAAATATAACAGAGAACACAGACATTTGATAAAAAGCACTCTGAGTAGGTAAGAAGAGGTGTTGAGGCACAACAATGGTAAAATATCACTGTTCAAAGAATATGTCATTAAAAACAAGGTAGAAAATTGGGGCTTAAACGTCATTATGGTCCCAAAAGTGAATCGGAGGACAGGGACTCTCTACAGTACTTTATGTTCTTGTCTTTGGGGATTAACGGCATTGAGTCTGGCTTTTTGGTGGCAACCTAGATGGCAATGTCTATTTGGCAATGGGCCTTTGTCGGATTGAGGAGCGGCAGCACCAAGTACAGCTCAGCAGCTGCATCGGCTTGTGGACAACCGGCGATGTTGGGTCTGCAGTGCTGTAAGACTCGACAGCGTTCGGTGCAGAGAAGTGGAGACTGGCATGCAGTGGTGTCAGTTTGGAGCTTGACAAACGGGTGACCAGGCGGCCATGTCAAGTTGCAGACACTAGAAGATTCTGTGGGTCACAGATACAGAAAGAGCAGAACTTTGCAATTGGCATCAAGTTAATCTAGGAAGCGCAGAGGCAGTTTGGCATGGTGTTTAGATCGGATTGCGGTGCTTCCCGTGCAGCAGCTTGGGTGGAATCAAAGGTGCCAAAAATGCAGTACCGAGATGTAGGGAGAGCCAGGGGTCACTTCCTTGGTTCTGTGGTTGCTAGGAGTATAGATCCAGGGCCTCTACAACAAGGTGAGTCCTTCTACACTCCCACTTCAGGGAGCTTGGCTTGCACCTAGAAGCAACCCTTCACCTCCAGTGAACAGGAGCCTGGTTCCAGTGCAGTCAGTATAGAAGCATTGGTCCAAAAGCAGTCTCCCCACTCTACCCTAGGGATGGTTAGGGGACAGACCTTCTCTCTGCCGTGGTTGTCTTCGGTCTTCTCTACCCTGCCAGAAGACTTTAGATAGACTGTATCCCCAACAGAGGTTTCCTTCCTGTCCTTGTGTAAATCCAGAGATGAATCAAAGAATGAGGGGGTGCCCCTATCCTTTTAAAGGCAAAATGTCATCGGGGATTGTTCCAAAGCCAGCATGCTGTAATGGGTTCCATCCCGGATGTTGTAACAAGTGCCCTTTACCTTATGACATTGCATCCATATTACCTTGCCCATGGTAAAGGAGGGGGAGAAAAAAGGAAGAGAGCCCTAACAGAAATCAAGATGATGGGACCCTTCTGCAGGCCTACTTTCCCTCTCTGGCTACTCTAACTCTGCACCCCTTCCCATGCCTGCTGACTTCAAAGGGACTCAGGGATCAGCACCCTAGCGTGATGGAGCCTTTTGTCATGTCAGTGACTGCATTTGAAGTATGGTTCCAAGGACATCACCTGGCGGAAGCTCCAGTGCCTTGAGAGGGGGTGTCTTGCAGGAGAATTAAAAGGACTGCACCATGGCTATTGTTCCACATGGCTGAAGCGGAAACAGTCACACCAGATACCAATTCACATTTATTTATTTATTGCATTCGATAATACACCCAAACCCTGGGGTATCACGGCACAGGTTACAAGATTACAGTAGTGCTTTCTGGTTACAAGGAAGTAGTGTTAGGACATAGCAATTAAACATTTGTGGTTACATACAATCATTGTCAGTTTTCAATAATATACGTATACAGTTATTCGATACATTCTGTACAGGAAGGTTAGCATTTATTGAAAAGCCAGGTTTTTGCATTTTTTTAAAAAATGTGATATGGGAAGGCTCATTCCTTATGTTGGGGGGAAGTGAATTACAGATTCTGGGCGCTGCTACGGGGAAGCTGGAGAGGCCTCTCCTTATATTCCTGAAGCATTGGTTAAGATAAATGGGGGCGTTTTGGATGATGCATTTGTGAGTGGTGGTGAGTGTTTTATGTAACATTCTGGCTTGTATGGACAGCCAGTGTACTTCCCTCCTAGACTGAGATATGTGGTACATTTTTTGATGCCCAGTGCTGCTCTTAATGCTTTGTTTTGCAGTAGTTGAGGTTTGGCTGGATTTTTCTTGGTGGTGCCTAGTAGGAGTATGTTACAATAGTCTAATTTAGACATAATGAGAGCTCTTGCTAATGTGATAAAATTTTGAGGGGTAAGAAATTGTCGACTGAGGGCAATAAGTTTGGCTGTGTAGGCCGTGGAGGAGGCGAGTCCAGTTATAGCTGGCCCTGCTCAATGAGCTGACACTTGTGTGATACCATATTGCTGTGGATGTGTTATTGTGTTCTTTTATCAGTCACCATGCCACAACTTGGCATGACTTACATTTAAAGATATATGTGCCACCAGAATACACATATTACAATTTAGATCAGAGGTGTAGAGATTTAAAAAAGCCATCTCTGCCTGCAGGAACTTTGTGACTGAGCAGGTGTCTATGATACACATGTGACTTTTGTACCTGCTCTGTGCCACTACAGAGCAAGGGGCTGAGGGGACCTGTTGGCTGTCCCAGCAAAGTCATATGTGTGAACTATGATATTGGCAAGCAGCACTTTGGAAAAGGTGTCTGATTAGCAGACCTCCCTTTGAGCAACATAATTACCCACATCCTTTTATGCACATGAACATAATAAAACTTAGGCTATCCCATCCTTGCAGATGGCAATTAATTAAACTTTCAAAGACTGACCTATAGATTTTCAGTACCAGTCGTAGTCTGATCCTTCCCTGACACTGAGGCAGATTGCTCTGCTACATGTGGAATAGACAAATACCATTTGCCAAGGGAGGGAAGCAGAAACACACAAGGGAATGTGATTCATTTTAAAACTTAGCCTGTAAATTCTTTTTCACAAATAAATATTTGCTATTGCTAAACCTCACATTCTTATTTTTATAAGGTATACAATGTATATGCTTGTAAGTTCCACATGTATTGACTCACACAGTCACTTACAGTGCATACTTTCAGGCAGGATGCCACTGCCCAGTCCAGCATTCTCTGGCAGTCTGATGTTAGCAACACAACCAAAACATACATGTAACCTTATGTGCAGTGGCCAGTTTTGCACAGAAACACTACACATTTCACAAACACTGAAATAATGGGAAATATTTTTTGTGGGGTCTGCGTTTAGAGTGAGGAAGACACAGCTCCCCTCATATACACTCAACTAATGCAACTGGGCCCTGATTTTCATCTTCAACTGCTAAGTTGGTCGGCCCATACATATTCGCTATTGGACATTTACTCCAAACTGAAGGAGAACACTATTCAATGGGGTACTTGAAACTCTACTAAGTTTCATTCCAGAGCGCGTTTGACTCAGAGAGACTACAAACATGTACCATTGCAACCTTAGTAGATTCCATACTCCCCGGCTGCGCTGGAGCTTATTGCTGTATTGGATGCTCCCCTGAAATTCCAGGCAGTCTCCATGTAGTCCTGAGATACTACAGGCTAGAAGTTCCAGCGAACCTGAGATCACCAAAGGGTGCACCTCCCTCATTGTCCTCATCAGTGATTGTAGAGAGGTGGGTAACACTAGTGGATAGTCTGCCACTAACTCCATCAAGATCGGCAACCAAGCTTGTGATCTCCACCACAGAATCACCAAGAGAGGCGTTCTCCCTCCTTACCTTGTTCAGCACCCTCCAGTTCATCAAGAAGGGTGGTAACGCATAATACCATGGGGTCCATCTGGATTGTAGGAACGCATCTGTTGCCTCTGCTTCTGGATCCAGTCTCCAGATGAAGAACCGTGACAACTGAGTGTTGGTCCTCAAAGTGAAAAGATCTTTCTGGAGAAGTGCCCATCTCTTTCCATCTCCAGGAAAATCTACTTGTACAGCCTGCAATCACTGGAATCCGTCAGGTAGCGAGAGTTCCTGTCGCCCACCACCTTCTCAGTTACCAGCAGGCACTCTGCTGTCACAAATATTTTCTCCACTACAGGCAGTAGTGCCAGCCGTCCTTCACCATTTCTGCCAACAGTCTGGACCTGGTTCCTCATAGATGATTTATGTATGACTTCCGAGACGTTGTCCATCCAGAGCACCATGCAGAACCCTGCCCGGTCCCTTAACAGGGAACAGATAGCAAAGAATCCGGCTAGGAACTCCAGGCAGTTTATGTGTAGGCCCAACTTGTGTTCTGTCCAACGGCCCACTGTTATCGTCTCAGTGTACCTGGCTCCCCAGCCTGACCTGCTGGTGTCTGACTCCAGGATGATGTTGAGCGCTTACCTGAAAATGGCCCTGTCATTACATACCTCCATGTGCTCCAGCCACCAGTTCAGCTCCGTCCTTTCTTCTGCATCTTTTTCCACCATCTGGTGATATGCCAGTCCTTTTGTAGATGCCTGATCGTCAATATCTGCAGTTTCCTGTAGTGCAAGGGCCTGGAAAAGATAGTTTGTATAGAGGCTGTGAGTAGTCCCATGATCCATGCAGCTCTCTGAGGGAGATACGCCTTGCTTAGTGCACTCCTGGTCGCTTTCATTATTCATTTTACCTTCTGATTGGGCAGTTCCAGTGTACTCTTCTGTGTTTCCACTATAAATCCCAGGAACTTCATTCTCTGTGCCGGCTTCAGTTCAGACTTCTCCCAGTTGATCAAAAATCCTAAACTCTGCAGCAACTGGATCGCCTTGTCCACCTGATTCAGAGATTTCTCTACCTCCTGGGACATGATGAACATGTTGTCTAGGTAAATGATCAATCTCATTCCCAACTCTCTCAAGGCCGCTACGACCAGTTTCATCAACTTGGTGAAGCACCAGGGCGCCGATGACAGCCCGAATGGTGCGCCAATGAAAGCCTGAATGGTAGGCATGTGAATTTCCCAGTGTTCCCTTAAATTGCAGGCACTTCCTGGAGTCTCGCTCCATGGATATCATTAGCTAAGCGTCCTTCAGGTCTAGTCTGATCAGACAGTCGCTCTATCTTAGTATGTCTCTCAACAAGTGGATCCCCTTCATCTTGAAATGTCTGTAGGATCAATGTGTCAAGGTTTGGGGCACATTCTGCCAGGGGTGCTTTCGCGTCTATCAATGTTCCAGAGATTGTAGTTTGTGAAGAAGAGGTTTCAAGGCTCATCAGGCTGGATGGACTATGTATGGACTATGTATGGAGTGTTGGTGTCAGCGCTGGCAGAACAATCAGTCTTTTGACACGGACTACTGGAGAAGAGTGGAGCCAGTTTTCAGAACCCTAATCCCTTCGCGGAGCTGACACGGAGTGAAGCGTGTGTGCTTCACAGTGTTGGTGTCGGCATTGGCAGAACAGTCACAGTCTTTTTAAACTGACTACTGGAGAAGGGTGAAGCTAGTTTTCAAAACCCTAATACCTTCGCGGAGCGAATGCAGAGTGAAGCATGAGTGTTTCACAGTGTTGCACCGGGTTCTGAGGGGAGAGGAGTCACGTCATAGCGGAATATTGCACCGAGGTAAGGAGTTGATGGTGGAACTCCTGTATACCAGAAGCTCCCTGTGATAAAACCACTGGGGAGTTGGGGGAGTGCCCCTAGAATGGTACACGCATTACCAAATCCTCTTGGGAGAAAACACGTTTAATTTCCACACAAAGCAAAGCTGCCAGGAAAAGTCTGAGCAAAATCCCTCCATACATAAAGGATCAGCCCCCCAGTAGCTCCCGTGCGCGCACATAGAGAAACAAAAGCCACATGCAAGTGACCAGCTCCCCCCCCCTAAACTGAGGGAAGAATCTTCTGCTGGCACTATCACAGGCTACTCACTAAGGGTCCTGCTACTCAGCCGGTTAACTGCCCACAAACTGAATGCTTGATCCTAACACAGAAGGAGGGTGGAGCAAACCTTAACACAATCAATCTGACTGGGCCATCCGTTTCAGCCATGGACAATAATAACTCATTGCTAGAATTATGTTATACATTGAGAGACACCCTAACAGCAATCACAGGGCCTGAAACTGACCTTAATGAAGATGAGAGAAGGAAGGAGCAAAGTACAGTCTGGAACAAATCATCGGACCCTAGCAGTACTAGAATCTGATGATACCACAAATAGATTATCTGCCCCGCCTAAACTACATCCTGTGGAAACAGCTGCAGCCTCTATAAAAAATGCATCAGAGGTAGATAAGGAATACAAAGATATTCAGGCACAATTATCAGTGACACAATTTGCGATGAAAATCCTATGACGTATGAATGGTAACATTTTGGAGGAAGTAATACGTGGGACTACGGACAAAATGTCCCCAATTGAAGTAGATGGGGACAAAGACCTGGACGAATGAATCACTGCAGTGGAACTCGATCGATGTAATACCGCAGGGCAGCAAGAGAAAGTACATGCGACCACAGCCTACCGCAGGGCAGCAAGAGAAAGTACATGCGACCACAGCCTGCAACACCAATGTGAAAAGTGTGGTAATTGAGAAAACCGTAAATGATACAAGTGATACCTCCATAATTCACCTAACTTGGAAACAACGTAGACAACAAAAACGGTTGAAGACACAAGCTCTCAAAAAAACAGTCCCACAAGAAACGTGACAAAATAATGGAAAAATTCAATTGGTGATGACAGAAGCTCAATTAAAGAAAAAGAAAAGCAAAACAAATAAGAAACATAATAGAAACAGAGTATTAAAAGGCCCACTGACAAGCAGGTTAGTGAATGAACAAAGGGCAAGTTAACATGTGGGGAATGAGATCACTGACATTAGTATCTTATCAGATTATGAGCTGGGTACAGTGAGTGTGCCTGCCATGCAGAAGAAGCGATCATCGCCAACTACGAAAAGAGCCCCGATGCAATCAAAAAACCCAGTCATTCTTGCGGTCAGTGAAAGCACACCTGTGGAAATAATAACGAGTAATGAGCCAGCCTTCACTATAAAATGTATCAAGCAGGTGGCCACGAAGCAGAAACCGCACATTAACAGAGCGGATTTCTTGAGAATGACACTGAAAATCCTGCCTTTAAGAATTTTAGACACGTTGGACTTGCACCGCATTAAAGCTGAAACAGCAAATATGGTGAGACTCTATAAAACCAAATATCAGGAGTTAGGTTATGAACTAGACGCAGTGATAGAAGAAATACAACCAACGGCAACAGTGAGCCTACCTGAGGAGACCCTATGGGAAGTATTAAAAGTGTCTACTAGCAACTTTGGACCAACAACCAACACGCCCACTCTACAAGAAAATCTTCTGAATGTGCGATAGTGGGTTGTACATAACAGCACCAAAAAGGCTGTTATGACTATCTGAAATTGGCTGCTGGGCTCTTGGAATTCCTGTGGCTTTACCCATCTGATGACTGCGGATGGCTAACAGGGTCTACTGTTGAAGCACAATATCTTCTTACTGCAAGAATGCTGGCTGCTATTGGAATTGAGCATAGACAGATATCAGATTTTCAAAAGAAAGTCAGAAAAGAAACGGAGAGGCCGCCCCTGATTATTGGAGTCAGAAATTCAATGAAAGCAACCAGAATTAATTCATAAAAGAGCTCCCCTTTTGTACTGGCAGTGAGAGTATATTCCCTTAATACAGGAACAAATCTCACCATTATAAATGTATATGATCCCCCCAGCATGACATACATCAACCATTATAAAATCAGCGAAAGAATTTATTTGTGATACAACCTCTTTGTGCAGAGGTGATCAGATAACACTGGGTGTGAGGGGGGAGCTTAACGCTCGATGCGTTTGAAAAACATAATTGCTAGAAACTGATTTTGTGAATATTCTACCCGGCCACACTTGATTACTTCTTCTGCAAAACTGAAATTATCTTGTGGGTCAGAAAGTTGGCGATAATGGCAAACGAATTTAGAGACCACGCCATGTTGACACTAACATTAGCGGGCATGTCACTTAGAGAAGAGGTGGGCATGACTGGTGACCTAGATGTAAACATGGCAGGTAATAGGATCTCATGGCCAGAGAATAACCTTGAAAAAGCCATTCCTCGTTTAATAGAGCACCTCTCAACAGAAGAAATAGAGATATGGATAAAAGAGAAAATAAGTAAACTGGCCACGAAGAAGGCCTGCTATTCATTGATGTCTCGCCCCGATTCCAGACACCATTTTGACAAAACTATAAGAGAGAAAAAGAGAGCAGTGAGAGCATAACTTCGGTCTATAGAAAGAGCGGGACGTACTGTTCCAATGAGGACCAGGCAAAAAGGCTGATGAAAAATAAATATAAGTCTAGGGTTAGAGGATGGCTAAGGGCAGGTAGAAATGCGCAATGGCAATATTTGCCATCAGTAGTAAAAAAATATTTTTATTTTTTATTAGCATTTAGCTTCAAGAAAAGCTTTTTACTATTTACAGTTTGGATTTAAAATTCAATGACAGTAAAAGCACATAAAACAGCCATTTCAACCAATTAAAAAAGAAAAACCTACAGAAAAACAAAATCCAAAAGAGATTAACAACTCTTACTGTCCCAAAAGTCATAATTGCCTACATCCTGTACAGCACAATATACAAGGATTAAAATCCTTTAGCAATTTAGGTTCACTTCTTTCCTTTAAGCTTTTTGAAAATAATTGATACCATCTCTAACAAGGCAAAAGTTACAGATAACCTCGAACCCTGTAAGAGTTGTAACCAAATATCTTTCTTGGTTAGGGTTAGATTGTTCACAAAAAATCTGCCTAAAAGGTTGCATCAAGTATCGATAACGACCTGGCATTTCATGATAAGATGGCGAAGCGTTTCCATTTTGTGACCACAAAGCCTGCATTTGTAATCTCTAATACTTTCCGGCTTCCTGGTTTCAAGAATTTCTTTTGTCGGAAAGATGTTAAGGCGCAGTCTTAGAAATTGTTGTCGCAGTACAGCCGAAGGAAACTTGCTCAAGTATAACGGAGTTCAACCACGCTTGTTGAGAGCTAAGCAATATTTTCCATAAAGTTTGGACGACTGCGCTGTCTCAGACGACTCAATCCAATCATACTCATTCAGACGTTTTTTCACATAGTCTGGATTTTCTCTGCAGCATCGATTGAGTGCAACAATCCGAAGCATTTAGTACTCCATTCAACGAGTAATTGCTCTTTTCCTGTTTTAAGCGCCTGCCCCAGCAGCCCAAAGCCGCTATCGGGTGGAGGCAATAAACATTTGCGATAGAAGTGTAGTGTGTTCCAGCTCACATGGGTGAAGAGAGAGGTCAGCCCAAACTCTTTCCTTATCACCGCCATCGGTATGCAATTTGGGAGGTCAAGTACGGATCGCCAAAAGAGGCCCTCTAGAATTTGTCATAGCTTCCATCTCAGCTGAAGAGAGCACTCCGTCTCACAATGGGAACTACCTACATGTTGTAAAAGCTTAGCAAGGGTGCCAATGTGAATTTACAGTATCTACATTTAATCACTCTTGCCTGGGCTGTTAACATCTACAATTTACGCCTCAGCACTACTTCTCTTGGGGCTTCATTGTAGCTTTCATTAATTTGTGTACCCAAGTAGAGCATCTCTGTTGTCTCTCGAATCTGATCACCATTTATATGCCAACCCTTAAGTTTTAGAGATTGGCGTCTTAAATTCCCAAGAATAAGCACAGCTGATTTGGCAGCATTAACTCTCAGGTCGTTAGAGGACAGAAAAGATGCCAAGGCATCCAATTATCCTGGAGACCAATCGGAGTTTCATCCAGAAGAATAACATCGTCAGCATACAACAATCTATTCAATGGAGTACCCGCAATGCATGGTGGAAAGCACCTAATATCCGTAAAAGCATCACCCATGTCAGAGATATACAGTTTGAAGATGGCTGGGGCTAGGCGACACACTTGCTTCAGGGCCACTCCTGTTTTAATGGGGTTTGCCATATCCCCCCTCTGATTTAGTTTGATCTGAATACTAGTATTTGAGTGAAGAGCCTCAATTGCCTCACGTAAATCAGCCGGACAACCCCAGTCCCTTACCTTCAGCCAAAGCTTCTCTCTATTAACTGAGTCAAAGGATTGTGACAAGTCCACTGATGCAAGGTTTATATTTTTGCTATTCTATTTTACAGTTCTTAATTTCAGATAGTTAATTAGAAAAATGTTTAGTGATGTTCCAATTCCTTTTCCAAAACCCGCTTGCCAGCCATCCCCATGTTTGGAGTCCCAGCTCCAGTCAGTAAGATGATTCAGAATCAAGGCCACAAAAAGCTTCCCAATAACATCCAAGAGGGTGATAGGTCTGTAGTTTGTTGCCACAGACCTATCACCCTTCTTGAAGATTGGTATGATAATAGATTTTGTCCATGTGGCCGGAATAGTATGTTTTGCTTTCACCAAGAGAAATAGGCGATGTAAAAAAGTTGCCCATTCCTCTGGGTGCTGTTTTAATGTCAAATTCGTAAGGCCATCAGGGCCTGCAGCTCTGGAATTGCTGGAGGTTGTAATTAAAGCAAGAATGTCCTCCCTATCAGTCTCAAACTCCCAACTTAAGCAGGAATTCTCTACAGTCTTCATGACATGTGCATTAGGCTTTGAGAAAAGCGAGGAAAAGTGGTCCATCCAGTCCTTCGCTGAAATAGGATTGGTAATGAGACTCTGCTGGGGGTCATCCAGCATATTACAAATTTGCCAAATTTCCCTCGAGTTTTTAGATGCAACCAATTGCAGCATATGTTCCGTGTTCAATTGCATTAAGGATTGTCTATGTTGCTTCAACCAATTATTATGCGCTGTCCTAGTTTTCTTGACAACAGCATGTGATACCAGGGAAGGATTTTTTTGTGCGCTCTTTGTATTCGCTTTAGTTCCCTCTTTCTTCTATCGACTTCATGGTCGAAGTTATATTTATGGCAGAATCTCTTAAATCTACCTGGGCCAGTTTTTTCACTGTAGACGACCAAAGACTGCGTGTAATCTATATCATCCGACCTGCCATTATCTCTTAGGTCTCTTGATAATTTTGTTACATGATCACTCAATAGTCTCATTCTATTTCTTCCAGGCTGTACTTCCAGAATATCTCCTTCTGAAGTGGACTTTCTCTTAGCACCCAATTGGAGGCATTGTTTCAACATGTTATGGTCACTTTGTGGGGTTTCAATGATCGTCAAGGCCACTACACTAGAATGGAAGTTATTGGAGGCAAGGAAGTAGTCCAACATATTGGATTCAGTCCCTCTCTTCCAAGTGGGGTTTGGCGGTATATCCCCGGATGTTATACCATTTAGTAATGAGATATTCCTCAACGGGAACTCCTTCCTAAATGACAGCCCTCGTTTTTCCGATTCTTGTAAGTTACTTGTATAATGATTTATAAGTGCACCACAATTATTAAAACAGTGAATGTTTAAATCCCCACATAAGATCACATTCAGATTAGAGTTAACAATCATTGCGTCGTCAATCTCCTCCAACAACTGGTAACGTGAAGCTCTTGGCTGCTGGGTCATTACAATTCCAGTAGAGGTTGCACAATAGAATTTTCCTCATGGCATCACCCACACCAGTTTGGTATTCCAACAAATGGACCTGAATTAAAGATGAAATGTTCTTTGTCCATATTACTCTTAATCCACAACTCTCCTTAATTGCAGTCAGTAGACCCGCCATCGGTCTACCTGTCGGTCCCTTTGTTGCCAGGTTAATGAGGACAACAAACCCCTGAAGGGTTGGTTGAACACGCAGCTACGTCTCCTGAAGGCAAATAACATAAAAATCTCTGAATTGAATGCTGCCTTCTCCCAACAAGTGTTTGAAGGTCCGCGTGTTCCAGCAACCCACATATACATGAAGCAGGGTTTTGTTACTTCCCACACCCTGGCATTATGATCTTCGAGCCAGTGTACTGGCCAGCCAATCCAAGTTGTCCCCATCCTTGTTGCCCAGGGGCCCCTGTGTCGCACAAAATGAACTCTTTGATGATTTAGAGTTGTTGATCATGATTCTGAATTTTTCGTGATTTTTACTCAGCCCTTCAGCACTTTGGGTTTTATTTGTTCTCTGGGACCAATTACCATCGCCATTACCTTTCTTCCCACTCCCCGGTCTTGAGTTGTTGCTGTTGGTTTTGCAATTTTTGGCAGGCAGCCAAGCCTGCAATTTGTCCTCTTCTTTCTGGGTCCGAGGTTGTTATGACCTTTAGGAAAAACCCCATAGACTTCAAAGAGTCTATATTTTGCAGCAGTAGTATTTTCACTTCTGTGGATGCAAGATGCAGTATGACATTGTCATAATTTGAGTCATCAGGAAACTCTACTAGTAAGAGATCCTTTGTATTGAACCCAGAAAGTGTGTCAATGCTGTGGAAGAGCCTCAAGATATTAGCTCTATTTAAAATAAGATTGTCTTGAATACAAAGGATTCTGCTTACTTCCATGCAAATAGGGGCTGGTGTAATCTCCTTCCAGGAGCTGTTCTCATACTTCCTTTTGTCCCGTTTAGGGCCCTCCACATTATAGTCCTTATTCGACCATATTAGTTGTTTATCTGTTGCCCTACTGTTTTGTTCAAGCATCATACATTTTCTCCCCACCAATGGCGGGGTGTACTCTCTAAAGGATCTGTTCATGTGGACTCTGGATACCACTCTTGTTTTGAGACGAGGATTTGCAGTCATGGACAAGTGCAGTTTTTGTTGATCTTCGCAATCAGAAACACTTGATGTCTCACCGTCGATACCTTCAAATTAATTGCCTCCTGCAAGATGCTGGGCGAAGAAACCCAAACTTTGTTGGTTATTAGGGCCCTAAAACGATCTTCCAAGTAGGTATCAGTAGTAAAATGCAAAGACACTCGAAAAATGTGGAAATTGCTAAGAATTTGTAAGACCTCCATGGCTCCAACCCCTAAAGAAGTAGAATACGACCGACCACTAGCACGCTTTGGTATGCTCTTTGACCTACATGATATAGAAACAAAAAGAATCAAGAGTCAAGAATCAAGAGCACCCAGCCCTAATGCCTTTCGAATGTTGTGCTGAAGGGGTCACTCGACTTCTGGGCAAAATTGTTGAACATATTATACACAAAACGTATGCACAGAAGGGATTATCCCGCACTCGTGGTGTAGGGTCTTACAAGTACCGATTTACAAGGAGGGAAGTAGAGCATAACCCGAGAATTTTAGATTACTGGCCATGCTGGATTTTTACAGGCAAGACTTTTGCACCCTTAATACTAGATCATCTAGATCATCTTGAAAATTGGACAAAAAGCATAAACCTGCTTGGAACATTCGAGATGGGCTTTAGGAGGGGATCAGGTATGATACAATGCCTGTGCCTAATAGATTTACTTATAAGGGAAGCTAAGATCAAGGGCAACCCCTCATTATACGTTGCCATGCTTGACCTGGAGTCCGCTTTTGATACTATTGATAGACAGAAACTATGGTCAAAGATGAAAGGGTACGGTTGCCCAGGAGAATTATTGGCTGTGGTGTGGGGACTTCATGAGTGCACAATGGTGCAGGTGAGAATGGATAGTAGTGGTCCCATCTCACATCCAATAGAAACACATGGGTGATGCAGGGATGCATGCTGGCCCCTCTGCTCTTCAATATGTATCTAGCCGACTTGCCAGATTGTCTGAGCAGGGTCGACTCATGTCCTCCTAAAGTGGCAGGCAAGAACGTTTACTGCTTAGCATATGCAGACGATTTGGTTACATGCGACCATACCTACTCGGGCCCGAAAAGTTCATTGAACTTTCTTGAGAGGTATGATATAGATAACGGTCTAAAAATAAACTATAGTAAAATCAAACTGATGCACTTGACAGTTAAACAAGCAGTTAACTTGACGATGGAGATAGCAGGAAGACAAATCGAATATGTGGAGCAATTTAAGTACCTGGGGTGTGAAATATCGACAAGGGGCAATTATACGGCAGTAATATCCGATAAAAAGCGTAAAGCCGTTGCTGCTACTCTAATGATACGTAGGTGCATTAACCAAGTCTCTGGCTACAGCCTGCATGGAAAAATGGCCTTGTACAATCAAAGCTTCTGCCCTACTATACTATACAGGCTTGAAGATTTGTGTATTGAGGACATCTCCAGGTTAAAGATAATAGAGGGGACATTTTGGAGGAGTGTCCTATGTTTGGGCCCTAACATGCCTACAGAGCTAATCAGGCTAGAAATGGGGCTAGAATCACTTACCACCATGCTATTGAAAAGACGTTGCCTCGGGTACATTAAGTCACGTGCATATCCCACCTGCCGATTGTTAAAACTGTTGGAAAAAGAAAGAGAAATGCATCCAAAAGGAAGCTTTGCAGCCTTGGTGAATAGAACCCTCAGAGAAACTGATTGGAAACCAGATTGGGAGGATGAATTCTTCTTGTTAAAAAAGGAGTTCTCAAGGGGGGCGATGTTGCGCCGAAACATGATGGCCGCTTAGCTGCAGAGCTCCGCGCTGGGAGAGCGATATAATCCTTAAAAAAGACTCTGTAGCTGCAGTTATCCTCCAGTGCACCGGCGGTCCTTCTTCCAGAACATATCAGCCTTAACCCCACGGATTCCTGGCACCCGCTGCCCCCTTGGGACTGTGCTACGGCCCTCCGACTTCGCCGGGGGCTGTGTGAGCCTGGCCGCTCTGCCCCGCGGCTCCACCGGCTGCGGCTCTTCCTCCTACTTGAGCGCGCGGCTCTGCGGGCCGCAGTGGGGGAGGGGCGTCAGAGCCCTCCTCAGCGACCCGGACCTGCCAGCCCCCGTGGTCACCCCGCGCTCCATCGATCACTTCACCACCCTCCTGGAGGACCCTGCGGATCCCGCCCGGGCTCACGACCAGCTGCATCTGCGGGCTCTTGCGGCGCTTGAGACGCCGTACTATTCGGCTCCCCTGTCTCGTGCCGCTTCTCCGTGGCTCCTGCCTTCCTCCCGATTCCTGTCAAGGTAGGGGGGCGCGGGGGGAGGGAGGGCCGCCCTGGGCTTTTCATGCGGCGGACTCCGTGAGCCGATCTGCCCTTGCCACCAGACTACCTCCCCTTGGCTGCTGCTCCTTGAGGCCCCACGGCCGCCGCGCTTCACCGTATCATCAGCCTCCATTTACAGTGACTGTGGGCCCGGAGCCCTCGGCGGACACTTGCCCTTGGGCCACCACTGTTCTCTCCGGCCTCCACCTCGCCTGCCTCCCCCCCTCCTGCCGATCCACCCTGCAGCTGCGGCGCTGTGCTTCATCGGGGCAGTGGGGCGTGTGGGGGGCCTGTGCCTCTGCGGTCCCTCCAGCTTCCCATCCTCCTGCTGTGGCCCTGGCGGACCGCCGCTATTTATGCATCCAGTCTCCTCCGCTGCTGTGCACGGGCTGACACGGCTGGGTCCCTTGCTCCAGCACTACTTCTTCGCTCTCCTGGACCGTTGCCCCCCCCCTGGCTTCTGGCTGTGGTCCCCAACCACAATTCCGGATCTGGACCCTCCACTGCGCTGTCCACTGTGAGGTGCCCCTCCTCGGCTCTACTTTCACTCCACAGACTACTTACCTCTGTGTGGCTTTCCAGTGCACTCAGGCCCTTGCGTGCAGCCCACCAATAACACCCTGCTGTATGCCCTAACCCTCCTGTTCCGGGTGCGATCCGTGTGGGCTGATCCCTGGCCTCGACAACTACGTACCATCCCGACATTCCAGTGGTAATTTCACGGCTGGCCTACTCCTCTGGTCCTTGTGTCTGACTGGCTCGCTCTGTGTTCTCTGGTGTCTCCCCCAGCCTCGCTGTCTTCTCTCCACGCCTCGCCTTCTCCCCCCCTGTGAGACCTGTGTGGCGACGCTTCTGTGCCGGATCCTGGGCGCCAGACTTGTCCTAGCACCATGACCAAGGGAGCAGGGTCTAACAAGAAGCAGAGTTCGTTGAATATGTTTTCTAAAACTCCCTCCAAGCCGCCTACTGACCCTCCGGAGGAGTCACCTCCCACTGCAGCTCCCTCAGCCTCTGATGACGTGCACAAAATGATGGAGTACATGCGAGAGGGTTTCACTACGCTCCACACTAAGTTAGATGATATGAATGGGACCATCTCATCCATAAAGGCCCATATCGAAAGAACGGACAGTAGAGTTGCTGAGATTGAGACAAAGGTTGGCACCGCAGAGGACAGCCTGGTCTCCCTTCGCGCAGCTGTGACCATCCTGACCAGCCGAGTCTCTATTATCGAAAAGAAAAATGATGACCTCGAATCCCGCTCCAGGCGGAATAACCTTCGCATTGTTGGCATACCGGAGGACAACATCAGGGAGCCAATGGAGGACTATGTAGAGCGTACCCTTTTGACTCTTTTGGATAACCCCAAGCTTTCGGCACAATTTTCTGTGGAGCGAGCTCACCGCTCCCTGGCCGCGAGGCCCAGGCCGGGTGCCCCGCCCCGTCCCATCATAGCCAGAATCCTCAACTTCCGGGACCGCGATGCCTTGCTCCGGGCGGCCAGGGCCAAGGGTGAGCTTCATCTCGGGGCGTCTAGGATACACTTATACCCGGATTACTCCATGGCTGTGCAGCAGGAGCGTAAGACTTTCCTGGCAGTGAAAAAGAGACTTCGGGACCTGGGAGTTAAGTACTCCATGCTTTTCCCTGCCAAACTGAGGATCGAACACTCTAATCAAACACACTTTTTCACCATCCCCGAAGAGGCCTCGAAGTTTATTGATGAACACTTTCCTGGTTGATGTAAACGATGTTCACATTCGCTTCATGGTTTTGCTATAATTGCTATTATACCTAGGCCGCGGGCCGGGGCCGCCACCGCGCCCCCCCCCCGCGATGGCCACTATTCATCGCACTTCATTGTTGTTTATATTGTTGATGTTGCTCCATTACCTATCTGTGTAGGTGTGTTCTCCCGCCCTGCTGTGCCATCGTGGACTGTATTGACCATCTCCTGTGGGGTCCCTCCCTCGGAGCTACCCCACCGCTCATCCCACTTACTTTTGTCAATCATACCCGATGCCCGGGCCCCCCCAGGCTAGGACCGCACTCGACTATGCGGCTTCCGTGTCCTGGCACACGGCCGCAACCCATATCCCGATGAGCCCTCTGCTTATAGATCCGGTCCCGATGTTGCTCGCATTCACCCTTAACGCCCTACTTGTCCTACTACGCAGCATAACTCTCCTTACGCTCTCCCGATCCAGCGCGCCATAGTCCGGCCGCAAACAGCCCCCCAGGCATCGATGCCTAAGAATTTATGTGTTTTTTGGTCCTGTTTGGGTTTCGTCCCTCTGATTGGGGGAGGGATGTGGGCGGGGGGTAGGTTGGGAATGTTATGGTTTGAAAAAGACTTGACAGCCTCCAGAGGCGCCGCAGGCACCGCGCCCAATCAATTCATACACATGGTCGGGAGTCCGCATACACCTAGGGTCCACCCCGTTCACTTCATTGGAATCCTTTTTTGCTTATCACACTATCACCCCTCCAAATATGGCTGATATGTCTCTGACCTTTATGAGCTGGAATGTCAGGGGGTTATGCAATTATAAAAAGATGAGACTGATTCAGCTCCACGCTGAACGCCACGGAGTGAAGATCCTATGTCTTCAGGAGACCCACGCCCGCTCAGAGCACTGTGAGCGATTCGCCAAGCAATGGGGCCCCCAGAGGTATTACACTAATTATTCCACTCAGAGCCGAGGTACCATCACCCTAATACATAAAAGCCTGAAGTTTACGTGTCAGCACTCCCACATAGACCCACTTGGAAGGTTTGTGCTCATCGCCGGTATATTACAACATCAGGAGATAGTCATCCTAAACATATATGGTCCCAACGTTGATGACCCTGACTTCTACCTTCACCTGGCCACTCTACTCGAGAGCTACCCCCTAATCCCTATCCTATGGGGTGGTGACTTCAACACGATACTGGATGTCACCCTGGACAGATCGGGTTCTCGTCCCTGCCAGCTCTCCAGGGCGGCATGCTCTATCCTGACCTTGCTCCCCCGCCTGGCACTGGTGGACGCCTGGCGCCTGATGTATCCTGATGACCGTACATACACCTATTACTCCTCAGTGCACGATTCACACTCCAGAATAGATAGTTGGCTCGTCACGGACATACTGATCAGAAGCATCACCCGCTTAACCATCCTTCCCAGGACACTGTCAGACCACTCACCTGTACTCATCTCCTTAAACTGGGGACTAGACACCAACAAAACAAGACAGTGGAGGATGTGCCCCCGTGCGCTCCTTGACCAGGCATTTGTCTCTGAGCTTGAGTCCTCTATCGAAGAATACTTTGAGATCAATATGAATTCTGTTTCAACGCAGGCGGTGCTCTGGGAGGCCTTTAAAGCACACACTAGAGGGGTTGCCATCTCCAAGTGCAGTGGCATACTGAAAGACATTCGTGCCGATATTGCTGCCAGCGAATCAGCCCTGTCCGTCTACGAAGCCCAATACGCGGTTGACCACTCCCCAGGCACTCTGGCGTTGCTGGGTTCTGAGCTGGACAGGTTCCGGGGCCTTGCCGAGCGCGAGGTTAAGTTCCTGGACTCCCCTCAATCGGCGAGGAAATATGGCGAGGGTGAACGGCCCGGCAGAATGCTATCTAGACTACTGCACCGCGAATTTGGCGCCCCCAATATCCCGGCCATCTCTAGATCGGATGGCACACTCGCCACCTCCCCTCAGGACATTAACTCCGAGTTCCTCGCGTTCTACACGTCCCTATACTCCGAGGTAGACGGATCCCAGATTTCTGACATCAATTCCTTTTTAGAGAGCCTTCCTCTGTCAGTCCTGTCAGACGACGCTAGTGCCTCTCTCGAGAGGCCTTTTGCCCTAGAGGAAATTGTTGAGGCCATTGAGTCATTGGCATCCAGTAAAGCCCCTGGCCCCGATGGGCTTCCGATAGACTTCTATAAAACATTTAAGGCCCAACTAGCGCCGCACCTACTGACGCTCTGGGAGGAATCATGTGACAGGGGCATACTTCCACCGTCCCTCCGGGAGGCGTTGATTACAATGCTCCTTAAATCAGGTAAAAACCCTACGCAGTGCAGTTCATACCACCCCCTCTCTCTGATTAACAGTGACATCCAAATATTTGCCAAACTTCTTGCTAACCGCTTAGCCCCGTTCATGTCCCACATTATCCATCCTGACCAAGCCGGCTTCGTTCCCGGTAGGTCCACGTCCCTCAATCTGAGGAGACTTTTCAATGTAATCAGCCGAATCGACCCCTCCACTCAGGCAGTAGCGGCTACATTGGACATGCAAAAGGCATTCGATTCAGTCTCATGGAGATACCTGTGGTGTGTTCTTGAGAAATGTAAATTCGGCCCCAACTTCCGCACCTGGATAAAGCTTCTTTACACCTCCCCATCGGCTAAGGTCCGCACAGAAGATAGGTGCTCTTCCCCCTTTCAGATATTTAGAGGTACCCGCCAGGGATGCCCCTTTTCCCCACTCATCTTTGCTATCGCCATGGAGCCCTTCGCTGACATGATTAGACAGTCGCATTCACACAGGGGGTTACGCACGACCGGCCAGACCGACATAGTCTCCCTCTACGCTGACGATACCCTCCTGTATGTTCGATCCCCGGCAGTCAACCTTTTGCCTATACTGACGGATGTGGCTCGATTCGGTGACATTTCCGGTTTGAGGGTTAACTGCTCTTAGTCTACATTGTTTCCGCTTACAGACTCCACACTGGCGCCCCCCGACCTACATGGGTTTAACTGGTCTCCTAACAGTTTTACCTACTTAGGGGTGGTGGTCTCCCGCCACACGCCTCAGTTGCGCGATGATAACTTCCATACTTATTTAACTAACCTGGAGGCTAAAACTTCCAGCTGGACTAAACTTCCCCTTTCGCTAGCGGGCAGGATTGGAATACTCAAAATGGTTGTATTGCCCCAATTGCTGTACCGGTTTACCAATCTGCCTCTATGGCCAGGGGACACTTTCTTTCTAACACTGCGCCGCATATGTAATACCTTCCTCTGGCACTCCGGGGCCGTCCGCCTCAAACTTTCCACACTATCCACCCCTAAGGCATTGGGCGGCTTTAGCGCACCCGATTTTGTCAGATACTGGGTGGTGGCCCAATCACAGTTTGCTGCATTCTGGTTCAATACCACTGATCCCCCCCCACATGTTCGTCTCGAGAAGCTCACTGTCTGTGACCGTGTGCTCGGTTCCCTGGTCCTCCAACCGATTGCCCCTGACTCTAACTCTGCAAAATCCTGTAGCCAGTACGTCTCTGGCCTTGTCCAAATTCTGGTCCATGGTCGACATCCCCTATCCTTTCCACGGGGGTCTCCCTCTGTGGAACTTCCTGCCCGATGTTCCGCACGTTCCACTTTCAGTGGTCACTTGCTGGGCCGCTGCTGGCTTCTTGTCTCTGCGCAATGTCTTTGAACAGGGTAACTTTATAGAATGGTCTGACCTTCCTCCCTCCCTTAGGCGTCGACCTTTGGTGTGGCTGCAGTACTCGTCACTCCGTGGACATCTTAAGTCCAGATACCCGCAATTCCCCGCCTTGCCCCCTGATGAACCTATAGTGGAGGAGCTCTGCTCCTATCTCTCTTTCAAGGGCAAGGTGTCTAGACTTTACTCCTTATTGCAAACTAGAGCGGTCCCCCACTTCGCCGAGCTGCGGCGCAGGTGGGAGGAGGACTTCGGCTCTGAGATCACTGATGAGAGGTGGGTTCGGATGTGCGCCCGTACTCACGAGGTCTCCTACAACACCAAATTTAAACTTATCCAGTTTAAAATCTTGCACAGATATCATCATACACCCATGAGACTCCATCGCATGTTTCATGCTCACCCCCCCTCCTGTCCCAGGTGTGGCGCAGACCAGGCTACCTACATACACATGTTGTTGCTCTGCCCCCGCCTATCCCAATTTTGGCTAGACATTTGCTCTACATTGTCCGACATTCTGGAACACCCGATAACACCTACCCCACTGCACTGCTTCTTCCACGATTTCCCCCAGTTGCCTCGTGACTCTAAGAAACTGGCAGGCCTCTGCATGCTGCTGGCAGTCCGCTGTATATTACTATGTTGGCTCCCTCCTAGAGCCCCTACCTATACGCAGTGGCTTAGATCGGTCACATGGGCTCACGACACCGAGCAGTCCTGGGGTGCGATGCAGTGTTCGCGCTCCAGGCCGAGAGATATTTGGCCGAGATTCCGAGACTTTATCTCTGCCTTGGCCTCACCATCAACTTCTCCCTCTGTTTCCCCAGGTGGTTCCCCTTAGTCAATGACCTGTTAAGGTGTATATGCAATAACTTGTAATCTGCCTTTTACCAATATGTCATATTTTATTCATTTGTGTTGTCTAATACTCGCACTGCTTGTTCTCAGCGCTGGTGCCATGTGGCTCCCTCTGCTGTTCTTTGTTGTGCTGTCAAGTTAATAAAAAAGAATAAAAAAAAAAAAAGGAGTTCTCCCAAAAACTGGAATGCTGGGATTGGATAAAGGATCACGCACACATGACCACATTGAAAGGCGATAGCCTAGTGATGCCGTATGTAGTACATACATTCCAAACCCCTCAAGTATACCTGAAAATCTGTCCATCCTCTACATGCATCAATTTCCGCTCCTGCTCAGGCTGAATAAGCTCCCACTGCTGGAAAATCTGATTTCAGGGAACATATGTCTCAAATGTGGATAGTATAAACAGCGACTGTTTCTGGTGCTATTGCTTGAATTTCAGACAATATGAAATTCCAAATAGCATTATACCAAGTATAGATAGGAGTATGCGCTACTGGGCAGCTAGACAGACCTGTGCCTCACTGACTAACAAGATCGGGTTTTGCTATAACAAGTAGAATTTTATCATATCTACTTAACTTGACTTGGACTTGTAATTATGCTCTTCGAATATGAAATTGATTGGTGCAAATGTGTATGGTATTAGTCGCATGGAAATGCCATGGACATATTTTAATATCTATTACATATTATCAAGTTTTTTTGTCTTTTTTTTATATATATATATATGTAAACGTTCTTTGAACTGTATACATAAAAATAAAAAATGAAATAACAAATCTATGTATAGAAAATGCATTTCAGAGATTAAATCAGTTGAACAATTGTGTGGGATTGATTGTAGAAATAAAGGCATGCGTTGGTGGGGATTCAGTCACACACGCAATGAAAGCTCACAGTATATTTTGTTTCTTGTAGGGGGATTCGGGTGGACCGCTGGTGTGCCAGTCTAACAAGACATGGATTCTGGTTGGAGTTGTGAGCTGGGGAAACGGATGTGCACAGCCAAATTACCCTGGGGTCTACACCAATGTTTCTGTCTACCTTGACTGGATAACTCAAAGGGCAACGGATGCTGTTTCAAATATATACAACAGCTCAGACACTGGGGGCATCTTTATCGCGCCCACTTCTACCAGCAACTTGATGAGTGGGGGACAGCCCACATCCCAGCTGTCCTATGCCCTGACCGGTGCAATCGTCCTTTCAGTTTTGCACTGCATTTCTTTCTAGCTCAAGGACTATTTTTGTTACTTTTCTGCAACTAGAGCACCAACTGCAGAACCAGCGGTTGCCATCAACTTCAAGAGAATCCTCTCTGAACCTGTTGTAGCTCACAAAAATCACGCACAACCAAGGGCATTTTGTACCAGTTAGATGTAGTGGGGTGGCAAGACAAGTAATTATCAAATAAAAAAATGTGTATTCCAGAGAGGTCTTCCAGTATATTATAGTGCCCACCCTGGAGGCAAAGCAGATAAGCCGCACACTGTTGCAGCCAGTCTACTTTATTTAAACATGTTTGTCTAAGTGTAGTCTGTGTACTAATTAATACCTTTAATTCCAAACTTTGCCTTCTGGAACTTGTAGTCCTGGGTTTATAATGGGAAAATGTGGGACTAAGTGCTAGAACGAAAGTTAAAACTTGGAATGGACGACCATCCACCGAATGCAATGGGGTTTGTTGGCATGTTTATTGTTCTAAAATACACTGTCGAGGCCGACCTGCTAGGCTGTGTGCTCTGTACACAGCCAAAATAAAGCCACGTTTCTACCGCTTCGGGCTTTGCCAGTGAGGCATAGTTTTGACCCATATAACAATGCAAAACTGCAAGCATTCTCAGAACACTTGGGTTTTTATATCTGCCACGTTGCAGCCATAGGCAGCATGGACCAGCTTTTAGCTGCATGCAGCACAGTAGCTAATACATTTGGAAATGACTATGTTATCAATAAAAAAAATGCTCTGCAGAACACTGCAAAGGCCTTCCCATCTTTGGAACCCTGAGTAAGCTATCCCGTTCTGAACACAGAGCAACGCACTCCGAAGAGTGGTGGATTCTCCATAATGGGAAGTGAGATGATGCTCCACTGCCCATGTTGGAGGAGGCGAGTGCAGAACGCGGGCCCAGACAGAGCGTGTCTGTTAGATATTTACTGTGCTTGCCTATGTGCATGTGCGCTGCAGTTGTAGTCCCGTCACACATGGGCATATGCAGTAATCTCTAGTTATAGAATCAGTTCTGCTGGTGATGGTGAGCCTAATGACCCAAAGGCATCCTGCTGGATGCGCCAATATCACTTTTTGAGTGTGTGCAGGTAGAGCCAGAAATTCTACCTGCACATTCCATCGTAGTTCTCACGAGTCACGGCCTAGGTAGAGAGCGTGTCACTCATTTATCTCTCCAGGGGCCTGATTCTTAAGCGGGTGTTAATTACTGAAAATCTCGCAAAAAGTGATAACGACATTTTCGGTAATTAACACCTATTCCGAAGGTGGCGCATTCTTCTGAAGTCGGACTGAGGGCCCGATTCTCAAATGGATCTTAAGTACCGAAAAGGTCGTTAAAAGCGTTAACAACCTTTTCGGGACTTACGACCTATTCTGAAGGTGGCGCATTCTTCTGAAGTCGGTATGAAAGCGCCACTTTCAGAATATATGTGGCGGTTGCTAGGATGGGTGGGAAACCAACCTAGTAAACCCCACATTCGTAACCTCCCACTTAAGACAGGTATTCTTTTGGCACTCCTCCACTTTTAAATGTGCGCTAAAGTGGCGCACATATACAGTACCATTTCTTTGCCAGTATTGTGGAGGAGTTCCACAAGAAGCCTTGTTGCAGTGCATGGTGCACATGAACACTTTGATATACACCAAAGTAAGCAGCAATGTTGTATCCTGCAACATTGAAGCTACTTAATTTGGTGTATAAAAAAGTCTTCATATACACCAGTGTTCTCGGACGCAGTTTTGTAAAATAACTAATATGTCGTTATTTTACGAAAATGCTGAAGAGATTTCAGGATTGCGCCTGTTGTGCCGATAAACAGGCGCAATGCTGACGGTGCACTGTCGTGCACTACAAGAATGCCCAGGCCCACTTGAGAATAGTAGTGGAGCCTAGGAGTCCTGAGGTGGCGCAGTGAATC
The DNA here is from genome assembly GCF_040938575.1 of Ambystoma mexicanum. Lineage (NCBI taxonomy): Eukaryota > Metazoa > Chordata > Amphibia > Caudata > Ambystomatidae > Ambystoma > Ambystoma mexicanum. The sequence continues at coordinate 811,435,890 of NC_090925.1, read as the reverse complement.
GTGCTCCGTAGCACATTCACTGCGCCAATTTAAGAATCGGAGCCTCAATCACCACTTTCGGAATATGGGTGCCGGTTGCTAGGAAGGGCTGAAAACCGCCCTAGCAACTGGCACTTTCGTTATCTGTCCTTTTGCATGGATATTCTTGTGGCACTCCTCCAATTTCGTAAGTGTCTGAAATTGGCGCCGAAGTACAGTACCAAATTGATGTCCTACAGGAGGAATGCCACAAGAAACATCCCTTATTATGAAATACTGATACTTGTAACAAATATAAGTAGCTGGTTGGGGGATCTTGCCATATGTCATTTCATTAAAATTGGTCAGGCTAAAATATGTAAACGCGCAAATTATGTGTTTTGATTTTGGCAGCATTTTCGTTAAATAACGAATTTCTCGGTATTTAACGTAAGTGCTGTCGAGATTCTGCAATCTGACTGTTTTCACTAGAAACTGGCAGATTACAGCAAAAGCACTGTCATGTATTATGAAGACGCCCAGGTCCACTTCAGAATAGTCGTGGTGCCTGGGTGTCAAGATATGGCGCAGTGAGACGTGCTAATTAACAAGCTCAATGCACCATCATGAAAATCGGGCCCCAAGTCATGCCTTTCAGCCAATGGAAGATGCGATGAATCATGCAGTAGATCATAGCAAGTTATATTGATAGCATTGTTAAACTCCAAATAATATTTTCTGTGGGCACTGTAGAAACTGGTAATGCAATACACTAAACTAGGGCAATAATAATATGACATGGCACGGTTAAAAACGGCTTGACATTTATCTGGTGGAAATGTGAACCTGGCATTGTCATGTTCTTCGGACAATGTATACACTGGCATACCAATGTGCTTAATTAGGACAATATGACATTTGCATGGCATTGATAAAATTGGTACATAGTTTGCTGGAGACAATGAAGAACTGGCATGGTAATTTCTGTTGGTTTAAATGTAAAACTGGCATGACAACGTGCTTAACTGTGGCAATGTAAAACTGGCATGATACTATTAAGAACAGCGTGGCAATTCTTAGACAACATTAGGTTAGTGGAGTCAATTACGTGGAATGGCAATGTGCGTGATGTGAAGTTAATGTAGCATTGTTGACCTTATATTTTTTGTCACAGTGGGAGACTGGCCTAGGTATTGTATACAGGTAATATTGGATTGGATATGATAATGTGATTACCTTGTGAAAACCTCTAATGATGCTGCTGAAATTGACATAGGGAACGGAGAAATGGGATAGTATTTTACTAGGAACAATGTAGATACTGGCATGACACTGCTTAAAACTCATGAAACTCAAGTGAGCGTTCCCTAGAGGTATCGTACAAATGGCATGATAATATTCTATAGGTAATGACGCGGCATGGCAATGTGCATAAATAAAGGCGCCAATGCGTAGATGAAATGCTTTGAAAGTGTAAGCAGGTTTTTTCTGGAGACAATTTTAAACTGGGATAGTGACTTTCTACGGGCAATTGTACAAATTAGCATGAAAGCATGTTTTACTCGCATGGCACTGTTGCAGATGACAGCACACATCTCTGGACACAATGTGACATGGGCTTTATGATTAATTGGTGGAAATCAAGAAACTGTCATGATAACTAGGGAAATACGAACCTAGCATGCCACTGCTGATACTTTAAGCAAAAAGTGGTTAAACTGGGCAATGAAAAACTGTGGTAGTAAAGTTGAAATTCCTTTGAAAATGTGAAACTTGACTGACAGACACAATGAGATGAGTTCTAAGCCTTTATTGCAACCCTATGATGTATCTGAGCAGAATCCCTGTCATGCTTGTCCAGTTATGGATCTTATTATTAACATCACTCCGGCCTGTCTGCAGAGCACCACAGTATTATTGACAGCCCCCTGAAATATTTGAGCAATTCTCAGACATACTTTGAAAGATGGAAGCTATTGTGACAAAGGCTTTAATGCAATGTAGTGAACATTTTGATGGAGTTTTTAATATGGCTCCTGGAATAAAAATCACCTTTGAACAGCCCTAATAAAGCAGTTGTGGAACGAAGCACAATATGCCTCAATTCAGTCACAATATGTTTCAGGAGAAAGTGTGACATTGAAATTGTGACATTCAATTGTAACATTGGGATATTGTTTTGCATGGAGATGGCAAAGTGTGCAGATTGTGGCTGCACTCCTTGGCCTTGAGAAATCAGATTCTAATCACTCCAGCCTTCCCCTTACTTCACTGACTCCCTGTTGCTAAACATATCCAATTCAAATCCTAATGATTGGCTCATCGAGGCTTCCATCATCCAAGCCCCATTTCCCCAAAACTACTCCCAGTCAAAGAATCTTGGTGCCTCCCAATCTTCCTCTTGTCACAGCGTGCTTCAACAAAGCCCACTTGTGTGGATGTGCTTTCTCTGTCATTGCTTCTCAACTCTGGAACCGCCTTTCTCACCAAATGTATTCCATGCAGCGCGATCCTATATTTCTCAAAGCCCTGAAGACTTCGGATCCACCGTCTTGTCATTCTCAGCACCAAGAGACCACATTGATTGTGAACGTTGCACTCTAAAAATGCAGTAATAGAGAAACAAAGCAAAGATAAAAACGTGAATATGAAACCTTGTAATATAAGTCAAACGGACTGTGTTATATTACAAGTCTGATGCCTTCGGTCTGGAAGTTTCTTTTCTCAAGACTGTGTTTATGGCGACATTGTCCTGGTCTATAGTATCAATTCTAGTAACCATTCTAATTATACTTTATTTTCTAGAAAATTACGATTGTATTTTATTAACCAGCACAGAACAAATAATGTGCAGCAGGAGTCTTCGCACAGCAATTAAAAAAGTCATAATTGTATCTTTTGGCTCAATTATTGGCTCAATTATTGAAACTGGTGTGATTCCTACTGGCATGCAATTTACCATGGACATTTTTTACACTTGGTAGTGGTACACTGTTTGAAGTACAGCTTTACGTGTGGTCTAGCAGAAATAGCTGTCTGAGTATTGAGTGTTTCTCTCCAGTGCTCATTTATTTGGTGAGTACACACATGATGTCCTTCTGTGTAGAAATCCTCCTGTGTACTGTTGCTGACTTGTCCACTGAAAAACGAAATTATCTACCTGTAAATCCTGTGTTTTCATCCAATTTCTTTGGAAAACTGTGCTGTAAAATGAATAGTTTGGCATTATTTTTAATATTTTATTGATTCTGGATTGTTAGTAAAGTATGTCTCCAGAACATAACACTGTGCTCTGTCTGAATAACTTGATCCAACCAATAATTTATTGAAAACTTAAAATTAAGTTATTTGGAATCATCAAGATTTGTGTCTTAAATATTTCAGATGGCACCAGAGGCTTACATGTAAATTAATCTACTAATTCCTGGACTTCTGCGTGATCCTAGTTCTCTGTGTGACTATGTGATATCAATTCTGGGAATTTTGGATGACTGCAAATAAGGAGACAGAAGCCTCATCTTAATCGCCCAAAAAGTAATGAAATATCCTTCTGTGATTCACATTAACATCACCTTAACAAAAATACTTAGGTAACAGAACATGAAAATGCTTTTCTCCCAAGAACCTGTCGAACAGTGGGTCAATAAAATAGCTCAAGCAATTATGGGGGAACCAATATTAATTATTTGTCAAAAAAGTATACACGATCCAAAGGGATTTGCTATATCAGATAAATGTAAAGTTTGCATATTCACTTAAATACTTACCGGTCACGTTTAACGGGATCCTCTGGAATGCAGAGGAAAGGGGTTGACCTGTACATTGGTTTAAATATTACAAAAGTCACCTTTTTAGCATCAAAGTTTGCAAACCAATCGCAGAATGTTATAACCATGAGGCAGTCTCACTTTACACCACACTTCATCCACAATCAGAGGTTCTTCTGGCTTTTCCCATCACATTTTTCACTTAGTCAAAGTTGCCAACTCCTTTTACTCCCCCCGACGGGACCGATGACCTAACAGCAATTCACCCCTGCAACGGGCTGTACTGACTTCAGAAAGGAATTCCTAAACATGACCCCACTGTCCACTGTTGGGTAAGGATAATTGCAGGGATTGGACTGTACACCCATTAAACTCCTATGGGGACAGAGAGCTCCAAAAGTAGTCTGAACACTCAGCCCCCACTTTCACCTGTAGAACTCGAATCGTCCTCTCTGATATTGGTGCGTCTTGTCCTCATAGTGAATTTAGTCCTTTCTCCGAACTATTCAGTGTAGAGATAGGGTCTATCACGGCCCGCCACCACAATGTCCACCTGGGACAACAGGTAAGACCACTGGGTCAATCAGGAGGGAACACACCCCAAAGGGGAAAAGCCAAGAAGGCACAAAACCCCAAAATGTAGCTGTAGTTGAAGGATGAATCAGCGCCAGAGTCCAAGAGGCGATATCACAGAAAGAAAGCGTACCAGGGACAGGAGTAAGGATAAGAGGAAACCCAGAACCAGAAGGAGACTCCCAGCAGGAAACCCACACGTAGAAGGTAAGGGATCCAGTGCGACATAGCAAGGAAGTGAGAAAGGTGGAGACCAAAAGGAAAACACTGTCTTACCCCAAAGAGGAAAGAACCGAAAGGGTTTCAATGCGTGCACTCTGAATCCTGACTGCATACAAGCAGAATGGGTTCACAGGCGCCATCTTGGAAAAGACTAGACCGGCAATAAAGATGCTGGTATAGCGTGATAGAACTCAACAACGTCCTCTTCGCGCTCTGAAAACAAGACTGCGATTTTCAGAAATACCACCCCCAGAAAAGTAGGAGCTGCTAGGATCAACTACAGACGTCCTTGGTCTGGGTACAGGTGGTCCTGAGGTCCAGGGTGCAGAAGTAGTTTTCTCTTTCACGTTTGGGTCTAGCAGGTGGACGTTTTGATCTCCTGAAGGGAGGCATGGCTCCAGGGACCCACTTGCTGGATGGGACAGAGAATCGTGAAAGGTAACCTCTGCAACTTCCATGATGAAAGACGACCCCCATGCCCTTGCAGGCATGATGAGTTGGTGGAATAACCCCAGGCAGGCAGGCTCCGATCTTGCAGGCGGTATAACTCAAGATTCAGGCAGGCCCTTTTTTTCAGTGCAAGATCCCAATCAGTTGGACAATGTGTGCGCCGGAAAATGGGCGATGCAAAGTGTCATGATTAATTAGGAACAACGTGTTAGTTCTCCTGTATATACGGTATCAATACCTGAATGAAAAGTAAAAGTGAAAATCCCTTGCAAGTGTCCATTACGTGACCCCTTTGTCATTCAAGAACTCTCAATAGGGATCCAACCCGATTCGATTTTTGCCTTGAAGACGACCTCATTGGTCGAAACACATGTTGGCTGTGATTTCCTTATCTGTTTGCGTTGTGATTGAGATGCCACACGACCTCCTTTCCCAACCCTCCTGAATGATCTGTGGGGGTACTTCATAGGGGTATATATTTCTGGGGTTCGTGATCTTGTTCGTCTCTTCTGGCTCAGCAGTCCCTTTTGAGGGACTGGTCTACCCCCTATAGCCTGGGGCTTCATGTTTTGTGAGAGAGGTAAGTAGCTCAGATGGGGTGCCAAGTGTCCCGCCGAGCAGCCTGTGATCCTCTCTTCCACCTGGACCTGTACAACTGTTGGAGCCTGAATTTCTCAAAATATATACGGTTTGGGTCTAACAGGAGAGTGTAGTTGTTCATGTAATCTACCTTGTTCATTTGTTCTTACAGTACCCAAATCCCCCCTTACCATCTTCATAGATGTTTCCAATAAGAGGATATCTGATATCTCTGCCTATGTGAGGCTTTTTGCTTGAGATACATCCTGGGTTGTGTTTTGTGTGTTTTTAGCAGCTGCTGCTGGGTCCTGGTAAAAGAAAGGGCCTTGCTGAAAAGTAATCTGATGAGATGACTCCTTTTGCCTTCCAGAGGTTCTTGTCTGTCCTCTGTGCAGAACTTTGTCTTGAAGCGGGTGTGCCGTGTTTCCCTATGGGGTACCGCACTTTCGAGCCGGGCCAAATGCTTTGTTCAACATCACGCCCCTTCTATTAGCTTCTAACGTTTCACCTCCAACTCGTTTTAAACATGCTGGAGGTTCTGGTGCTGCTCGAGTTTTAGCTCTGTGAACTCTTGTTGATCCAAGGGCCTGAGCCCCAATGTACTAGAGGTGGGCTGCCCAAGTTATGTTGTCAAATAGGTTGCCTGTCCGAACTCTAGGGTGTTTGCTGTGTGAGGCAGATGATGTCATCACTTCTTGGGGGTAATTCGTACTTCCATCCATACTCTCAGCACATTCTTTCTCCCTGCCGATTTGTATGATCTGTGGCTGAGTCTCCCCAACACAACCTTCCCCCCTCCCGGCTAATAGCCTCCTCTCTTCTGTAGGGGTAAAGACTTCTTCATGTTCACCAAAAGAAATTTCATGCTGATCCTACTGGGAAACGTGATCTTGTTCGTGAGTAGCTGGGGCCAGGGTGGGGGGGGGGTATAGCTTTATTGGTCTCAGCCAGTGATCCATCTACCAGCATTGCCGTGCTCTCCACGATCGCCACGTTGATGTTAAATGGGCATTGTTTATGCTCCTCATTAGCCCTCCTCAGCTGGTCTCTTTCCCCCTTCCACTCCCTTGGTTCACTCACCAAGTTATCGCCTCTCAGTCCCTCGATGTCCATAAGCTTGTTCTCCTCCATTCTGGGTTTTGTCAGTTCCACGGCTGCTTCACGCATGCTTGTCAAGCTCTCCTGTGTTGGATATATATTCTGAGCTCTGGGCATTCCCGATATGCTTCTCTTCAAAAGAGAGAAGTGACTCCCGAGAAGCATGGTTAGGGCGGGTTGAATCATGCTGTACCTGGTCGTTGTCATCTTTTTCTTCACGCCGCTTCGCGCTTCTCAGTCCCAGGCAGTCGCAATTCGCCCACCATGCCCAGAATGCCCAGCTGCAACTCTGCCGCAACTCCGCAGGCGCTCCGCAGCCTGGCAGGTCTTTTGAATGAGGCCTCCCACTCAAGGAATAGAGTCTGTAGAAAGACTACGCTGACTGTCAAGAAACGCTCAGGAAGCAATTTACACTATCCAGACTGCAACTCTGCTGCAACTCTGCGGCCTGATAGGTGTTTTGAATGGGGCATCCCACTCAAGGAATAGAGTCTGTAGAAAGACTATGCTGACTGTAAGGAAATGCCTGATTGAAGCCTGATTGACTGATTCACTTACAGAAAAGAGACCCTTCCAAATGCAGAGACCTCTTCAATTATTGGTTTGATGTCGTCAATCTGGGTTTTAAAGTATATCATAAGGACGTCAACATACAGCAAAAGGAGGGTTTTAATACTGTTCATGTTCAAACCTATGTTGATCAGCTTTTCCCGGTAGTGGCGGGCTAGGGGCTTCATTGCAATTGCAAACAAGAGTAGGGATAACAGACACTCCTGCCGTGTTCCCATGGTTAGCGTAAAAGGTTGTGATATTGTAATGTTAGTTAGGATCCTGGCATATCCAATAAAGGGATGGCTTACACCAATTCTGTGTAACACCTCAAAGAGGTTTGGCCATGCAACTGTGTCAAAGGTTGGGCCATGTGCAGTCATATAGCCTTTCTAATAGCTTTAGACGCTCTTCAGCAGATCTCTGTTCTGACCTAATTGATTTAAGCGTGCCTTATTCTTTGGATATTCACATATCCCTAATATATTTGAAGGATTCCCAGACCGTTTGATAATTTGGTACTGGGCCCTCATTATTTGCATAAACTTTAAGTATGTCTACTCTAAGACTGGTTGTGAAGTGGGCATTCCAGATGGTTTTGCATTTGAATCTCCATGGTGTGCAATGTTTTGTGGGTTCTAACACTTTATGTTCTATCACCTATGGGAGTGATGGGACATGATTCTAAGCAATATTGGGCTACCATTGATATCTTGGAGGAGGGTGGACGTTGCAAGGCAGTAATCTGTCCCAGTGGCGATGTTGTGTACCGTGCAGTAGTAAGTACATTGTTTGTCTCCCCTGTGCTGAGTTCTTCACATATCGCTGAGGTTGAAGAACTAATTTCCCCTGATTTTTGGCAGTCACTTTGCTTCTAGGCGATTTGGTTGTAGAGAACTTGTCAAGTTTCAGGTCAAAAACCATGTTTAGGTCCCCCATGAGAATATGCGAGTCATACAATGGTGTGTATTGTTCCATGATTTGTTCATATGAGTCTGGGGTGCCATAAGTGGGGCTGTATATATTTAGGATGGTGTATGGAGTGCCCTTCACCCCCTGTAGTCTAACACAAATCTGCTATCTGGGTCCGATTTACTAGCTTTGAACACAAACGGTACGCTCTTGTGCATTAAAGTGAGTGGGATTGGCTTGTATATGATGCATAATACTTATTGATTGCCCACTCCTTATCTATCATTTCACGCAGTCGGCTAGTGTTTATCTTGTAGTAAGAGGACATTTATCCCTTGTGTTATAGGATACGCCAAAACATTCCTTAGTTTGACACCGTTGTTTATCCATCTGATGTTCCAAGTCATGCAACTTAATGCATTATGTATCTGGTGCAAGTTATATCATGTAGTATGTGACATCTCCTGTTTCTACAGCATTTTTGATACAATAAGTCTTCAAGTGTAGACCAAAGAGTTTCCCTTATGCTACCTGCAACCTCCCGCCATCCGCACTGTTTTCCCAAAAACTACAGGGACTAATAAATCAATAATAAAAACTAGATGAACAAAACAGGAAACTGAAATCTAACCTGTTGCTAATACGCTGAGAGAAAAGGAGGGGCAATGGTCAGTTGCCCCAGTGCCCAACTGTAGACAATTTTACTTAGGCGGCCCCCGCTCTGGAATCCCTGTCCCAGGGTTAACATAGTTTACTGTCACAGAGTTACAGAGTTACAGTCATACGCGGCACATGAGTGGAATAATAACGCGTGTCTCACCAGGAGAGCTTGCCACTCTGGCCACCCCTTAAAATTCCGCACTACAGAGGGCTTTTCGGGTGCTGTGCTATCATGGCAGGGTACGTGATCTTTCCATTGTGCGGTCTATGAATAACTGTGTCTGTACAATGATGAAATAAGTCTTCTGCTGATGGATTGTTTTAAGTTTTGACAAAAACATCATTTGGTATTGTATGTGTAGTTCAAAGAGATCACTTTTAACATCATTGAAGGTCCTCTGGCTGCCTGCACCACAGGGCTGAAATCTGGGAATATCTGTAGTCGCATGCTGCCATAGCTAATCTCTCCCATCTCTCTAGCCACGCTGAGAATTAAGTCCCGATCTCTGTAGTTGAAAATCTTCTCTATTATTGCTCTGGGGGCAGGCCTGCAGCTGGTCTCAGACCAAGGGGTCTGTGCACTCTCTCCACCAAGAAATGCTGTGAAAAGACTGGGTTGCCCAGCACCCCTGGGATTATTTTTTCCTGTAATAGTTTTGCCTTTAATGGCAGTCTCCAGCAGGCCCACTATGCATACATTATTCCATCACAACCTTGATTCCAGATCCTCAGTTTTGGACCTCAGTGCTGTGACCTCCTTTTTGAGTATCGCTATATCTGTAGTGTTTTGCGCTGCTGTGGTTTCATCATCAGGAACTCTTTGTCCGACTTCAGTGATGTTCCCACATAGCTGTTCCACCTTTTGTTGAGAGGCTTTAACGCTAGACGTGAGGCAATCGATCTTGCAATCCAGTGAGCCAATAGCGTGTTTTGGATATTTGAACATGTCTCTAAGGCTAGGTTCTTGCTTGTCCAGCACCAGTTCATTCTTATTGGGTTCCGTGGCCAGGGGCTTTTGCATCTCCCTAGTTCCTTCAGGGGTAGTGTTACTGACCCCCTTTGTGGACTTTGGGGCAAATCCATCCATTTTGGATTGTATTTTTGTGCTCCCAGATTTAGAAATCTTTGCAGACTGCACCCAACAAGCTGTGGACAAGCCAGTTGCACGTGATGCAGATAGAGAGGGGGGGCTGCAACTATGACTAGGCACTCCTTATGTTGACGTGGAAGGGTCTTTGGGGGTTTGTTGCTCACAGTACAGCCTCACTGTGGCTCTCAGCGGGCAATGCACAGTGTTCGTACCCAGACCAGTTTACTCATTTGCTCTGCTCTACAGGATGGCCTCTGGGCTTCAGGTGAGGGTGGGAGTGCACAGTGCTGCCCAGCTCCAGGATCTCTAATGTTGCACACCATCAGGAGGGGCCCCATTCCACCCATATGTCCCACCCCCCCATGATCCGATCATGTGCAGGCTACCCTGCTGGGCCAGTGCTCAGCTCCTCATTCATCTGTCCACCAACCCACGCTTAACTCTGCGTGGCATAGATCAAAGGGGGGCACTGCACCTCCGCTCTGCTGACAAGAGTGCACCACATTATACTGCTTGCCCATGACAGTGGGCAGAAAGGAGAGGCCTGGTTGGCACAACCCAAGGCCTTGTGTGGCATCCAGCTGCAGCCGCCACACCAGGGAATGCCTGTGTGGCCCTGGACCTTCACCACTGCTAGACACATCGCAGAATATCTTGGTTTGTAGTGAGGGCTCACCCAATCATCCAAGATTTTTTCAAAAGCATTCTGTGGGAGGAGCACCCCAGCCTAACTTTATTAACTAAAATAATAATTAACAAATAATATGTATTTTTGTGTAGTGCTTCCCGATTAATTCCTCCTTCTAAGCACTGTAATGATAGAGATTAATATCAACAAACCTGATAATAATCAAGGATGCTGCTGTTGGGTCTGTTAGGTTGTGGCCTAACACCAGAAATAACAGAGATGCACACCAGTGTTCGTGTCTTCCAGACTCCCTGCCTGTGCCCTGGGCGAGGTCCTACTTATTCACATTATGACGTAGGGCGTTACCTGATAGTTGATACGTTCCAACATCCCGTTCAACTGTCTTCAACAAACCAAACAGCAGAACACCACTGACAACCACAAAACATGGATCATCTGACATTTCAATCTTAGTCCATCAAGTAGTCCTGGAGTCTGCCTGGGGGTCTAAGCTCAGACCTCTTAGGATACCTGGGGACAGGCTGGCCTGGGTCATCGAGTGGCTCAGGCTCTTGATCTGGGTTTGTAGTTGACCACCCTTTCCCCGATCACCATGGGAGCATCCACCCATTTCAGGAGTGTGATTGACTGCTTCTCCTGGACTACCGCCCTCAGTCACACCTCCAAAACCAGTTACAGTTTCCAGTGAGGGATACCGTCCCCTCACTGATGTGACCATTGAACCTTTTGTTTCAGCAACTGTCTATGGCGCTAGGTCAGAATGGGGTGAAGCGCCCACACCAACCTACACAGGGAAATCCCAGAGCCATCTTCGAGCTGTTTCCCTTGCAGCAAAATAGACCCACATCTAGAATTCTTGTGCTCTGGGAGCTGGTGATCATAGACGTATTTACAACAAGGCCAACTAGGCCCAGGCCTAGGGCAGCAGATTGCCAGACGAGCTGCATTTTCTTGCAGTTTATTTTCAATTTACTGGTTGTCATTTTTAAAATATAAAATCAATTATTTTTCTCCAAATTAGGCTGATACACAACACTGAGAGTAATTGTGAGCTGGTAGCAGTCATCCCACTCTGACAGCTAAAGTCTTTACTGGCCAAATTTGTATATATATATATATATATATATATTTTTTTTTATTGGCTTATACAAACCTTTAAAAAAAACTATTGGACTTCACAGTTTTGCAGTTTTGCAAGAAGTCATTCAATGTCAGTATCACAACCAGTGGTCCTCATTACGAGTATGGAGGTAGCCATGCCCTTAATAAGGGCATGGCTGCCCCCATACCGGGTTCCGGGACCGGGTTCCTTCAATGAGGAATTACTGGGCCATTCCAACCTTGGAGGACCCAGTAATTCCTTATTGAAAAAACCCATCCCCATTTGAGCCCCCATAGGGCTCAATGGGAATGGGGAGGGAGCTAATAACGGGCCCGTTAAAAACAAGCCTGTTATTAGCTCCATGGCCCCTCGCGGGACACGCTAAGGACGCCTGGTTTTACCAGGCGTCCTTACCAGGTCCCGCAAAGGGAACCTTGTAATAGGGCGTCCCGTAATGAACAGTGCTGGTCCCATACCGGCACCCTTCATTACGGGAGCGCCAGCCTCGTAATGAGGCCCAGTGTGTTCATCACCACGCATTGTCTGTTACGCATGAGCATGCCTCAGATTTGTTACTATCCCAGGTTTGTTCTGTAAGTCCTGAAGTGCTGAGAGACACACTGATTCAGAGTCCTGTGCTTTTCGAGTCTGTATTTCCAAACATCTCTCTATGTCGGTGAGGAAGAGGGTTAATGCAAAAGTCATTTTTTTTATTAATTCCATAGAACATTAGTTGCCACCACTCCTCCGCGTCCCTCGTTGAGTAGCCTTCCATCAGTTGGCCAAGATGTTTGGTTCCCGTTGCTTGGAGGGAGGGGAAAAATAACATAAGATGTTTTAATGATTCTTCATTAGTGATGCATAGTTGGCACTTTGTGTTGGTCTTACTAGAGCCTGCCCAATGAATAGTTCTATCTTTGGTCTTGAACAAATTCAGGCGAAAGTGCAGATAGGAAACATGCAGCAAACCCAGCATGCTTTAGGTATTTAGTGATTCAGTCATACAACTCTCACAGACATATATGACAGATGTAAAGCTCTTTGGTCAATCTTATCTTCCCAAAATGCTCTTTAATATGCAAAACAACCAAAACCTCATTGGTTTTATTGGTGCCACTTCACATTATTTTTTTAGTTCTTTCTAATCAATACACACATACACTATGTTAAGCAATCACTTTTACATGCATTTTTTAAACAGTTGCAAAAATGTGGATTTTCCCTTCAGAAAAGTAAAGGTTAAAAATGATGCATCATTTTACAATATTAAACACACGCATATGCTCAAGTCAAGCACAGAGTTTCCACAGGTGGCAGTAGAATGATGTTCAGAAGCAAGCATTAATTTCCCTTCTCTGCCCCTCATTTCAGAGGTCTGTGGCAGCTCAAAAGGTGCAAGTATGAAATAGATCATAGAGAAGTTAAAATGGTGAAGAGTATGTCTGAATGCACAAGTGCATCAAGAAACCTGGGAAATGATACCCAAAGCCATATAAGGGTGAGAACACAAACTGTATGCCAAAGTTATGCACTCTTTCACGGCTATAAAAGGTGTCCCATAAAGATATCCATTCGGCCATCTTTACAGAAGCTACTCAGTGCTAAGCAGGTAAATGGCATCCCTGTTGGGTTTATCATGTACCACTGATGACGTTCTGCTGCACGCTCAGTACTACTAGGAGAACCAACTGCAAAGTATGTCACAAAATGCATTACTGTGATGCATTACTGGGTTTGCTGTTCACAGAGTAAGGATCAAAATAGCATCCAGGTGGATACGCCTGAATGTGTGAAACAAGAAAGGACCTACACACCTTTAGCAACCAAAAGTTTTACACAAGACCCCAACAAACCTTTTATGGAGGCAACGGAAAAAGAAGAGATCTACCATTGCGCTACCAGAAGAGACATTCCTAAAAGACGGAGTACAACAACACATTTTATATGGAGAGACCTTGAGATACAGAAATCACCAACTAGATCACAAAAGTAGAGATACCCATGACAATTATATAGAAATGAGAATTCAAACCTCACTCTGTTCGTGGAACTGAAGAGGATCAATACACTTGTTCAAAAATGAAAATAATGACTTAGCCAACTGTCAGATAATTTGTCTACAGGAAACATGGGTATATGAGCAACCAGTATGCGATGGGTATCTGACATACATGAATCCTGCTATATATCGTTCCAAGGGGCCTCCTTCTGCTGGTCTGTTAACACTGATTAAAATGGATGCAAGCCTCAAAATACTGGAAACTTCTAACCCTAACTCCTGGATCCAATTCACTGTTGTGGAACCAAAATTCCAGATACATCATGTAGGAGATGATGACCAAAAATTTCAAACTGAGAAAAAAAATCATCAGTTTTATGAATCTGTACTGGGACCCAGTGGCTATCAATGATGAGAATTTTAAAGATATTGGGCCTCATTACGAGTATGGAGGTAAGGGCATGGCTGCCTCCATACCGGGTTCCAGTACTGGGTTCCTCCAATGAGGACTTACTGGGCTAGTCCAACTATGGAGGACCCGGTAATCCCTCATTGGAAAAACCCATCCCACTCCCATTTGAGCCCCCATAGGACTCAATGGGAATGGGGAAGAAGCTAATAACGGGCCCGTTAATAACGGGCCCGTTATTAGCTCCCTGGTCCCCTCGCGGGACCCGCTAAGGACGCCTGGTTTTACCAGGCGTCCTTACCGGGTTCCGCATGGGAACCTCGTAATAGGGCGTCCCGTAATGAAGGGTGCCGGCCCCGTACCGGCACCCTTCATTACGGGAGCGCCATGGCCGTAATGAGGCCCATTGTCTTTATATATTGGGATGTAGCGTGCAAAATATTTACTGACATTTAATATATTGTCTGTGGTGATTTAAATTTACATCTGTTTGATCGTAATGGAGCCAAAATCCATTTGAGAAATTACCCATCAGAGTGCAAATGTGGTTGAAAGAACATTCTAAAAGAAATCTGATACTGCTTGAGGGACCTCTAAATAATAAGAACCCGCCCAAACCTACATGGACAAGTGGCACGTCAACTGCTATCCTCGATTACATTTATACTTCTCAGGGAATAAAGGATAACATTTTTGAGACAATACCCATTCAGAAAACAGAGACCACCACAACATTTACATTACCTGGTCTTCTCACACACCATCTCAGAAGAAAGTAGACCTCCTGTGCCTGGAGCTTAATACTGGAATGAATAGACTTAGCATAAATAACGACGACCTTAAAGGTCTAAAAGAAGCATTCCTAATTCGACTCGCACAGGAACAGAAAAATTGGATTACGAATGGATCCTGATTCCATTTAAACATCACAACAGACAGAGAAGAAATCCAAGAAGAAATCATGTGTACAGTTACAATATTCAAATTGTAGAAAAAAAAGAGAACTACGAAAACAATTAAAAACAACGGCAAAGCTAGGATGAGACGAAGAACGAATAATCTCTAAAACATTAAAACAACAGTACAGAAATTGGATAAAAATAACAAAGATGATGATAATCCAACATGATGCCGAGAATATATTAAAAGTGATGAAAAAAGAACAATCCCAGACACCTATGGAACCTACTAAATGAGAAATGCCACCAACAAGAACGTCTCATACCTGAGGTCCAAGAAGTAGAGTGGATAGCATATTTCTCAGAGTTATAAAAAAAAAAATTAAAACTAGTATTAAATCCATTGATGAAGACAACTTGAAATGTAGGATTGATTGGGATTTTGAAGAAGTACTGCCACATATTAAAAACTTGAATCCATCCCGAGCCCCCGGCCCTGATTGCTTATGTAATGCGATCTTAAAACAAAACCCAGAACTTTGGGCGAATTTATGTCTCCAGATTGTTGCAATCATCTCAGAATATAACAGGATTCCATCGACAAGTAAAACTGCTATATTAATACCTATTTTTAAACATGGCGATAGGAAATCACCGACCAATTATCGCCCTATAGCCTTGTTGGAGCCTCTCGGGAAGGTCTTTGCATCGTTACTTTTGTGAAGACTATTAGATTGGGCAAAGGCAAACCAACGTCAAGATCCAAGGCAAACAGGGTTCGTGAAGAATGTCGGCACTAACATCAATTTAATCCTTTTGAGCATTCTAAAACTAGAATCTATTAAAGAAGAAAACACCAATCTATGCAGCCTTTTTTGATTTGCAACTTGCATCTGATGCAGTAAATAGATAAAAACTATGCGACAAACTATCAAAATGGAACTGCCCAAACCAAAAGACCTGCCCATACTAGAACCCATCAAGGAATTGTATATGAACACGTCAATCAAAATAAGATTGTCTCCGAATGGTGCCTCGTGAAACCAGATTTAGACTTGGAATGGATTGAAACAGGGCTGCCCTCTAGCGGCGACCCGCTTTAATCTATACACATCAGACATAGCAGAGTGCCAACGACGTATTATAGTCAACCCTCCCAAAATCAACGCAATTCCTCTGCCGTACGTTATGTATGCTGATGACATAGTAATATTAGACAAAACACAAATGGGGCTACAGAAAAGTCTAAGAAATCTGGAAGAATATGTAAAAATGAATGATCTGTTGATCAATGCAAAGATATCGAAAATAATGACCTTGACATACCAACCTAAAGTTAAAAGTAAAAAAATGTGCCTTGATGGGAAAAAGCTAGACCAGGTGAAGTCAGTCAAATACCTAGGAATACGACTCAATCAATCAGAGATTGAAAAGGACTGAGTAGACCATCTAAAATCTAAAACTCTTTTGTTGGCACGAAAA
This sequence comes from Ambystoma mexicanum, assembly GCF_040938575.1. NCBI lineage: Eukaryota > Metazoa > Chordata > Amphibia > Caudata > Ambystomatidae > Ambystoma > Ambystoma mexicanum. The sequence goes on along the minus strand of NC_090925.1, from coordinate 811,419,492 downwards.
GGTCTACTGTTACAGAAGAAATTTGGCAAACTTTCAATAAAGTCAGTAATCACCTACTACAGACAAAACATAGTTGCCATCTTATCCTAATGCAGTGAAGCCATGCTAAATTTGGATCAGAAAACATGGCAACAGTTAGAAGGGATTTTCTGGCGAAAAGTACTAGCCCTACCAGTGGCCTATCCCATGCCACGTATATGATACGAGATAGCCATTAAATCTCTGGAGTCTATAGTAAAATGGAAACATTTGGATCTATTTAGAAAGACTGTGATAGATGACTATATCCCAGCAATAGACATATTGCGTAAAACTCACTCCTCTGTAAACGTTACAGTTTTAACCCTTTAAGTGCCATGGGCATTTCCCCGCAGTGCCAAGGCCTTTTTTGGTGATTTTGGTATGTGGCCATTCAATGCCTTGTAACTTTTTTGTTACATGAGATATCTCGGCCAAATTTGGCTCCTTTTTCCCCACATGTAGGCGGTCGTAACGCCACCCAGGAATCCCAGGTTGCTGTAGGGGGCTTAGAGAAAATAACCAAAAAGTGTGAAAATGTTGTGTTTTTTCAAAAAATGTGAATAAAATGATGTACAAAGAAGCCTGTGGTGTTTTCCTTGTAAGAGCTAGGAGCAAATGGTTTGCTGTGCTGAATTCCCCAATTTCCTGGCTTTCAAGAACAGGTTGAGTGGAAACATAAAAACATTATTTGATGTGGTTATCAACCGTTTTGTGAGGGGTAGGCGATTTTGGCAATTTTGGCCAATTTGACATGCATGGACGGAATGGAAGAAAAGGGTAGGAAAGCCGAATTGGAGGACAGAAAGGCATATATTTCTGAAAAGTAGAAACAATTCCAAGTTTAGGAAGGGGTGATTTGCGTAGGTCGGGCAACAACTAGGTAGGGGAAAATGCCATAGATTGGGGGAAAAGCAGGAAAATTACCGGAAAAAAGGTATGTGTTGGACATGGTTGGCTTGGTACGGCAATGGCTTCTATGAATTTTGAGAAAAGCAATGCTCCGCTACATTCCCCCGACTCTTGCAGTTATGAAAGCACAAATTTTTTGTAGTGTTTTACAAAACAAGCAATACCACAAGCCAAACACTGAGCCATGGTACACAGGAGTTTTATGCTCACGGCCTGAACAGACGCACTTAGCATGTGTAAATCGGGATAACCAATGTGGTGAGGAACGGCAAGCATACATTTTTTGAAAGAGCACAGGCAGACCTTTTCCAGGGTAGGTGACTTGTGCAGGTTACAAAAGTGTATGGTGCCTAAAGCAGCAACTAAATGTAGGTCACATTTGGGAAATTAAAGGGTTGTGTGACAAAGGGCACCAGCAAATGGGTCAAGACGTTATGAAAACCACACAAACACAACAAATGTTATACCTTCCCGCGTTCCCACACGTGTACCGATGAAAACGGTACCTCACATGTGTGGGTGCACTTCCTTCCTGGGCACCAAGGGGAAAGCTGAACACACCCCTAACCCCAAGTCTTTTCAGACATCTGAATTTCACACTTTCTCCAGACGGGCACACCATACAGATATGGGCCTCGGGTGTCCAAGCCACCAAGGAAAACAGGGAACGCCATGCATATCCGAAAAGAGGACACCCGTGCGAATCCACAGAGGTATGATTTGCGCAAATCGGCCCAGAATTTATTACCCAGACACCCCCACAAAGTCCGAAATGTGCGGAAAAAAACGCATTTTCCGCACATTTCACTCGGCTCACCAATCGAAACACGCCCCCGACAACACATGGCCTACCGTCCCGCGTTCCCATAGATGTCCCGATGAAACGGTACCCCACATGTGTGGGTGCATCTACCTGGGCGCCAAGGGGAAAGCCTAAAACACAGGTAACCCCAAGTCTGTTTTGACACCTGAATTTCACACTTTCTCCAGACGGGCACACCATACAGATATGGGCCTCGAGTGTCCAAGCCACCAAGGAAAACAGGGATCCCATGCATTTCCGAAAAGAGGGCACTCGTGGGAATCCGCAGAGGTATTATTTGCACAAATCCGCCCAGAATTTATTACCCAGACACCCCCACAAAGTCTGAAATGTGGGGAAAAAAACACATTTTCCGCACATTTCACTCGGCTCACCCATCGAAACACACCCCCAACAAAACATGGCCTACCGTTCCGCGTTCCCACAGGTGTCCCGATGAAAACGGTACCTCACATGTGTGGGTGCACATACCTGGGGGCAAAGGGGAAATCCAAAAACGCTGCTAACCCCAAGTCGTTTCGGACAGCAGAAAATGTTGAATTTCGCTCAAGCCCACACCATACACGTTTGGGCCTAGGGTTTCCAAGCCACCAAGGAAAACTGGGAACCGCATGAATTTCCGAAAAGAGGACACACGTGGGAATCCGCAGAGGGCTGACTTGCGCAAATCGGGCCATCATTTATTACCCAGAAGACCCGGCAAAGTCTGAAATGTGCCGAAAAACCCCACATTTTTCACTTTGTCGGGGGTTCTGGGTAAAACATTCTGGTCCGCTTTGCGCAAGTTGGACCTCTGTGGATTCCCACGGGTGCCCTCTTTTCAGAAATGCATGGGGTTCCCAGTTTTCCTTGGTGGCTTGGACACCCTAAGCCCAAATCTGTAGGTTATCTCCCCAAACCCTTTTGTGGTTACCAGTAGGTTAGCCTTTTCCCTTTGCGGCTAGATTGGTGAACCCACACATGGGAGGGACTGTTTTCATTGGGACACCTGTGGGAATGTGGGAAGGTATGACATCTGTTGTTGGCGGTTTGTTTCTGTGGGAGAGCAGAGTGAAATGTCTGGAAATTGTGTTTTGTACCCCCAAATTTGGACTTTGCCAGGGGTTCTGGGTAGTAGATTCTGGGCCAATTTGCGCAAATCAGACCTCTGTTGATTCCCATGGGTGTCCTCTCTTCAGAAATGCATGGGGGTCCCTGTTTTCATTGCTGGCTTCGACACCCTAGTGTGATGCTGGAAATGCATCATAGGGACAGGGACTCCGTATCCTTGTCCTTTACTGCTTTTTATCATGTGTTCTGTCGTGTTTTCCCCGCAGGAGTTCATGTGGGACTCCTGGCGGTGCAGCTCTCTCTTTTGGTTTTGGTCAACAGACCCATGGGATACCCTTATGGCACCCATGGGTGGGGGTACAACCCTGTGCCCCTAGTGTATGTTTTTGGGCACCTGTGTGTGACCCACAGAGTAGGGTACGGGCTGGTGGCAGCTACGTGCTGAAATGACTAGTGCCCTGAGCGGCCTCCATTTTGGGATGCCCAGGCCCTGTCATTGGAATCGGTAAATTCCTGATGGAGTCAAAATGGCCCCCGGGGCCTCTTGCCTTCCATCACCTGTTACCTTGATCTTCTCGAAGTCCCGGGAAGCCCTGACTCTGTCCCTTCCCCCTGACTGGCTGTTGGGTGGAAGTTCCATATATGGTAGTGTGGGGAAGTGCTGACCAGACTGGCTGGAGCCTTCTCAACGACCGTATGTTGTGGGTACGCCTGATGTTGGGACCTGGGTGAATGGAGTGTGTGACGAATATGCACTTCTTGTTGTGGATGTCTGGTATCTAGTGGTTGACACAATGACTGAGACAGCCCTGCCCGAAACCAATATGAATGCAATGTGGAGTGTTGAATGGCTCGGTACTTGTCCCAATACGCATAACTTGTTGTGAGTGTCTGGAGAGAAGTGAATGGCCTGAATGCACTGTGTGCCTGATTGGCCGCCTGCCTGCATGAATGCCCTTAGTCGTGATTGGATGCTTGATTATGACCCAGCGGAATGAATGGGAGATCAACAGTATATCTGGGGACGTCTCACTGCTAGGAATCGTGTTCAGAAGCTGAAGTCCACTACGACGAGTAACTGGAGTGAAGCTTGACCTTGAAGCCCTGCTGGACGAGAAGAATTGCTGTTGCTCTCCTTCAAAATCTGAAAGCTGCTGTGTCTCCAAGGACTGACCCAGAGAGGACCTGGTAAGGCGCCCTCCTCCCGAGCTACGAGGGACCATTGTGCACCAGCTGATCTTTGCCAAAGCTCCCTGGTAGGCAGACCTGCGACAGGCTGCCAACACGAGACGGGGACTGCTGCGGAATCTCACAGAGAAGCGCCCGGACTGTTGTCCGCCACTGTCGCCGACCACCGTCGCCGACCGGAGCCGCCGCTCTCGTCCGCATCGTCGCTGCTCTATACTGCTGGAGAAGGCCTGACCGTCGACGCGCCGAGGAGCATCCCCCAGTGGGTTGCCTGCCACCCAAAGACCATAGAGACGCCGATGACTCGACGCCCTTGCTGGGCCACAGTTCTTCAAACTCTTTGCGGTCCAGAACTATCGACACCGAGGTGCCCCGCACGACTCTTCCTTGCAGGACGTTTACGCTTCCCCACCAACGAGCACCGCTAGGAACGAAGCTGCCACTTCACGGTCGTAGCTCACCCTGTTCTCCGTCGGATGTTCGACCACCCGTGACTCCTGCCTTAAAGGGAGGGCACTCAAGAAGGTCTGTCGATTCCCCGAGGAGGAACGCTACAATTCCAGGTACATTGGGGTTGTAGAACTATTGGGAAGTCTAGTGTGAACAATATATGGACTGGGCTTGTATCTTTATTCTACAGGTTGCCCAGGTGGGGGGATCTCCACACAGAACTGTGTTTTACGGTAGAGACCAGTATTCTGCCAATTGTTCAACCATCTTGCTTTCCTTCCACTTGTGATGCTAGAAATGCATGGGAGGGACAGGGCCTCTGTATCCTTGTCCTTTAATGCCTTTTTATTGTGTGTTATGTCATATTTTCCGCGCAGGAGTTCATGTGGGACTCCCGGCGGTGCAGCTCTCTCTCTCTTTTGGTTTGGTGAACAGACCCGTGGGATACCCTTACAGCACCCATGGCAGGGGGTACAACCCTGTGCCACTAGTGTATGTTTTTGGGCACCTGTGGGTGGCCCGCAGAGCAGGGTATGGGCTGGTGGCAGCTCCATGCTGACTTTGACAGCTGCGCTTAGTATCCTCCATTTTGGGATACCCAGGCCCTGCCATTGGAATCAGTTGATTCCCAATAGAAAACAAGATGGCCCCTGTGGCCTCTTGCTTTCTATTACCTATTACCTTGTTTTCCCAAAGTCCTGGGAAGCCCTGACTCTGTCCTTTCCCCCTGACTGGCTGTTGGGTGGAAGTTCCATATATGGTGTTGTTGTGAAGTCCAGTCCAGACTGACTGGAGCCTTCCCAGTGACTGTATGTTGTGGGTACCTCCTGTGGGTGGGACCTGGGTGAATGGAGTGTGTGACCAATATGCACTTCTTGTTGTGGCTGTCTGGTTTCTGGTATGAGAGACAAAGACTGAGACAGCCCTGCCGGAAACTGGCCTGAATGCAGTGTGTAGTGTTGAATGGCTGAGTACTTGTCCCAATCCACATTCCTTGTTGTGAGTGTCTGAGAGGGAGGAGGACGGCCTGAATGCACTGTGTGCTTGATTGGCTGACTGACTGCATGAATGCCCTTCTGTATGATTGGCTGCTGAGAGTGACCCTGCAGTGTGTATGAGAGACAAGATAGTATATCTGGGGACCTCTCACCACTGGAAATTGTTCAGAAGCTGTGTCTACACTTGAAGAGTAACTGGAACTGCTGATCCTTGACACCCAGCTGGAAGACGAAGACTTGCTGTTGAATTTGCTTCGACCTGATCTGAAAGCTGCCGAACTCGTCAAGGACTGATCCGAGAGAGGACCTGGTAAGGCGCCCTCTTCCCGTGCTCCGAGGGACCATCGAGCACCGCTAACCTTCGCCGAAGCTCCCTGGAAGTCAGACCCTCGAAAGGCTGCCGACCCGAGACGGGACCGCCGAGGAGAACGAAGCAAAGCAAACGGACTTCTCTGCTGTCGAAGTCTATTGCCGTCGACCAGGGTTCGCAGGTTTGTGTAACCGCTGGAGGCCCGTCGAAGTTGTGTTGCCCAGCCGTGGGGACCACTTGACGCCGTGCCGCCGATGACCGGAGCCGCCCGCTCCTTTGCCTAAGAACATTTGAATCCAAGGACTCCCTTGTCCGCAACGTCGACCGCTTTGTCACGCCGGAGAAAGTCGAGGAAGACCAACGCGCCTAGGAGAATCCGCCGGTGGGTTTCCCGCCACCTAAAGGTCCCAAAGACTTCGACGACTCGGCGCCCTCGTTGGGCCACAGCTCTTCTGAAACTCTTTGCGGTCCTGAACAATCTATCGCCGAGGTGCCCCGCACACCTCATCCTTGCAGGACGTCGCTGACGAGCACCGCCTGGATCGACGTCGGGGTCTTGGCACCCCTGAACTTCTCATAGCCGCGGTCAACAACAAGTTCACCATCTTCGACGCCTCTCGACGATCCGTGGCTCCTACTTTAAAGGGAGTCACTCAAGAAGGATCCTTCGACGCGTCTTCGAAGAACTCTACTCCACCAGGTACATTGGGGGTAAAACCTTAATAGGAGGAAATAAGGCTATTGAACAATATACGGACTGGGCTTGTGCTATATATCTTTATTTTACAGGTTTCCCAGGTGGGGGGATCTCCACACAGAACTGTGTCTATCGGTATAGGCCAGCATTCTGCCTATTGTTTCAACCATCTTACGTTCCGTCCTATCTCTATTGCTGGTTTCCTCGTTATTGATCTGTGTGACATTTTAACCGTACAGTTGATGCACTTTAATGAGATTTGATAACATTGGTGGTACCACTTTAGAATTGTATATATTTATCATTGTTGATTTCCGAGTACAAAGTGCGTTATTGTGATCGTGTACATACCTTTGAATATTAATTATATAAAGACTGTGTTTTCAGTAATACAGTGTGTGGACATTCCTTTGTGGGGCTTCGGGGACTACACTGTACTTAAGAACCAGCCTGCATAACCTCCTGAGAAGCTAGGCCTTGATTGCTCGACTACATTACCCATAATAGAGAATCTTGGCTGGAGTCCTCTGTGCCTCTCCTCTACCATATAGAGAGCGGAAGTGCAGACCCCCCCACCAGTATCTTCACACTGGTGGTAGCGGTGGGATGCTTATGGTTTTAAGAACCAGTGTATAACCGTGCCACTTACAAAATATCTGCACTTTATTAAATTAAGGTTTGGTTGTGTACAACATAACTGCATTACAAGCAATGGAGTCTATTGCAAATGGTAAATTGACTAGGATGAGCTTAGAGGCTCTCCAGAGTGCTTATGAAGCCAGGAAGTTAGACTTTGTGGATAAGTCTAGGGCTGAGCTGATAGCTGCCCTGGTGGACTACCAGACTGATGGTGAAACTCTTGATGAGGGGGGGAATGCAACCAATGAGGACTCTGCCCCTTGGGGTTCTACTGAATCTGTTTCTGGAAAAGCCACCATTCCTGCTGCCTCTGTTCCGAACCCCAGCACTGCTCTTCAGGGGGAAGCCCTGAAGACTGAACTTTTAAAATTGGAGCTACAACGGGAACAGTTAGCCTTTCAATACAAAAGGTTGGCAACCGAAGCTGAGTTGAAGAAAGAGGAGTTGGCACAGCAAGTGATACTCAAAGATAGGGACACTGAGCACCAGAGAATCTAGCTAGAGAAAGCTAGAGTCTAGGCTTCAGCTAAACTAGTTGAGAGTGGCAGGTCCCCAGCCACCAAGTTTATGAAAGATTTGGTTGGTGTGTTCGTGGAGGGTTCTGATATCCTCCAATGGATTGAAGCGTTTGAAATGGCTTGTGCAATTCATGATGTTGACAAAAGAGATTGGGCTAAGTGTTTGTTAAGCAGAGTGCCTTAGACTGGGTATGACTGTATTCTGAAGCTGAGTGTGGAAGACAGGGGTCAGTATGAGTGTATGAAAGCTGCTTTGATTGCCAAGTTTGGCAAGACACCGACCAAATACCTTAAAAGGTTCAGGGATTTTAAGAAAAGAGAGAATGTGTCTTGGGTTGACTAGGTGAGTGCTGCGCACATGAACATGATGGGGTGGATTGATGGTTACAAAGTGAAAACGTTTGTTGAATTGTCCCACCTGTTGTTTTTTGAGCATTTTTCTGAAGCCTGTTCAACGGAGCTGCGTCAGTATGTTGCTGACCAGAACATTTTGGATCCCTCTAAGCTGGCTAGGCTGGCTGACAAGTGGGTCTACCACCGGGTGTCCCCTAAGGACTCCAGTGGGAAGGACAAGGACAGAGAAAAGGGGGCCTCTCAGAAAGCTGGAGTCGTCCCAAAAGCAGTCACAGTCGGGTAAACCTAAACCCTCCTCTCCGAAGACCCAAAAATCTAGTGGGGATAAGTAATCTGTGGGTGGGAATAAGAGTAGTGGTCCACCTGCCGCAAAGCAGGCTCCCAGTGGTTCCAGTACCGTACCCCGCACTCCCGGCACTTGTTGGGATTGTGGGGCTCTGGATCACAAGAGGGGTGACTCCAAGTGTAAAGGTAAGGCACTTGGAGTACAGGCTGTCAGCCTGACCTACGCTTACCACATGTCTGAGTTGGAGGCCACTGTCCTCCCCTCCTCTACAGGGATCACATTTGGTGCTCCTGTAGAGATTTCCGTAGTGTCCCTTGGGGCCTGGGACCAGTACGCGGAAGTACTGGCGACTATCCCACAGAACACCCGTAGATTTTTGAGAAGTGTCCTCCTGAATCGCCAGCCTTCTACTGGTTTGAGAGATACTGGGGCAAGCATGACAGTGGTGGACAGGACCCTGCCAAGCCAGAGGACTATGTAGGTGCTGCTCTGAGAACCACCAGGTTAGCTGGTGGGCCTCCCAAATTATCGCCTGTAGCCCTAGTCACACTCGTAATTGGAGACAAGACAGCAAAGCTTGCTGTCCTGGTTCAGGACAATGTCCCTGCTAACATTCTGTTAGGTAATGATCTAGTCGAGTTGGGATTGATTTCGGATGGTCTTCCCATGACTGCTGCTGCGGTCACTAGGTCACAGGTGACCCCGGGTCTGGCTGTGAGTCAGGTACCCGAGCCAAAGGCACGGCCTAAGGCAGGACGAAGGAAGAACAAGAAGGCCACCTCTGTGGAGGGAGCTCCTTCGCTTCCTGCTGTTCCTACAGCACCCATTGGGATCCATGCTCCGGACGGGCTGGGTCCAGTGGTAAACCCCGTCTCAACTCCTGTGGGAGAAGAGCCAGAAGACTCTCTTGTGGGAGAGGTTCTCAACCCGGAGGATCATCCCGATCTTCAATGCTTGTTAGCTGAAGCGGGACCCTCCCGGGCAGACTTCTGTAAAGGACAGAGAGAGTGCCACTCTCCCGAGGGTCTGAGGAAACAGGCCCTGTCCCAGCCACAAGGAGAAGTGCCTAGGACATTCTGGATTTATTGGGAGGGTGAGCTCCTTGTTAGTGAGCCCACTAAGCCTGAACGTGGTGCCCTCAAGAGGTTGGGGGTACCCCAGGTTTACAGGCCCTTCCTACTGCAGTTGGCGCATGAGGTGCCCTTAGCTGGTCATCTTGGTACCAAGAAGACTAAGCAGAGGCTCTCTGCCCATTTCTACTGGCCTCGGATGGGAACAGAAATGGAGTCCCACTGCAGGACCTGCCCAACAGTTGTCTGGCAAGACTGGAGGCAGTGTCATTTCCCCACTGCAGCCATTGCCAGTGGTTGGCACACCATTTGAGAGGGTGGGCATCGACATTGTCGGTCCCCTTGATCCTCCCACTTCAGATGGACATCGGTTCATCCTGGTTTTGGTAGATCATGCCACCAGGTACCCTGAGGCTATACCCCTTCGGACTATAACTGCCAAGGTGGTTGCCAGGGCTCTCCTGGGCATTTTCACCCGTGTTGGATTCCCCAAGGAGGTTGTCTCTGACAGAGGATCCAACGTCATATCTAGTTACATGAAGACCATGTGGAAAGGGTGCGGAGTAACCTATAAGTTCTCCACCTCTTACCATCCCCAGACCAATGGTCTGGTTGAGAGATTTAATAAAACTCTCAAGGGCATGATAGGTGCTTTGGAAGAGCCCCTAAGGAGGAAATGGGATCTCCGCCTGCCATGCCTGCTGTTTGCTTACAGATAGGTACCTCAAAGGGTGTTTGTTTCAGCCCCTTTGAGTTACTCTTTGGACATCCTGTGAGGGGGCCCCTTGCCTTGATCAGAGAAGGTTTGGAAGCCACCCCTCCAGGTCCCGCCAAGCAAGTGGGGGACTATGTGTTAGGCCTCAGACGGAGGATGACACAGATGATGGGTCAAGCAACAGCGAATCTCAAGGCCAGCCAGGAATTGAACAAATACTGGCATGACCTTAAAGCGTCGCAAGTGGATTGGATTCCGGGACAGGAGGTCCTCGTGATGGAGCCTACCAAACCTCGGGCATTGGCAGATAAATGGACTGGACCCTTCAGGATATTCTCCAAGATGGGGGAGGTCAATTATCTTGTTGACATGGGAATCCCAGGGGTAGCCCCTCAGGTATTCCATGTTAATCAGCTCAAGCCTTTCCACAGGCGAGCAGAAGTCTCATGTCTCTTGCTAGCTTCAGAGCAAGAAGAGGATGAGAGTGAGCCCCTTCCTGATTTGCTATATAGCAACCCTCAGGATGGCTCAATGGAGGGAGTGCATCCCTCTACAGATTTGACAACAGAGCAGCAGAGGGCCTGCAGGAATTAGCTCCAGCAGTATGCCCCTCTGTTTTCACTGACGCCAGGCCTTACACCATGGTGTAAGCACGAGATTGACACTGGTGACTGCGTGCCGTCAAAAGCAGGAGCTACCGTATGTCAGACACTTTTAAGAACCACATCCAGGCTGAGGTCGCTAAGATGTTGGATCTGGGTGTTATTGAACCCTCAACCAGTCCCTGGTCCAGTCCCGTGGTCCTTGTCCCCAAGGCAAGTTCCTAGGCAGGTACCAAGGATTGGAGGTTCTGTGTGGACTACCGAGGAGTCAATGCCGTCACCAAAACTGATGCGCACCCATTGACCCGGGCTGATGAGCTCGTGGACACCATAGGTGCTGCCAAATTTGTGAGCACCTTTGACCTTACCTCAGGCTATTGGCAAATAGCTCTGACGGACCATGGCAAGGAAAAGATGGCGTTCTCAACACCAGAGGGAATCTACCAGTTTAGGTTCATGCCTTTTGGGTCAAAGAATGCCCCTGCCACCTTCCAGAGATAGGTCAATCATGATCTTAGTGGGCTGGAAGCCTTTTGTGTGGCTTATTTAGACGACATTGCCGTCTACAGTTCCACTTGGGAAGAGCATTTGACACATCTGGGTAAGGTGTTGCAGGCCTTGAAAAGGATGACCTCACTATCAAGGCCACCAAGTGCCAGATAGCTCAGGGGAAAGTGACATATCTTGCTCATGAGGTAGGAGGGGGTCAAATCCAACCTCTCCCCAGTAAGGAACAGGATGTACAGTACTGGGAGACTCCCACTACTCAAGCCCAGGTGAGAGCCTTTTTGGGCCTCACTGGGTATTATCGCAATTTCATGGCGGACTATGGAACCATAGCTGCACCACTGACAACTCTGACTTCACCCAAACAACCTAGGAAGGTTAATTGGACCTAAGACTGTCAGAGGGCCTTTGATGGCTTGAAAGAAAGTCTGTGTAGGGCACCTGTGGTGTGTGCGCCTGACTACAGCTGACCCTTTATCGTCCAGACGGATGCCTGCGACACCGGAATTGGAGCTGTCTTGTCCCAGTTAGATGACAAAGGGAGGTAGCATCCTTTCATCTTCATTAGTAGACAACTTAAGGGTAGAGTACTTAGGTGGGCTACTGTTGAGAAGGAGTGTTTCGGTATAGTTTGGAGCCTTAGGCGTTTTAGTCCCTACCTTACGGGGTCTACCTTCAAGGTCCAAACAGATGATAAGCCCCTGAAGTGGTTTATGCAAATGAAGGGTGAAAATCCGAAACTGCTCAGGCGGTCCATTAGCCTGCAAGGGCTAGACTTCACCATAGAGCACAGACCAGGGAAGAGTCACGATAATGCATGGCCTTTCCAGAAGGTATGTTGACCGTCTGGATGAGGGTGTCTATTCCGTGGGAGATTAGGCACCCTCCACCTCAGTCGGGGGGGCGACTGTGATGCTGGAAATGCATCCGAGGGACAGGGCCTCCGTATCCTTGTCCTTTACTGCCTTTTTATCGTGTGTTCTGTCATATTTTCCACGCAGGAGTTCATGTGGGACTCCCGGCGGTGCAGCTCTCTCTCTCTCTTTTGGTTTGGTAACAAACCCGTGGGATACCCTTACGGCAGCCATGGGTGGGGGTACAACCCTGTGCCCCTAGTGTATGTTTTTGGGCACCTGTGGGTGATGGGCTGGTGGCATCTCCATGCTGACTTTGACAGGTGCGCTGAGTATCCTCCATTTTGGGATACCCAGACCCTGCCATTTGAATCAGTTGATTCTCAATGGAAAACAAGTTGGCCCCTGTGGCCTCTTGCTTTCTATTACCTATTACCTTGTTTTCCCAAAGTCCTGGGAAGCCCTGACTATGTCCCTTCCCCCTGACTGGCTGTTGGGTGGAAGTTCCATATATGGTGTGAAGTCCAGTCCAGACTGACTGGAGCCTTCCCAGTGACTGTATGTTGTGGGTACCTCCTGTGGGTGGGACCTGGGCGAATGGAGTGTGTGACCAATATGCAGTTCTTGTTGTGGCTGTCTGGTTCCTGGTATGAGAGACAAAGACTGAGAAAGCCCTGCTCGAAACTGGCCTGAATGCAGTGTGTAGTGGTGAATGGCTGAGTACTTGTCCCAATCCACATTCCTTGTTGTGAGTGTCTGAGAGGGAGGAGGATGGCCTGAATGCACTGTGTGCCTGATTGGCTGACTGACTGCATGAATGCCCTTCTGTATGATTGGCTGCTGAGAGTGACCCAGCAGCGTGGATGAGAGACAAGATAGTATATCTGGGGACCTCTCACCACTGGAAATTGTTCAGAAGCTGTGTCTACACTTGAAGAGTAACTGGAACTGCTGATCCTCGACGCCCAGCTGGAAGACGAAGACTTGCTGTTGCATTTGCTTCGACCTGATCTGAAAGCTGCTGAACTTGTCAAGGACTGATCCGAGAGAGGACCTGGTAAGGTGCCCTCTTCCTGTGCTCCGAGGGACCATCGAGCACTGCTAACCTTCGCCGAAGCTCCCTGGAAGTCAGACCCTCGAAAGGCTGCCGACCCGAGAACGCGAGAAGGTATGGCATCTGTTGTTGGCGATGTGTTTCGGTGAGTGGACACAGGGAAATGTCTCTGAAATTGGCTGGAAATGAAGAAAATTCTCAGCTATTTCGCTCTGGCCACCCACCGAAACACACCGCCAACAACACATGGCCTACCTTCCTGCGTCCCCACATGTGTCCTGATGAAAACGGTACCTCACATGTGTGAGTGCACCTACCGGGGGCGCAAAAGGAAAAGGGTAACCTGCTGGTAACCCCAAGCCTTTCGGCACAGCCCATTTTGTTCATGTGGGCAACCTACAGATTTGGGCCTAGGGTGTCGAAGCCAGCAAGGAAAACAGGGAACCCCATGCATTTCCCAAAAGAGGGCACCTGTGGGAATCCACAGAGGTCTGCCTTGCGCAAATTGCCCCAATTTTTATTAGCCACAATCCCCGATAAAGGGTGATATTTGGTGGGGAAAAAACACAATGTTCACTTTGTCTGGGGTTCTGGGTAATAGATTCTGGGCCGCTTCGCGCAAGTCAGACCTCTGTGGATTCCCACGGATGTCATCTTTTTGGGAAATGCATGGGGTTCCCTGTTTTCCTTGCTGGCTTCGACACCCTAGGCCCAAATCTGTAGGTTGCCCACATGGACAAAATGTGCTGTGGCGAAAGGCTTGGGGTTACCAGCGGGTTACCCTTTTCCTTTTGCGCCTCCGGTAGGTGCACCCACACATGTGAGGTACCGCTTTCGTCGGGACACCTGTGGGAACGCGAGAAGGTATGACATCTGTTGTTGGCGACGTGTTTCGGTGAGTGGACACAGGGAAATGTCTCTGAAATTGGCTGGAAATTAAGACAATTCTCAGACATTTCGCTCTCGCGCAGGTCAGACCTCTGTGCCCTCGTGATAGTGTATATAACCTTGAATATTAATTATATAAGGACTCTGTTTTAACCAATACAGTGTGTGGACATTCCTTTTTGGGTGCTTGGGGACTACACTGTACTTAAGAACCAGCCTGCATCACCTCCTGAGAAGCTAGGCCTAGATTGCTCGACTACGTTACCAATAATAGAGAATCTTGGCTGGGGTCCTCTGTGCCTCTCCTCTATCATATAGAGAGCGGAAGTACAGACCCCACCTCCAGTCTTTACACTGGTGGCAGTGGTGGGATGCTTATGGTTTTAAGAATCAGTGTATAACCATGCCGCTTACAAAATATCTGCACTTTATTAAATTGAGGTTTAGTTGTGTACAACATAACTGCATTACAAGCAATGGAATCTATTGCGAATGGTAAATTGACTCGGATGAGCTTAGAGGCTCTCCAGAGTGCTTGTGAAGCCAGGGAATTAGACTTTGTGGATAAGTCTATGGCTGAGCGGATAGCTGCCCTGGTGGACTACCAGACTGATTGTGAAACTCTTGAAGGGGGGGATGCAACCAACGAGGACTTTACCCCGAGGGGTGTCGCCGAATCTGATTCTGGGAATGCCACCATTCCTGCTGCTTCTGTTCCAAACCCCAGCGCTTCCTTGAGTTATTAAGGATGAAATTGGCCTTTGAATATCGCAAGTTGGAAATAGATGCTGAGCTTAAGAAAGAGGAGCTGGCACAGCAAGTGGAACTCAAGAATAGGGATCTTGAACTCAAAGACAAGGACACTGAATGTCAGCAAATCCAGCTAGAGAAAGCTCGAGTGGAGACTTCAGCTAAACCAGTTGAGAGTGTCAGGTCCCCAGCAACCAAGTTTATGAAAGATTTGGTTGGTGTGTATACGGAGGGTTCTGATATCCTCCAATGGATTGAAGCGTTTGAGATGGCTAGTGCAATTCATGATGTTCATAAGAGGGATTGGGCTAAGTGTTTGTTAAGCCGAGTGCCTCAAACTGGATATGACTGTATTCTGAAGCTGAGTGTGGAAGAAAGGAGTCAGTATGAGTGCATGCAGTCTGCTTTAATTGCCAAGTTTGGCAAGACACCTAGCCAATACCTTAAAAGGTTCAGGGAATTTAAGAAACGAGAGAATGTGTCTTGGATTGACTGGGTGAGTGCTGCGCACATGAACATGATGGGGTGGATTGATGGTTACAAAGTGAAAACGTTTGTTGAATTGTCCCACCTGTTGTTTTTTGAGCATTTTTCGGAAGCCTGTTCACCTGAGCTGCGTCAGTATGTTGCTGACCCGAACATTTTGGACCCCTTTAAGCTGGCTAGGTTTGCTGACAAATGGGTCTCCCATCGGGTGTCCCCTAAGGACTCCAGTGGGAAGGACACGGATAAAGAAAAGGGGACCTTTCAGAAAGCTGAGGAGTCCCAGAAGCAATCACAGTCGGGTAAACCAAAACCTTCCTCTCCTAAGACCCAAAAACCTAGTGGGGATAAGTCTGTTGTGGGTGGGAGTAGGAGTAGTGGTCCGCCTGCTGCAAAGTAGGGTCCCAGTGGTTCCAGTACCGTACCCCGCACTCCCGGCACTTGTTGGGATTGTGGGGCTCTGGATCACCGAAGGGGTGACCCCAAGTGTAAGGGTAAGGCACTTGGAGTCCAGGCTGTCAGCCTGACCTACCCCTACTCCGTACCTGAGGTGGAGGCCACTGTCCTCCCCTCCTCTACTGGAATCACTTTCGGTGCTCCCGTAGAGATTTCCTTAGTGTCCCTTGGGGCCTGGGACCAGTACGCAGAAGTACTGGAGACTATCCCACAGAACACTCGTAGGACACCTGTGGGAACGCAAGAAGATATGACATCTGTTGTTGGCGACATGTTTCGGTGAGTGGACACAGGGAAATATCTCTGAAATTGGCTGGAAATGAAGACAATTCTCTGGCCACACACCGAAACACACTGCCAACAACACATGGCCTACCTTCCCGCGTCCCCACACGTGTCCCGATGAAAACGGTACCTCACATGTGTGAGTGCACCTACCGGGGGCGCAAAAAGAAAAGGGTAACCCACTAGTAACCCCAAGCCTTTCGGGACAGCCCATATTGTTCATTTGGGCAACCTACAGATTTGGGTCTAGGGTGTCGAAGCCAGCAAGGAAAACAGGGAACCCCATGCATTTCCCAAAAGAGGGCACCTGTGGGAATCCAGAGGTCTGCCTTGCGCAAATTGCCCCAATTTTTATTAGCCACAATCCCCGATAAAGGGTGATATTTGGTGGGGAAAAAACACAATGTTCACTTTGTCTGGGGTTCTGGGTAATAGATTCTGGGCCGCTTCGCGCAAGTCAGACCTCTGTGGATTCCCATGGATGTCCTCTTTTTGGGAAATGCATGGGGTTCCCTGTTTTCCTTGCTGGCTTCGACACCCTAGGCCCAAATCTGTAGGTTGCCCACATGAACAAAATGTGCTGTGGCGAAAGGCTTGGGGTTACCAGCGGGTTACCCTTTTCCTTTTGCGCCTCCGGTAGGTGCACCCACACATGTGAGGTACCGTTTTCGTCAGGACACCTGTGGGAACGCGATAAGGTATGACATCTGTTGTTGGCGACGTGTTTCGGTGAGTGGACACAGGGAAATGTCTCTGAAATTGGCTGGAAATTAGGACAATTCTCAGACATTTCGCTCTCGCGCAGGTCAGACCTCTGTGCCCTCGTGATAGTGTATATAACTTTGAATATTAATTATATAAGGACTGTGTTTTAACCAATACAGTGTGTGGACATTCCTTTGTGGGTGCTTGGGGACTACACTGTACTTAAGAACCAGCCTGCAACACCTCCTGAGAAGCTAGGCCTTGATTGCTCGACTACATTACCAATAATAGAGAATCTTGGCTGGGGTCCTCTCTGCCTCTCCTCTATCATATAGAGAGCGGAAGTACAGACCCCACCTCCAGTCTTTACACTGGTGGCAGTGGTGGGATGCTTATGGTTTTAAGAATCAGTGTATAACCATGCCGCTTACAAAATATCTGCACTTTATTAAATTGAGGTTTAGTTGTGTACAACATAACTGCATTACAAGCAATGGAATCTATTGCGAATGGTAAATTGACTCGGATGAGCTTAGAGGCTCTCCAGAGTGCTTGTGAAGCCAGGGAATTAGACTTTGTGGATAAGTCTATGGCTGAGCGGATAGCTGCCCTGGTGGACTACCAGACTGATTGTGAAACTCTTGAAGGGGGGGATGCAACCAATGAGGACTTTACCCCGAGGGGTGTCGCCGAATCTGATTCTGGGAATGCCACCATTCCTGCTGCTTCTGTTCCAAACCCCAGCGCTTCCTTGGAGCTTGAGTTATTAAAGATGAAATTGGCCTTTGAATATCGCAAGTTGGAAATAGATGCTGAGCTTAAGAAAGAGGAGCTGGCACAGCAAGTGGAACTCAAGAATAGGGATCTTGAACTCAAAGACAAGGACACTGAATGTCAGCAAATCCAGCTAGAGAAAGCTCGAGTTGAGACTTCAGCTAAACCAGTTGAGAGTGTCAGGTCCCCAGCAACCAAGTTTATGAAAGATTTGGTTGGTGTGTATGCGGAGGGTTCTGATATCCTCCAATGGATTGAAGCGTTTGAGATGGCTTGTGCAATTCATGATGTTGATAAGAGGGATTGGGCTAAGTGTTTGTTAAGCCGAGTGCCTCAAACTGGATATGACTGTATTCTGAAGCTGAGTGTGGAAGAAAGGAGTCAGTATGAGTGCATGAAGTCTGCTTTAATTGCCAAGGTTGGCAAGACCCCTACCCAATACCTTAAAAGGTTCAGGGAATTTAAGAAACGAGAGAATGTGTCTTGGATTGACTGGGTGAGTGCTGCGCACATGAACATGATGGGGTGGATTGATGGTTACAAAGTGAAAACGTTTGTTGAATTGTCCCACCTGTTGTTTTTTGAGCATTTTTCGGAAGCCTGTTCACCAGAGTTGCGTCAGTATGTTGCTGACCCGAACATTTTGGACCCCTTTAAGCTGGCTAGGTTGGCTGACCCACCGGGTGTCCCCTAAGGACTCCAGTGGGAAAGACAAGGATAAAGAAAAGGGGACCTTTCAGAAAGCTGAGGAGTCCCAGAAGCAATCACAGTCGGGTAAACCAAAACCTTCCTCTCCTAAGACCCAAAAACCTAGTGGGGATAAGTCTGTTGCGGGTGGGAGTAGGAGTAGTGGTCCACCTGCTGCAAAGTAGGGTCCCAGTGGTTCCAGTACTGTACCCCGCAATCCCGGCACTTGTTGGGATTGTGGGGCTCTGGATCACCGAAGGGGTGACCCCAAGTGTAAGGGTAAGGCACTTGGAGTCCAGGCTGTCAGCCTGACCTACCCCTACTCCTTACCTGAGGTGGAGGCCACTGTCCTCCCCTCCTCTACTGGAATCACTTTCGGTGCTCCTGTAGAGATTTCCTTAGTGTCCCTTGGTGCCTGGGACCAGTACGCAGAAGTACTGGCGACTATCCCACAGAACACTTGTAGGTTTTTGAGAAGTGTCCTCTTGAATGGCCAGCCTTCTACTGGTTTGAGAGACACTGGGGCAAGCATGACCGTGGTGGACAGGACCCTGCTCAAGCCAGAGGACTGTGTAGGTGCTCCTCTGAGAACCACCAGGTTAGCTGGTGAGCCTCCCAAATAAATCGCCTGTAGCCTTAGTCAACATTACGATTGGAGACAAGACAGCGAAGCTTCTGGTCCTGGTTCAGGGCAACGTGCCTGCAAACATTTTGTTGGGAAAGGATTTGGTTGAGTTGGAGATGATCACGGATGGTCTACCCAAGGCTGCTGTGGCAGTCACCCGATCGCAGGTCACACAGGGTCCGGCTGCGAGCCCGGCACCCTCGCCGATGGGGAAACCCCAGGCGCGAAGGAAACGGAAGGGTAAGAAGGCCACCTCTGTGGAGGGAGTCCTCGCTCTTCCTGCTGTTCCGACAGCACCCATTGGGATCCAGGCTCCGGACGGGCTGGGTCCAGTGGTAAATCCCGTCTCAACTCCTGTGGGAGAGGAGCCAGAAGACTTTCCTGTGGGAGAGGCTCTCAACCTGGAGGATCATCCCAACCTTCAATGCTTGTTAGCCGAAGGTGGATCCTCCCGGGCAGACTTCTGTATGGAACAGAGAGAGTGCCAATCTCCCGAGGGTCTGAGGAAACAGGCCCTGTCCCAGGCACAAGGAGAAGTGCCTAGGACATTCCAGATCTATTGGGAGGGTGAGCTCCTTGTTAGTGAGCCCACTAAGCCTGAACCTGGTGCCCTCAAGAGATTGGTGGTACCCCAGGTTTACAGGCCCTTCCTGCTGCAGTTGGCACATGAGGTGCCCTTAGCTGGTCATCTTGGCACCAAGAAGACTAAGCAGAGGCTCTCTGCCCATTTCTACTGGCCACGGATGGGAGTAGAAGTGGAGTCCCACTGCAGGACCTGCCCAACTTGTCAGCTGTCTGGCAAGACTGCAGGCAATGTCATTGCCCCACTGCAACCATTGCCAGTGGTTGGCACACCATTTGAGAGGGTGGGCATCGACATTGTCGGTCCCCTTGACCCTCCCACTTCAGGTGGACATCGGTTCATCCTGGTCTTGGTAGATCATGCCACCAGGTACCCAGAGGCTATACCCCTTCGGACTGTTACTGCCAAAGTGGTGGTCCGGGCTCTCATGGGCATTTTTACCCGTGTTGGATTCCCTAAGGAGGTTATCTCTGACAGAGGATCCAACCTCATGTCTAGTTACATGAAAACCATGTGGAAAGAGTGCGGGGTAACCTACAAGCTCTCCACCTCTTACCATCCCCAGACCAATGGTCTGGTTGAGAGATTTAATAAAACTCTCAAGGGCATGTTAGGTGTTTTGGACGAGCCCCTAAGGAGGAAATGGGATCTCCTCCTGCCATGACTGCTGTTTGCTTACAGAGAGGTACCTCAAGAGGGTGCTGGTTTCAGCCCCTTTGAGTTACTCTTTGGACATCCCGTGAGGGGGCCCCTTGCCTTGATCAGAGAAGGTTTGGTGGCCACGCCTCCAGGTCCCGCCAAGCAAGTGGGGGACTATGTGTTAGGCCTCAGACGGAAGATGACACAGATGATGGGTCAAGCAACAGCGAATCTTAAGGCCAGCCAGGAATTGAATAAGGTCTGGTATGACCTTAAAGCATCGCAAATGGATTGGACTCCGGGACAGGAGGTCCTCGTGATGTAGCCTACCAAGCCTCAGGCTTTGGCAGATAAATGGACTGGACACTTCAGGATAATCTCCAAGATGGGCGAGGTCAATTATCTGGTTGGCATGGGAGCCGCTGGGGTAGCCCCTCAGGTATTCCATGTCAACAGGCTCAAACCTTTCCAAAGGTGGGCCGAAGTCTCATGTCTGACACCAGACCTTACACCGTGGTGTAGGCACGAGATTGACACTGGTGACAGTGTGCCTGTCAAAAGCAGGTGCTACCGTATGTCAGATACAGTTAAGAACCACATCAAGGCTGAGGTCGTCAAGATGTTGGATCTAGGTGTTATTGAACCCTCAACCAGTCCCTGGTCCAGTCCAGTGGCCCTTGTCCCCAACGCAAGTTTCCAAGCAGGTACCAAGCATTGAAGGTTCTGTGCGGACTACCGAGGAGTCAATGCTGTCACCAAAACTGACGCGCACCCTTTGCCCAGGGGTGATGAGCTCATGGACACCATAGGTGCTGCCAAATTTGTAAGTGCCTTTGACCTTACCTCAGGCTATTGGCAAATAGCTCTGACGGACCATGCCAAGGAAAAGACGGCATTCTCAACACCGGAAAGACTCTACCAGTTTAGGGTCATGCCTTTTGGGTTGAAGAATGCCCCTGCCACCTTCCAGAGATTGGTCAATCATGCGCTCAGTGGGCTGGAGGCCTTCTGTGTGGCCTACTTAGATGACATTGTCGTCTACAATTCCACCTGGGAAGAGCATTTGACACATCTGGATAAAGTGTTGCAGGCCTTCAAAAGGGCTGACCTCACTATCAAGGCCACCAAGTGCCAGATAGCTCAGGGGAAAGTCACGTATCTTGGTCATGAGGTAGGAGGGGGTCAAATCCGACCTCTCCCCAGTAAAGTACAGGATGTACACGACTGGGAGACTCCCAGTACTCAAACCCAGGTGAGAGCCTTTTTGTGATTTATTTAATAATGTGAAAACAGTTTAAATATAAACTTTACACATTTATGAGTAGAAATCAAAATAAAACCGGACAGAAAAGACCAGGCAAAAATGGGAAGACTAAAACCTCACTTAAAATTATAATTAATAGAGAAAAAGAAATTTAAAAATTAGTTATTCTAATCATGAGATTTCCGTGGGTAAAGAAGGATAAAAATCATTCTACATAACAGTGACAAAAACAATATGATGCTACTGTAGTGGAGAACATAGAGCATAGAGCAATAAGTACCGTTAAAGGTTTTATACAATGCGTCATGCAAAAGTGTACTTCATTTCATTTCATTTTCAGAGGTCAAAGCCTTCCCTTCCCTCAGTCAGTGGAGTTGTAAATATCTTCAATTAGTTTCACAGGATCACGTATCGTACACCAATGGCCCCCGATTAGATAATGATCTCCACAAGTCATGTGATAGGGGACGTAACCTGCTGGCCCAATAAGCTATGATGAGATTCAGTTATTGTTTGGGATAGATGGTGATGCCCAGAGATTTCTCAATGCTCAGCCATATACTGTACATAGCTATGTGAGTTTTTATAGAGGTCGAATTTAAGCTGCGATACCAAAACCATGGTGCCTCTATGTGATCCAAATTGTGAACCACTTTCCCATAGCATAGTTCATAAGTTTTAAGCATAGACGGGAAGGCTGTTAGAAGGTGTATAGCTGTTTCGTTGGTGGAAATGTTCTTGCACATTCGACAATGTCTTTCGTGTGACAGTAGATGGTTGTCTATCCACTTATTTGCTAGCACCGGTAAACAGTCAAAGCGCAGCAACAGAAGGAAACGTCTAAGTTTACTAGAGGGGCTCAAATTGAAGTACAGCTGTGGTTTCAAGTAGGTATATAGTCTATACTTTACAAATTGATACTTTGTAAGTTTACTCAGATGATCGAAGTTCTCGAGCCAGGCCCATAGATCTATTTGTTTGGCAATAGCCTTCTTTGATGCGTCGAGTGTGCTCCTGAGTGCAGGAATCCAGCCAATCTCCTTGTATAGGTTTTCCATATGAGCTTTTAGATGGTAGAGAGTAGCCTCCCTTGAAATTTCCTGATGTAATGAACTTAGCAGGGAGTTCAATGGTTGATTAATCATCTTCGAGTAGATCTCAGCTCTTCTTTTAAGTACAGTGGCCTTCAGGGAAGTTAGCCCCAATTCCAGTCTTATGATCGCCATTGGAATACATTGAGGGAGGCCCAATATCCGCCTCCAAAATGTGCCCTCTATGACTTGGAGCCAGCTTAAATTGATGTTTAAAAGTGCCTCCAGTCCATAGGTAACCATAGGAACCAATATCTGCAGATACAACTGGCGCACGCCCCACATAGTGTAACCACAATTTTTAATTGCAAAGCGGTGTATTAATCAGGGCTGTCACAAGATGTAGTGAGGCCCGGGGCAAAACATTTGGTGAGGCCCCCTTACAATTTTTTGCACTCGGCCAGCGGCGGCACATCTGCAAACAGGAGTCTCGAGAAATATAACCTTGAGTTTGTGTCCAGGATCCCAAATATTGTTTATTACTACAACTCCAAATCAATTACAGCAAATTTAGATTTCTCTACTGAAGAAAGGTTCATGTCAGACTAACTTTTTTATCATATGAATAAATATATATAAGATGGCATGAGCTCTCCACTGCGCCACCTCCAATTCTCTGAGGGTCAGTTACTTTTCCAAGCAAAGAGTTGAGGGCAGATCTCTTTCTTCGGCTGGGGACTCCCTCTGGAAACAGCGTCCCTGCCTCGCTGAAACTTGAGGAGTACCATCTCCGGTTCCAGAAGCACCTCAAGAACTGTCTCTTTGCTTCTGCCTTCTCTCTTCCTCTCCCTTGCTGATCACCTGCCTGATCCATACACTGGTCACCTGGCCAAGCTCTGAATTCGGGCCCAGGTCCCTGCCTGTACTGTTGCAATCCCACACTGCCTCTTGGCTCCCCTGCACTTGTGGTCTATATTTGTAACCCTACAGTCCCTGCTCTTGCTCTTATTCTCCACCTGTTGGCTGCACTTATGAGTACCCACACTTGCCACCCGTTGGCTGCACTCTTGTTTCTCCTTTGTTACTGCACTTCTGCATCCTATCCCACCCTCGGCACTTCTCCCCTCCCCCCTTCCCTGCTCTTGCGTGATCTGAATGACACAAGGCCTAGTAAGATCTGTGTTTTGTCCTACTCTTTTGTTTCTCCCTCATTGCCTTGTCGCGCCCAGCAACACTTGTGTACAGACACGTTATAAATGCCATATCATATCATTAAGGAGCACCCTGCCCCCATGTGCGCATTAAAACACACATCATACACAGTGACAAATGATGTACAGTGGAACTTAAGAGGCTTAAATGTTTGTGCCAATTAGGCAGGATCAACAGAGCAGAGTGAGGGAGCCCAAACCAAACAAGGGTTGCTTGAGGGGGGTTCTCACTCCCAAGAAAATGTTTGAAACATTGGGTTAAAAGTATGCATTTTACAGCACTTTCTTTGCAAAATTGGGTAGAAATCCATACAGTTTGCAATTGGTTTTGTATTGAAACACATGGAAATTCCCAATAGTTGCAAATCACAAATTGTGCATAGGAACATTTTCCAATACATTTCATGCCGCCTTTTTATGCGAGATATGCTAGTATAAAAATATATGCATGCTGGTTGTTCTAATTATGTCGATGCAGGCTGCATCAATATATGCCATTATTACCATGTACGGACTCCCAGCCAGTAAAAATGCCATGCCACAGAAAGTATATGCAGGCTGACTCTGCACCATAAGTGTTATTACTGTCTAGATTGGCCTACATTCATTGTGGGCCAATTTAGCCAAGTAGTATGTTTGCTTTAACCTTGATGCATAGTCCTGTGCATCAAGGGTAAAGCATAAAGAGCACTGGCAATGCAAACAATATGGGCATTTGTCTAGGCATGGGACAGGCACTTCTGTATTGGTATTAGCTGACCATTGATAGTGCCAGTGCAAAATAGTTTGAGTACCTGAGCAGCTAATAGCAGTGCCTGGTAAATGCCTAATAATTATACACAAGCCAAAACTGTTGGCTTTGCCAATGCTTTTTTAAAAAAGAACTTTAGTGAAAGACACGCAGGGTGTTTTCAAATTGAGTGGCCAAAGGCAGACCTGACATTTCTGTTACACCAGTTACGTGTTTACAACTCCAATGAAGTCATGAATTCTCAGAAGACTCCTTTGAGGAAACACTTGCAGGCACATTGAGAGCAACGTTTGATGGCAAGGCATGTTTAAAGCTAGCTCAAAGAGTTCCAATGAGAAGGTGTTTTGGGTGAGGAGGGCAGGAACTGGGTGAGAATTGCCATAGGGATTAGCATGGCCATGAGAAGTAATTTCACTGTTAGCACCTGCATTCATATCCATACATTTTTAGGTAATTGAAATCGTGATGTGGGGTTAGCACTTGCATGCTAGGGGAGTGATTAGAAGGGAAGTGGTGACATGAGATATCTCATTCTCAGAGCAGTCCTTAAGTGTGACGTTTCAGAAATGAAGGCAAGAGGTAGCTGCTTGTAACATTGAAGCTTTACCAGAATAGTCTCATTCGAAATGTGGAAAGATGTTAGGTGCCCCCACACAAGGAAGTGTGCCCCTTGCTCACAGCCTCAGACGTTAGTTAGCGCTTCTCCCAACATTTGAAGTGTTAGTCCCCTTTCCCCCCTGACATTTTAGCCTACGTGCACCTCTGATGCCATGAACCCACCCCTTAAAGAAGTGGCCCCCAGGGCGGCTACATTTAGGGGTGGTGCTGAACACACACTCACAAAAAAAAGACTTTCACCCATGCATTGATCCACCAGTTACACAACTCCATACATGCATGCATACATAAAACCAAACACAGCATTGACACAAACACCAGCATGCACACATCCATTCATACATACACATATACATACTGATTTAATTGAAATACACATACACTTTTAATTTAAAATAAAAAACTCTTACCTTACCTCCATGCACCCTTAAAAAGCATCCACACAGCTGACACGTAGACATGCTGCCTGACAAGAGAGAACTCCTCTCCCATCAGTCAGCATGATCACGCTGAGCAATGTGAACACACTGACCGACAAGAGAGAACTCCTCTCCCATCAGTCAGCGTGGTCACGTTGAGCAACGTGAACACACTGACTGACAAGAGAGAACTCCTCTCCAATCAGTCAGTGTGATCACGCTGATAACATGAACACACTGACTGACAGGAGAGGAGCCCTCTCCTGTCAGTCAGCGTGGTCATGCTGAGCAACATGAACACACTGACTGACAAGAGAGAACTCCTCTCCCATCAGTCACTGACTGACAAGAGAGAACTCCTCTCCCATCAGTCAGTGTGATCACGGTGACAGCGTGAACACACTGACTGACAAGAGAGACTCCTCCCCTGTCAGTCAGCGTGGTCATGCTGAGCAACGTGAACACACTGACTGACAAGAGAGAACTCCTCTCCCATCAGTCAGCATGATCACGCTGACAACATGAACACACTGACTGACAGGAGAGGAGCCCTCTCCTGTCAGTCAGCATGGTCATACTGAGCAATGTGAACACACTGACTGACAAGAGAGAACTCGTCTCCCATCAGTCAACGTGATCACGCTGACAACATGAACACACTGATTGACAAAAGAGACCTCCTCTGCCATCAGTCAGCGTGGTCACGCTGAGCAACGTGAACACACTGACAAGAGAGAACTCCTCTCCCATCAGTTAGAATGATCACACTGACAACATGAACACACTGACTGACAGGAGAGATGTCCTCTCCTGTCAGTCAGCGTGGTCATGCTGAGCAACGTGAACACACTGACTGACAAGAGAGAAATCCTCTCCCGTCAGTCAGCGTGGTCACGCTGAGCAACGTGAACACACTGACTGACAAGAGAGAACTCCTCTCCTGTCAGTCAGCCTGGTCATGCTGAGCAATGTGAACACACTGACTGACGAGAGAACTCCTCTCCCATCAGTCAGCGTGGTCATGCTGAGCAACGTGAACACACTGACTGACAAGAGAGAACTCCTCTCCCATCAGTCAGCGTGATCACGCTGACAACATGAACACACTGACTGGCAGGAGAAAGTCCTCTCCTGTCAGTCAGCGTGGTCATGCTGAGCAACGTGAACACACTGACTGACAAGAGAGAATTCCTCTCCCATCAGTCACTGACTGACAAGAGAGAACTTCTCTCCCATCAGTCAGTGTGGTCACGCTGAGCAACATGAACACACTGACTGACAAGAG
This sequence comes from Ambystoma mexicanum, assembly GCF_040938575.1. NCBI lineage: Eukaryota > Metazoa > Chordata > Amphibia > Caudata > Ambystomatidae > Ambystoma > Ambystoma mexicanum. The sequence continues at coordinate 811,392,993 of NC_090925.1, read as the reverse complement.
AGAACTCCTCTCCTGTCAGTCAGTGTGGTCACGCTGAGCAACGTGAACACACTGACTGACAAGAGAGAACTCCTCTCCCATCAGTCAGCGTGATCACGGTGACAGCGTGAACACACTGACTGACAAGAGAGACTCCTCCCCTGTCAGTCAGCGGGGTCATGCTGAGCAACGTGAACACACTGACTGACAAGAGAGAACTCCTCTCCCATCAGTCAGCATGATCACGCTGACAACATGAACACACTGACTGACAGGAGAGGAGCCCTCTCCTGTCAGTCAGCATGGTCATGCTGAGCAATGCGAACACACTGACTGACAAGAGAGAACTCATCTCCCATCAGTCAGCGTGATCACGCTGACAACAGGAACACACTGATTGACAAGAGAGACCTCCTCTGCCATCAGTCAGCGTGGCCATGCTGAGCAACGTGAACACACTGACAAGAGAGAACTCCTCTCCCATCAGTTAGAATGATCACACTGACAACATGAACACACTGACTGACAGGAGAGAAATCCTCTCCCATCAGTCAGTGTGGTCACGCTGAGCAACGTGAACACACTGACTGACAAGAGAGAACTCCTCTCCTGTCAGTCAGCGTGGTCATGCTGAGCAATGTGAACACACTGACTGACGAGAGGACTCCTCTCCCATCAGTCAGCGTGGTCATGCTGAGAAACGTGAACACACTGACTGACAAGAGAGAACTCCTCTCCCATCAGTCAGCGTGATCACGTTGACAACATGAACACACTGACTGGCAGGAGAAAGTCCTCTCCTGTCAGTCAGCGTGGTCATGCTGAGCAACGTGAACACACTGACTGACAAGAGAGAATTCCTCTCCCATCAGTCACTGACTGACAAGAGAGAACTTCTCCCGTCAGTCAGTGTGGTCAGGCTGAGCAACGTGAACACACTGACTGACAAGAGAGAACTCCTCTCCCGTCAGTCAGTGTGGTCACGCTGAGCAACGTGAACACACTGACTGACAAGAGAGAACTCCTCTCCCGTCAGTCAGCGTGGTCAAGCTGAGCAACGTGAACACATTGACTGACAGGAGAGGAGTCCTCTCCCGTCAGTCAGCGTGGTCATGCTGAGCAACGTGAACACACTGACTGACAAGAGAGAATTCCTCTCCCATCAGTCAGCGTGATCACGCTGACAACATGAACACACTGATTGACAAGAGAGACCTCCTCTGCCATCAGTCAGCGTGGTCATGCTGAGCAACGTGAACACACTGACTGACAAGAGAGAATTCCTCTCCCATCAGTCACTGACTGACAAGAGAGAACTCCTCTCCCATCAGTCAGTGTGGTCACGCTGAGCAACAGGAACACACTGACTGACAAGAGAGAACTCCTCTCCCATCAGTCAGCGTGGTCACGCTGAGCAACTTGAACACACTGACTGACAGGCGAGGAGTCCTCTCTTGTCATTCAGCGTGTCCACGTTGTCAGCTGAATAATGGGAGACAGCAGAGCTCACTTCTGAGCCCTGCTGTCTCCCATTATTTTGCTGTGTGTTGCGGAGCCAAACGGCTTCACAACAAACAGCAAAATCATTGCAGGGGCAGCACAGTCCCCCAGGACACGGGAGACTGTGCTGCCTTCCACTTAGGAGAGGGGGCCACGAGGCCCCCAGCAGGCGCGAGGCCCGGGGCACTTTGCCCCCCCTGCACCTCCCTCGTGACAGCCCTGGTATTAATGCTGTTAATTGTGCAGCTCTGGTGATTCGCTTTTGTATGCAGGTAGGATATTCTCCTGTAACATCAACCTCCACCCCAAGGTATTTGTATATGGGGGTGTATTTTATCTCTATCCCCTGCATAACTAACTTTGGTCTGGCAAATTTTTTTGCTGAAAATACCATTAGTTGGGTTTTATCACTGTTAATAACCAGATCGTTTTTATGGGCATAATCCCAGAGCGCAGTGGCCGATCTTGAAAGGCCGCTAAATGTGTGGTCCATGGTGATCAGATCATCTGCATAAGGGAGCACTGGGCAGTGCTCAGATCCGATCCGTGGTGGGCAATTGTGCACTTCAGATACCGCTATGGAAAGGTCGTATGTAAATACATTATATAGAAAAGGAGCTGTGACACAGCCTTGTTTTACTCCGCGATTCTGTAAAACTGGAGTGGTCATATGGCCTTGGGAGTCCAGCTTGAGTTTAGCCGTAGTGTGTCGATGTAAGGCTCTTAAGTAATAGAGAAGTTCATCAGGACATCCCAATAGTTTTAATTTTGACCAGAGTTTGTCACGGGGGACTGTGTCAAAGGCTGCTCGGAAGTCTATAAACAGGGCATATAGAGGAAGTTTCCCACTGGTCTTGGCTCCGGACCTCAGTAGATCAATAATCATCAGGTTCATGGTGGTGGTATAACCTTTCCTGAATCCACTTTGGAATTGATTGAATATTCCAGTTCTGTCTGCCCACGTCTCCAATTTGTCTAGAAGCAACGATGCAAATAGCTTCCCTGTGCAGTCTAACATAGATAGCAATCTATAGTTTCCTGGTTCCAATCTGTTTCCTCTCTTGAAGACTGGGATCAATATGGAAGTTTGCCAGGAAGTCGTGATATTACCAGTTGTCAAATTGGATCTTAATCAGGCTGGCCCAGAAATCAGGATTACTTTTCAATACAACGTTGGCTAAGCCGTTGGGTCCAGGTGCTCTAGATGATTTTAGTGATTTGATGTTTGCAAGAATTTGTTCACAATAAAGGGTTTCTCAGGGGGGACCAATTCGCAACTGCCATGCTGGGTAGGTGTTAATGGGGCGTTACGTGTAGACAGAAATTCAGACCATTGCTGGGCACCTATCGGGTTGACCATGGTGTAATGGATGGGGCCCCTAAATACACCCCAGATGTTTCTTATATTTTTGGAGCATACTACTTGAACCATTTGTTGCCAACGGCTTAACTTCTCTGCTCTTCTCTTCGTCTTAATCCAGGTGCGATATTTGTTCTTTAAGGTTCTACTCTAAGCCACAAATGATTCGAGTGTCACTGCAGCAGCCCTTGCTTTTCGAATGGAAGCCCTTAGAACTCGTTTGGCATCTCGGATGGCCCTGTCAAAAGGTATGGTCTTCCTTCCATCTTGTATCATCTTGCTAATAGATGTGGTAGCGTGTGATGATGAAAAAGCCGCAATCCATGTTTCAATATTATTAGCAGTGAATTTGGTAAAGGCTTGGATATCGTAGAGAAGAACAGCATGTGTTGAGCGAGTCGCATTTTCGATGTTTTTTGTGTGCCAACGAATGAAAGTGCCAGCTTGATTTGTTGTCAGGTTACCCAAGGGGCAGGGGCTCGGAGTTGACCAGTCTACTGCTAATGTCAATGTTAGAAAGCTATGGTCGCTCCAGTTATTCGAGGTGACCTTCATGTCTTTAATTCTGGTGGCTATATTCGGACTAACAAATATGTAGTCTAGAGTACTGGTTACAGAGGCATTATGCCAAGTATATTTACCGGGATAGTCGCTTCGTGTTCTCGCATTAATGAGTTCCAAATCCCAGTCTGAATAAAAGTGTAGCCAGTTTAGGCCTTCAGGATCCTCTATGTTGTGAAGCATACGTCCCTTAGGGTATAGTAGAGGATTGAGGGTAGTGCCTGTCGAGCCCTTTATATGGCAGTTAAAGTCGCCTGTGAATATGACTGAGTTGTTCCCCAGTATCGTGGTCCATTCGCTAAGTAGCTCATGGACCGCCTCTTGTATTTCTTCTCTACATACAGCGCCTGGTGGATTGTAAGAGATTATGAGTAGGATTCTTTCAGTGACATCTTCTTGGGGGTCCATAATTTCAACTGCTAACATGTTGTCAGGTTGACTTGTGGTAATTCGACGAAATTGGACAGAGTGTCTGACACCCACAATCAACCTTCCAAATGGTCTACCCCTGGGTCTCTTCTTAGCAAAAGACTGGTGCAAAGTATATCCATTGAGGATCACCGGGGAGACCAACCATGTTTCCTGTAAACAAATGCTCAAATGGTCTGTTAAGATATTTATCCTTGAGAAGTTAGTAAATGGTTAAAACCTCTACAATTCCATGAGGCAATGGTGAGATCTCATTGTTTGTTTATAATTAGAGGGAGGGATTCAGCCAGCCAACTTAAGACTTTCTGTACATCATCAATCTGAACTTTGTCCGCCTTGGGTAGGTTTGAGGGTGAGAGGGATTTTTCCAGTGGAGGTTTTTCCGGCGAAGAGACCACCTTACGTGGGCAGCTGGGGTCTTCCAATTCAGGATCGGCATCAATCTCAATGTCTACAACCAACAGATTTTGTTTGAAACTTCGCATCAGTGGAGCTGTCGCCAAGAATTTACAATGAACCGCAGAGACATTAGGTTGGTGGCATGGAGAGGCTCCACGTATTCAAAGTCTGCGGAGCTGAGAACACGAAGTTGAGGCACTGTGTGAAGCCTGGTCATAAGAGCCGATCTTGTAAGCCAGTTTCGCTCATGTTGCTGGTACAAATTTTTAATAATACATATGCGGTTGTTATAATGATCAGATAGTGGGGGCTCATTGATGGTAGGTGTATTAGGGATGCTTATTGCCAATGGGGCCCTACTCAGGCTTTTGTTAGGAGTAGAAGAGATCTTCTCCAGGTCATTGTTCAATTGGGATAATTTGAGGTCAAGTACATTTTCTTCCAGGTCATTGTTCAATTGGGATGATTCGAGGTCAAGTATATTTTCTTCCATACAGATCGACTCATTCACAGTGTCGGGAATTAGCCAGCTGGTGAGAGAGCCAGGGCCCTTCGCTTTAGGTTTCGATGCCCTAGTTGCTCTTTTTTTGGCCTTTTTTGACAGTTTCCCTGCTGGAGCAGTTGCAGGTAGAGGACAAGCTATCACGCACAGCTTTTTCTTCACGGCTGCTCTTCTAGCCAATCTTCTTTGTTTGCCTGAAAAATATACTTCTGACTCATCTGAAGGTTCAGATACAGGTATTGGATCAGTAGGAGGCTGTGCAGGGTCACTATCCGAGAGCCTAGGGATCAGGTTTTCTTCTACCCCAGGGATGTCTCTGGCTCCTTCTTTTGCTGCAAAAGTGAGAGTAGCCTCCAAAATACGCTCACACAGTTTCAGGAGAATTTTAAGGGCAAGCTGCAAGGAAGCCACTGAGGATTGCAATTCAACCAGGACCAGTGTGTTTGAAGTGGAGACTCGACTGGATTCGCTATTGGTTCCGAGGACAGAAGGCTCTTGAAACGGGGCAAAATTAGGAGATATGGATAGTCTTTCAGCCTGATCCCTCTGAGGAAGTGGGGCACTTGGTGGAAGGTTCTGTGTGTTGTTGCCTGACTGTCGTGGGTGTGCTGGAGTCATAGCCCGCTGCATTGACAGGCAGAGATCTAGAAGTGAGTTATTGTCTATGTCATCGTAGTTAGTGACTTCATGAGGTGCCACCGTGGGGTTATTCACTGGATCCTCTCCTTCCATAGCAAGGGAGTTTTCTTCAGGGAGGACATTCGGAGGAAAGAAGCCTGTGATGGCCCCTTTCGCTGGAGGTTCTTTTCTTTTTAGTTTCGCTTTGGCCATTGTACTGTTTCTTACGGTGTCTAGGAAGTTATTATTACGTTTCCGGAGATTATAATTCGATTGAGGTCCTTGCCTGTAGAACGGCATATGACTTGCGTGGTTAAACAGGCGCAGTCAATTGGTTGTTTCAGAAGGTAGCCTTTAAGATTATTTTTACAAAGGCAATAGCCCCTCCTTACCCTATCCGTGAGGGAGGTATCTGTGGGGTCCCAGCATTAAGGCTGATGGTTATGGGCTACTCAATAGCAGACTTAGCCTCAAGGGGTGCAACCGCGTTCAATGGGGATAGCCCCACGGTCAAGCACCACAAATAGCAATTTAGCTGTAGCTCAGCAGCTAAAATTTCACATTAACCAGCAATGCTACGGTTCGCTCGACTGCTCAAAGGGCATGGCCCCATAGTCACAGTCGAGCTTCAGAGTGAACGGTGGAAACAATGAGAAGAAGTGTGGCCACTAGAAGCAGATGCCTTAGCGCTAAATACGCCAGGTGACTCCCCTAAAATTATAAAAAGTTTAGTCCGAATACAGTGTTCAATGGACTAAAAACCACAATTAGGGCTTGCCTTGCTCGTACCTGGTGTTCCCCCTGCTCGTGCCAACGCTCCTCTCTGCAGACTCTCTTCTGAGCTCCAAGCTCTGGTCAGGTACCCCAGGCCTACCGAACCCCCCGCCCCCGAGCAGAGGCAACAGAAGCGGGTAAAAGCGAGCGGGAGACACATGGACGCAGCAACAGCACGACACACACTCGGAAGGAGGAAATGAGGTTAGAGGAAAGAACCTCAGAACGTGGAATCACGTGAGTGAAGCCGCACCTCTCTCCGTCAGATCCTTTTTGGGCCTCACTGGGTATTATCGCAATTTCATGGCGGACTATGGAACCATAGCTGCACCCCTGACAGCTCTGACTTCCCCCAAACAGCCTAGGAAGGTTAATTGGACTGAGGACTCTCAGAGGGCTTTTGATGGCTTGAAAGAAAGTCTGTGTAGGGCACCTGTGTTGTGTGCGCCTGACTACAGCCGACCCTTTATCGTCCAGACGGATGCCTGCGACACCAGAGTTGGAGCGGTCTTCTCCCAGTTAGATGACAAGGGTAGAGAACTTAGGTGGGCTACTGTTGAAAAGGAGGAGCCTTAGGCATTTTAGACCCTACCTTACCGGGTCTACCTTCATAGCTGCACCCCTGACAGCTCTGACTTCCCCCAAACAGCCTAGGAAGGTTAATTGGACTGAAGACTGTTAGAGGGCCTTTGATGGCTTGAAAGAAAGTCTGTGTAGGGCACCTATGTTGTGTGCGCCTGACTACAGCCGACCCTTTATCGTCCAGACGGATGCCTGCGACACCGAAATTGGAGCTGTCTTGTCCCAGTTAGATGACAAGGGTAGAGAACTTAGGTGGGCTAATGTTGAAAAGGAGTGTTTTAGTATAGTTTGGAGCCTTAGGCATTTTAGACCCTACCTTACCGGGTCTACCTTCAAGGTCCAAACCGAGGGTGAAAACCCGAAACTGCTCAGGTGGTCCATTAGCCTGCAAGGGCTAGACTTCACCATAGAGCATAGACCAGGGAAGAGTCACGATAATGCAGATGGCCTTTCCAGAAGGTATGTTGACCGTCTGGATGAAGGTGTCTATCTTGTGGGAAATTAGGCACCCTAACCTCAGTCTGGGGGGGGGCAACTGTGATGCTGGAAATGCATCGGAGGGACAGGGCCTCCGTATCCTTGTCCTTTACTGCTTTTTATTGTGTGTTCTGTCGTGTTTTCTGCGCAGGAGTTCATGTGGGACTCCTGGTGGTGCAGCTCTCTTTTGGTTTTGGTGAACGGACCCATGGGATACCCTTATGGCACCCATGGGTGGGGGTACAACCCTGTGCCCCTAGTGTATGTTTTTGGGCACCTGTGTGTGGCCCACAGAGCAGGGTACGGGCTGGTGGCAGCTCCGTGCTGAAATGACTGGTGCCCTGAGCGTCCTCCATTTTGGGATGCCCAGGCCCTGTCATTGGAATCGGTAGATTCGTGATGGAGACAAAATGGCCCCCGTGGCCACTTGCCTTCCATCACCTGTTACCTTGATCTTCCCGAAATCCCGGGAAGCCCTGACTCTGTCCCTTCCCCCTGACTGGCTGTTGGGTGGAAGTTCCATATATGGTAGTGTGGGGGAAGTGCTGACCAGACTGGCTGGAGCCTTCTCAACGACCGTATGTTGTGGGTACGCCTGTGGGTGGGACCTGGGTGAATGGAGTGTGTGACGAATATGCACTTCTTGTTGTGGATGTCTGGTATCTAGTGTTTGACACACTGACTGAGACAGCCCTGCCCGAAACTGGTATGAATGCAGTGTGGAGTGTTGAATGGCTTGGTACTTGTCCCAATACGCATAACTTGTTGTGAGTGTCTGGAGAGCAGTGAATGGCCTGAATGCACTGTGTGCCTGATTGGCTGCATGCCTGCATGAATGCCCTTAGTCGTGATTGGATGCTTGAGTATGATGCAGCGGAATGAATGGGAGATCAACAGTATATCTGGAGACCTCTCACTGCTAGGAATCGTGTTCAGAAGCTGAAGTCGACTACAACGAGTAACTGGAGTGAAGATTGACCTTGAAGCCCTGCAGAACGAGAAGAATTGCTGTTGCTCTCCTTCACAATCTGAAAGCTGCTGTGTCTCCAAGGACTGACCCAGAGAGGACCTGGTAAGGCGCCCTCTTCCTGAGCTACAAGGGACTAACGTGCACCAGCTGATCTTTGCCAAAGCTCCGTGGTAGACAGACCTTTGACAGGCTGCCGACCCGAGATGGGGACTGCCGCGGAATCCCAAAGAGAAGCGTCCGGACTGTTGTCTGCCACTGTGCTCCCGTTTTGCCTAAGAACTTTCGAATCCAAGGACGCTCTCGTCCGCATCGTCGCCGCTGCATCCTACTGGAGAAGGCCTGACCGTCGACGCGCCGAGGAGCATCCACTGGTGGGTTTCCCGCCTCCCAAAGACAACATAGACGCCGACGACTCGACGCCCTTGCTGGGCCACAGTTCTTCAAACTCTTTGCAGTCCATAACTATCGACGCCGAGGTGCTCCGCACAACTCTTCCTTGCAGGACGTTTACGCTTCCCCGTCAATGAGCACCACTAGGAACGAAGCTGCCACTTCACCGTCGTAGCTCACCCTGTTCTCCGTTGGACGTTCGACGACCCGTGACTCCAGCCTTAAAGGGAGGGCACTCAAGAAGGGCTGTTGATTCCCCGACGAGGAACGCTACAATTCCAGGTACATTGGGGTTGCAGAACTATTGGGAAGTCTGTGTGAACAATATATAGACTGGGCTTGTATCTTTATTCTACAGGTTGCCCAGGTGGGGGGATCTCCACACAGAACTGTGTTTTACGGTAGAGGCCAGTATTCGGCCAATTGTTCAACCATCTTGCTTTCCTTCCTCTCTACTGCTGGTTTCCTCTTTATGGATCTGTGTGACATTTCGGCAGCATAGTTGATGCACTTTAATGAGATCCGATAATATTGGTGGTACCACTTTAAAACTGTATATATTTACCATTGTTGATTTTCTGAGCACAAAGTGCATTATCGTGATAGTGTATATAACCTTGAATATTAATTATATAAGGACTGTGTTTTAACCAATACAGTGTGTGGACATTCCTTTGTGGGTGCTTGGGGACTACACTGTACTTAAGAACCAGCCTGCATCACCTCCTGAGAAGCTAGGCCTTGATTGCTCGACTACGTTACCAATAATAGAGAATCTTGGCTGGGGTCCTCTGTGCCTCTCCTCTACCATATAGAGAGCGGAAGTACAGACCCCCCCTCCTGTCTTTACATGCACCTACCGGGGGCAAAAAAGGAAAAGGGTAACCCACTGGTAACCCCAAGCCTTTCGGCACAGCCCATTTTGTTCATGTGGGCAACCTACAAATTTGGCCTTAGGGTGTCAAAGCCAGCAAGGAAAACAGGGAACCCCATGCATTTCCCAAAAGAGGACACCTGTGGATGCACCCACACATGTGAGGTACCGTTTTCGTCAGGACACCTGTGGGAACGCGAGAAGGTATGACATCTGTTGTTGGCAACGTGTTTCGGTGAGTGGACACAGGGAAATGTCTCTGAAATTGGCTGGGAATTAAGACAATTCTCAGACATTTTGCTCTGGCCACCCCCCCTAAAATGCGTTCCACCTCCCCTTGGTGCAGAGGGGCACATTGGTGTACCAATCTGGCCCCGGGGTGCCCAAACCTTACAGCCCCACCCACTGGGGGGCCTGTCCCACAATGTTTGGGGGCCCTCTCTTCCCTCACCCCAAATGGGTGGCGGGGCACCTCATGCAGGCCTCCCTGGGCCTCCTACAAAAGGCTGCGTCAGGTACACCCCCCCTCCATTTGGGGTGGGGGGAGAAGGCCCCCATAAATTGTGGGACAGGCCACTCAGTGGGTGGGGCAGTAAGGTTTGGGCACCCTGGGGCCAGGTTGGCACACCAATGTGCCCCTCTGCGCCAAGGCAAGTTTAGTAAACAAAGAAAATAATTCAAAATGGTAGGCTGCCGTTTAGCGGGGGCTGCGGGGCACCCTACACCGCTGGGGAATTTTCTAATGTGAAGGGAGGTACACCTCTCCACCCCCACCCCAATTGGAGGGGCGGTGCACCTCATGTAGCCCTCCCCGAGGGCAGATAAGGGGGGGGCTGTCCTGCACTCCTCCCTGGGCTGAGGCGTCCCTTCCTAGGAACAGATATCTGGTCCCAGGGAGGGCTGCATGACCTGGCACCCACTCCATTGTGGGTGGGGGTGGAGGGGTCACCGCCCCATCCCATTAGAAAATTCCCCGTCCCTTTGGGGTGCCCCACAGTCCCCCTTAAAATGTGTTCCATCATTTTCCATTTTTTTCTTTGTTTACGAAACTTGCCTTGGCGCAGAGGAGCACATTGGTGTGCCAATCTGGCCCCAGGGTGCCCAACCCTTACTGCCCCACACACTGGGGGGCCTGTCCCACAATTTTTGATGGCCCTCTCCAACCTCACCCCAAATGGGTGGTGGGGGCACCTAATGCAGGCCTCCCGGGGCCTCCTACAAACGGCTGCGTGAGGTACACCCCCCCTCCATTTGGGGTGGGGGGAGAGGGCCACCAAAAATGTGTGGGACAGGCCAATGTGCCCCTCTGCGCCAAGGCAAGTTTCGTAAACAAATAAAAAAAATGGAAAATGGTACACTACACTTTAGGGCGGGCTGAGGGCACCCTAAACTGCCAGGTAACTTTCTAATGTAATGGGGGGTGACCCTCTACCCCCCCACACCAAATGCAGACGGGGGCATCTCATTCAGCCCTCCCTGGGGGCAGATAAGAGGGGGGCATCTCATGCAACCCTCCCTGGGATCAGATGCCCCTTCCTAGGAGCAGATATCTGCCCCCAGGGAGGGCTACAAGGGGTGCCCCATTTCCCTTTGGGGTGAGGGGGAGAGGGCCATCCCCTTTTCTGTAAAATAAATCCCTGGTGGCTAGTGGCCCCCCACTCCCACCCAAAATTCCCTTTTGTTATTTGTTTTTATTTCATTCTTTTTCATTTTGCCCCTTCCCTGGAGGCAGCTGATCAGCCATCTGCCCCCAGGGGAACCTAACCTGCAGGCCCCATGCTTTGGGGGGCCTGCACACTTATTCCTGGTGGCCCTCTGTAAAGACTGGTAGGGAGTGTCTGTACTTCTGCTCTCTATATGGTAGAGGAGAGGCACAGAAGACCCCAGCCAAGATTCTCTGTAAGGTAGCAATGGACGAGCAATCAAGGCCTACCTTCTCAGGAGGTGATGCGGGCTGGTTCTTAAGTACAGTGTAGTCCCCGAACCCCCACAAAGGAATGTCCACACACTGTATTACTGAAAACACAGTCTTTATATAATTAATATTCAAGGGCATGTACACGATCACAATAACGCACTTTGTACTCGGGAGTCAATAATGATAAATATATACAATTCTAAAGTAGTACCACTAATGTTATTGAATCTCATGAAAGTGCATCAACTGTACGGTTAAAATGTCACACAGATTAATAACGAGGAAACCAGCAATAGAGATAGGAAGGAACGCAAGATGGTTGAAACAGTAGGCAGAATACTGACCCCTACCACGAGGCACAGTTCTGAGTAGAAATCCCCCCACCTGGGCCACCTGTAAATAAAGATATATAGCAAAAGCACAGTCCAAATGTTCAATAGCCTTACTTCTTCCTATTAAGGTTTTACCCCCCCCAATGTACCTGGTGGAGTAGAGTTCTCCGACGATGCGTCGACCGATCCTTCTTGAGTGACTCCCTTTAAGGCAGGAGCCACGGATCGTCGAGAGGGGTCGGGGAACTCGGCGTTCGGTGTCGGGGAATCGACGGCCCTTCTTGAGTGCCCTCCCTTTAAGGCGGGAGTCACGGGTCGTCGAACGTCCGACGGTGAAAAGGTCGAACTACGGCAGGGAAGTGACAGCTTCGTTCCTAGCGGTGCTTGTCGACGACAGAGGGTTGGCGTCCTGCAAGGAAGAGGCGTGCGGGGCACCTCGTGACGATAGTTCTGGACCGCAAAGAGATGATGAACTGTGGCCCAGCAAGGGAGTCGAATCGTCGGCGTCTCTGTGGTCTTTAGGTGGCAGGAAACCCACCGGTGGATGCTCTTTGGCGCGTCGATGGTCAGGCCTTCTCCAGCGGGTGGCGATGCAGACGAGAGCGTCCGATGATCAATTGAAGTTCTTAGGCAAACGGGAGCACGGCGGCTCCGGTCGGCGACGGCGGTCGTCGACAGTGGCGGACAACAGTCCGAGTGCTTCTCCTTGGAGTTCCGCAACAGTCCCCGTATCGGGTCGGCAGCCTGTCGAAGGTCTGTCTACCAGGCAGCGTTGGCAAAGATCAGCTGTGCACGATGGTCCCTCGTAGCTCGGGAAGAGGGCGCCTTACCAGGTCCTCACTGGGTCAGTCCTTGGAAACACAGCAGCTTTCAGATTGCGAAGGAGAGCAACAGCACTTCTTCTCGTCCAGTGAGGCTTCAAGGTCAAGCGTCAGTTACTCCAGTTACTTGTCGTAGTGGACTTCAACTTCTGAACACGATTCCTAGCAGTGAGAGGTCCCCAGATATACTGTTGATCTCCCATTCATTCCACTGGGTCACACTCAAGCATCCAATCACAACTACGGGCATTCATGCAGGCAGGCAGCCAATCAGGCACACGAGGTATTCAGGCCATTCTTTTCTCTGCAGACACTCACAACAAGTTATGTGTATTGGGACAAGTACCGAGCCATTCAACACTCCAAGCCGCATTCAAACTGGTTTCGGGCAGGGTTGTCTCAGTCATTGTGTCAACCACCAGATACTAGACACCCACAACATAGAATGCATATTCGTCACACACTCTATTCACCCAGGTCCCACCCACAGGAGGTACCCACAACATACATCACCGGGAAGGCTCCAGCTAGTCTGGCCGGGCCTTCACAACAACACCATATATGGCATTTCCACCCAACAGCCAGTCAGGGGGAAGGCACAGAGTCAGGGCTTCCCTGGACTTTGGGAAAACAAGGTAATGGGTAATAGAAAGCAAGAGGCCACAGGGGCCATCTTGTTTTCCATCAGGAATCAACTGATCCCAATGGCAGGGCCGGGGCATCCCAAAATGGAGGATACTCCGCGCACCTGTCAAATTCAGCATTGAGCTGCCACCAGCCCATACCCTGCTCTGCGGGCCACCCACAGGTGCCCAAAACATACACTAGGGGCACAGGGTTGTACCCCCACCGATGGGTGCCATAAGGGTATCCCACATGTCCATTCACCAAACCAAAAGAAAGAGAGCTGCACTGCCAGGAGTCCCACCTGAACTCCTGCGCAGAAAACACAACAGAACACACGATAAAAAGCAGTAAAGGACAAGGATACGGAGGCCCTGTCCCTCCGATGCATTTTCAGCATCAAAGTCGCCCCCCCCCCAGACTGAGGTGGATGGTGCCTAATCTCCCACGGGATAGACACCCTCATCCAGACGGTCAACATACCTTCTGGAAAGGCCATCTGCATTATCGTGACTCTTCCCTGGTCTGTGCTCTATGGTGAAGTCTAGCCCTTGCAGGCTAATGGACCACCTGAGCAGTTTCGGGTTCTCACCCTTCATCTGCATAAGCCACTTCAGGGGCTTATGATCTGTATGGGCCTTGAAGGTAGACCCCGTAATGTAGGGCCTAAAACACCTAAGGCTCCAAACTATACTAAAACATTCCTTTTCAACAGTAGCCCACCTAAGTTCTCTACCCTTGAGTTGTCTACTGATGAATATGATAGGATGTTTTCTCCCTTTGTCATCTAACTGGGACAAGATAGCTCCAATTCCGGTGTCGCAGGCATCCGTCTGGATGATAAAGGGTCGGCTGTAGTCAGGCGCACACAACACGGGTGCTCGACACAGACTTTCTTTCAAGCCATCAAAGGCCCTCTGACAGTCTTCAGTCCAATTAACCTTCCTCGGCTGTTTGGGTGAAGTCAGAGCTGTCAGTGGTGCAGCTATGGTTCCATAGTCCGCCATGAAATTGCGATAATACCTGGTGAGGCCCAAAAAGGCTCTCACCTGGGTTTGAGTAGTGGGAGTCTCCCAGTCCTGTACATCTTGTACTTTACTGGGGAGAGGTTGGATTTGACCCCCTCCTACCTCATGACCAATTTACGTGACTTTCCCCTGAGCTATCTGGCACTTGGTGGCCTTGATAGTGAGGTTAGCCCTTTTTAAGGCCTGCAACACTCTACCCAGATGTGTCAAGTGCTCTTTCCAAGTGGAACTGTAGACGGCAATGTCATCTAAATAAGCCACGCAAAAGGCTTCCAGCCCACTGAAAGCATGATTGACCAATCGCTGGAAGGTGGCAGGGGCATTCTTCAACCCAAAAGGCATGAACCTAAACTAGTAGAGTCCCTCTGGTGTTGAGAACGCCATCTTTTTCTTGGCATGGTCCGTCAGAGCTATTTGCCAATAGCCTGAGGTGAGGTCAAAGGTGCTCACAAATTTGGCAGCACCCATGGTGTCCACGAGCTCATCAGCCCTGGGCAATGGGTGCGCGTCAGTTTTGGTGACGGCATTGATTCCTCGGTAGTCCACACAGAACCTCCCATCCTTGGTACCTGCCTGGGAACTTGCCTTGTGGACAAGGACCACGGGACTGGACCAGGGACTGGTTGAGGGTTCAATAACACCCAGATCCAACATCTTGGCGACCTCAGCCTGGATGTGGTTCTTAACCGTATCTGACATTCGGTAGCTCCTGCTCTTGACAGCCACGCTGTCACCAGTGTCAATCTCGTGCTTACACCACGGTGTAAGGCCTGGCGTCAGCGAAAACAGAGAGGCATACTGCTGGAGCAAAGTCCTGCAGGCCCTCTGCTGCTCGGTTGTCAAATCTGGAGAGAGCTGCACTCCCTCCACTGAACCATCCTGAGGGCGTGCTATGTAGCAAATCAGGAAGGGGCTCACTCTCATCCTCTTCTTGCTCTGATGCTAGCAGGAGACATGAGACTTCTGCTCGCCGGTGGAAAGGCTTGAGCCTATTAACATGGAATACCTGAGGGGCCACCCCTGGGATTCCCATGTCAACCAGATAATTGACCTCGCCCATCTTGGAGATTATCCGGAAGGGTCCAGTCCATTTATCTGCCAATGCCCGAGGCTTGGTAGGCTCCATCACGAGGACCTCCTGTCCCGGAGTCCAATCCACTTGCGATGCTGTAAGGTCATGCCAGTATTTGTTCAATTCCTGGCTGGCCTTGAGATTCGCCGTTGCTTGACCCATCATCTGTGTCATCCTCCGTCTGAGGCCGAACACATAGTCCCCCACTTACTTGGCGGGACCGGCAGGGGTGGCTTCCAAATCTTCTCTGATCAAGACGAGGGGCCCCCTCACAGGATGTCCAAAGAGTAACTGTTATGCACGATAGGTCTGTCACACACCCACACAACACCCTGCATGACACTCCGATACAATATACTGTCAGGCTCCCCGGTTCACCGCCCAACCCTCCTCATGTCCCATCACCTAGGGTGCAGGGGAGTCGCCATCACCGATGGTTGCGGATCACACGAAGAGGACGGTGTGGTCTGTTTCCTCGTCTCCAATGGAAACTGCCATGGAGATTGCGATCGGGCTGGAACAGCCGATCGCGATCGCTTCCTGGTTGCACATCAACTTCCCGATCACGTGCACGGAGCCCCACTCACGTGATCGGGAGGCGGCTCGCATAAAAGCCGGGAGCTTTGAAACACTCGCCGCTTCACAGCTGTTCTCTAACACTGTTCGGCGTTCTTGACTCTCGTTTTTTGAACTCATCGGATTTCGACCTCAGGCTTACCCTCACGGATTTGATTAACTCTTGCTCCTTGGATACGGTTGCCGATACTCTGCACGGATACTGGTACTTTGGACCCTTTTTGCGCTTAACGGACTGCTTTGGATATTCCCTATCTGTTCACTTGCTACAACCTGGATTTCGACCCTTGGAAGGTTTCAGACCTTCCTTCTGTTCAGTCTTGGAAATCATTACGGATTACTGGTGGTCAGCTCGTACCCACCTCCAGGTACTTGCCGGTTTGAATCATCGGCGCTCCCTTGCACCAATTCCTCAGGCTCCCTTCCATTGAACATAGGTAAGAAAGTATCCTTTCTTCACTCTTTACTGAAGCACTGTCTTTGCCTGTATTAACCCCGACTTCCTTCCAACAGCCTCTGGAGTCCTCGGCGCCATCTGATTCTACAACCAACAAACCACCTGTGGCCTCAAAGCTCGCACAGGGAGTGTTTATCTTTCTCTCCCTGTGGGTGGTTTGTGGACAGAGGCTCAATACACTTCACTACGCGGCAAGTCTCGACAGACTGTGAAGCCGCGCGTTGTGTTGAGTATGGAGCCTGTAGCCGAGGACCCCGTGGCTGCATTGATACAGGCACTCACAGTTTTGAGGGCAGACATGACAGCCGCCAACGCGGCTATACATCAGAGGTTAGATATAATCCAAAGTGTACAACACCCATTACCCGCTGATGTAGAGTTTGGGGAAGCCGCTGCCAACCCCCGGTTGTCCAACCTATTACTCCTCCTGTAGCGCCACATATTCCTGTACTCATGCCTACGCCTTTTCCCTTGGCCGCTCCAGAAAGATTCCACGGAGACCCCAAAAAGTTCCGCACTTTTGTGAATCAATGCAAGCTACATTTTCTTTGTAGACCTCAGGCCTTTCCCGACTCCACCACAAAGGCAGCTTTCACCTTGTCCCATCTGGCCGGCACTGCGGCAGCATGGGCCAATCCCCTACTGGAAAACAATAGCCCTGTCCTATATGATTTCGAGTTGTTGGTCACAGAAATGTCTCATGTATTCGACACACGTCACAAAGCCTAATCCCGGGATCTTGAATTGTTGGATCTAACTCAAGGAAAGGGGTCACTCATAGAGTACATTGCCCGATTTAACCAATTGGCTGCTGAAACATCTTGGCCTGAACCCAAAAAGGCAGTTGTGTTTTACCGGGGGCTTAATAGTACCATGAAGGATGCCATGTCCGTCGTTCCTTCTTTGCCCACATCTCATACTGACTTAGTGGATCTCACCCTACAGATCGATGCGAGGCGTTCCGAACGCAGGTTCGAAACAGGGTTCCCTACTCCTAGTTTATCCTCCCCCGCCTCTGATACCGGTGGTGAACCTATGCAAATAGGCGGTATTCGTAGCCCGATCACACAACTAGAAAGGGACCGCAGAAGAACCGACCATGCCTGCTTCTACTGTGGCCTGAGTGGGCATTTCATAAAGTCCTGTCCCAGACGCCCCAAGTTAAAAAATCCGGTTTTTCGGAATGCTCGACCCTAGATCCGGGGGCCGGATCGAGCATTCCTTCAACTCCCTCGGACAGGTTCCCCACATTTGGCAGGATAAGGCCGGTGATGGTAAAGGCTACGTTAAAACCCACACCCGACATCGTTCATGTTGTTTCGATCTATATCGATTCTGGTGCCACTGGCAATTATGTCGATATAAACCTGGCCGGGTCTTTGAATCTGCCCCTGATTACCAAACAACGTCCGGAACCAGTACAGGCGGTGGATGGCACAGCACTGATTTCTGGCCCAATTCGACAACAAACTGCCCCGATCTCCCTAACTATACAGAAAATACATCAGGAAGTCATATCCTTTGATTTGATTACGATGCCCCAATTCGGGATTATACTAGGGCTCCCATGGTTACATCAACACAACCCTTTAATCGACTGGAAGTCTGGGCAGGTTCACTTTGAATCGGAAATCTGCCAGAATTTTTGCCTCACCGCACCTGACGACACCGAATCTCCTTCTCGTGCCTTGGGGGCCGTCGCACAACTTACCCTACACAAGGAAGCGTCCACGTCCTTGGAGTCTCACGTAGTGGGGGTGGTGGCGACAAATATCCCTATGGAATATAAGGACTTTCATGAGGTCTTTGACAAGGGTTCTTCGGAGGTACTACCGCCACACCGTTCTTACGATTGCCCTATTGATTTCATCCCTGATTCCAGCATTCCCTCAGGACGTATTTACTCCCTGTCCCCCTCAGAGGAACAGGCATTGAAGGAATACATTCAAGTGGCTCTAAAGATTGGCCATATACGTCCTTCCACCTCTCCGGCAGCTAGCCCTATTTTTTTTGTCCCCAAGAAGGAGGGCGACTTACGTCCTTGTGTGGACTACCGACGCTTGAATGCTATCACCATAAAGAACCGGTATCCTATTCCCCTGATTACACCATTGTTGGACAGATTGAGTCACGCCAACATCTTCACGAAACTCGATCTCCGCGGAGCCTATAATTTAATCAGAATCCGCCCCGGAGACGAGTGGAAAACGGCTTTTTGCACTCGTTACGGACTGTTTGAGTACGTAGTCATGCCCTTCGGGCTTTGTAACGCCCCTGCCACGTTCCAGCGTTTCATGAATGAGATTTTTCATGATCTGTTGGACATCTGTGTAGCGGTATATCTCGATGACATCCTAATATTTTCACAGGACCTGAAAGAACATGTACTACATGTCCGCGAGGTATTATCTCGGCTTCGCCGTTTTTCACTCTATGCAAAACCAGAAAAATGTCAGTTCCATACTGGAAGTGTGGAATTCTTGGGATTCCACATTACCCCTGGGGGTTTAGCAATGAATCAATCCAAGGTTCGTGCAGTTTTGGACTGGCCAAAACCCTGTAACATTAAGGCATTACAATCATTCCTTGGGTTTTCGAATTTTTACAGGCGCTTTATCCAGGATTTCTCGTCTCTTGTATCACCTCTTACTGCCTTGACCAGCCCCAAGTTGCCTTTTATCTGGTTGGAACAACACCAAAAGGCTTTTGATGCGCTAAAAGCTGCATTTACTACCGCTCCTGTACTGAAGCATCCCGACCCGGAACTCCCCTTCATTGTAGAGGCGGATGCATCCTCCTTTGCTCTTGGAGCGGTATTATCCCAACATTGTCCTTGTTCCAGTCGGCTACACCCGGTGGCGTTTCACTCTCGAAAGTTTACCCCTACAGAAACGCACTATACGGTCACGGAGAAGGAATTGTTGGCCATCAAAGATGCCTTTCAGGTCTGGCGGCATCACCTGTTGGGAGCAAGACATGCGGTCACGGTGTACACGGACCATCGTAACATTCAAGATTGAGCCTCACTCAAGTGTGTCAATAGTCGACAGGTGCGGTGGCATTTATTCTTTGCAGCCTTTGACTTCCAGATAAAACACCGGTCGGGTCTGTCCCACGGGAAGGCGGACGCTTTATCACGTTCTCCTGGTGGGGTATCCTTGCCTGTTTTCCCTGAAAAACTATTGAATCAGCATGTCATTTGCCTCTGTACTCCTCCTTTACCGCTTCTAGAGTCCATTCGCGCATGGGTTTCGTTACATCCTGAACAGATCTCTGAGTGGGATCCGGTGTTACATGATGGGCTGCCGTTCATACAAAACAAATTATGGTTACCGACATCCGACACTCGTAATCTTGCACTAGAATGGTCCCACGACAGTGCCATTAATGGTCATCCTGGACAGAAGCGCACGCTGGACCTCCTCAGGCGATGGTGTTGGTGGCCCTCCATGAAGCGCGATGTTGAAGGGTATGTCAACACGTGCGCCGTGTGTGCCCAATGTAAACATCGCCGGGGTCGTCCGGTGGGGCTCTTACTTCCCTTGCCTATACCTCCTAGGCCCTGGCACACAGTGTCGATGGATTTTGTGACAGACCTACCTCGAACCAAGGGCTTCGACACCATTTGGGTAGTGGTCGATTCTTTCTCTAAAATGGCCCGTTTTGTTCCCTGTTCTGGCATCCCATCAGCACCGGCTCTGGCCGACCTTTTCTTTAGATCAATCTTCTGTCTTTTCGGGTTACCCACTATCATAATCTCGGACAGGGGACCCCAGTTCACTTCTCGGTTCTGGCGGGCGCTCACGGGCCTCTTGGGCATTGATTCCCGTTTTTCCTCCGCATATCACCCAGAGACAGACGGCCAGACGGAGAGGGTGAACCAAGCCATGGAGCAATATTTACGTTGCCTCATTCTACAGCACCAACAGTCCTGGCTGAGTGTGCTACATCTCGCTGAATTCTCGTATAATAATGCTCTGCATTCTTCTACTGGCTTTTCTCCCTTTTTTGTCTTATATGGCCAACACCCCCGCACCTTACCTGTTCCGGACCTTACACATTCCATTAACCCTGCTGCTGTTTCCTGTGCACGTGACCTATCGGCCGTTCATGCCCGGACTCTCGCTCACCTTCATGAGTCCCAAGTCTCTGCTAAATCTGCGGCTGACCGGCGGAGGGCCGTTGCACCTTCCTATGTTGTGGGGGACTGGGTGTGGCTTTCCTCTCGTCACCTCCGGCTGCCCGGTTGTCGCAAATTGCTACCCCGTTTTGTGGGTCCGTACAGGATATCTGCTGTGATCAACCCTGTGGCTTATCGCCTTTCAGTTCCCGCCTCCTGGCGTCTTCACCCTGTATTCCATACATCTCTGCTAAAGCCTTGTCCTGCTCCTACTCGCCCTAGGTCTACGCCTGGCCCTGTGTCTGTGGGTGACTCTGTGGAATATGAGGTATCGGGTATACTGGGTTCTCGTATGGTTCGTGGTTGTCTCCAGTATCTGGTGGACTGGGCGGGTTATGGTCCGGAGGAGCGGTGTTGGGTCCCCGCGAGTGACGTCCATGCTCTGAGGCTTGTCTCCCGTTTTCATTTGGACCATCCCACCTGCCCACGCGGTCGTGGGCCGTTGAGGGGGGGCTCTGTTATGCACGATAGGTCTGTCACACACCCACACAACACCCTGCATGACACTCCGATACAATATACTGTCAGGCTCCCCGGTTCACCGCCCAACCCTCCTCATGTCCCATCACCTAGGGTGCAGGGGAGTCGCCATCACCGATGGTTGCGGATCACACGAAGAGGACGGTGTGGTCGGTTTCCTCGTCTCCAATGGCAACTGCCATGGAGATTGCGATCGGGCTGGAACAGCCGATCGCGATCGCTTCCTGGTTGCACATCAACTTCCCGATCACGTGCACGGAGCCCCACTCACGTGATCGGGAGGCGGCTCGCATAAAAGCCGGGAGCTTTGAAACACTCGCCGCTTCACAGCTGTTCTCTAACACTGTTCGGCGTTCTTGACTCTCGTTTTTTGAACTCATCGGATTTCGACCTCAGGCTTACCCTCACGGATTTGATTAACTCTTGCTCCTTGGATACGGTTGCCGATACTCTGCACGGATACTGGTACTTTGGACCCTTTTTGCGCTTAACGGACTGCTTTGGATATTCCCTATCTGTTCACTTGCTACAACCTGGATTTCGACCCTTGGAAGGTTTCAGACCTTCCTTCTGTTCAGTCTTGGAAATCATTACGGATTACTGGTGGTCAGCTCGTACCCACCTCCAGGTACTTGCCGGTTTGAATCATCGGCGCTCCCTTGCACCAATTCCTCAGGCTCCCTTCCATTGAACATAGGTAAGAAAGTATCCTTTCTTCACTCTTTACTGAAGCACTGTCTTTGCCTGTATTAACCCCGACTTCCTTCCAACAGCCTCTGGAGTCCTCGGCGCCACCTGATTCTACAACCAACAAACCACCTGTGGCCTCAAAGCTCGCACAGGGAGTGTTTATCTTTCTCTCCCTGTGGGTGGTTTGTGGACAGAGGCTCAATACACTTCACTACGCGGCAAGTCTCGACAGTAACTCAAAGGGGCTGAAACCAACACCCTGTTGAGGTACCTCTCTGTAAGCAAACAGCAGGCATGGCAGGAGGAGATCCCATTTCCTCCTTAGGGGCTCTTCCAAAGCACCTAGCATGCTCTTCAGAGTTTTATTAAATCTCTCAACCAGACCATTGGTCTCGGGTGGTAAGAAGTGGAGAACTTGTAGGTTACCCCACACTCTTTCCACATGGTTTTCATGTAACTAGACATGAAGTTGGATCCTCGGTCAGAGACAACCTCCTTGGAGAACTCAACACGGGTGAAAATGCCCAGTAGGGTCCGGGCAACCACCTTGGCAGTAACAGTCCGAAGGGGTATAGCCTCAGGGTACCTGGTGGCATGATCTACCAAAACCAGGATGAACCGATGTCCACCTGACGTGGCAGGGTCAAGAGGACCGACAATGTCGATGCCCACCCTCTCAAACGGTGTGCCAACCACTGGCAATGGCTGCAGTGGGGCAATGACACTGCCTCCAGTCTTGCCAGACAACTGACAAGTTGGGCAGGTCCTGCAGTGGGACTCCACTTCTACTCCCATCCGTGGCCAGTAGAAATGGGCAGAGAGCCTCTGCTTAGTCTTCTTGGTACCAAGATGACCAGCCAAGGGCACCTCATGTGCCAACTGCAGTAGGAAGGGCCTGTAAACCTGGGGTACCACCAACCTCTTGAGGGCACCAGGTTCAGGCTTAGTAGGCTCACTAACAAGGCGCTCGCTCACCCTCCCAATAAATCCGGAAAGTCCTAGGCACTTCTCCTCGTGCCTGGGACAGGGCCTGTTTCCTCAGACCCTCAACAGAGGGACACTCTCTGTCCTTTACAGAAGTCTGCCCGGGAGGGTCCCCCTTCAGCTAACAAGCATTGAAGATCGGGATGATCCTCCGGGTTGAGAACCTCTCCCACAGGGGAGTCTTCTGGCTCTTCTCCTACAGGAGTTGAGACAGGGTTTACCACTGGGCCCAGCCCGTCCGGAGAATGGATCCCAATGCGTGCTGCAGGAACAGCAGGAAGAGAAGGAGCTCCCTCCACAGAGGTGGCCTTCTTGCTCTTCCTTCGTCATGCCTTAGGCCGCGCCTTCGGCTCGGGTACCTGACTCACAGCCAGACCCGGTGTCACCTTTGACCTAGTGACCGCAGCAGCTGTCATGGGAAGACCATCCGCGATCAATCCCACCTCGACTAGATCGTTACCTAACAGAATGTTAGCAGGGACGTTGTCCTGAACCAAGACAGGAAGCTTTGCTGTCTTGTCTCCAATTACGAGTGTGACTCGGGCTACAGGCGATAATTTGGGAGGCCCACCAGCTAACCTGGTGGTTCTCAGAGGGCATCTACATAGTCCTCTGGCTTGAGCAGGGTCCTGTCCACCACTGTCATGCTTGCCCCAGTGTCTCTCAAACCAGTAGAAGGCTGACCATTCAGGAGGACACTTCTCAAAAATCTATGGGTGTTCTGTGGGATAGTCGCCAGTACTTCCGCGTACTGGTCCCAGGCCCCAAGGGACACTAAGGAAATCTCTACAGGAGCACCAAAAGTGATTCCTGTAGAGGAGGGGAGGACAGTGGCCTCCACCTCAGACATGGGGTAAGGGTAGGTCAGGCTGACAGCCTGTACTCCGAGTGCCTTACCTTTACACTTGGAGTCACCCCTTTTGTGATCCAGAGCCCCACAGTCCCAACAAGTGCCGGGAGTGCGGGGTTCGGTACTGGAACCACTGGGAGCCTGCTTTGCAGCAGGTGGACGACTACTCTTATTCCCACCCACAGATGACTTATCCCCACTAGGTTTTTGGGTCTTAAGAGAGGAGGGTTTAGGTTTATTCGACTGTGACTGCTTTTGGGACTCCTCACCTTTCTGAGAGGCCCCCTTTTCTTTGTCCTTGTCCTTCCCACTGGAGTCCTTAGGGGACACCTGGTGGGAGACCCACTTGTCAGCCAACCTACCCAGCTTAAAGGGATCCAAAATGTTCTGGTCAGCAACATACTGACGCAGCTCTGGTGAACAGGCTTCAGAAAAATGCTCAAAAAACAACAGGTGGGACAATTCAACAAAGGTTTTCACCTTGTAACCATCAATCCACCCCATCATATTCATGTGCGCAGCAAACACCCAGTCAATCCAAGACACATTCTCTCTTTTCTTAAAATCCCTGAACCTTTTAAGGTATTGGGTAGGCGTCTTGCCAAACTTGGCAATCAAATCAGATTTCATACACTCATACTGACCCCTTTCTTCCACACTCAGCTTCAGAATACAGTCATATCCAGTTTGAGGCACTCTGCTTAGCAAACACTTAGCCCAATCTCTTTTTTCAACATCATGAATTGCGCAAGCCATTTCAAACGCTTCAATCCCTTGGAGGATATCAGAACCCTCTGAAAAAACACCAACCAAATCCTTCATAAACTTGGTTGCTGGGGACCTGACACTCTCACTGGGTTTCGCTGAAGTCTCCACTCGAGCTTTCTCTAGCTGGATTCTCTGACATTCAGTGTCCTTGTCTTTGAGTTCAAGATCCCTATTCTTGAGTTCAAGATCCCTATTCTTGAGCTCCACTTGTTGAGCCAACTCCTCCATCTTAGGTTCAGCATCTATTTCCAACTTGCAATATTCAAAGGCCAATTTCATCCTTAATAACTCAAGTTCTAAGGTATTGCTGGGGTTCGGAACAGAGGCAGCAGGAATGGCGGCATTCCCAGAAACAGATTCAGTAGAGACCCCAGGGGTAGAGTCCTCATTGGTTGCATTCCCCCCCTCATCAAGAGTTTCACCATCGGTCTGGTAGTCCACCAGGGCAGCTATCAGCTCAGCCCTAGACTTATACACAAAGTCTAACTCCCTGGCTTCACAAGCACTCTGGAGAGCCTCTAAGCTCATCCGAGTCAATTTACCATTCGCAATAGACTCCATTGCTTGTAATGCAGTTATTTTGTACACACCCAAACCTTAATCTAATGAAGTGCAGATATTTTGTAAGTGGCACGGTTATACACTGAGTCTTAAAACCATAAGCATCCCACTGCTGCCACCAGTGTAAAGACTGGTAGGGGGTGTCTGTACTTCTGCTCTCTATATGGTAGAGGAGAGGCACAGAAGATCCCAGCCAAGATTCTCTATAAGGTAGCAATGGACGAGCAATCAAGGCCTAGCTTCTCAGGAGGTGATGCGGGCTGGTTCTCAAGTACAGTGTAGTCCCCGAGCCCCCACAAAGGAATGTCCACACACTGTATTACTGAAAACACAGTCTTTATATAATTAATATTCAAGGGCATGTACACGATCACAATAACGCACATTGTACTCGGGAGTCAATAATGATAAATATATACAATTCTAAAGTGGTACCACTAATGTTATTGAATCTCATGAAAGTGCATCAACTGTACGGTTAAAATGTCACACAGATTAATAACGAGGAAACCAGCAATAGAGATAGGAAGGAACGCAAGATGGTTGAAACAGTAGGCAGAATACTGACCCCTACCACGAGGCACAGTTCTGAGTGGAGATCCCCCCACCTGGGACACCTGTAAATAAAGATATATAGCACAAGCCCAGTCCAAATGTTTAATAGCCTTACTTCTTCCTATTAAGGTTTTACCCCCCCCAATATACCTGGTGGAGTAGAGTTCTCCGACGATGCGTCAACCAATCCTTCTTGAGTGACTCCCTTTAAGGCAGGAGCCACGGATCGTCGAGAGGGGTCGGGGGAACTCGGCGTTCGGTGTCGGGGAATCGATGGCCCTTCTTGAGTGCCCTCCCTTTAAGGCGGGAGTCACGGGTCGTCGAACGTCCGGCGGTGAACAGGTCGAACTATGGCAGGGAAGTGACAGCTTCGTTCCTACCGGTGCTCGTCGACAACAGAGCGTTGGCGTCCTGCAAGGAAGAGGCGTGCGGGGCACCTCGGTGACGATAGTTCTGGACCACAAAGAGATGATGAAGAACTGTGGCCCAGCAAGGGCGTCGATCGTCGGCGTCTCTGTGGTCTTTAGGTGGCGGGAAACACACCGGTGGATGCTCCTCGGCGCGTCGATGGTCATGCCTTCTCCAGCGGGAGACAAGCGGGTGACGATGCAGACGAGAGCGTCCGATGATCAATTGAAGTTCTTAGGCAAACGGGAGCACGGCGGCTCCGGTCGGCGACGGCAGTCATCGACAGTGGCGGACAACAGTCCGAGTGCTTCTCCTTGGAGTTCTGCAGCAGTCCCCGTATCGGGTCGGCAGCCTGTCGAAGGTCTGTCTACCAGAGAGCGTTGGCAAATATCAGCTGTGCACGATGGTCCCTCGTAGCTCGGGAAGAGGGCGCCTTACCAGGTCCTCTCTGGGTCAGTCCTTGGAAACACAGCAGCTTTCAGATTGCGAAGGAGAGCAACAGCACTTCTTCTCATCCAGCGGGGCTTCAAGGTCAAGCGTCAGTTACTCCAGTTACTCGTCGTAGTGGACTTCAGCTTCTGAACACGATTCCTAGCAGTGAGAGGTCCCCAGATATACTGTTGATCTCCCATTCATTCCGCTGGGTCACACTCAAGCATCCAATCCCGACTACAGGCATTCCTGCAGGCAGGCAGCCAATCAGGCACACGAGGTATTCAGGCCATTCACTTCTCTCCAGACACTCACAACAAGTTATGTGTATTGGGACAAGTACCGAGCCATTCAACACTGCAAGCTGCATTCATACCGGTTTCGGGCAGGGTTGTCTCAGTCATTGTGTCAACCACCAGATACTAGACACCCACAACATAGAATGCATATTCGTCACACAATCTATTCACCCAGGTCCCACCCAGAGGAGGTACCCACAACATACATCACCGGGAAGGCTCCAGATGCTCTGGCTGGGCCTTCACAACAACACCATATATGGCATTTCCACCCAACAGCCAGTCAGGGGCAAGAGACAGAGTCAGGGCTTCCCAGAACTTTGGGAAAACAAGGTAATGGGTAATAGAAAGCAAGAGGCCACAGGGGCCAACTTGTTTTCCATCAGGAATCAACTGATCCCAATGGCAGGGCCGGGGCATCCCAAAATGGAGGATACTCCGCGCACCTGTCAAATTCAGCATGGAGCTGCCACCAGCCCATACCCTGCTCTGCGGGCCACCCACAGGTGCCCAAAAACATACACTAGGGGCACAGGGTTGAACCCCCACCCATGGGTGCCATAAGGGTATCCCACAGGTCCGTTCACCAAACCAAAAGAAAGAGAGCTGCACCGCCAGGAGTCCCACCTGAACTCCTGCGCGGAAAACATGACAGAACACGCGATAAAAAGCAGTAACGGACAAGGATACGGAGGCCCTGTCCCTCCGATGCATTTCCAGCATCGCACCCTCACCCCACAACCCCCAATTGGATGGGGGGCCACCTCATGTACTCCTGCCTGGGGGCATAAGTCTGCCCCCAGGAAGGCTACAAGGGGTGCCCCCCTTTCCACTTGGTGTGGGAGGGGGAGGCCACCACCATTTCAGGGGGGCAAAAAAATACCCCCCACCACCCACCCGTGTTCTATTTCTTTTTTTTGTTTTTTATTGTTTGCCCCCTTCCCTGGGGGCAGATGATCAGCCATCTTCCCCCAGGGTTGTGCGCATATGTGCCCCCATGCTTTGGGGGCCGGGGTGGGGCGAGGGCTGCTTACTGTAAGCTGTCCCCACCTCCCCCCACGTCACAAACGTTTCCCTGGTGTCTAGTGGCCATTGCTTCCACCGTATCGAGCGCCCTGCGCCCGATCCGCGGGCAGCAATGCTGTCACAAAGGGTGTCGTTAGAAAGGGGACAATCTCCCCTTTCCAACGACACCTCCCTCGATCTCCGGCTTGAAATACAGCCGGAGATCGAGGGGGAGAAAGGTGAAGACTCATCTTCTATTTTCAGTGCAGTAGCCCGAAATGGCTGCTGCAGTGAAAATGACTTTCACTTTCATGTTGGCGTGCTTTACGCACGCCGACTTGAAACTGAAGGTAATCCAGCCCCCTGGCAGTGAGGGGGGACCCCCCTCACATAGCCCGGGGGTTGGATTACTGTTTTGAGCGATCCCTGCTTTGCAGGGATCGCTCAAAACAACGTGCCAAAAAGGACGAGCTATCTCGTCCTTGGCACTGCATACGTAATGTCAAGGACGAGATTCCTCATCCTTGGCACTTAAGGGGTTAAATGAATGAAAAAAAGCTGCCATGTTAATGTTGCACAATGCAGATATAAATATGGAGATGATTAAACTGCGTCCACAAGAGGGAAAAAAACGCATCCAATGGAATGATTGGATTAGAATGATACAACTTAAAGCACAATACCAGCTGGCATTAAACTGTGAGATAGAAACAAGACATTTGAACCAATTACCCCAATATTTTAGCATGTTTCCTGCACGAAATATCCGAGAAACCTATTTACGTTTACGCCTCAATCTTCTGCCCATGCATGAACTTTTGTTCATGACAAAACAGTTGCCACCAGAACTGAAATTCTGCATGTTATGCCAGCTCCCAGACACAGTAAGTCACTCTATCACATTATAATGGCTTGTACGGCCTTAACGGAAAAAAGAAACGTAACGATATGCTTACACAAATAAGGACCGTTTTTGATGCAAACTAAAGATGGGCACAGATTATTTTGGGGAGTAATAAAGCCCTGATTTTTTGGATTATACAATTTTGGAAGAATATAATGGACAAATCGAATAAAAACATTTTAAGTGAATGCATTAACCCCATCTAAACGAAAAGTAATCTGGACTGAAAGGAAATTAACTTATATTTTGTATTTTCTTTTTATTGTTGTATGTTGCAGAGATTTGTGTTTGTAGTTTGGATATGAATGAAAACTTCGGAATTAATCTATCATTTAAATAAAAATAAAAAATATAAATTACTGTGATGCTTATAAGTAATTATATTTTAAATACAAGGTAGGACTTTTACTGTGAAAAAGTGCTTCAAATAACAGCAGGACATCTATATCTATATCCACATATCTCAAAAAGTTCCTTTGTATTGTACAATCCAACCAACTCTACACAGTTAAAAAACATTTTAAATTACCTTAAACGCAAGCTGGCAAAGACTGATAACCTAAACCACACCCACTAAACCACACCCACAAAGGTAATATTGAGCTGGAACGCCCGATCCATTGTTTAGTCTTACTATTGGAGTGTTGGGTATTTTGAACAATTGCACAAACAGCAATGATGTAAACAGTATGTACCACTTCATTTGCATTGTGCAGCTCCGAGGAATACTGTTGCTTCCCACACATGAATGTTCAGGGTCGCCCTTATCCATTACTCTACCATGAGAACTCACAGCCAAAGATTCCAAGAACCTTATCCAAATGTCTATTATACCAAGATGTTTATGCACAGGCAGAGTTTACTAATTTCACATGTGAATTTGTCATATTTTAATGGCCTTCCAGCTGAAGAGATTGGAGGTATATCGTCTGCAGCAGGTAAGTTGCCTTATTTCCCATTTGCCACCTGCTAACACCAGAGGTGCAACCATGATAAGGGGCTTGAGTTGTTTTTATTCAACTGTTTTTTAAGATGTGCCTGTACCACTTATATTTCATATGTTAACTTTACCATTTGACAAGACCTGTTGCATTAATATTACAGACAGGTCTAGGTGCTTCTCATAGAGTGTGAGAGAAACCAGATATTATCATTGAAACCAAAATCCCTCATTCCAACTTCGCTCATTTGTGTCCAGTTGGCAGACAGCTAATGTTCTTGTAACTTCCTCTTAAAATGTGTTTCGGACCTAACTGAAAGTAGACAATTAGCCGTAACGATTACCTCTAGTGCACTCAACTGTAGAACACACTGCCTTCTCCAAATCTTGGGCATCAGAGATCTGAAAACACTCTTTCAACTAACATAACATAGAAGATGACAGGCTTGAATTAATAGAAAGGTAGCAATAACTTACTAATCCCTGCAACTTTAAACACGTCCTTCTAATGTAATGAAGCCAAAATGGGGGCTAAAATTGAGGTGATGGGGCGTAGTTTGGACAACGTGGACATAGTTTGTTGAAGGGGCGGAAACTGGTGAAGGTGCAGAGTTTAGCAAAGGTGGAGTAAAGTTGGCGGGGCACATGCATTTATTTGGGCCTAAGTACGCCACTGCTAGTGATGGTCTAGAACACCTTAGCTCCTTGGAGATCGGCCAGGATGTCATCTAGTATAGGCATGGAGTGGCATTCTCTTTGAATGGCCCTATTTGGGAGCCACATGTCCACACGTATCCCGACCTCCTCTGGGCACTTTGGATTGTTGGCCACCCCTATCAGTGACACCCATGCTGTAGGGCCTTCCACTCGCTCGATAATGCCAGCCACCTCCAGCTTGTCCAGCTCTTCCTACACCTTCTGTCTCAGGTGGAACAGTATTTGTCTGTAGCACAGTGCCAAGTTTCATAGACTTTGAAGATGAACTGCACCAGCCATAAGTCTTCTGCCGTTGAGCAACTTAACAGAGTGTCAGTAGCTACTGGGTTCACTTAGAATGTGTCATCAATCGATACTTGTTCATGCTTCACTTGGCCCCAGAATGCACCATTCAGTGGCAATGGTGTAGACCCACCATAGGTGACGATTGTAATTTGTGGATGAGCCAAAGTGGGAGCTGGGCGTAGCTTCTTGAACTGGGTGGTGGGCATTACATTTACTGAAGCTCCAGTATCGATAAGAATGGACATTTCAGTTGACAAGATGGAGACTGAACACTGTGGCTTCCAACGTTGACCTGGACCACCCAAACAGACTGCCTAAATGAAGAACACGCCCTCAATGTCTGCTGCCCCTTCCAGTCTTGATAACACCAACCCTTGGTCCTCCTCCAGTGCTGGTACCGATCATTGTCGGGGTCGAAGCAGCGTGGTTGGTGGTCTTGACGATTCACCCTTTTCCACAGTGGTCACGTGTTTGGCCAGCCGCCTGCCGGATACGCTTGTTCATGGGGTGCTGCACCCTTGCATGCGTCAACCAGTTTCTGCTGCTCCTCATTAGGTTTGAGGACGCCTGGGTTGCTGCCTGTTGAACAATCCTTCGGGTTTTGCTGGATCTCTCACCGTCACCCCATGAGCCGATTCTGTTTTTTCCCAGCTTTGGATGCTTCTTCCATCTGAGCGGCATGTGAGGTTGAGAGTTGTTGTGTGTCTCCCAGCTCGAGAATCCATTGTAGTGGAATGTCCAGCTCTTTGCGTATTTGCCTTCTCTGTGCTGCTGAGGCGCAGTGCTGCGCCCTGATCTCATCTGTTTCTTCAATGACAATCGCCCAATTTCCGTTACCCCCTTTCTGGGCAAACTCCTGGACAAGCTGGTCATCTCTCAGCTGAACCTTCATTCAGACTCTGTTGGCTGTCTCCATGACCAGGAGTCTGACTTCAGACCGGCCAGAAGCATGGAAACTGCTGTCCTGAATATCCGTGAAGGTCTGCTCTCCAACCTGGACTCCAACATTCCCTCTGTCCTCATCCTTCTTGATATCTCTTCTGCCTTCGACACGGTCAAATACACCATCCTGCTCAACCGCCTCCGTGATAACCTGGGCATCACTGATCAGGCTCTGGCCTGGCTGACCTCTTTCCTCTCTGACCGACCCTCCCAGGTCCAACTGGGGTCCTTCCTATCATCTATCTTCCTCTATACCTGTGGGGTTCCCCAGGGATCTAACCTCTCACCCTGGCTCTTCAACGAATAACTGGCAACTCTCGCCCACTGCATTACCATTTTCTGCTCAAATTTCCAGTGCTACGCTGATGACACTCAACTCAATTTCCGGCTGCCCTCGGCGTAACTTCTCCTGCTACAAATGGACTTCAACTATATTGAATGTGGCACAATTAAACAAATGGGGTGTTACTCATTTATGTATGCTGACAGTAATAACAGAGAATGAAGGAACATTGCATACTGTTAAGTATAAAGTATATTGCTGGCCCTTGCAACGTCAGACAGGAGAACTCTTTAGCAGTCATAAAGAAAATTCATAAGGTATACATTAAATATATTTTGAATGCTTTGTATTACACTCAACAATTTTGACTGGGGTGCGTTTGTAGGCAAACAGCCTAACACTCTTGGGCCCTATTCCACTCGTAGCCCAAACGGAACGGCTCTCGTAATTGGCTACAAGTCACCAAAGAGCTATAAACCCAATCAGGGTTTAGCTAACCAACTATGATTCTATAAAGACCACTTGCCTGAGGAGCAGTTGTGTCCTGCTGGGAGCTGTTAATTATTGTCAGGTAAGGGAGGAGTGCTTCAGCCGGAAAGGGTCTTGAGTACGGAGTGTTGGGGTAGTTTTTCCAGGTATGCCAGAGGTTTTCTGGGGGTCCGCCTGACTCTCAAGGGCCCAACTCCCTTCCCCAGAATAAATGGAGGACTCAGCCAACGGCAGGTTCAAACTGCATTTTATTACAAAAAGCAACAGGGATCATACAAAACAATCAAGTTTCTCCAGTACTTTTCAGTATTCCATGGTGTGCGTTACAGTTTGAGCGATCTTACGTCATCCCTGGGCCCTTCCCTGAAAAACCTATCACCACAAATGATTGGGTATTGAGAGTGGTAATACCTATGGGTGCACCCTATTGAGGTAATTCTACTGGTCCTTGCATGTCAGGTGGTTGGCCTGTCCCGTCCCCAAGAAACTATCCTTTAAATTGCTGCAGAGTAATGGGCTTACCATTGGTTCTTGCCCCTTGCCTACCACCCCTGATTTTCTATTCTGTGATTGGTTAGAGCTGATCTCCCCAGGCCTGGGACTCGTTCAGTTCTCAGCCCTCTGTGCACCTCTTCAAGGTAATGTGAACGATTATGTGTCTGTATTGTAACTTATGGTGTACCACCTTTGCCTGTGAGAATGCGCTCCTACGTTGCTTTCCTTGTCTGGGTTTGCTGGGATCGGGTCTGCTTTCCCACCATGGGTGAATGACCATTGTCTGGTTCGGCTGCACCACGTGCTTGGAAACAACAAAGCCAAGCTCTTGCGCTTGCATTTGTGAGGATTTATTTCTGATTCTCTGTAGCTGGTCCCTTGTTGTCTAAAGTTTGGAATGCAGTCGTGTATCTCTGACCTTGGCTTTGAGCCTGCTTTGCGCTCTGTGCAGTCTGAATCAGCTCTTCTCGTCTCGTGCTCTGTAACTTGAGTCCTTCTGTAATTTTACTTAGACTTATAATATGATTTCTACATGCCCGTGTTATGCTGGGTAACCTATAGGTTAGTCACACATGGTTCTACCAGGCTCCATATATACTCTTGTAGTACCATAGGGTTAATTGCTTTAAGCATCTGCAAGCTTGCTCAGGATCTCTTCTTGCCTTGCGTTTCTGCGTTCCTGCATTTGTCTAATGAGAAAAATAATAAAAGCTTTGACAGTATGTATATGTATCCGTCCTCTAGCTATAGAGCTGTGTATGCTTGTTCTTCGTGTATGCAAATGTGTGTTTGTGTGATGCAGTGCAGGAGTGTGAGTGTGCTTCATGACTAATGCTGCTATGTCATGGTGTCACTAATGACATCAGCACCGTGGCTTCTTGGTGCTTAATCGAGACTGTCTATTAGGGTATTTCCATCCTCGATCTCTGTTGTCTCCCTATACCTGTAAGAATGTGCACTGGATTGGGTCTGTATGGTTGATATTTTTCCATGTACGTGTCAGCAAATGGTGCACTTGGATTTCGTCCAAAATAAGATGGGTGGCTGCGAGCGTTTCTGGCTGTCATGTTTCTGGGGGTGAGGAGGGGCATTCTTGGAACCCTCTCTTGAGGAGGGAGGCAGATGCATACAATGTGGCCTTGAGGGATGCAAGGATGGCAGTGAGGTCTTCCATAGTGGATGTCTTAAAAATTGTCCAGATAACTTTGATTTTGCGAGATGGGATGTGTAGTGTGTTGTCAGTTGTAGCGTTGGTTTCAGCATTAGTGCAATTCTTTCAGTGGGGGTAGGCGGGGCAGGACTTTACATCAAGGGTATGACGCATGCATGGGAGGAAAGCAGCACTTCTACCCAGCTGTTTCATAGTTAGCAGCACTTGGCGCTGGGGTCCCATCCAGTCCCCAGGCGGTGTTTCAGCACAGGTGCCGAGAACCCACAACTGGCCCTCCGCAAGAAGCATTAGGAAATATGTAACCCCTACCCTGCTTCAGGTACCCCTCTCCCCCCCGTCACCTGAACCTGAAAAATCACACCGACAACCCCTCCCCAAACCCCAACACTATACCCAGACAAAAGCACTCAACACAAGGGGTGTGATGGAGACAAACACCTGCATCGTGCTTTATATAGCAAGAGTTAATTACAAGTGCTCTGTC
Organism: Ambystoma mexicanum; assembly: GCF_040938575.1. Classification (NCBI taxonomy): domain Eukaryota; kingdom Metazoa; phylum Chordata; class Amphibia; order Caudata; family Ambystomatidae; genus Ambystoma; species Ambystoma mexicanum. The sequence continues at coordinate 811,358,828 of NC_090925.1, read as the reverse complement.
TACATGACATCACAGTGACAGGATACTGCTCTGCACTAGCGTCCTGGCTGTGCCGGTGAAGACATTCTTTACCTCCTCATCCAGTTTCCTGACAGCGCATAGCTGTGAGCACGGGCATCAGAACGGGGAGGTCGGTGGTAGAACCCCAGTACGAGGTTCCAGTCGCTGGGATCTTCACTCTGTAGTGCGTGCACAGTGATAGTTTAACGGCAGCCTGTTTCTCCTCTCCCACGACTTATTCACAGCAGCTGATCCATAGACGTCTGCAAGCATAATGCTGCACAGAGACAGAACTGCTGACCAACCCCCTCCCTCGCTTAAATCTCTAACTCGTAACTCCCCTCCCTCCCTTGCCACCCCTGCCCCTCTTTCCCCTTTTCTTTATTTAGCCCTCGCCCATTTCAGAGTACATACTTACCTGTTGACTGCAAGCTTAATCCCACAGGCAAAGCTGTTACTTGTCGCAGTTGTCATTTCCCCTCCTCACTTGTCCCCCCATTTTCCTGTAAATAGTAGTCTCTGATGGGTAGGAAAAAATGTTGACCTTTGCTGTCATATTTTACTAACCTATCAAATTGTCCCACCTCTGTCATGAACCGTCGTCTACGTCCTTTCTGGACCTCCTGGTCCCTGACTCGCAGGGGATTGCATGCAGTTATCCTTCCAACATGGCCGCCCGGAACGGAATGCTCCGGATCAGTCTATGCGTTTCACGCTGCTCATCCTACAAGAGACACGCCCCCGCGGCTCTGCACGTCTCAACGCTACCGCTACCTGTAGTCGGACGTGCTTAGCCGGAGTTCGATCGGGGCTCTCGCTTGATTCCTTGTTCCCAGTTCCTTGAATCCCCTCCTGTTCCCTTCCTTCTCCAATCTCCTGGAAAACCTTCCGCGCTCGAGTCACAGTCCTTCGTGCCTCCGAGCGTACCTTATTTACTTCCTGGAATTACCCTGGACTTTTTGAACGCCCCTGGAAACTGAACCGCTGCTCTCACGCTGGACGCCGAAAGATCGGCGTTCGGGTCTATACAAATCCCGGACCGTAAAGAAGAAGAAATCCCAGAAGGTCGCAAGTACACAACAGAAACAGGTAAGAAGGGGAGAGACTTGTGACAACCTCTGCTTTTTTAGATTTTCTCCAGCATTGGATCTTTCTTAGATTTACATACAATGAATTTTCAGCATTATGTTCTTTAGACGTCAAGAGTGCCTTAAAGTATTACTTCGACCGTACAAAAGCCTTCACAGCTACAAGACAACTTTTCATTGCATTTGGGTGTAGCTTAGGCAGCAGTGAGAAAGACCAAACCCGCGGAGATTCATAAACCTCTCAGTGTTTCATATTATTAGCACTTGTATGCCAGAAGAAATGCACCCTGCAATTCCAAATGGGGGCAGAGAGCTCCCTTTGAGAAGTTATCCCACCTGAAAGAGGGCACAAGCCTCCAACCATCACCAGTCCAAACCCTAAGTTATAGTGCCCAGATGCCCTATCCCAAGACCCCAGTGTACCAGTCAACCCCAGACCAACGGCCATATGTGCTAATTCATCACAAGGATCCCTGTCCCTGCGAGTTGTGTTGCAAGGAAAGTAACAAATTTACGCTCAGGGTGGGAAGAACTGGATCAGCGCTGACGGTCTGGGATCAAGCACAGGTTTGAAGTTATCGTGACCTCAAAAGTAGCCTCTGCTCTCATGTCTGCAGTACCAGGTGCACATTAGACCACAAATAGGAGATCTAGTGAAGTCTTATAGTAATTACCAATTATGAGCTTTGCGCTTGATGGCGTATGAAGAAGAATCCAATGTGGAAGAAGAGGAGCAGGTGAAGCTGGGACCAATGGCCTAGCATCCCCAGTGGACCAGGCCACCTATGTATAGTGCCGCACCAACCAGCTACAAGGATTTCTAACTTATGTGATGTCAAAATGTGTTTTCGGTAGGATTTTCTGACGGGTAGCAAAAAATCATATTTGCCTACCCTGTCACATTTTCCTATCCCTGCACAGCCTGTCAAATGTGCCTACCCATTGAAATGTACCCCCACTTTCCTTCTACACGGTCAAAATGTGCTATTGGTAGGATTTTGTGATGCGAAGCAAAAATTGACATTACACAGATTTTCCTACCCCGTCACTTTTTCCTACCCCTGGGTGGGTTGCCCAGTGCCTGCTCTCAGTAGGATTTTTGGACGGGTAGGAAAAAATGACAGGTCAGGCTGTCAGATTTTCCTACCCCGTCACTTTTTCCTACCCCTTTGTGGGTTGCCCAGTGCCTGCTCTCAGTAGGATTTTCTGACGGGTAGGAAAAAATGACAGGTCAGGCTGTCAGATTGTTAGGAAAGATTTCGTAATTGTAGGGAATTTTCCTTCCATGTGGCAACCCCTAAACTTTTTGCTGTTGTTTTACACCTTGTTCTTGACTTTGCCAGAGAAGTACAGCCTTCTGCCGCACTTCTCTGGGCTTTCGCTCCTTTCTTACTGGGAAACTGACATGCCCTTAAGACAGTCAGTACCGGGGAACGCTGTTTCCCGTAGTTTCTTTTATCGTGTTGCGGCTTTAGTGCAACATGACACAAGAGGGCACTGTAAGCTAAGTTACAGCTCTCTTGGGCCTCTAGCCTTCTACAGGCCCTAGATACTCTTTTAGGATGGTATTTGATCGGTGCAAGTCATTCAGGGACTGGAATGGTGGCAGCGATCGTTTTGTTTATTTTGAGCTCCTTTTGGCGTTCTGAGCACGTTTTTCGCACTGAACCCAAAATGGTGGCCTGGCTCCCAAAATGGCCAGACCATGAGGCTCCTTTGTCCTGTCCACTGACCGTCTTGCTCCCTTCACCTTCCCCAGGTCGGGCGACCCGGGGCCTTCCTTATTTGGGCATGTACTTTCCCGCGAAACGTGGTTGCTTTCGCGGGCTTCTACATGTTGTTTCTTGTGCCTCCAGGGTGTGGGCTGGGATGTCTGGTCCCAATACACATCCTGGGTGCCAGAGAGTCTAGGGTAGTGTGAATGCCTGGGACCACCGTGGTCCGTGATTGGTCCACGTATGGTATGTGTGTTGATGAGCGGATCTCCCATTGGCTCCCCTCCGTTTTGGCGCGAAGGGAACCGTGGATAAGAGGGGGCTGGAAACACCACTACCATGTTGATCTCCTGAGTTCTAACGAACGAAGGAATACAGGAGCCAAGTATCCTGCAACCAAGAGGCTGGACCGAGGAATCGCTGGTGACCCGCTGAAGGAATCCTCCTTTGCACTGCTGTCGTCCTGTGAAACCCTTTCCTCCTTTGATCGAACCAGAAGGCCTTTACTGGTGCTTCGACCTTTGGAATAGCAGGAACAGCTATTCCCGGCGACTTCATCAACTCCTGCCAAGTAAGCCTTCGGAAGTGTCTCTGGGCCATCCAGTTGACTGACCAGCTTACAAGGGAGTCCTGCTCTGTAACCGCCGCCAGGTTGTGTTGTATTTCGAGTCCTGGTCACTCTCCCACGCTTCGTATACTTGGCGTCCCCAGGTCTGAAGGGAGGAGTGTACATTTGGCTTGAATACACACGGCCGCTCCGTTGTCCTGCTGCGGCAACAAACTGTGCTGGTTTCGTCGATTGGGACGTCTTTTTGCTCTACACGACTACGAGGCGTTCCCTGCTCTTCTGAACCTGCCAGATGCTGAAACTAACGTGGAGAAGCCTGGGTCTGCTTGCTTCGGGGACCGGTGAGTAGTTTAGCTAGGATCTGGTCGCCCTCCTGCAGTATCCCATTGCTTTTCCCTGCTGTGTAAAAACAGCACCCTTTTGGCCGTACTCGCGCTCTGCTTCTGCCCGCTGTGGAGGCTGCGCTTGAGTTGCGGGACCTGTTCTCCTTCTGCTGTGCACTAACCCGAACTGCCTGACTTCCTCCGAAGAGCTTCCCCTTTTGCCCGTTGGCACCGGCGTGGCAGGTACTTTGAGCACAAGGCTCCACTCTTCGCAGGGCTCGGACTTCCATCTAGTTAGGTGCTCCTGAAGGCGAACTGAGTCTAAAGCGGTATCGCACTGCCTGTTTTCCTTTCCTTTCAGGTGGACTACATATTTCGTGCTTTAAACGCTTGAGACTGTGTATTTGTATATATATTGTGTTGATATGGTATGTGTTGGTTTAATATTGTGATATTGTGATTTTCTCGCTACGGTCATTATTTTAAAGGCCTTAAAATAAATGTGTATCTATTTTTGATATAACAACTGTTTGGAGTAGTTTGTAAGCGCTCTTGCTTTGTGTGCTCATTGCGGGCTTTCAGTCACCCTCACCCCTCTTGAGACCTAGTCTTGACCGCCGCGATCGCTACCTTGATTGGTCTGGCTTGTCCAGAGGTTACCCTGTTCCAAGTAATTAGGTTGGCCTTCTGAACTTCTGCGCCACCAGGACAGAGTTCAGAAATCCGTCTTAACACAGATGTTCCTACCCCGTCACTTTTTCGTACCCCTGGGTGGGTTGCCCAATGCCTGCTGTCGGTAGGATTTTCTGACGGGTAGGAAAAAATTACAGGTCAGGCTGTCAGATTTTCCTAACCCGTCACTTTTTCCTACCCCTGGGTGGCTTGCCCAACGCCTGCTCTCCGTAGGATTTTCTGACGGGTAGGAAAAAATGACAGGTGAGGCTGTCAGATTTTCCTACCCATCACTTTTTCCTACCCCTGGGTGCGTTGCCCAATGCCTGCTGTCGGTAGGATTTTCTGACGGGTAGGAAAAAATGACAGGTCAGGCTGTCAGATTTTCCTACCCCGTCACTTTTTCCTACCCCTTTGTGGGTTGCCCAGTGCCTGCTCTCGGTAGGATTTTCTGACGGGTAGGAAAAAATGACAAGTCAGGCTGTCAGATTTTCCTACCCCGTCACTTTTTCCTACCCCTGGGTGGGTTGCCCAATGCCTGCTGTCGGTAGGATTTTCTGATGGGTAGGAAAAAATGACAGGTTAGGCTGTCAGATTTTCTTACCCCGTCACTTTTTCCTACCCCTGGGTGGGTTGCCCAGTGCCTGCTCTCGGTAGGATTTTTTGACGGGTAGGAAAAAATGACAGGTCAGGCTGTCAGATTTTCCTACCCTGTCACTTTTTCCTACCCTTGTGTGGGTTGCCCAGTGCCTGCTCTCGGTAGGATTTTCTGACGGGTAGGAAAAAATGACAGGTCAGGCTGTCAGATTTTCCTACCCCGTCACTTTTTCCTACCCCTGGGTGGGTTGCCCAGTGCCTGCTCTCGGTAGGATTTTTTGACGGGTAGGAAAAAATGACAGGTCAGGCTGTCAGATGTTCCTACCCCGTCACTTTTTCCTACCCCTAGGTGGGTTTCCCAATGCCTGCTGTCGGTAGGATTTTCTGATGGGTAGGAAAAAATGACAGGTCAGACTCTCAGATTTTCCTACCCCGTCCCTTTTTCCTATCAGTAGGATTTTCTGAAGGGTAGCAAAAAGTGATGTAACAACGGCACCTAACACCAGAAATACCTGAGACGAGTCTAATGGACTCCCTGCCCTTAAGGCAGGGGTCCTATTTAGTCACATGATGGAGGGCGTCACCTGACAGTGGTGACGTCCTACATTCCAACAGCTACTGTCTGGGGTTCCATGCCATCCCCCTCAAACAAATGCCCCAGGTTACAGGCCTGTTACAGTGTCTGGTCAGGTGTTATAGCCCATTTTCTACTGGCGGAAGGTAGGATGAGTCAAGCGTTCAGGTATAAATCGTGTGCACATACCTAGGCTAGATGATGTAATGTATTGGTTTCCCCTCAACACCCGAGGCCGACATAGGATCCGTCTGCGCAGAGAGGGGGTGGGGTAATGAAGCGCGGTCCGGTGAGCAGCGTGACGCCGTCAGGCACGCACGCACGCATTCGAAACGAGCCGACAGTTTACACCTCTATCAACTGTCACCAGAGAAGCAGGTGTGCTGTGTCACCGTACGTATTACGTTGACAGGCAGCACGAGCTGGTTGATTGGTTTCTGCCGCCCTTTGCCTCTCTTCTATTGCGGTAGTTACAGTATGTTATTGTACTCAAAGACAGTGACATCTGGTCGGAATCCTCGGTGCAGGTCGGGAGTTCTGAAGGACTGAAAACCTCTCTGCTTCGGTACATCAAACTGTAAAATTGCGCAGTGACGTCTTGAGATTTTTAAATCCTTCACCCTCGAGTAGTCGCCTCAAATCGTGTTTTTTCCAGGCTTTTTTTGGGCGCACTTTAAACGTCACATCAACCCAAAAAGGGCCGTCACCAGGCAACAGGGACGTCCGTGTGGGTGCCGGGCAAAAGGGGTTTCAAACCGGACAAGGGGAGCCGAATCCAATAAGGGCCAACAGGCCAAATCGATTTTAGTAAAATGTGCTTGCGGTTTGTTCCAATAACCAAACGCAAAATAAAAAAAAGAAGTACGCATATACTTAACCAAGCTGTTTGTATTTATTAACGCATGGCATTCATGCAAGTAAGTTTAAAATAGGTTTAATGCAAAAAACTGGCTACATCAAGTATGCAATCTTGGCAAAGAATGTCAATCTCAGTAATTCAAAAAGGCCATACAAAAACGTCCAAAAGTCATTGGGTCTTACACATGTTTGAATATTAATGTTTCATTCTGCACGTATTTTCCCATTATTTGCTGTCCTGTAGCTTTATGTGCATTCATGAACAAAATACATAAAACAAGTTAACAGCCTACAGTGGACTGGACCCCGACGCTGACCCTTAGTCGGGCAAGCTCCCCTACAAAGCACTCTGATTTCCCACACTAACACCCCACATTAGCCATCTCAGAGGTTTTTTTTTAAAATGCTCACTCATGAGCCAGCCTTTGGTACTAACCCAAAACAGTTACACCCGTCGCCATTATTATTGCAAGCTAGTTGTGTTTTGTTATCTTAGTATGCTTTGGCGTGAAAAGAGGTTGCAGATGGCGGGAGGGAATTCACCCGGTGTGTGTGTGTGTGTGGGGTTGTGGGGGAGGGGGGGCGTGCTTACAAGATTCTATGGCACGACAAGGAGGCTCATATTATGCCAACAATCTTTACTACTGACATAAAATAGCAGCAAGAAACATTTTTTTGGTAACATTAACTTTTTTTCATTATAACACCAAAAAAACCACAAAGTTCAAATAACACATTTGAAGCTCCCAATCCAAAATGGGGCTAGCCCATAGTCCATCATCCAATCAGGATGAACCCACACCCATATATGTCCTTTCTTCTAACGGCAACTCCTCTTTCTTTGCTGCTGACGCAACAAGATAAGTCCTCGACACGCTCTCGTCCTTTCTTTGATGAGAGTTTGTGTTACTTTGTTACACTATACTTGTTTCTGTTGTGCAGTGGTATTGTACTTTCCTGCTCGCTCGTTCGAGCTTTTCTTTGCATTAAGGAGCCGCTCGGCGTGAGGCTTTAGTCCGCCTCTGTCACGCCTTGAGCCGGCCCCCCCTTGTACGGCCTACCCGCCTCCCACCCCTCCTTCCCCGACTTTCCTCTCAGCCTCGCAGCGACCGGTGTGCAAATAAACGCGCTAGCGTTTTTCTTCAATCGGGAGCCACTCGGCGTGAGGCTTTAGTCCGCCTCTGTCACGCCTTGAGCTGGCCGCCCTTGTACGGCCTACCCGCCTCCCGCCCCTCCTTCCCCGACATTCCTTTTCAGCCTCGCCTGCTCGGCGAGAGGTGTGCCGCCAAGCGCTGCTCGCGCTCAAGGAATTGTTTGCGCCTGCTCGGCGCGTATACATTATTTGGATACTGTGCTTCCTCCCCGCTCGTTTTCAAGCGTTTTGCAACAAAGTGCCATAGGTTCGCTTCTGGTCGGAAGCTCTCTGGAAGCGTTCGCCTGCTCGGCGTTGCTTCTCTTTGATGTTGAGATTTCAAACCGCGTTGCTCACGCGTCTTTGGGTGGCTTTGCCTCCAATTTTGATTTGTGCCTGTTTACACAGGTCCCTCCAACACCGGTTGGTAGTTGGTATATGTGTGTGTACACATTAGTTTTCCACATTAATTAAGTGGAAGTTTTCTGTCAGACCTGCTAGGTCCCTCATTTAGTCACAGTGCACTGGGGGGAGGGGGTGATTAAGTTGTTTTACATATATATATATATATATATATATATGTTCTTACTTTTTTCCCTTTTCAATAATGCAGTCTACAAAGGGATCTGAAGGGGTGCCTTATGGGGATGCGTGTGCCCAGGTCAGGGTTGCTTCGAAGAAAACAGACAAGCCCAGTGAAGAAGGGGTTATGAGGGAGTTCGGGGACCCTACAGTAGCTCCTCCCCCTTCGGTCTCTAGAGCAATAAGGGATTCTATGGATTTGGCTCTGGGGAATTTAAATTCTACCCTTGCCTCAGCCTTTGACAGGCTAATAAATAAAATTTCGGATTTCCACCCGGCCCCTGCGCAGGGTCCCTCGATAGCCCCCAGAAAGTGCACTTCAAAAACCAAGCATTTGCAAGGGCAATCCAGCCCGGTTTTAAGTTCTTCTTCCCTGGGTTCCCCAGTTAGGACCCTCAAACGTAAGTTCAGGGAGGGGGTGTCCCAAGCTTCTGCCCCTATTAGAGTGGTTTCTTCCCCGTTGTCATCTCCTGAGTCCTCGGAGTATTCCGATTCCCCCCTAAGAGGAGGAAAAGAAGGGTAGCCGCTCCAGATGTGTCACAACCTGTTACTGAACAGTTGTTAGATGGCAGTGGTGTGCCGTTCTTTGACCCCTCTTTAATACAACATCCACGCTCGGCGGAGTGGCGTCCTTCAGAGGCTGTATCCTCTTTCCTTCATCATTGGGTTAGGAGGGCTCTCCCCAATGAGGATAGGAGTAAGCTGCGCTCAGAATGTCCCTGTCCTGTCATCCCAGATAAGGTGGCGATAACCCCCAGTATTGATCAGTCCATGTTGGCCTTTCTTTCCCAAAGGGGTAAGGATCCTAAAAAGGGGGTGGATGGGGCTCTTAAGACCTGTCAGGATAAACTTCTGGATGTATTGGGGCCCTTGACCCAAATTTTTGAACTGGCAGAGGAAGCGGCTGTTCATGAGTCACAGATTGAAATTGAAGCACTCAAGAGGCTGGGTTCAGCGTTCTATTTGCCTGCTCGGCAATGCTAACTCATGCATTTCTAAGGAAAGTCGCAGGGTACTACTAAGGCGTATTGACCGCAAACTTCAGGATATGGCGGAGGGGGAGGCTGGTCCCAAAGCCCAAGGGAACCTCTTTGGAGACAAGTTTATAAAGGAATTGTCAGCTTACGTCCACACTTTTATGACCTTGGACAAGGCCCAGACAAATGTTAGAAAGGTTTTTGCACCCCGAATTTTTGACAGGGCCGGAAGAGGAAGAGCCCGCTCCTCTGGCCGTTCCTCCTTCAGGGGCTCTGCCAGACCTCAGCAATACGCCTCCAGAGGGGCCCATCATTCCTCCTCTGCTAGAGGTGGGCAGACCTTCTACCCCCAAAGAGGAAATCAATGGAGAGGTCGGAATGGCAGAGGTTCCGGTAGAGCGAGATCCGCTCCAGGTATTGAATCGTTTCATAAGAGTTTCTTCCCACAGAGGTTTGGGGGACAGGTTGGGGCGATTTTTTTCAGCATTGGAAAAATCTTACGGCAGATCCTTGGGTCTTACAGACAGTGCGGGGGTTTCAGATAGAGTTCTACTCTCCTCCGTGTCAGCTCTTTCCCCCTCCACCTCTGATGTTCAATCAGGAAAAGCAAAAACTGGTGGATGCGGAAATTCAGGATCTGATTTCCAAGGGTGCAGTGGTCCCGGCCACATTCAGAGCTTCCCAGTTCATCAGTATGATTTTTCTGGTCCCAAAGCCCGACGAGGGTTTCCGTCCGGCGATAAACCTGAAGGCTCTCAACGCCTTTGTGGTTTACCATCATTTCAAGATGGAGGGTATTCATCTTCTGAGAGATACTCTGCTTCCTGGGGATTGGATGGTAAGACTGGATCTCAAGGACGCGTATCTGGTAGTCCCTGTGTTTCCCCCTCATCAGGAGTTCCTTCAGTTTCACTGGGGGGGTCGCATTTGGCAATTCGCCTCTCTCCCGTTCGGCCTTTCATCAGCCCCGTGGTGTTTCACCAAGCTAATGAAGCCGGTGATGGCTTTTCTCAAGGCGAAGGGGGTCAGGAGCATCATTTATCTGGACGATATTCTCCTCTTAGCTCAGGATCTCCAAGCTCTTCAGGACCAGTTAGATCTCACAATCTCCCTGTTGCAAGATCTAGGGTTTGTTCTAAATGCAAAGAAGTCCATTGTTTCTCCTACTCAATGCATCCAATTTCTGGGCTTCGATATCGATTCCAAAGAGTGCATCCTTCTTCTCCCGGATTCCAGGCTTTTGAAGATTCGGAAAGAAATCCGCCTCATTCTCAGGCTGGGGGTGGTTTCCCTTCGTCAGTTAGCAAGGGTGGTAGGGATGTTGTCAGCATCTATTCAGGCGATTTTCCCAGCCCCTCTGCATTACAGGGCGCTTCAGCGCCTTAAGGGAAGACACCTGCGCAAAAGCCTGTTTTATGCTCGGAGGGTAAAACTGGATCGGGAAGCCAGATTGGAACTAATGTGGTGGCTCAATCATATGAACGCCTGGAATGGCAGGGCGATTTTTGGGCCTTCTCCGGATGTGGTTCTCGAGTCAGACGCCAGCAGATCCGGCTGGGGGGCCAGAGTAGGTCACATTTCCACGGGGGGGAAATGGTCCAATCAGGAATCGCTACTTCATATAAATTGCCTGGAATTACTGGCGGGTTCCTTTGCAGTCAAGAGCCTTCTAAAGGATCAGGGGAATTGTTGTGTCCTCCTTCGGATGGACAATGTGTCAGCGGTTCGTTATATCAACCATCTTGGGTGGGACCCGCTCGAAGGCTCTAGCGGATCTTGCAAGGGAGCTCTGGCACTATTGCCTAGACAGAAACATTCTACTCCAGGCAGAGTACCTTCCGGGGTCGAGCAATGCGGTAGCGGATTGGAATTCCTGTTACCTTCAGGACAGCAGCGACTGGATGCTGGACAGACAGGTGTTTGCATTGATTCAATCTCTTTGGGGCCCCATTCACATGGACCTCTTTGCATCCCATCTCAACTGTCAGGTTCCCAGTTTCTACAGTTGGAGACCAGACCCTCGGGCCCTGGCCACCGAAGCATTCCTTCAAGACTGGTCGGTCCATCTTTCCTATGCCTTCCCTCCATTCGCCATGATAGCCAGGGCTCTGGTGCAGTTACGCAGACAGCAAGCTTCCTTGGTAATGGTGACCCCGTTCTGGCCTTCTCAGGTTTGGTTTCCCGCTCTCCTAGAGATGTCAGTGGACTTCCCTCGCCTCTTGACATCTCATCCCCTCCTCCTGACGGACCCGGCGGGTCTCCCTCACAACCTGGTCCTGCAGGGACATCTTTCCTTTATGGTTTGGAAGATTTCAGCACGTCCTGGTGCTTCAGAGGTCTTTCGCAGGACTCTATTGGGGTCATCAGGGATTCCTGGGCAGCCTCCACCAAGGCAGGTTATTCATCAGCATGGGGTCGCTGGGTTAGCTGGTGTTTGGTTAGGCATCTCAATCCCGTTTTTGCTCCTCCAGTAGAAGTAGTAAATTTTCTGGTAGAATTGTTTAAGGAGGGTAAGGCCTATCGGACAATTAATGGGTTCCGGTCAGCAATTTCCGCTGGTCATGTTCTGGTAAAAGGAGAACCAGTGGGTAAACATTTCCTGGTCAGGAAGGCTCTTAAGTCTATTGGGGTTAAAGTTCCCCCTAATCCTAAGTATTCAGTTTTGTGGGATGTTAGTAAGGTCCTGGATTTGTTTATATCATGGCCTCATAATCAAGATTTATCCCTACAACAGCTTTTTTCAAAGTTAACAATGCTCTTATGCCTGGTCTCTATTAAGAGGGTGTCAGATATTAGAGCACTGGATGTGGACAATAAGATTTTCTCGCCACAGGGAGTAACCTTTTTTATTACTAGGAGAACAAAAACTATGATTTCTTCTGTTTCATAACTAGCATTTCCTGAAAATGTCAAATTATGTGTAGTTCATTGTTTAAAATGTTTTGAAGATAAAACTGTGGATTTGCGTTTCCCTGGTACCTCTCAGCTGCTTATTTCATATCGTAAGCCTTACAAGGCTGTGTCCTCTGCTTCCCTAGCTAGGTGGGTTAGGTGGATAATGCAGGAAGCTGGTATTGACATCTCCTGTTTTGGGGCTCATTCAGTTAGAGGCGCCATGGCCTCTAAGGCCGCTCTCCTTGGGGGAGGTTTGGAGCAAATTCTCAAAGCGGCTGATTGGTCCAGGGAATCTACTTTTAAAACTTTTTATCATAAACAGATTGATCATGTAGTTTTTAATGTGATGCAAGGGCTTTAAACTTGCATAATATGAGCCTCCTTGTCGTGCCATAGAATACCTAATCCCCCGCACTATGGTGAGTGGGGGTTTAGATTCTATTATAGACAAGGAGGCGAGGATTATCCCGCCCTCCCACCCAGGTTTTTAACATCTATCTCCTTTTTTCAGCTTCGGGTTGATTAACTTGGTTGCCTTCTTCGGCTGCGGTTCTTTGGAGTTCACGCCTGGATGTTTACTGGACTGTTTCTTTGGTTCCTGGTGGTGTTATGTTTTGCTGTTCAAGCGTCATTGCAGCTTCAGAAGAGGAGTTGCCGTTAGAGGAAAGGACATATATGGGTGTGGGTTCATCCTGATTGGATGATGGACTATGGGCTAGCCCCATTTTGGATTGGGAGCTTCAAATGTGTTATTTGAACTTTGTGGTTTTTTGGTGTTATAATGAAAAAAAGTTAATGTTACCAAACATTTTTTCTTGCTGCTATTTTATGTCAGTAGTAAAGATTGCTGGCATAATACTCGCCTCCTTGTCTTTAATAGAATCTAAACCCCCACTCACGATAGTGGGGGGGATTATGTATTACTACATGGACTGGGGCGCCACTTGTGCTGTCCTATACTTTTCCATCAAGTCAAGTGCTTAGGTCAAATGTACTGAATTTATAAGCAAACTACCAGAATGCAGTCGTGTGTTAAATGAAACAACATGACACCAAAAGTGGTTTACTGGTTACATGGTGTCATCTGGTCACTGTAGGCTGGAAATACGCTCTTTTTTTCACTTCAGTAGACAACATAAAACTTGTGAATACCACCGGGCTAAGTGAACTTTAAAAAAATAGTGGCGAGGAATTTGTTATAGCATCACCTGTAGCAAATCCTTTGCAAGATATATATTGAACTAAACAGCACTTGTCCGAGGCAAACCTCCTCACCCAGTAAACGTCGCTGTACGATTGCATCATTTTCACCATGGCTTAGAAGTGATGGTGCAATGAGGGAGCTACGTGGCGATTCAGCCCTTGGAGCCTGCTACAGGAACGTGGGATATTCTTTTTATTATATATGGGGCCAGGCAGTCATCTATGAAATCTGGCAATGTGTGAGGCTTTCTTTTTAGCACATTCTTGATGGAATCCTACATACCGCCCAGCATATAAGGCACATTAGGTGAAGTGACTCGCGCAGGGTCACACATTGTTTTTTCTATTTGTTTGTTTATTATTTATAATGCGCGAGCGTACCCGAAGGTATCAGGGCGCAGCCTTTACAAGAATTTGTGAAGCTTAGTTACAGGTCATAGGGTATACAGAGAGAAAATATGGTACAGAGAAAATATGGTACACTTATATTATATACATTTCAACAATGAGGTACATGGTTATTATATACATAAAACAGGAGGGCACACGCGGTTACATTGTGTGTCGGTAACATGAAAAAGGGACAGCCTGGCGGTGGAGTAACTTAGACGGCCTACGTTTTCAGCCATGAAACTACCTTGGATCGGAAGTTCTGGTAGGGCAGGTCCACTCTGAGATTAGGCGGTTAGGAATTCCTGGTGAAGTAGTGCCACCGGCATTCACTTTTATACCCTCCTGCCCCCCCCCCCCCCACTGCAATAACAAACATTGCTTCCTACATAGGGCTCGGGAGAGAGCTAAACTAGGAATCTGCGCTTGACTGACATCATCTATTTTTTTATATTAGCCGAAACTATTGCATTGGAATACAGATAGAGAGGAATGGACATTGGAGTACAGATAGGGAAGAATGACAAATGAGGAGGCACAATGAGTCTTTAGGTGTTGTTATGTTATCTGCCCCGGGAGGATAGCTCAGTAGCAACGTGCTCGCCTTGTAAGCAAGACGACACAAAGCAACACAGGTTTCATCCCCGGGTCCGCGCTTAGAAACCTCTGGGTATTTAAGCGCGTTATAAATACGCAACTAAGACAAAAAAACTAAACAATTACGCCAAAAAAAAACTATTCCTGTAACAGCGCCTCGATGCCCGCAGGCTGTGTGAGCTCTTTAAAAATGCAAAATAAATAAATAAATAAATTGCCTGGACATGGCCATGCTTATTCCTATGGCCATTCCTGTCTCTGCCCTACCTGTTCCTCATAGGAACTCTTTGAGCTCATTTTTATCAAGCCTTACCATCAGGCTTTGCATTCACAGTGTCTGCCAGTGTTTGTTCAAAACAGTCTCCTGAGAGTTAATGACTTAATTGGAGTTGTAAACACACTACTGGTGTAATAAAAATGTCTTACCAGGCCTGCCTTCAGCAACTTGATTTTTAAGCAAACTGTGTGCCCTTTACTGAAGTCCTGTTAAAGACAAATATTGACAAAGCCACTGAAGTCCTGTTTAAAACAAGCATTGGCAAAGCCAACGTTTTTGGCTTGGGCATACGTGTTAAGCTATTGCCAGGCACTTTTATTAGATGCCCAGGTACATACACAATTTTGCACCTGCTACCAACAATGGGTAGGTAATAGCACTATGGCTGTGCCTGGCAAGTGACTTTCCCATGCCTACACAAAAGCCCAAACTGTTGGCATTGCCAATGTGTGTTTAATGTTGAACGGAGTCAGCCTTTGACGTAGCTGAAAGTGATGGGGAAGGGGGTGTCCTGCCCTGAAACAGGTCATGATGGGGATGAAGGAATGGGGCTGAGTACAGCAGGTTTGTGAGCTTCAAAATCACACCGGTTCAGTCCTGGCCCTAAATATGCCAGCAGTCTGGAGGAATGGGTATAGGGACGAAGAACTAACCAATGAAGATTACCCAAGTCTACAGCACAGGGAGTCTTGATTCTCTTAAAGACACGGAAGCTAGCATTTTGCTTCAACTTCTTTTATTTCTACAGGGAAAACCGCGTGGCAGAAACAAACTTTGGAGTATCCCATCCAGCTTTCTTCGTGAAACGCTGACAATGCACTGATTTGAGGAACAGACAGAATCCTTGCCCGTTTACTCCACAAGACATCCTTCACTTCCAGACAAACGTATTAAAATATCAAAGACCTCCTGAAGATCCGCCAAAATATGGTGGAGAGGCATTTAATTTGTCGAGGCATTTAATTTGACATCCCAATGGAAATTATATGAAGTAAAACAAACCTAATTATTTGAATGGAATTATGAATTAAAATTGACATTGTTTAACAAAGCAACATTACTTGGTGCATCCTTCTTAAACAATGTTCATAATTATTGGAGAATCTTAAGTTCAGGACAGACATAGAAGTACAATTGTTAAGTAAGCTACTATTCATAGCTGTACCACCTTAGATCATCGCTCTGAGAGAGGATGAAATATCTACATTTTTTGAAACATGATTAATTCTTTTATTTCTACTCTTCAGCAGTTTCAAAACTTCACTTTCATCATAACGTGTTTTACATTTTTTTTACATATTAGAAAAAAACACTATAACTCTGAACTACACACACCCATAAGTATCTTCTGTGTAGTAGTTCCTTGCCTCACTTCTTTTCCTCTGGGCTCTTCTAGTCACTCTCTGCCCAGGTCATTGCCTCTTCTTTTGATGCTTTAAAACTGACAATTATGAACGAACAGCACCTCTCAGCCGTGATGTCACTGGCAACGATGAAATTCAACCTGAACTGTAAACGCATATAACTGCCTCCTTGCATTACACTGCTGTCTTGGCACTGGATGCACATCCCAGAAACTATTGACCTCTATCCCTTCTTCTGGTCATCTCCTGTCAATACAAGTAATGCATTAGGGGTGAATATATGCATTAACAAATGCAACATATCCTAGTAACATTACATAAGTAGCTTGTACTCCACATTGTGTATACAGGTGGGATAATGCTTGTCTTTAATAGAATCAAGACTCCCTGTGCTGTAAGCTTGGCTATTGTTCATTCTATATCAAGAAAGGAGGCAAGCATTATGCTTGTTCATAGCTCCTCACCATTGTAGTTGCCACGCTTGAGATCGGCTTGAAGTAAAACGTCTTAAAAGTAGAATCGTTCGACCAGTCCACTGATTTCAAGATATTCTGAAGACTAGCTCCAGCCCCACATTCTTTAGAGGCCATGACTCCTCTCACTGAGTGTGTTCCAAACAGGGATACATTACTCCTGCCAGCGTCATCACCTTTCACACCCACCTAGCTATCGTAGCTGCTACCGCTGCATTAAACGGCTTCCTACGCGCTGTGAGAAGCTGAGAAACGCCCTGGAGCCTAACTTCTTTTGTCCTATTCTCATACTCTTTGACACAATTGGCCACACAGAATGTTGACTGGTCTGGAAAATACATATATGAGATAACTATTGAGTTGCACTTAGTACGTTTTTCCATAGCGAATGCCACCCTTTCCGCGAAAAAGACTTTCCTACCTATCTCTAGTGCTTTCATGTCTGCCACTCTCCTGCATGACACTAGACGTCGTAGCATTGCTAACTTGTCTGATAATTGCTTGTCCGAAAGCCCCGGATTCTCAGACCATCCAATAAATAAGTCAAGCACTACATTGATGTCCCAGAGACACACGTACTTCGGCAACAGTGGTTTACATAGTTTCACATCCGAAGCAGACGCATGACTCCCGGATGTTCTCATATCAGCGCTCCATCCACGTGCTTGTATCCTGCCGAAATGGCTCACCTGTATACACCTATGATCATGTAATCTCTGCCCTCATCTGATAGCGACGCTAGAAAATTCAGCACTTGAACTACAGGGGCTGAAATGGGATGAACACTCTGCCGTATGCACCAGTGCTCCCATCAGCTCCACGTAACGTCATAGCTCCTGAGCGTATAGGGGGCCCATGATTGCTTGATAAACTCGGCAGCTTGTACTAAAATCCTGGTCAATTTCCATCTGAGCCCGACACCCTGAGAAGAAGAACCTGCTGGTGAGGAATTGTCTGCAGGAAATACGATGAAAGTTCCATCAGAACTGGAAACCACGCTTGCGATTTCCAGTGAGGCACCCTCTCCCTGTGGATCTTTGCAAATGTTCTGCCCAACATCTTGAAGGGCGGGAAGGCGTAGTGTACTGCTCCTGCCCACGTCTACAGAAATGCGTCTGCGTGTATTGCTTCTGGGTCTAACCTCCAGCTGAAAAATATGTCTGTCTCTCTGTTTAACATGGATGCAAATAGATCTATGTCTAGTGGATCCCACAATTCTGGTATTCTCCTCAAAACTTCCCAGTGTAGCATCCAGTTGCTGGAGTCATTCAGGTATCAGGACGCAACAGTTCACTTTGTCATTTGCAAAGGTCTTCACTGCGAGTGATCCTGCTAAGAGCTCTAAGCAGTTCATGTGTAGGTCTAGCTCTCCTTGTGCCCATTTGCTGCCTCTCTGTAGCTGACCGCATCTTGCTCCCCAACCGAACCTTCTCATGTCTGACTCTATGACTAACTCTGGGATGTCCCCAAAAACCGCACGTCCATTCCACGCTTCCATGTTCTGAAGCCACCAGTCTAGCTCTGTTCTTCCCTCCTGATCCAAGGGTACTAGCTGATGATATCTGAGACCCTTCTGGAGATGTTTGCTCCTTAGTCACTGTAACAACTCTCTAATGCAGAGGCCGCAGAAATATAGCTTGTAGGGAAGCTGCTAACAGTCCTACTATCCTTGCTAAAGTCTGAATCGAGATCAGCGTCTTCACGAGAGCTGCTCGTAGTTCTTTCTTTATTGCTCTCATTTTGTGCGCTAGAAGTTCTAGTGTCGCTTTCTGGTATCTATCAAAAACCCTAGGAGTACCATAATCCTCCTGGGCACTAGCTCTGACTTCTTATGATTGACGATGAACCCTAGCGATGAGAAGCAATTTGACACCCATCGCACTTGTTCCTGCAGCATTTCATTGTTCGCTGCTAGAATGAGAATGTCGTCCATGTATCCTATGATCCTTATGCCCCTCTCTCTCGTGGCCGCTGGCCACCAGTCTCATGATTATTGTGAAGGCCCAGGGTGCTGTTGAGAACCCAAACAGCAGGCTCTTGAAGTGCCATGCCTGGCCTTTCCATGGGGAAGTCAAGTACGTGTGGTATTCGCATGCGACTGGAATTTCAAGTCCTTCCTTGCCAGCCAATCTCCTTTCCGGAGAATGTCTCTGAGAAGGTGTATGTCTTCAATCTTGAAGTGTCTGAAAACGAAGCACCAATTGAGCTCCTGCAGATTGATGACATGCGCTTTGTCTTTTCCATGCGCTAGAAACATATTGCTGACAAATGCGGGAGGAAGTCTTTCACTGCGCTCTTACGCTCCTTTTATAACTAGAAGCTGCAATTTTTCCTCTAGTAACCAGTCTTCCCCCTGCGTCTGCGCCATGCGGACCGTAATTACTCTTTGGACGGGCTTGCTTATGAACTCTCGATGGAAACCTATGACTGTCTGTAAACCCCAAGCATTGCTGGAAAGCTTTTGTTAGTTTGCCAAGAATAACTTTGTCCTGCCTCCCACTGGTGCATTATGCACGCTCGTCGCTCTCACCTGCTTGAGCACCCTGGTGACGGAAGTAGTCCCTTCCTCTACATCCTCTAGTTCCTTGACCGTGTGCTGGGAAGAATAAGTCTTGCTGGCATGATTCCCAGTACTGCGCTATGGGGTTCTGGGGCCTTCTTTGTGATTGAGTACGACCAGTCGAATGGCCTCTACTACGGCCGGTCACTGCAAAAACACGATTAGGGAAGATGTTTCTGATCAATGACTGCGCTTTCTCTAGCGCTGTGTAGGTGCTGACAAACATGCTCATTTCTTTAGCAAACACTTTGCCAGACAAAAGGCCTTGCACCACTTCTCCCGCTGCGTGTGAAGCCAGATCTCCTAGTTTACTATTTATTTTTTAGCAAAAAGCTCCTTCCCCTCTCAGCTGAAAGGGTGTAGTTTTCATTGCCCAACAAACAAACTGCCTTCTGTGCCCAACTCCCTAAGGTTTCTGCATCCACTTGCTCCCCAGTGTCTCTAGCTCTCTCTGCCAGATCCATAATCTCGGTTATCGGGCCCGCTAAATCGTGGCAGCCATTCCAGGCTTTATCCATTCCTTTTCTGACATCTTTGTATGCCTTCATGACAAAGGTGATCATCCTTGGATTTAACTCTGGCGTCTCTGCTACTTTGCACTCTATGCAGGCACTTTGATCTCATATGAAGCCCTTCCCTTGACAACAGAAATCAAATGCAGCTCTGGGGATGCACATTAGGTGTGGTTTATTTGAGCTGATAGGCGGCTGTGGACTCTTTCAGCCGAGCGTTGTGTCGGATTAATGGCTATCCCGTGATCGTATGTCTCGTACGGGTCTTTGATTCCCAGAGGAGGGTGTGCTACTTGTCCCGCAGATTGCTGCCATGATTATGTGAGCTCGTTGGCTCCGTCGGATGTCTGATGATGTTGTGTCTACGGCGTCCCGCTCTGGTGGGCGGGGTCACCTTTATTGTATGCGCACTTCCGGGCACGCAGCCTGGAGCACTCCAATGGAACAGCCTTGAATACCGTGATGCGCTTATTTCTTTCTTGGTGAGCTAGTTGCTCACGGATCCGGCTTGCGCTCCCGAATTCTTTGTGACCACATCACACTGCCTATGCAGTCCTCCTCTACAATATTGTGCGCCGCGAGTCACTGCACTGTCTGCACTGCATAAACACATATAATTTAATCGCTATGTAATAACACACTCAATTCATTTATACGTTAACACAAACTCTGAGGGCGCAAGCCCAATAGTGTACTTACCTTCTTGAAGAGCAGAAAAAGAAGAGGAAAGGACCAGGGTAGGGAGTGACTAGAAGCTAAGGAACTACTACAAAGAAAGAGACTTATGGGGATACCAAAAGGAAGGGGCACACAATGGGTGGCCCTTTCTCGAAGTTTTTCCCACAGAAACAAAATGCAAACATTTTGGAAATCCACAGGTGACTTATGTTTAAGAAACTTGTTTCACTTTGGAATTCTATGTTTTATATAAAATTTTAAGCAGCCATATGTAACAAAGAACAGTCTGCTAGAGCATGTAGGAATTCCACTTTTAAGCTTAGATGCCCTTGCCCAAATGCTAAGGGCCCACCCATTCCCTGTGGGGTTTGCTTCAAGCCAGGTGACAAGACACCCTAAAAGCAAAGAGCCCGGTAAAATGGCTGCTCAGGGGAGCAATTTATCGGAACCCTGTGAGGTGGCCCATGCCCGAAGGTACCAAAACATCAATGTATGGGGGGCCCAAATTAATTGAGAGGGCATTTGACCCCCAGAGATGCCTGTTATAAACAAACGGAGCAGATACATCTATCGCAATGTCACAGTTTCGCCTACACTGGTGTCCAAATTCTACCGGAGCGGTCTCATCTTCACCCATGGAAAGGGGACATACCAGAATCATGGTCCAAAGAACAAAACCAAGGACGGCCAGGACTCCCTGTCCTGGTCAATACACTCAGTTCAGGGCTCCCCACCTACTCAACTCTTTCGGCTTCCCACCTTTCACTACATGCATCTATCCCCATAGCGATAACCAGACATGTAACCCTTACCTTCCGGACACAGGGCTTCTGCAGTATGGCTGTGCTGGAGGCAAGTTGAGCAGGTTACCGGCACCTCAGTTCTCTCCTCTGGATGTACAGTGTCACGCTTCAAGATCCTCCTTGAAACACACCCGCACGCAGGAATCAGCCACTCCTGTCCTGAACCCATCAAGACCTAAGGAGTTCCTCTCCCTTTCCTCCCACTAACCTTTCCCTCTCTGTTTCAAATCCATGCACCAAGAGGTGAGCAAAATGGAAGAACCTGCTCTAGATACAGCGAGGGCACGTGACACTCCATTCTATACACCTCCATTAGGATCTCCTTCCCACATTGACATTTCCCCTTCTGGCAAATAGCATTACTACAGGTTCACGCCTCGCTTAGAATAAGCTGATGAACAGTTTCATGGTGCTAATTTGATTGACTTTGATGAATGAACGAATGAGTCGACCCTGCAATCATTAGAAAGCCTGACATGCGATCTGTCAACAGAAGGGCTGATTTCCTGGGTTTGGAATGTGTGTTTCGGGAATTGCACGAAGAATTGGCAGTAGCATTAACCCACTGAGCTAACAATTTCCTTAGGATCGAAGCTGAGTGCTGCAAGATGGATAGGTATCTTCGAACTTCACCGTTCACAACACTTTGGGGGCATAAGGAAGTAGGTAGAACTGATTTGCCCTATGTGTTTTCTTGTACATGGTTTCAACATGCCCAGGGTAAAAATGACACCCTGGCACCATGGAAGGACTCAAGTTCTGACCATTGCTGAGCCAAAGACTATGTTCACGACCATAAACATTTCGCACAAAAGCACAAGCCTGGGCCGCTCTGAACTGCTATGGTGGTGACTTGGTGGAATATGAAATCTTTGCTGTTTACATGACATAAAAGGGAAAACAAACCAATTTTGCTAATTTTTCAGTTAGTTGCAACCCTAGCAAATGTGCATGTCTGACGTGCAATTCCTCGGAATGCTATTTAAAAAGATGTTCCTCCCGCTCCCATGTTGTTAACTCACCACTTCTGTAGATGTCTGCTTCCCTCGCTGTGGTCTTCCCTTCATGAATTGAACTCACCGCTTCTTTCGATGTCTGCTTCCCTCGCTGTGGTCTTCCCTTCATGAATTGAACTCACCGCTTCTTTTGATGTCTGCTTCCCTGGCTGTGGTCTTCCCTTCATGAATTGAACTCACCGCTTCTTTTGATGTCTGCTTCCCTGGCTGTGGTTTTCTTCATGAATTGAACTCACCGCTTCTTTTGATGTCTGCTTCCCTGGCTGTGGTTTTCTTCATGAATTGAACTCACCGCTTCTTTCGATGTCTGCTTCCCTCGCTGTGGTCTTCCCTTCATGAATTGAACTCACTGCTTCTTTAGACGTCTGCTTCCCTCGCTGTGGTCTTCCCTTCATGAATTGGACTCACCGCTTCTTTCGATGTCTGCTTCCCTCGCTGTGGTCTTCCCTTCATGAATTGAACTCACCGCTTCTTTCGATGTCTGCTTCCCTCGCTGTAGTCTTCCCTTCATGAATTGAACTCACCGCTTCTTTAGACGTCTGCTTCCCTCGCTGTGGTCTTCCCTTCATGAATTGAACTCACCGCTTCTTTAGACGTCTGCTTCCCTCGCTGTGGTCTTCCCTTCATGAATTGAGCTCACCGCTTCTTTAGACGTCTGCTTCCCTCGCTGGGGTCTTCCCTTCATGAATTGAACTCACTGCTTCTTTAGATGTCTGCTTCCCTCGCTGGGGTCTTCCCTTCATGAATTGAACTCACTGCTTCTGTAGATGTCTGCTTCCCTCGCTGTGGTCTTCCCATCATGAATTGAACTCACTGCTTCTGTAGATGTCTGCTTCCCTCGCTGTGGTCTTCCCTTCATGAATTGAACTCACCGCTTCTTTAGACGCCTGCTTCCCTCGCTGTGATCTTCCCTTCATGAATTGAACTCACTGCTTCTGTAGATGTCTGCTTCCCTGGCTGTGGTCTTCCCTTCATGAATTGAACTCACCGCTTCTTTAGACGTCTTCTTCCCTGGCTGTGGCCTTCCCTTCATGAATTGAACTCACCGCTTCTTTAGACGTCTGCTTCCCTCGCTGTGGTCTTCCCTTAGACGTCTGCTTCCCTCGCTGTGGTCTTCCCTTCATAAATTGAACTCACCGCTTCTTTCGATGTCTGCTTCCCTCGCTGTGGTCTTCCCTTCATGAATTGAACTCACCGCTTCTTTAGACGTCTGCTTCCCTCGCTGTGGTCTTCCCTTCATGAATTGAACTCACTGCTTCTTTAGACGTCTGCTTCCCTCGCTGTGGTCTTCCCTTCATGAATTGAACTCACCGCTTCTTTAGACGTCTGCTTCCCTCGCTGTGGTCTTCCCTTCATGAATTGAGCTCACCGCTTCTTTAGACGTCTGCTTCCCTCGCTGTGGTCTTCCCTTCATGAATTGAACTCACTGCTTCTTTCGATGGCTGCTTCCCTCGCTGTGGTCTTCCCTTCATGAATTGAACTCACCGCTTCTTTCGATGTCTGCTTCTCTCGCTGTGGTCTTCCCTTCATGAATTGAACTCACTGCTTCTGTAGATGTCTGCTTCCCTGGCTGTGGTCTTCCCTTCATGAATTGAACTCACCGCTTCTTTAGATGTCTGCTTCCCTCGCTGTGGTCTTCCCTTCATGAATTGAACTCACCGCTTCTTTAGATGTCTGCTTCCCTGGCTGTGGTCTTCCCTTCATGAATTGAACTCACCGCTTCTTTAGACGTCTGCTTCCCTGGCTGTGGTCTTCCCTTCATGAACTGAACTCACCGCTTCTTTCGACGTCTGCTTCCCTGGCTGTGGTCTTTCCTTCATGAATTGAACTCACCGCTTCTGTAGATGTCTGCTTCCCTGGCTGTGGTCTTCCCTTCATGAATTGAACTCACCGCTTCTTTAGACGTCTGCTTCCCTGGCTGTGGTCTTCCCTTCATGAATTGAACTCACCGCTTCTTTAGACGTCTGCTTCCCTCGCTGTGGTCTTCCCTTCATAAATTGAACTCACCGCTTCTTTCGATGTCTGCTTCCCTCGCTGGGGTCTTCCCTTCATGAATTGAACTCACCGCTTCTTTCGATGTCTGCTTCCCTCGCTGTGGTCTTCCCTTCATGAATTGAACTCACTGCTTCTGTAGATGTCTGCTTCCCTCGCTGTGGTCTTCCCATCATGAATTGAACTCACTGCTTCTGTAGATGTCTGCTTCCCTCGCTGTGGTCTTCCCTTCATGAATTGAACTCACCGCTTCTTTAGACGCCTGCTTCCCTCGCTGTGGTCTTCCCTTCATGAATTGAACTCACTGCTTCTGTAGATGTCTGCTTCCCTGGCTGTGGTCTTCCCTTCATGAATTGAACTCACCGCTTCTTTAGACGTCTTCTTCCCTGGCTGTGGCCTTCCCTTCATGAATTGAACTCACCGCTTCTTTAGACGTCTGCTTCCCTCGCTGTGGTCTTCCCTTAGACGTCTGCTTCCCTCGCTGTGGTCTTCCCTTCATAAATTGAACTCACCGCTTCTTTCGATGTCTGCTTCCCTCGCTGTGGTCTTCCCTTCATGAATTGAACTCACCGCTTCTTTAGACGTCTGCTTCCCTCGCTGTGGTCTTCCCTTCATGAATTGAACTCACTGCTTCTTTAGACGTCTGCTTCCCTCGCTGTGGTCTTCCCTTCATGAATTGAACTCACCGCTTCTTTAGACGTCTGCTTCCCTCGCTGTGGTCTTCCCTTCATGAATTGAGCTCACCGCTTCTTTAGACGTCTGCTTCCCTCGCTGTGGTCTTCCCTTCATGAATTGAACTCACTGCTTCTTTCGATGGCTGCTTCCCTCGCTGTGGTCTTCCCTTCATGAATTGAACTCACCGCTTCTTTCGATGTCTGCTTCTCTCGCTGTGGTCTTCCCTTCATGAATTGAACTCACTGCTTCTGTAGATGTCTGCTTCCCTGGCTGTGGTCTTCCCTTCATGAATTGAACTCACCGCTTCTTTAGATGTCTGCTTCCCTCGCTGTGGTCTTCCCTTCATGAATTGAACTCACCGCTTCTTTAGATGTCTTCTTCCCTGGCTGTGGTCTTCCCTTCATGAATTGAACTCACCGCTTCTTTAGACGTCTGCTTCCCTGGCTGTGGTCTTCCCTTCATGAATTGAACTCACCGCTTCTTTCGACGTCTGCTTCCTTGGCTGTGGTCTTTCCTTCATGAATTGAACTCACCGCTTCTGTAGATGTCTGCTTCCCTGGCTGTGGTCTTCCCTTCATGAATTGAACTCACCGCTTCTTTAGACGTCTTCTTCCCTGGCTGTGGCCTTCCCTTCATGAATTGAACTCACCACTTCTTTAGACGTCTGCTTCCCTCGCTGTGGTCTTCCCTTAGACGTCTGCTTCCCTCGCTGTGGTCTTCCCTTCATAAATTGAACTCACCGCTTCTTTCGATGTCTGCTTCCCTCGCTGTGGTCTTCCCTTCATGAATTGAACTCACCGCTTCTTTAGACGTCTGCTTCCCTCGCTGTGGTCTTCCCTTCATGAATTGAACTCACTGCTTCTTTAGACGTCTGCTTCCCTCGCTGTGGTCTTCCCTTCATGAATTGAACTCACCGCTTCTTTAGACGTCTGCTTCCCTCGCTGTGGTCTTCCCTTCATGAATTGAGCTCACCGCTTCTTTAGACGTCTGCTTCCCTCGCTGTGGTCTTCCCTTCATGAATTGAACTCACTGCTTCTTTCGATGGCTGCTTCCCTCGCTGTGGTCTTCCCTTCATGAATTGAACTCACCGCTTCTTTCGATGTCTGCTTCTCTCGCTGTGGTCTTCCCTTCATGAATTGAACTCACTGCTTCTGTAGATGTCTGCTTCCCTGGCTGTGGTCTTCCCTTCATGAATTGAACTCACCGCTTCTTTAGATGTCTGCTTCCCTCGCTGTGGTCTTCCCTTCATGAATTGAACTCACCGCTTCTTTAGATGTCTGCTTCCCTCGCTGTGGTCTTCCCTTCATGAATTGAACTCACCGCTTCTTTAGATGTCTGCTTCCCTGGCTGTGGTCTTCCCTTCATGAATTGAACTCACCGCTTCTTTAGACGTCTG